>NC_083727.1:5000-630000 GCF_028564815.1 Eubalaena glacialis | reverse complement strand
TATTTCAGACTACATTATACTAACCAGATTGTTTCTGAGTAGTCGGCTTAGTACTTTTTTCCTTAAGTCCGAAATACAGCGGAGGAGTCGATAAGACACAGGAGCTAAAATAAAAACACAAAACTGGTCTATGAGAGCAAACTTATATGACGGAGCTATTTCAAGGAGACATGCATCTTAAAGGCAGTTTCGGACGATTAATTCATGCAGATACGGATGTGCAGCATTTGGAAGTGAGGAAAACCATCAAGCTTATTCTTATCCTGATAAAAAATGAATTTATATTTTTAATAAAAGTGCTGTTGTAAAGTCTACCTTCTATCCTGAAATAAAATAATGTTTCACATGAAAATAAACCACAAGCCATTTAGTTTTAAACAAGACAGGAGCCATGGTGTGAGCAATAATTTCTTTATTGCTGGTATAGCTGGGAGTTTACTAAACTTTACTTCTATTTCTTAAGATAAAAAGGAATCTAAATTCTCCTGAGTGATAAACCCACACGTACACATCCTTCCTGAAAGGCTGTACCTGGGCAGCACTGACGGATCCCTTCCCAGGCCGGGGCGCTGCTGAGACCTCACCGGGGCGGCGGGGTCGACCTCCACCAGGGCGATCTTATTTTCGAACATGGATGTGAGCAAGCAGAAGGCCCGCACGGACCGGTTGCGAGAGAATTAATTATGAACTCGAACTGTGGACACAGCTTTAGTTGTGCTGATAGTTACACTGCTTGCAGAGCCCCGTGTGATCCCCTGCACTCACGCCCACAATCTCAGTAAGCAGCCACTACAGCGCCATTGGAAGGAAAGAAGGATAACCCACAGTACAGACGGGTGCACCGTGCAGTCTACGCGTGGTGAATGGTCTACGACTGACCTCACGGCCACTGGTTTTACCCATCACGGCACACGATCCAGCAACTTGAATGCTGAGGCTCCTGAAATCTTAATCTCCAGCAAAGAGGAACAAACAAGCAGTATGTCAGGGGTGCTCCCTGCCGTCTCCCTGAGTGCCTGCTGCACACAGGCTGGGCCGGGGGCTGGGACCTGAGGACACCAGGACGTTAGGAGGGAGCAGACAGGCCCTGCCACTGGGGCACGCAGCTCAAGGCCCGGCCCGTGGAGAGCTGACCCGGCCCAAGCCCGCAGACTGAACACGTAACATGGCTGTGAAAGTGCTGGGAAGGGCAGCGTCCCTGTGAGAACACAGAGCCGGGTCTAGGGGACATCCAGTTGGATCTTAAAGGACAGACCAGCGGGATGGGGGGGCAGGCGTGGGCACTGAGGCCAGTGGAGGCTTGGAGGGTTCAGGGACCGTCACGTGAGCGGACAGATGACAAGGGAGGGGTGACGTCCCACGAGGAGGTGAGCTGTGGCCTGGGCCCCACCCCAGGGCGGCCGGGATCCCTCAGAGCGCAGGGCACAGGCAGCCGGCTCAGAAGTGGCCTCGGCTGTAGGGCCCACGGGGGGCAGGGGGGGCGGGCAGGAGTCGGTCATCCCCGCAGCTCAGCGGACACCAGGAGGGGCGAGGAGACGTCGCTCGGCCTGACAGGTGTGAAGGTGACCAGGCGCCACACCAAGGCTGCGGCGAGAACACGGGCAGAGCCGACTTCAGGGTCCCTGACGCGGCCTGGCCGAGCCCCAGGAGCGCGGCCGGGGGAGGCTGGCGGGGGGGGGGTGAGATGCACACGGGACACAGGACAAGGAGGGAGGGCGCCGGGCTGCCAGCGGGACTGGGGACGCCAGGAGAGGCCCGGGTGGCGCGGCAGTGACCCGCCAGCCTGGTGAGAGCAGCTGGCGCTGGGGGTCAGCGCATCTTGTCCTAACCTCTGACCTCCACACGCGGCAGACAAAGCAAACTTCTAAAGTTACACGAAATTCACACCGAAGATTCTCTGAACATAGGTCTTACCCTTGCCACGTAAAATGGCCTCCAATTCAGAGTGTGCCAAGTTAGATATGAATAAACCCGCTGAGATTCCAGTCAACAAGCAGCTGGCATTCTCAGAAGAAAGACTAATTTTAAAAGAAAAAGAGAAGAAAGTGTCCTGATCTTCTTCCTCAGCTCCAGGGCACCGAGAATTGTGCTGGATCCACGTGAGAGAACAGGTGACGCACAACCTGGGGGACCTGAGGGTCCCTCTGCCTGTGTCCCAGGAGGCCAGTCCGATCACTTATAACCTCTCAGCACATCCCAGGGGCCTGGTTTCCTAGACACCCACTGTCCAGGGAAGACAGGGAGCTCAAAGGGCCACAAGCTGTGCCCAACTCAACTCTGGATGGAGGTTCTTCTCCCCTCTGACGTCACAGGAGGTCAGCACATCGGCCCCCGCGAGACCCCGCACAGGTGGGTTTCCCCGCCTGCGTGACAGCTGCACAGAAGACCCTGCCGGGCGGTGCTGACAGGCTGGAAACTGACCGACAGCAGCGTGCACGCCAAGGCAAACACAGATCTGCCATTTCTTCTTTGTTTTTCCGTTTACAAACTAGACGCAGGCTGTAATCTGATTGATCAGCCGCCTCTGGTTTCACCAGACCTGGACTCAGAACGGCCTCCACAGGCACCTCTGTCCCACGTGCACCTTGGGCATGAAGCCAAACAGCAGCCTCAGCCACCCCCCAGGCTGCTCTCGGGTCCTCAGCCTCCAACACCAGCCCCAGGGAGACCAGGCGGGTCTGAGCAGAAGTGCGATCACTGATCCCTGAGGAACGGTGGGGGCCCGAGGCCTCAGACCCGCTAGTCAGCTCAAGTTCAGGCCAGGATCACTGCTCCCTGAGGAACGGTGGGGACCCGAGGCCTCAGACCCGCTAGTCAGCTCAAGTTCGGGCCAGGCGCTGTTCCGGACCAGGCAGGGGCACCTGTGCAGAGACATGACTGCCTGCTGCGCAAGCACAGCAGGGCTGCAGCCGCACCAGCAGCCTCCTCAGGTCTCCCACCCCAGCAGGACCAGAGGCTGCTCTTTAGTCATCTCCAGAGCTCTCCAAACTCTGTGTGGAGCCAAGGGGAATGAAGTCACGACATTACCCTTTGCCCTATTGCAGAAGTCAAGATCTGCCTAGATGTGGGTGAAGAAAATTAATCTCGTTTTTTTAATTAAATAGACTTAAAAATAACTGGCCAAGATTATCAACCTTAAGACATAAAATATGCAGTCCTAAGAACACTTACACTTACGGTTATGTCAAACAGACAAAGATAATTTGGTTTATTTTAATCATTCTAGAAAAAAATGAACCTAATTTAGGAAGGAGGCTTTCTCCATATGGCCATGGCAGAGTCCATGGTACTTACAATCCACAGTCACAGGGCACCAGGCTCAGGACAGGAAGTGTCACTTCAATCTCTTCTCCTGTGTCCGGTGCCTTTGTGGAGGGAGGCTGACTGTCTTCTAGGGACAGAATTACAGACAATCTGAGATGCGACATTAAAATGATTAGTCAAGGTCAAGGCTAACAGCTGACCCAGTGGGATGTTGTAGGAAATGCATGTTGCTGGAATAACTCAGATCATGAATCAAGAAAAATCCTTAGGTTTATACATTATAAAGCACAAGGTTAGAAATAAACATTAGACCCTATATCATGAGGCCTGTAGGGAGAGAGATGGAGTCTCAAGGATAGATGCACAGAAAGGGGGTGAGGAGGAAATGGTCTACTTAGAGATAACTGTGAATTCCTAAAGTGGGCTTATTACTTCATGATAAATGAGTATTTACACAAGAAATAATGAAAGCCAAGGCAAACACATTAGGAAAAAATAGATCTAATGGATAAAGGCAATTTCTGACCTACTTTAAAAAGAAGTAGCTTACAGCCATTTACATATATATACATATATATATATATACACACACACATATATCACAAACTAAAAGAACACCAATCACGATAAATTTGAAGGCGAGCAGAGCAGAGACACATCTGCTGTAACAAGAAAATGAATGGACGCAAGTGCCTAGGAAAGAGAATCCATAGCTGGATTAAACAGTAAAATCAATAGTTTCCCCAGCTCCTCCTGGGGCAGAGCGGCAGATACTAGGGCACATGGCGACGGGGACAGGTGTGGGGAGGGAGGGGTGACGAGTGGGGAATGGGGGCCGGGCCGGCCGAGTGGGCTCAGCTGAAAAGCCATGGACCCCTGGGCACCTCCTGCTGTGACACCACCAACGGGCTGGAGAGCCGCTGCCCTGGGGGGACAGGCACCCTCTGTTCACTAAGACAAGCCTCCGCCCGCCCCACCCCATCTGCTCCCACAAGACCTGCCTAGTCCTGGGACCCTGGCTTCTCCTCCCTCTCCCTCCACCCCCTGCGTGGGGAGGGGGGTCGCTGTGGGCCTGAGCCCCGTGGGCGGGTCTGCAGGGCATCACCTGGCCAGCTGCATGGCTTGGACTGGGCCCTCCTGGTGCAGAAACTCTCTTTTTCCTCAGGTCAACTTGTGTCACACAGCGATAATGGTGTCCTTCCACCAAACTGAAGATCCGAAGCTGGAAAAGTAAAACACGTCTAGACACGCAAGAACACGTGCAGACACAGGACTCTCACCAGATGGTCCGACGCAAAGCGGGACGCCAAGGAGAAGAGCGAGCCGGGAGCCGACAGGATGAGAGGCGCCCTGACGGCTCTCCTCTGGCCTCAGTCCTTCCCTCCCGCACCCCCCCACCCGGGGGCGTCCTCCCAACGGCACGTCGGGGGGCAGGGCCGACCTGAGGTGCAGACACAACCCAGCGGTCACTCGTCTTCTGCAAAACACTGGACCGAGCACGGTGTGCTCCTGTCCCTAGCGCCGCATGCCTGGTCTCTCCAAACACAGCTCGCGGACACAGCCCACACGTCCCAGGGCCCGGCACAGAGCTCCTAAAACCCTTGGAATCTCCTGAGGAGAGCGACCAGGGTGTCGCTTGTTATGCTAATGAGGTGACTTCTGGAAAGCCTTCAGGTCACCTAAGGATGGGGACTGGTTGCCAGGGGGACCACCCCTGACCTCTGGGGAGGGGTGCAGGGGCTGGAGACGGACTTCAATCACCCACCGCCAAGGATCGAATCAATCCCGCCTAAGCAATGAGCCTCCATAAAAATCCCAGAAGTACAGGTTCAGGGAGATCCAGGTGGGTGACAACATCCTCCCTGGGGTGCGATGCCCCCCACGTCCATGGGAACAGAAGCTCCTGTGCTGAGGACCCCCCCAAACATTGCCCTGGATAGCTCTTCCTCTGGCTGCTCGCCTGTATTAATCAAGCAGAGGAAGGGGTCGTGGGAACCTCTGATTTGCAGCCGAGTCAGGCGAAGTTGTGGGTGACCTGGGGACCTGCTACCTGCGACTGGCATCTGAAGTGAGGGGCAGTCTCGTGGGACTGAGCCCTTAACCACCTCCAGGTAGACAGTGTCAGAAGCGGGTTAACTGTGGGACCCCCGCTGGTGTCGTGCTGACCGGCTTCCTGGGGGACCGCCCCGTCTGGGGACAGAAGCATCAGAAGAGTGCGGTGTGAAAGCCAAGGAGACGCACAGGAGGAAGACCTGGGTTACCGCCTCACGCGAGGTCCTTCCCAAATTATATCAGCAGCCACTGTTTGTAAAAGAGAACAGGGTCCGTGCTCTGTGAAGTACACCTCAATTGCTCACCTAAAATCTGGTCAATGGAATATTTATAAATGGAATAATTCCCACCATATCAATAAACAAAGGATGTCACAGTCACCAAAGATTGCAGCCCTGCAACATGAGCCAAGGAAACTCAGGGCTGAAAAGAAAGCTGCTGTCTAGCAGCCATCAGACTGCAGCCACTCCCTGCAGCGAGCCCTGAAGCAACTCAGGACGTGAAAATACGGGCCCCAGGTAGCTGAGGTGCACGTCAAAGGAATGACTTCAGTGAGGCCAGACTCTTGCATCTTCCCATACATAGAAAAGCACTGAATTCCTTAACTTGAGATGCCTGGATTTCTTTATTTAACAATAATCCTTTGATGTTCCGACTGCCTGCCCTTTGTTGCCAAACCCCTACACACCCTGGCCCTCAGCCCCCAGCCCCTCGCCTCCTCGGAGCACTTCTCAGAGTTATCTGAAGCGCCATGTCCCAGGCCGCAGTCCTCATTTTGCCCCAAATAAAACTTAACTCACAGCTCTCACGTTGTGCATATTTTTTTAAGTCAACAAAACTAAGTTTTTAAAAGTATCAAATATCTTCAAATTTCTCAAAATATATAAAGCTGACACTAATGGTTGTATGAGATTTTACAGAGGACCGAGCTTCTCTGCAGGTGAGGCCCCGCGGGTATGAAAACCCCACCAGGCGCTGGAGGTACGGCCTCAGCAAAGGATACAAAGCAATAGTGAAACAGAGACCTTTCTGCACATGTTCACTTAGTCATAACAATGTCTGAAAACTGGACTTAGCCTGTGGCTCTCCCCTGGCCATCCGCACAGCCGGTGACCAGCTGCAGCCTTCGCTGGTCCACAAGGAGACTCGGGAGGGGAGAGGCTATTGGAGGGGGCAAGCGAGTTCTTAGCTTTAAAGGCGCCTGACAGAGTTTAAACTGGGAGCCAGCACTTTTACCGACAGTATTTCTTTTAGTCACGTATGAACTATTCCAAAGTAAGTTCTTCACCAGGAAGTAGAAACTGTAAGTGAACACAAATTTTGGAAAGTGCGTGAGTGTGGGAAGACAATGGTCGGGACGGCCCGGGGGAAGCCTGGGGGGTCATCCCAGCCCCCTCTATGAGTCACTAACTCCCAGAGTGAGAATAGCACCGAAAAACATTAAACACGCAACAACGATTCTTAAGTAAGAAACAGTAAGACTACGGAATTAGTGGTGAAAACAGCAATTAAATGAATGTCTTCTTTTTAAATCGGTGCCAAGGATGTCATTTCATTTAAAACTTACTGTGAATCCAGAGTGTCAAGGATTTAGAAGGAGAGTTAGGGTACATGAATATTGAAAACACTGCACGTCCTAAATAAACTTTATAGATGACATCAAAATCAAGTTTATAATTGTTTTCTTAACAGTCAAATAAAGTCCCCATAGTTAATTTCAGGAAAATAATTCCAACATAATTCCAAGAAGGATGCTCTATCCCTGAGACTGATAAATGGATTCAGACCCCCTTGACTGTCACAGCTCTGGCTTACAGGTTAACATGTATGTATTAGGTTACACATAGCCCACGGACAGAAAACAGGTAAAAGTTTTAAGTTACCTGTTAACACTGATGAGTTGTGTATTAATGATCCCATACGATGGTCCCAAACCTTTGGACAGACACACGTTTCTTTAGAAGAGGTAAAAATTTTGCCATTATTGCTATAGTTTGAACTAATACTTCTACCAGATAACAAATTAATTTATGTGAATGGTTATCTAAAGGACAAAATAATAAGCATATAAATAATAAAACTACAGAAATACAATTAAAGATATCAGAATCATACATACAGGAAATAAACATTTCCAGAAATAACAACCTATAGGTTTGGAAGACCCAGACAAGAGAAGGTTGGAGACATTTCCAGCACTTCATCAACATTGCCGAGAAGAGGGGACAAGATCACTGTCACCTATATCCTGACTAGAAAGGACCAGTTACTAAGCGACAGGCGCACCCTCCTGTTTTCCAAACATCAGCTCTAATTCTCACACCCCTTGAGGAGGCCATCATTTCCATTTTCCAGATAAGAGAGGTCAGGCGGAGCACGGTTAATCTGTCAGCAGCAGTTGGTAAGTGGTGGAGCTGGGGTTCTGGCCCCAGCAGCCTGCTCCAGAGCTTTTTCAAGTGCGAAATTTCAAGGTGGCAACAGATGCATTTTTACAGTCTCTCTCCTCTCTCTCTCTCTCTCTCTGCAGATGCCTGTTAATTACCCCCAACTTTTCTTCAACCACAACACAGGACGTCCTCACTTTGTCAGTTAGAAAATACTCACACTGCACTGACTTGCAGGTGGACGGGAACTGCGCTTGCATTTTGAGTTATTTCCTTCTTAAGCCCAATTTAGTTCTGAATGAATCTACTGATACTGGAAAGTGGCCCTGCTGCTGGGCCCCTAGGATATACCGTGGAGGTAAATTAAGGTGCTAGCTCTCCAGGGCCCTGGATTCCAGGAGAAGGAGGGTCCCGTCACTGACTCAGCCTTCCTGGAATGCCAGGTCACCAGAGGGTGCCATGAGCCCCGGCTCCCCACACCCGCCCAGCAAGCAGCCAAAACATCGGGCTGAGTTCAGGACAGTCACCCCTCAGACGTTACACGTGTGGCAGTGACCATGAACCGAAAGCACAACACAAGTCGTTCACACACTACCACAGTCTAATGCCCGTCCCGTACCTTGAAGCTTCTGTCCTCGGACACCGCGATATGACACGTGCCTGCCAAGTGCAAAACTCGGCCGCGGTCACTGGGCCCCGGTGACCCTGCAGCTCGGCTAGGGTAGACCGCCTCTGGGGGAATTGGTGAGGGAAGACCAGGCACTGAGTGTTCTGGTAACTATTATTTTTATTAAGAAGTTCTATGAATCTCACAGAAAATAGTTTCTGTTAAAATAAATTCTACTTTACATAATTCCCTGGTCCAAATTTGAAACTTCCTGTGTATAACGCTGGAAGCTACAGTTCAGAGGCTGAGCCGAGAGGGAAGCGCCGCAGTCCTGGCCCCGGGAGCAGCGACTGAAGAAATGAGACTGACCCAGGCCGACACCCCCGTCACGCCCTGAAGCAGCATCCGGGGCGCCCCACCTCCCCACTGCCCACAGCCCGCACAGGCTGCCCCTGCCGCGCCCGCCGCCAGGCCTGCCCTGCAGAGGCGTCCGCACTGCACGCCAGGCTTATCATTTTCTCTTTCAGGAGCATCTGTCTTCCTTCAAACACCAGCGGTGCTAAGTATCCTCCTGTTCATCCTGGTTTACCCTCCCCTGACACGAAGATGGTGTTTGTTAGGTTTGGGGGGTGACCTAGTGCGAATCCAGTTAACCATCAAAAGGTGTCTGCACAAAACGTTTTAAATATTTACAGCTCAAATGCCAACGTGTCGCTGAACAAGCTCACAGCCCTGCCCTGATCCTAGGTGACCTCCACCATCTGACCTTTTCTTATGTGTGATCCTCAACTTCACAATCTGGCCCAAAATTATTTGAAGACAGAAATGTACACTCTGCACCCCAAACTGCCTGGCACACCTGAGGCCCCATGGGTTAACCATCAGTGAAGGTTTGGTGCACTAACGTCCCTCCTAAGCTAGGTTTTTACAGTGGAAATGGCAAGAAAACTCCTTGCAGGCAAATAGCTTTGTTGACTGCATTCATCTGGCAAATGGAAGACAAGACACGACACCAGGCCCTGGAAAATCTGTCTCCAAGCTGCGTCTCGGGCAGAAGGTGAGTTCCGAGGAAGCAAGCTGCCTGCTCTCCGGGCCTGGCGTCAGGCCAGCGGGCAGAGCTCCCTAAGCACAGAACCCGCAAGAGGCTACACACCCACTTAAACTCATCCCAACTATGAATTAAGGCAGAAGAGTCCAATTCTTGATAAAAAGCAAATTTTGCTAGAAGAGATAAAAGCACTACGCTTTCCAGGCCTTGAAGAGACCGCTCAAAGAGGAGCAGATCAGAGAAACACAGTTTACCGCACGTGTGCTCAGTGAGCCCTGGTGTCCAGACTTCCTGGAAAGGTTTCCTAATTTACATAGAACAGCAGTATCGGGTCCAGTGCTTTCCAACCGCAAGATAAAGAAATGTTTTCATTCACTGCCCCTCACATCTTTACAAAAACAGGCCCAGTTACAAACCCTGCTGAGAAGAGGCAGGTGGGACCCAGCACGGGAGCCGTGGGCGTCGTGCCTGGGAACTTCACGCGCTGTCGGGTCTTAGCTCAACGTCCAACGTGAATACTTTGTTTCCAGCACACACGGCAGCAACACGATCGGCGGGACTAAGCCTTAAACACAGCACCTTTCCCAGGAGGGTGCCGAGGACGGTCCCTCGCGCAAGTCGCCCTGGAGGGAGTTGGGTTATTAGTGTAACGTCCGAGATGACCTCACGGGAGATGCTGAGAGCATAGCCCTCTATTCCAGGATTACGTGCAGAATGATGTGAGCTTTGGTTGAGTTCGGCTCTTTGAGAGTATTAAAAACATTGAAAAGTTCTTCTCGAAACACGTGGAACACGGGGATTGTCTGTAGGGAAGACACTCTGCATCACGAGGATGACGGCAGGTCTTGCAGAAGGCCACGCACACAGACTCCAGGCGAGTCGTGCATCCCATCCTCCCTCCTCCCTGCATCCACCCCGGCTCCAGGTCTGGCCAGTGACCTGCTGTGGCCCGTGGCAAGCAGGCAGAAGGGACACCGTGCCCATCTGAGCCTCGTCCTCCGGTCTGGGGCCTCTCCACGGCCAGAAGAAGTCTCCAGGCCGGGCAGCGGGCCCCACGGCAACAATGAAGCCGGCCTGCAGCTTCGAGTGAGGCCACTGGACCAGCCCACTGTTGGGCAGCAAAGGCTCAGTGCTCAGTGTCTGGCCCAGAGACTTTGAGGCTGCTTGTCGAGACCAAGAGCCCACAGAAAGGAAAACATGTACCTGCCACACTGAAGCCTCACGGGGAAGTGGTAGTTAGGACAGAAGACGACTCTGGACAGCGACCCGCGGAGATGGGGCGGGGCTAAGAAGCGGGGGGAGCTGATGCTCCGAGGGGAGAGCCTGGGATGCTCGCCGCTCAACAGACCGCAGAGCTGGGCTCATCGTTATGCTCAGGTGACCCTGGGGAGCTACTGAAGGCTGCTGAACAAAGAACTGAGACAATCGGGGCTGCCCGTCCGGAAACGCACATGTCCATCTGG
Source organism: Eubalaena glacialis (assembly GCF_028564815.1). NCBI lineage: Eukaryota > Metazoa > Chordata > Mammalia > Artiodactyla > Balaenidae > Eubalaena > Eubalaena glacialis. The sequence goes on along the minus strand of NC_083727.1, from coordinate 619,182 downwards.
CCGCAGCGCCGGGGGTCAGAGTCGAGAGGGGCTGGGTGGGGAGGACGGGGGAAAGCCAAGCCCAGGCCGGGGGTCTGGCCCAGACAGCCTGGTCAGTGGCTCTGCAAGGACAACGGAAGGCCAGCCAACACCTCAGTTCCCACCCTCTCCTTCCCTTGCAGACCCTTCCTGTGCCCACATTTCTCTTAACTGCACAACCGTTTTCCTAGTTTCCAAGTTTCCAGGCACAAAGCTTGAGTGAATATTAATTCCTTCCTTTTTTTGCCCTCCTATCCAATCCATGCCCAGCCCTTTCTTTCTTCGTGGGGAATTTCAGATTTGTCCCTCAAACACCCAGCGAGTGAAGGGTCATGCCGATCCTAAAACTATAATCTGCTGTGGACACCTGGTGGATTACCTGCCAAAATTGCAGTGATTCTCTCTCTCGGGGGCCAGAATCCCATTAGCACAGAGGCCAAGAACGCGGAAGCGGAGGGCAAGCGGGACACTGCCGTGGGGTGTGGAGCAGAGGACGCGCTGTGTAGAGAAGAGCAGGACTGGGTCTGGGCCACTGGGTCCCAGCATTTGGTTCTACTCCTTCTGTCTTGGATTTGGTGGGGTTTCCCTTCATCTAGGCTATTCTGTTACTTCCAACCAGAGAGCCCTAAGTAATGGACTATCTGATTTCATTCCAACTGTGAAAAGAAACAGCACACAATCTGAGACAGCAGGAGCGCAGGACCACAGCGGTGGGCAGTTCACCATCAGAGGGGACCGGCCGAGGGGCCTCAGGCTGGGGCTCCCAGGCAGCACCCACCTGCACGACGAGGAATGTACGGATCTAGACTCCCCAGGCCACTTCATGGAGGGTGACCCCCCAGCATACACCTCCTGGGTCGATGGGTGGGGCTGTAATCACCTCCAGCCTGCAGGTGCAGGGGTCGCGATATAACAAGACAAAGCAGACAAACAAAAACATGCTACCTAAGAAACTCTGTTGGAAATAACCCCAAAGAAGGCAGGAAGCACTTCCAATAGGAGGTGGATAGAAGGCCTTATTTTAGCACCTGTAAGGCCAGACAGCAGACCCAGTCAGGCCTTGTGTGCTCCCCGATCACCCCAGGACACACATTCTCTGTAGTAATAAATCAGAGACTTTGAAAGACTTGAGAAGCCTGCGATGTTTGGAGAAAAACAAAAATAAAATGTGTTGAATATTTTAAAGCACATTCTTCTCTAATTTACAAATTGGTTTTACTTACTTATTTTACATTTTCCAAGATACAGCAGTGAGCTTCATATAAAAAATAGCTAAATGTTTCAAAGTTACCATGATTTGCTTTGCAAGTTTTATACTTTTAAAGTACCCAGTGCCTAGCACTGCTGGCACATGGAAATGATGGGTGTACGTGTCCCCAGTGAATGAAAGGAAGTTACTGTGCCTCCTTCCGCTGTGTTTTGAAAGCATAAACATTTCAAGAAACAGATGAAATAATATATCAAAAGTCACAATTGTTTCAAAATTTTTAAGAATCCACCCATCAAACTGTGATAAACTGTACTGTATTTGTCTTATTTCAACTGTCTTAATCTCTTCTGTAATTCCTATAGAATTTAGCACCATGATTTACAAATAGTACTTTCATAGATATTAACATGTAGATTTGTGTTTATCAATAATACATTATACTATTTAATTCTTACAATAACCCTTTAAAATGGTTATATTTTTTCCCCTTTTCCAGAGAACAAAATCAGAAAGATTAGAAAGTGATAAGACACGTCAGTGGAATTGCCACACCTACACTTTGTGACTCGTGGTGGGTGGCACCTCCACCAGGTGCTTTTACGTAACCTCACAGCCCATCTGGTCCCAGAAAGCGTTGCCTCAGCAGAGAAGGAAACACACTGAGGGGAGGAGCGTGGGTTTGTGGTCTGCCACTCAGGGCCACCTCAGTGGCTTGGCATCTATGCCCACAGCGGCAGGTGACCATGCTCGGAGCTGCCACCTCCAAACCTACTCACCCTATTTATTCTGACTTGAGCCCCAGGAGGATTTGCCAACCCTCGGGACCAAATGCACGGTTTGGGCTGCTCTCTCCCAGGACATAGATGTGGTTTTCCTTTGCACTGAGTTGCAGCCCATCCCAACTAATTCTAACTAACAGGCTGAGCAGAGCCCAGGACAGAACTCTAGACAGACAGCTGAGCTGGGATGCAGTATGAAGGAATATCACCCTGAGTGTAAGAAACAGACCATTTTAATTTTCAGGGACCAAACAAACACTTGGAAAATAATAGCAAAAACAAATGAATTTCAGATGGATTGCAGGTTACCAAACACCATTAAAAAATAAAAAACAATGAAGGGTTCAAGATGGTGGAATAGAAGGAGGTGCACTTACTCCCTCTTGCGAGAGCACCGGAATCACAACTAACTGCTGAACAACCATCGACAGGAAGACACTGGAACTCACCAAAAAAGATACTCAACATCCAGAGACAAAGGAGAAGCCGCAATGAGACGGTAGGAGGGGCGCAATCACAATAAAATCAAATCCCGTAACTGCTGGGTGGGTGACTCACAAACTGGAGAACAATTATACCACAGAAATCCACCCGCTGGAGTGAAGGTTCTGAGCCCCACGTCAGGCTTCCCAACCTGGGGGTCTGGCAACGGGAGGAGGAATTCCTAGAGAATCAGACACTGAAGGCTAGTGGGATATGATTGCAGGACTTCGACAGGACTGGGGGAAACAGAGACTCCACTCTTGGAGGGCACACACAAAGTAGTGTGTGCATCGGGACCCGGGGGAAGGAGCAGTGACCCCATAGGAGACTGAACCAGACCTACCTGCTAGTGTTGGAGGGTCTCCTGCAGAGGAGGGGGGTGGCTGTGGCTCACCACGGGGACAAGGACACTGGCAGCAGAAGCTCTGGGAAGTACTCCTTGGCGTGAGCCCTCCCAGAGTCTGCCATTAGCCCCACCAAAGAGCCCAGGTAGGCTCCAGGGTTGGGTCACCGCAGGCCAAACAACCAACAGGGAGGGAACCCAGCCCCACCCATCAGCAGACAAGAGGATTAAAGTTTTACTGAGCTCTGCCCACCAGAGCAACAGCCAGCTCTACCCACCACCAGTCCCTCCCATCAGGAAACTTGCACAAGCCTCTTAGATAGCCTCATCTACCAGAGGGCAGACAGCAGAAGCAAGAAGAACTACAATCCTGCAGCCTGTGGAACGAAAACCACATTCACAGAAACACAGACAAAATGAAAAGGCAGAGGACCATGTACCAGATGAAGGAACAAGATAAAACCCCAGAAAAACAACTAAATGAAGTGGAGATAGACAACCTTCCAGAAAAAGAGTTCAGAATAATGATAGTGAAGATGATGCAGGACCTCAGAAAAAGAATGGAGGCAAAAATCGAGAAGATGCAAGAAATGTATAACAAAGACCTAGAAGAATTAAAGAACAAACGGAGATGAACAATACAATTACTGAAATGAAAAGTACACTAGAAGGAATCAACAGCAGAATAACTGAGGCAGAAGAACGGATAAGTGACCTGGAAGACAGAATGGTGGAATTCTCTGCCGTGGAACAGAATAAAGAAAAAAGAATGAAAAGAAATGAAAACAGCCTAAGAGAACTCTGGGACAACATTAAATGCAACAACATTTGCATTATAGGGGTCCCAGAAGGAGAAGAGAGAGAGAAAGGGCCCAAGAAAATATCTGAAGAGATTATAGTCAAAAACTTCCCTAACAGGGGAAAGGAAATAGCCACCCAAGTCCAGAAAGCACAGAGAGTCCCAGGCAGGATAAATCCAAGGAGAAACACGACAAGACACATAGTAATCAAACTGACAAAAACTAAAGACACAGAAAAATTATTGAAAGCAACAAGGGAAAAATGACAAATAATGTACGAGGGAACTCCCATAAGGTTAACAGCTGATTTCTCAGCAGAAACTCTGCAAGCCATAAGAGAGTGGCACGATATATTTAAAGTGATGAAAGGGAAGAAACTACATCCAAGATTACTCTACCCAGCAAGGATCTCATTCAGATTCGACGGAGAAATCAAAAGCTTTACAGACAAGCCAATGTTAAGAGAATTCAGCACCACCAAAACAGCTCTACAACAAATGCTAAAGGAACTTCTCTAGACAGGAAACACAAGAGAAGAAAGGACCTACGAAAACAAACCCATAACAATTAAGAAAATGGTAATAGGAACATACATATCAATAATTACCTTAAACATGAATGGATTAAATGCTCCAACCAAAAGACACAGGCTCTCAGAATGGATACAAAAACAAGACCCATATATATGCTGTCCACAAGAGACCCACTTCAGACCTAGGGACACATACAGACTGAAAGTGAGGGGATGGAAAAAGATATTCCATGCAAATGGAAATCAAAAGAAAGCTGGAGTAGCAATACTCATATCAGATAAAATAGACTTTAAAATAAAGAATGTTCCAAGAGACAAGGAAGGACACTACATAATGATCAAGGGATCAATCCAAGAAGATATAACAATTATAAATATTTATGCACCCAACATAGGAGCAACTCAATACATAAGGCAACTGCTAACAGCTATAAAAGAGGAAATTGACAGTAACACAATAATAGTGGGGGACTTTAACACCTCACTTACACCAATGGACAGATCATCCAAACAGAAAATTAATAAGGAAACACAAGCTTTAAATGATACAATAGACCAGATAGATTTAATTGATATTTATAGGACATTCCATCCAAAAACAGCAGATTACACTTTCTTCTCAAGTGTACATGGAACATTCTCCAGGATAGATCACATCTTGGGTCACAAATCAAGCCTCAGTAAATTTAAGAAAATTGAAATCATATCAAGCATCTTTTCTGACCACAACACTATGAGATTAGAAATCAATTACAGGGGAAAAAAACCACAAACATGTGGAGGCTAAACAATTCGTTACTAAATAACCAAGAGATCACTGAAGAAATCAAAGAGGAAATCAAAAAATACCTAGAGACAAATGACAATGAAAACACGACGATCCAAAACCTATGGGATGCAGCAAGAGCAGTTCTAAGAGGGAAGTTTATAGCTATACAAGCCTACCTCAAGAAACAAGAAACATCCCAAATAAACAATCTAACCTTACACCTAAAGGAACTAGAGAAAGAAAAACAAACAAAACCCAAAGTTAGTAGAAGGAAAGAAATCATAAAGATCAGAGCAGAAATAAATGAAATAGAAACAAAGAAAACAATACCAAAGATCAATAAAACTAAAAGCTGGTTCTTTGAGAAGATAAACAAAATTGATAAACCTTTAGCCAGACTCATCATGAAAAAGAGAGAGAGGATTCAAATCAATAAAATTAGAAATGAAAAAGAAGTTACAACAGACACCACAGAAATACAAAGCATCCTAAGAGACTACTACAAGCAACTCTATGCCAATAAAATGGACAACCTGGAAGAAATGGACAAATTCTTAGAAAGGTATAACCTTCCAAGACTGAAGCAGAAAGAAATAGAAAATATGAACAGACCAATCACAAGTAATGAAGTTGAAACTGTGATTAAAAGTCTTCCAACAAACAAAAGTTCAGGACCAGATGGCTTCACAGGTGAATTCTATCGAACATTTAGAGAAGAGCTAACACCCATCCTTCTCAAACTCTACCAAAAAATTGCAGAGGGAGGAACACTCCCAAACTCATTCTATGAGGCCACCATCACCCTGATACCAAAACCAGACAAAGATACTACAAAAAAAGAGAATTACAGACCAATATCACTGATGAATACAGATGCAAAAGTCCTCAACAAAATACTAGCAAACAGAATCCAACAACATATTAAAAGGATCAGACACCATGATCAAGCGGGATTTATCTCAGGGATGCAAGGATTCATTAATATATACGCAAATCAATCAATGTGATACACCATATTAACAAACTGAAGAATAAAAACCTTGTGATCATCTCAATAGATGCAGAAAAAGCTTATGACAAAATTCAACACCCGTTTATGATAAAAACTCTCCAGAAAGTGGGCATAGAGGGAACCTACCTCAACATAATAAAGGTCATATACGACAAACCCACAGCAAACATCATTCTCAATGGTGAAAAACTGAAAGCATTTCCTCTAAGATCAGGAACAAGACAAGGATGTCCACTCTCACCACTATTATTCAACATAGTTTTGGAAGTCCTAGCCACAGCAATCAGAGAAGAAAAAGAAATAAAAGGAATACAAATTGGAAAAGAAGAAGTAAAACTGCCACTGTTTGCAGACGACATAATACTGATAATCCTAAACATGCCACCAGAAACCTACTAGAGCTAATCAATGAATCTGGTAAAGTTGCAGGATACAAAATTAATGCACAGAAATCTCTTGCATTCCTATACACTAATGATGAAAAATCTGAAAGAGAAATTAAGGAAGCACTCCCATTTACCATTACAACAAACAGAATAAAATACCTAGGAATAAACCTACCTAGGGAGACAAAAGACCTGTATGCAGAAAACTATAAGACACTGATGAAAGAAATTAAAGATGATACCAACAGACGGAGAGATATACCATGTTCTTGGATTGGAAGAATCAATATTGTGAAAACGACTATACTACCCAAAGCAATCTACAGATTAAATGCAATCCCTATCAAATTACCAATGGCATTTTTTACAGAACTAGAACAAAAAATCTTAAAATTTGTATGGAAACACAAAAGACCCCGAATAGCCAAAGCAGTCTTGAGGGAAAAAAACAGAGGTGGAGGAATCAGACGTCCCGACTTCAGACTATACTACAAAGCTACAGTAATCAAAACAATATGGTACTGGCACAAAAACAAAAAAATAGATCAATGGAACAGCATAGAAAGCCCAGAGGTAAACCCACGCACCTATGGTCAACTAATCTATGACAAAGGAGGCAAGGATATACAATGGAGAAAGACAGTCTCTTCAATAAGTGGTGCTGGGAAAACTGGGCAGCTACATGTAAAAGAATGAAATCAGAACACTCCCTAACACCATACACAAAAATAAACTCAAAATGGATTAGAGACCTAAATGTAAGACTGGACACTATAAAACTCAGAGAGGAAAACATAGGAAGAACACTCTTTGACATAAATCATAGCAAGATCTTTTTTGATCCACCTCCTAGAGTAATGGAAATAAAAACAATAAACAAATGGGACCTAATGAAACTTAAAAGCTTTTGCAAAGCAAAGGAAACTACAAACGAGACAAAACGACAACCCTCAGAATGGGAGAAAATATTTGCAAATGAATCAACGGACAAAGGATTAATCTCCAAAATATATAAACAGCTCATGCAGCTCAATAGTAAAAAAAACAAACAACCCAAGAAGACCTAAATAGACATTTCTCCAAAGAAGACATACAGATGGCCAAGAAGCACATGAAAAGCTGCTCAATGTCACTAATTATTAGAGAAATGCAAATCAAAACTACAATGAGGTATCACCTCACACCATTTAGAATGGGCATCATCAGAAAATCTACAAACAACAAATGCTGGAGAGGTGTAGAGAAAAGGGAACCCTCTTGCACTGTTGGTGGGAATGTAAATTGATACAGCCACTATGGAGAACAGTATGGCGGTTCCTTAAAAAACTAAAAATAGAATTACCATATGATCCAGCAATCCCACTACTGGGCATATACCCAGAGAAAACCATAATTCAAAAAGACACATGCATCCCAATGTTTATTGCAGCATTATTTACAATAGCCAGGACATGGAAGCAACCTAAGTGTCCATCGACAGACGAATGGATAAAGAAGATATGGCACATATATATAATGGAATATTACTCAGCCATAAAAAGGAACGAAATTGGGTCATTTGTAGAGACGTGGATGGATCTAGAGACTGTCATACAGAGTGAAGTAAGCAGAAAGAGATAAACAAATATCGTATATTAACGCATATATGTGGAACCTAGAAGAATGGTACAGATGAACCGGTTTGCTGGGCAGAAATAGAGACACAGATGTAGAGAACAAACGTATGGACACCAAGGGGGGAAAGTGGTGGTGGGGGGAGGGGTGGGATGAATTGGGAGATTGGGATTGACATGTATACACTAATATGTATAAAATGGATAACTAATGAGAACCTGCTGTATAAAAAAATAAATAAAATAAAATTCAAAAATTCAAAAATAAAATAAAATAAAATAAAAAACAAAGAGAAAAAGTATTGAAAAAATCTGAAACAATAAAGACAAAGAATCAACATCCTGTCAATTGAAGAAAAACGCACAACCTAAAAGTTGAGAGTTAAGTTTTATTTGGGGAACTTACTGAGGACTATAGCCTAGGAGGCAGCCTCTCACATGGGTCTGAGGACCTGCTCCAAAGTGGTCAGGGAAGAGCCAGGATATACAGGAGTTTTTGCTGAAAAACAAAAAACAAACAAACGAACAAGAAACCTGTAGTCGAACAACGAAAGATTACTGCTAATCACAAAGAACAGACATCTCAAGTTAATGTTTTTCGTGCTTTTATATATATAGGAAGATGCAAGAGTCTAGGCTCATTGAAATCATTCCTTAGGTATGCACCTTACCTACCTAGGGCCAGTACCCTGGTTTTCCCCATCCTGAGTCCCCTCAGGGTGCACTGTGGCAGATGGCTTAATGGCAGACAACACTCATTGTCTACTGGGATGGCAGGTGACATTCTTTAACCACTATCCTTAAAAATTAGAGAGCTATTATAAATAAGTGAGAAAAAGCTTAAAACCCATTATCCTGCAACCAGGAAAACATCCCTTTTGAGGCTAAAATCTGTATGATTTCTTTCTTTCTGCTAACTTTGAGTTTTGTTTGTTCTTCTTTCTCTAGTTCCTTTAGGTGTAAGGTTAGATTGTTTATTTGAGATTTTTCTTGTTTCTTGAGGTAGGACTGTATTGCTATAATCTTCCCTCATAGAACTGCTTTTGCTGCATCAAATAGGTTTTGGGTTGTCGTGTTTTCATTGTCATTTGTTTCTAGGTATTTTTTTATTTCTTCTTTGATTTCTTCAGTGGTCTCTTGGTTATTTAGTAGCGTATTGTTTAGCCTCCATGTGTTTGTATTTTTTACAGTTTTTTTCCTGTAATTGATATCTAGTCTCATAGCGTTGTGGTAAGAAAAGATACCTGATACAATTTCAATTTTCTTAAATTTACCAAGGCTTGATTTGTGACCTAAGATATGGTCTATCCTGGAGAATGTTCCATGTGCACTTGAGAAGAAAGTGTATTCTGTTGTTTTTTGGATGGAATGTCCTATAAATATCAATTAAGTCCATCTTATTTCATGTGTCATTTAAAGCTTGTGTTTCCTTATTAATTTTCATTTTGGATGATCTGTCCATTGGTGAAAGTGGGGTGTTAAAGTCCCCTACTATTATTGTGTTACTGTCAATTTCCTCTTTTATGGCTGTTAGCAGTTGCCTTATGTATTGAGTTGCTCCTATGCTGGGTGCATAAATATTTATAATTGTTATATCTTCTTGGATTGATCCCTTGATCATCATAGAGTGTCCTTGTCTCTTGTAATAGTTTTTATTTTAAAATCTATTTTGTCTGATATGAGAATTGCTACTCCAGCTTTCTTTTGATTTCCATTTGCATGGAATATCTTTTTCCACCCCCTCACTTTCAGTCTGTGTGTGTCCCTAGGTCTGAAGTGGGTCTCTTGTAGACAGCATATGTACGGGTCTTGCTTTTGTATCCATTCAGCCAGTCTGTGTCTTTTGGTTGGAGCACTTAATCCATTTACATTTAAGTTAATTATTGATATATATGTTCCTATTACCATTTTCTTAATTGTTTTGGGTTTGTTTTTGTAGGTCTTTTCCTTCTCTTGAGTTTCCCGCCTAGAGAAGTTCCTTTAGCATTTGTTGTAGAGCTGTTTTGGTGGTGCTGAATTCTCTTAACATTTGCTTGTCTGTAAAGTTTTTAATTTCTCCATCAAATCTGAATGAGATCCTTGCTGGGTAGAGTAATCTTGGTTGTAGGTTCTTCCCTTTCATCACTTTAAATATGTCCTGCCACTCCTTTCTGGCTTGCAGAGTTTCTGCTGAAAGATCAGCTGTTAACCTTATGGGGATTCCCTTGTATGTTATTTGTTGCTTTTCACTTGCTGCTTTTAATATTTTTTCTTTGTATTTAATTTTGATAGTTTGTTAATATGTATCTTGGTGTGTTTCTCTTTGGGTTTATCCTGTATGGTACTCTCTGCGCTTCCTGGACTTGACTGACTATTTCCTTTCCCCTGTTAGGGAAGTTTTTGGCTATAATCTCTTCAAATATTTTCCCAGACCCTTTCTTTTTCTCTTCTTCTTCTGGGACCCCTATAATTCGAATGTTGGTGTGTTTAATGTTGTCCCAGAGGCCTCTGAGACTGCCTTCAATTCTTTTCATTCTTTTTTCTTTACTCTGTGCCCTGGCAGTTATTTCCACCATTTTATCTTCCAGTTCACTTATCCGTTCTTCTGAGTCAGTTATTCTGCTATTGATTCCTTCTAGAGTATTTTTAATTTCAGTAATTGTGTTGTTCCTCACTGTTTGTTTGCTCCTTAGTTCTTCTAGATCCTTGTTAAATGTTTCTTGTATTTTCTCCATTCTGTTTCCGAGATTTTGGATCATCTTTACTATCATTAGTCTGAATTCTTTTTCAGGTAGGTTGCCTATTTTGTTTTTATTTATTTGGTCTTGTAGGTTTTTACCTGGGTCCTTTGTCTGTAACGTATTTTTCTGTTGTTTCATTTTTTTTTTTTTTTTGGATGGGTGGAGCTGTATTCTTGTCTTACTGGTTGTTTGGCCTGAGACGTCCAGCACTGGAGTTTGCAGGCAGTTGGATAGAGCCGGGTCTTGGTGCTGAGATGAGGACCTCTGGGAGGCCTCACATCGATTAATATTCCCTGGGGTCTGAGGTTCTCTGTCAGTCCAGCAGTTTGGACTCGGAGCTCCCAACACAGGCGCTCGGGCCCGAACTCCGGCCTGGGAACTGAGATCCCACAAGCTTTGTGGAAAGAAAGAAAGAAAGAGAGAAAGAGAGGGAGGGTGGGAGGGAGAGAGAGAGAAAGAAAGAAAAAGAAAGAAAGAAGAAAGAAAAGAAAGAAGCAGTACAATATCAAAGAATAGAAAACAAAATAAAATTAGAAAGATAAAAAATATATTAGGAAAAATAAAACTAGAATTGAAACAACTGGTCGCTCGGGGTTCCTCCCGTCCCCTTTGGTGTCCGTGGTCCCCCACCGGTGCCTGGTAGGTGCCCTAGTTGTGCGGAGACGCGAATTCCGCGGCCTCCTAGTACACCATCTTCTCCTGCTAGTTTTTCACCAAAAAACCCCTTCCACTTTCTCCCTACAGCCAAACCACATTTCCCGGCCTCTCTGGAAGTCGCACAACCCAGCTGAATGCAGGGAGAAGCTGCAGCCCTACGCACAGCTCGGCCCCACCGGCACGAGCCTCCGTCCACCGGAACACCAAGAGAGAGGGCGCTTAGTGGAAAGCACCTGGTCACCTGAGCTGCTACCCAGTAGGGTTCCCCTGACCAGCAGCACTGGGTTGGAGTGGTGAAAAGCAGGAAACGAACTTCTACTGTGTCAGGCACTGAAACGTGAGATTATTTGCAAAAGCCTGCCCAGACGCACGCAGAACCCGGTATGCAGATGGTCCACAGTGACGGAGCATCTGGTTAAACTCCACTTTGTAATGACCTGGAAGGCAGACCCCTCTCTCTGATCCTGTAGCCCTCAAGGAAGTGATGGGAAAGAACCAGCATTGGTAGCCCACACTTAAAGTTGGCTCAAGCAAGCAGAAACGAGTGGAAACAGAAAGTATCCAGAAGCCTGGGGGCTTCAGGGAGGCAAACTGGAATGGGTTGCCCCTCAAAGCTCCAAAGAGACCAGGGACCATCTAGACTCAGCCTTCCTGGAAAGGTCAGGTCAAGGATGGTTACCTTCCCACTCAAGCCTTTAGTTCCACATAACCTCCAGGTCTCAGCCATTCAGTTTCAAGAGAGCAAGTACGCACAAAGAAAAGAAAAAGTCAGGCTTGAACAGCACACCCGGCGGGACGGAGGTAGAGCTGCCGGCTGGCAGGCGGAGCTGACAGGAGGAACACAGCCAGGAGGCCGGAGAAAGGGCACAGCAGGCATGACGGCTGACTGCTTAGGACTGAGCATCTCTGGGCCCCCGTCTTCACGGCTGCAGGAGGGGGACCACAGCAGCCCCCTCCTCACAGACCACTTTACACGAGGCCATGGAGGGGAAGGTCTGAGGGGAGGACCAAAGGCTTCAGAAAACCACCGTCCGGTCCCCAGGCAGCAGAGTCAGGGTCCACTTGGGAACCTCCTCCAACACCCACTCCACCCGATTTCAGCACTGCTGTGGACCTGTCTCCCGTAGGAAGGGGAGAGTCTCTGGAGGCGGAGCAGTTCATGGGTCACTGGACCATGAGGAACCACATCCGGGCCTGACGGGGAGAGCAGTGCATGCCGGGAGTCCTCTGTGTCCTGCTGGATGCCCTGCCCAGGTTGTGCCCCGGGGAGGTGGGTTCTCCTTGTGGGCTCAGAGCCAAAGCGGACTTCTGGCTTTAGTCAGATAACGGAGGCTGCCCCTGTTCCCCAAGCCATTCCCTTCCCTTCTGGAAACTACAAGATCCAGCTTCCCTTGGAGCTAAGTGCCACCACGTGGTTGAGTTCTGGCCAGGGCAGCAGGAACAAGGGAGTATGTGGGATAAGCAATGTAGGCCACTTACAACCCAGCCCAGAAAACCCTCCCACCCGACTCTCTTCCCTCCCCCCACCCCCTGGCTAGATGGGGAGGCCTTGGAGGGCCTACTGAGGAGGGAACTACCAGATGCAGAGATGCTGAGGAGCGGCATCCGGCCCGAACAGCCACAAGGACCCTGTGGGCAGCAAACATGCTATTATCTGTCAGGGTCCTCTGCTTCTGCACTAGTCTACCCACACTGACAGAAATCCTTTAACCTTTTTCACGTACAAAAGCAATACAATGCAAAATATTTAAACAATGCAAAAATAATAGAGTTGGCCTTTCCCTCTCTACCTCCCCTCCTTGCTGTGTCTTCCCCGTGGAAAATCAGTGTAAGAGTCCAATATGTGCATCACAGGAACAAGTCTGAGAGGACACACTACAGTTAGTTTCTAATAAGGTTCTCGTGTATCTCAGGCTACAGAAGCACCTTAGGAAAATCTGGAGACAGTGGCTGCTAGAGAGACCATTGTTTTAAAGTTAAGTCAGTAAATCCCAGACAGCTAGAGGCTGTACATTCAAGACCCTTTCACTTATACAGCAGAGCATGTAAATTGCACAAAATTAGAAAATCCAGACTAGAAAAAAAAAACAAGGGGCACCACTGTTAAAACCTTGCACATCTCCTTCTGTTTTTTTTTCCCTTTGTATAAATGTGTATACGTATATTTTTTAGAAAGAGAAAACTACTCCCTTTTGAGTAAAAAAGATCATAATCTTTCTCTTTTAGCAGCTAAGCCAGCCAGAGATGTGCCAATTTATTCTTGAGTTAGGAAAACATAGTGTGGTAGTCAGACAGCAGGTTGAGTGCCCACAGGCAGCGTAATTAAAGTACCCTTAATGGCTTACTTTGTAGCAAAAGAAAACATAAAGTTCTCCACATTCGCCAAAACCAGAGACAGGTTCTAATTCTAGCTCCTCTGAGGACAGAACTAGTATAAAAATGGAGCAATGGCTGATCACGGAGGTATGGGAACACTACCAAATTATACTCAGGCATTCCCGTGACTTTAAGTCCTTTCTTATGTTATTAAACACTTTAAAAGGTATTACTACTCTTTATATTTAGCTGCTTAATTAAAAAAAAAAATTGATACACTCTTTCTGTTGGTCAGGCTGAGGAAAGCCTGATTTTACAAACCTGTGGTTCTTGAAACACAAATTTTGTACTTTTATGCCATGTGAATGAAGAACGTTGTCTGCCATATCAGTAAACACAGGATGTTGCAGCCATCAAACCATCACATTACAGCATCCCAACGGTGCACCCTGAGGGGACTCAGGATGAGAAAACACAGGATACTGACCCCAGGTAGCTGAAGTGCATATCAAAGGAATGATTTCAGTGAGCCCAGACTCTTGCATCTTCCCATACATAGAAAAGCACTAAATTCCTTAACTTGAGATATCTGGTTTTCTTTAATTGACAGTAATCTTTTGATGTTCCGACTACCTGGTCTTTGCTACAAAAATTCCTACATATCCTGGCCTCCCCCTTGCCTCTTTGCAGCAGTCCCTCAGAGCTATCTGAGAGTCCTGTCTCCTGAGCTTGAAGTCCTCAGAATGTCCACCGAATAAAACATAACTCTCAGCTTTTAGGTTGTGCATTTTTTTCGGTCCACACCACCATGACTTGTTAGGCAAGCACAAATCATTGACTACCAATAGCAGTAATGATGCTGAAGTTTTAAAGTCAATCTTTTCCAATGATTTAAAATAGATCCAGATGTATCTCTATAACCTACACACTCCCTTGTATTCCAGTCTGATATGCTTTCTTGACAGGAAAATGTTAAACTTGGGAACAGCCCCGGTTCAGTGGGTGTCACAGGTAAACAGATACTTCTTGCAGGAGGAAGTGTTGAGGTCCACTAGTGCCATCTCATCATCAACCCAAACCAGTAACTACCCACCTGGATACAACTTCTCCTAACTTCAGGCAAATCAACCCCCCCAAAAATAATCAGCCTTAAGTCTGTCATGTCTCTTTTACATGCCCAAAGGTGACAGCAAATGTAACTATTCAATGCGGCAACAGACACATTCTTTAACCCAACACATGACAATCTCCTTAGCAACATGACCAACCCACATCTTGTAGCTACTTGGCAGAGTTCAGGTTCTGTAGAAAGGAGCACACGGGTCATTGCCTGTTTTTAATATTTACACTCCACCTGTTTCCACATAAGTGATTCAGCAAGTTCTAAAATGAAACACAGGAATTGGAATCAACACGAAAGCGTGATACTAAAATGCACATAATCTTTCTTGGGAGAATCTTTTCCAATGGCCAACAGGCGTCCATTAACACCATATTCCAAATTAACAAAATAAATCCTGAATATAAATACAACTTCAGTTTGAAACCTCTCTTAGGAGCATTTCGAGAAGTAACACGGTTAAGAGAAACAGAGAACAGGTACCAGGTGCCCGGACAACGGTCCCTCGGGCGCACCTGTTTCTCACCTGGGGACCCTCTGGGACCTGACGCTGAACTCGCCAAGTGGACGCGCAATCCAGGTGAGCACCCGGCGGCGTAGGACCAGCGCCCCGCCCCCGTCGCCCTGGTTACGAGTCCCCGCAGCTCGGCGCCCTCACCACCTCGGCATTCTCGCGAGAACCCGGAGTCTACGCACTACCCCATTTTCGGGCTTTGCCTCACTTCCGGGCGCCGGCCAACTGCCGGCTTTCCTTACTTCCGGGCGCCGTGCCACCTCCGGACGCCTTACTTCCGGGCGCGACTCACTTCCGGCTCCTCCGGCTCGGCCGTCCGGCCCTCATGCTCCCGGCGCGGCGCTTGGGGGGAGCGGTGGTGAGTCCAGGGGCAGATACCGGACCTGCCGCCCGCGCCCACCCCGGCGGAGCCCTGGGCCCCGAGCCGCCCTCCGCCCGACCCCGCGCTCGGTGGGTCCCCGGCCCACTCCCCTCCTCTGCTCCTCCCGCCCCGCCTTCGCGCGCGTCCTCGTCCCCGCGGGTCCCCTCCCCGGGCCGGGGGCGGGCCGGGCCGCCGAGGTGGCCGGGACCCGCCCGCAGTCTGCGGCTCCGGACGCGCTCAGCGTATCCTCCCCCTGTCGCGTGTCCGCAGGACAAGTCACAGATGAGGAAGGCACCGCACTAGGCGCCCCAGTCATGGCAGCTCCGTGGAAGAGCGCGCTGCTGCTGCTTCTGGCATCTCAGGCTGTCTCCTCGGTGAACGCCTCTGACGAGGAGGAAGTTCCAGAAGAATGGGTCCTTCTGCACGTTGTTCAGGGTCAGATAGGAGCTGGGAATTACAGCTATTTGAGGTTAAATCATGAGGGAAAGATAGTTCTTAAGATGCAGAGCTTGAGAGGTGATGCGGACCTGTATGTATCCGATAGCACCCTCCACCCGAGCTTTGATGAGTACGAGTTACAGTCTGTCACTTGCGGCCAGGACGTGGTTTTCATACCAGCGCACTTCCAGCGCCCCGTGGGAATAGGCATCTATGGACACCCATCTCACCACGAGAGTGAATTTGAAATGAAAGTGTATTATGATACGACGGTCGAACAGCACCCGTTTGGTGAGACTGCTTATTCAGACGGTACAGATACGAGTCGAAAGCAGGCTTCTGCTCCAGAAGATGCATCTCAAGAAGAGCAATCTGTCCTTTGGACGATATTAATTAGTATTTTGAAATTGGTACTTGAAATTCTTTTTTGATTCTTTGAACATCCTGTGGAGTATAATAACCCTTAATCTGTGAAGCTGAGTGCAGTTCGCTGTGAACCTAGCTACTTGTACCTGGTTGGAATTCTGGTTACCTTTCCTAGATGGGGGATGGAAAAATAAAGCCATACAGTTTTGTTACCTCAGTCACCCCAGAAGTATGAAAAGCATCAAGCACGATATTTATTTTCTTTCTAAACATCAAAATTCCTGTAAAAGGAATGTGCATAATAAAATGTTTAAACCCCATTTTGATTAGTTTGTCAGGTGACCAAACAGATGATTGCAGTAACTTATGAAGTTACGAAGTGTCAGCTTTGAAGAGTTACTAAAAGCAAGTCTGAAATGTAATGATTTCTCCACACTTGCCTGAGCATGGACTAAAGTCCCATGCCTACACCCCAAGCAGGGACAGCACCTCCTGTCCAAACGGGATTTCCTGGTAGGCAGGTGCCAGTTAAAGACAGGTCTAAACCCAGCAGCACCAAGTGTCATCGGGTCATTTGTAATTTTATCATCTTGGGCTCCTATTAAAAGCCTTCCGTTATTAAATAACTTTGCTATGCTACCCATGGTAGACCAGAAAGGATATAGATTAGGAAAATTTCATGAAAATAATAGTAACTTTTAGGCCAACGGAGTAATAAAGTATTTCAAATTAAGCTGCATGATAGTACCACCGAATTTCTGGAAAGAGACAGAGTACTAAGAAATAAAGACCTTTTGGAAGATGGAACTATTCTTCTATCTGAAATTGGTTTCAAGGGTAAGAGTAGCTTATAACAAAATGAATGAACTTGCAGATTTTAAGCACGTAGTTTCAGAAATCTTTTATTGGCGTAAAAATGAGAATGTTGTAAATTGGCACCAAATACTTCATTTAAATGCACATTACAGTATTGGGGTCAAAAACTATCCCTCTTTGCTGTTTTTCCCCCTTCTGCCCACTTTCCTGGGTGTTGGGGGGGCTTGCTGACAACAGTCACAAATCCAGCGACCTAGGAGAAAAATTGTTAGTTAATACAGAATGAAATTTAACTTTTTAGGACTGAATTTTAAACCCAGTTAGCTCTCCTTCCTTAGCAATGGCTATTGATAATCCTCACTGGATTTCTGGTGGGATGGGGCACTGAGTTCCTTAATTTAAGGAGAAAAATGCAAACTTCGCTTAAGGTAATCAGTGTCATCAATGCCCTGTGAAATGCACAGGGGGAGGGAAGGGGTCATGGGAGGAACTAAATAATGGTAGGGACCTTTTAAACAGTTAAAATCCTTTCTGAAATTCAAACACTATCATACTCTAAGAGTTCAAGCGTACAAATCCCAATATAAAACCTGTTACTGACTTTCGCTTATTTTCAGCCTTCTGTGCTGCTCAGCGGCAGCTGTGCGCTCCCGGCATCCTCTCAAGTGCTGGTGTGCTGCGCTCACACAGCACTGTAAAGTGTGTCAGGTATCTGACAGCATTATGATGAGCTCTACAACATCCTTGATGTCAATCACTAAACAACTCTGAATAATTAAGTTGCTTGCATCTCAACAAGTCCCAGGAAACCTAGGCATATAGTTTATAAAGTATTAGACAGTGTCAACCATGCAAATAAGTTCTAAAATTACACAATTATGTGTGTAATGTTTTAGTCCGATTACTGTGATTTATTCTTTGATTCTGTGTTCATTCTGAAGTTATCTGGAATTGTTATGCTGCCTCAATTTACAAAAATCTGGTTTAATATGTATAAAGGCATAGCAGTCATTTTGTTAAGTTTCTGAATGACGTATAAAATCAAGGCTTTGAAACATTGATGCCACTCCTTTAGCTATTTCAGTAGAACACTGGCTCAATCTATATACACCGAGCTCTACTTCCAAAACTTATCGGCAGTCTGATATCTCACTTGTCCTTTAGTCAGCTTGTCTAGGGATGAAAAACAGGTGGACATGATCACAGCTTTGGTCACTTCTTGTGAATAGAAGGATCTCCAGGCCCTTCATGTGATTATGGTGTTTATGCAGCCTCAAAAAAAAAAAAAAAAAAAAAAAAAAAAAATGCTGGGAAGAGTCCCTTCACTCAAAGATAACATTCCTTCTTTTTTAATCTTTACCTGATGGAATAGCACCAAGGCCCACACAAAAAGTATGATAACCTCTGTCACACACATCACAGAACATCATTTCTTCTTCATGGTGGGGTTGTCCACATATAATGCAAGTCTTACACTCCATACACTGCCATGGGTAGGTCTTAATCATAGAAACAAGCTCCATGGTCATGTCCAGGCAAGAAGGATGGCCTAAACCAAAACCAGTATTAGTTGTATTTCACACAAGAATTTTTAACTTAATATGGCATAATAAAATGCTAGTTTGCTTGGACATCTCAAGAATGGCTACAATGTTTAACTGCCAAAGAGGAATGAAAACACAAAGTTGAAAAAAATACATGGACTTCATGTATTTGATGATTCTTTGGTTCAAGTCTAGCTGACAACTAAGAATCCTAGTTTTCGAAGCAACAAATAGGGTGGTTAAAATGTGAAGACATGTCAATACTTACCACTGTTATCACACTGGGAGCAGTGTATAAGTGATTCAGCCTTCCCTTTCTTGTTGGACTCCTTACCCTTCAGACAAATTCCACATAGAGCATTTGGAATGACCTTTGGCTGGAAGGGTAGAAGAGGGCTATAAATTCATGCCAGAAGAACTTACCGGGGGTTCAAAAGGAATTATCACTGTATTGCCTTATCTTTACTTCTGGTTAACTTGCTAATGAGGACCTTTTTGAAGGACATAACCTGACATGAATCTGCCTTCAACATACAACAGCCTACCGACTAAAGCCTTAGATTTCATTTTTAAATTTTGTCAATGGCGTGATCTCATGTTAGGATTAGATATAGCATTCTACACTCCCTACATGCCCAGTAAGATCTGTATAATGAACTGGAAGGGAAGACTAATACATTGTCAAACTGCACTATTAACTGAAAGAGAAAAATCCAAGTACTGAGTGACCATTACATGGAAGTTTTAGGCTTGTTCCCAAAGAGAAGACTCCATTGTAAGCAGCTTATATGCTCATTTTGTTTAAAACCTGATATTCTCCAAAGTTGCGAAACTAGATCTATAAAATCTAAGTTACAAAATCAATGTTTTAACATTTTTAATTGAAAGATGTCTCAGCATACATTGTCATGTGCAAAAAAGGTTTGTGGGAATCCGAGTTGTGTGATTATTCCCTTTGCATATCTAATACATTAATAAAAGAGCCTATATTTAAGAGAAAAAGCATTCACTATGACATACAAAACATGAAAGACAAAAGTAGTTCTCAGATGGGCAAAATATGAAATTATCACTTTAAAATATGCAGACACCCTATGTTTTAAGTACCATTCATTTCTCAGATTAAAAACAGGCACTATCCAATGAAGGCATCCGGGCTTTAAGAAAACACTTGGCAACCCATGGAAAAGAACAAAGAAGAAGGTTCACTACACCTGAAATTGGGAGGGGAAAGGGGACATTGGAACATCACAGCCTTGACGGTAGTA
The DNA here is from genome assembly GCF_028564815.1 of Eubalaena glacialis. NCBI lineage: Eukaryota > Metazoa > Chordata > Mammalia > Artiodactyla > Balaenidae > Eubalaena > Eubalaena glacialis. Next base: position 599,117 of record NC_083727.1, on the reverse strand, counting down.
ACATGATGTTCACTGGCTCCACATGAACGTGGAGCAGTGGTAGGAAAGGAGAGCAAGCCGGGGCCAAGTAGGAAATGGGGGCCGGGGGCATGTTCATTCACTCATTCATTTGTTCATTTATATAAAAACTGGGAGAAAAAGTATTTTAAATAGAACTATTGTATTTCTGTTTAATACAACCCAGCCAAATGCATCTTATGTTTCCCTTTCCTAAGTTACTGAACAAAAAGAGGAGCCTAAACGAAATTCCAACTTTGCATACTGTATTATTCCAGCTTTGAAATGTCTCACTGCCACCTTCAAAACCTGCACAGCCTAAACAATTTGTTCTTAATTCTTTAGGGTTTTTTTTATTTTTTAAATTATCTTTCTCTACAAAAGATGACAGAGGCATTCAAAAATAATTTTTGGCTTATTTATTTAAAAAAAAAGTCAACCTTATACATAAATATAATAAAAACAATAACTCTAAACAATCACAAATGTCTCTACAAAATAATAAATATCATGGAAGTTAAAACATACATATAAAACTTTACTGTTGACTATTCTACATCTCCTGTATATCTTTATACCCTGCTCCCCAACAAAAGGATAGTGTCACATGCTCAAACCTCTTAAGTCTTGCAGTGTAGTTACCCTCTGTTGTTACTGCTACATTCTAAGCATAAAAGGTTCTCGTTGTGTTTTCTTATACCTAAATAAAAAATAGCTAGGAAGTGCACTTCTATGATCCAAATTCTGGTTCAGTTATGATCAAATCTGTAACTGCCATAATATACAGCAGAAAGCTACCTCTCAATCCACCAAAAAAAGAAATATCTTTTGGTTATGGTACCTGCACTAAATGTAAAAGATACACTTATTTAATACTTATAGTTCAAGTTAGATACTGGCATACTAAGTACTTTAATATTTTTCAGTAAAGTCAAGGAAGTAACCACACAATATTAAAATCTAAATCAAGAACTCCTCATAGGAGATCCTTTACAAAAAATCAAAAGGAATAAAACACAAAGCTAATGACTAATTCACATTCTACACAAAGCTAGTCATTCACATTCTAGAGCAGTTCAAGTTCTACAATCATTAAAATATACATTGAACACCTACGATAAAAGGGATACCAAGAAAATTCTAGGTTTACTTCTAAGCTTAAAATCATAATGTTTTGTTAAACCACTTAAAATTTTTCTTACCCAATAGTCTTCATCTTGATGAAAAGAGGGAGAGACGGGTGGAGAGGGAGGGAGAGAGACAGAGAGAGAGATAGAGCTTTGCAGCATTTTCTATGATGATGCCACAGCTCAATATAAAAAAATAGTTTGTTCACTCAAGTACTCTGAGCTCTCTCAGAAGCCACACTGCTCACATCCAGGACTGTACACGTCAGGTACCAATCGCTGGTTGGGAAGCTTGTCTCTCGGGCTTTGCAGTGGTGATGGAGGAAGGGAACAGTGTATGGAACTCTCTGAAGGTTAATGAACGGAACCCTCCATACATGTCTGATGGAGACAGTCCTACTTCGTAACAGCACATCATCAAAATTTCACTACTGACAAGAAAATTAAAATGATCTCCCTAAGGGTTCTCAGCATCTCAAATAAAAGGCTCACAATACACTTATTTTCTTGCTTGAAAAACAACCAAAGATAGTGAGATTTTCATGTTAGCACTAATATAGTATAGATTTTAATTATATACTTTTAACATAGGCCTGAATCCTAATAATTATGCTTTAATTTCAGGTTAATGTAACCTAAACAATACTGTTCTACAAATTAAGGGCAAGCACTAGTGAATCTTACTAAGCAAGACATCAAATACGTTATAATTTTTCTTAACTCCCATATTTTAAAACATATTTATATATATGATCTTCAGCTTAAAGTACCCTAATATTTAGGCACATCTTGGCTTATTAATACTTTTCATAGAGAGGTTAACTTTTAATAAACATGTTCACATTAATGTATTGTCTAGATACTGGCTGTTCCAAACTTTGAAATAACTGTAACATTTTTAGGTAGTAAGAATGTTCACAGAAGGTTATAAAATGTGCATTCTGCATATCACTCCCTTGAGTACTACCAATTTAGGTTAATCAATTTATTTCTTCTACCTTAAATCAATGATAGCATTGAGTAGTTCTTCATTTTCAGCCTCTAAACACCTGTTTCAGTATTCTTTCTTTTCTAACCCATGATTAATCCAGGCTTACTTTCTGAAAGGTCTGTGTAGCGCCGACAGCGTGCTTTGAGCTGCAACGCCCATTCCAAGCTCCTCTCGGAGCAGCAGCGCGCTCTTTAGCACACACAGCAGGCTACCTTTCCAAAACGTAGTCTCTGGAGTTCATTCGCTCTCAATTATTAAGCATTAATTTAAATCTTTCGTTTAAAAAAATTAGATAAGCTATGTATGTAGAACAAGGACAAAAATCACATGGCTGCAGCCTAGTGCAGCCGTCCTTGCTGAATGAAGCTGGGCTGAAAAGATATATACTTGAAAGCTGATGACATAAAGGCATTTTCTAATTAAATATGGAATATGCTAATTTGTTAAGTTGCTTTTTTACTTCAGGAAAAGAAAGGCAATGGACTGTTAGAAGGGCTCTGCTTAGGCTGAAGGGACACTGGCCAGCGCCCACTTGAACCTGTGCTTCTGGATTATACACCACAGCCCTGACCTGACGTACACAAGTGTTCAGCAACTCCGCTCAGCAAAACTGTTTGATCAACTTACTCTAAAATGCTCCTTCAAAACACCTTCGTAACCACCTAACAAGCACACTGATACATACCAGACTGAAAACTGTATATTTTACTGTTACCATTCAAAACATAAAACTTGCAGCTAATTCTACTCCTTTTATGATACTCTTAAATCCCCATATATGAATAAGGCTACTCATCTCTCACCCGACCCTCTGAAGGGGAAGGGGCAGACGGCAGGAGGAAATGATAAAAATAACCCAATTGCTGACAGCATGCTACCTGGCTCTGAGAATAACCGGATCAAAAAGTTAACAAGTGCATCTAAGCCAAATCACCTGCCAGATAATGTGTGAATCCTTGTCACAGAACTGCACAGGCTACCTGCCAAGGTTAGGCTGAAAGCCACCACAACGTAGACCAGTTTTACTGTTCTCCACCAGAGGGTTAGCTGAACGTGGCCAGTGAGTGGACCGAAGAGTTCCTAGACTGAACCCAGATGGCTCTTAGTGAAAGGCACTGCAGAAATGCAGCCTGGCCTAAGGGGCTCCCTCCCCACTGCATGGCTCAGCGGGCCCAGCTTCACCAGTACCAGGGCGCTTTCAGTGTCAGACCATGATGCTTTTCACTCTGAGGAAACAAGTATAAAGTTCTGCCTATTAGCTCACTCCTTAAAAACCCATACTTGCCTGGTTATTATTTAAAAGAACAAAAAAAGATTCTCTCATCAATTGTACATATACAGAAAACAGAAGCTAAACCATAGCCAAAGTGATAGAAAAGCCACCAGGAAAATAAAGCAAAAAGGAAGGAGGCTGACAGAGGGCACACACCACAGAAGAACAGCTAGTGAAGTGCAGCAGGCAGGAGCTCCACAACTTTGCAATTCAAAGTTAAAATATTTCAGGGAGAGAGGCTGGTCAGGAAGGAAGCTGAGTCAGGGGCTTTTTTCTTCTACCTTGTACCCAGGAACTGACTTGGACAGTACAGAACGTTTGGAAGCATCTCTTCGTGGAGGAGCAGCCTTGTCCCTGGACCTCTGTCTTCCCTGCAGAGGCTCCTCCTGGCCTTCGGGAAGGCCTTCCCCCTCAGACACGTTGCCAGAGGAGCTGTCCTGCAAGTCAAAGGCACAAACAGAGGTTCCTTGGAACTCATGCAGATTCGAAAACTACAGCATATATCCAAGAAAAGCTTTAAAGTTCCATCAATTCAAAACTAAAAAGATAATTCTAACCTAAGAAAACATTTTCCAGTGTGAGACTAAAAGAAGTCATGGTAAGAATCATTTATCCATCTTATAAATACATTATAGCTAGTTCCATTTATATCAGCAAGCACCTTAATCGACTTTGTTTTCTGACCTCAGTCAACAGTCCAGAATTATCTACTTCAGCTATTATTACACGACACAGCTTCAACACCATTTTACCATGTCACAAGGGAGCATATTTGTTTCACACAAAACTATTCTTTAAAAAAGAAACTGCTTTAACTAAGTGTGGGTATTTTTACTGAGCAATAAAGGTTATTAAAGAAGTTCTGCAAGCCCACACCTGTAACTTCCTAATGTTAAACTAGGCAGAGGGCCAATATCGTCAAGTATTTACAACCGTATCAGACATATTGTACACGTTCAAAGTTTAGGAGTTCAATAATCACTTAATTCTTCATTTTTTAATTTAAAATTTTCTAATTAGAAGAAAAATGTTATGTTCATATAAATTATGAAAATTATAAAAGAAAAGATCAGGTTATCCATAACCACCCTGGTAAACATCCTGAGACAATGCCTGGGAACGTGATGTATCTCTTTTCTAGTTACGTGTTTGTACAGATACCCAGATTCACACACTAACACACACACATCCTACCTACATGTGTGCCCTCATTTTTTAAAACACAAACACAAAGCTGAATTACACTGTATGTGTGTGTGCATCTGCGTTTTAATATTTTTAAGTGTTACGTGCATTTCATCACATCATTAAATATTCTTTCAACCACATTTCTACCATGTAAATGTAATATATAACCCACTGTGGACATGATATTTCTAATTTCTGCTATAGAAAATAACACTCCAATGGACATTTTTTCCTAATTAAATTTTGTTACCATCTGATCAGGTTCTTCGGATAAATTCTATTAGTGTATTTGCCAAGTCAAATTCCATGGAAGTTAAAAATCTTGGTACAGACTGTGAAAACGCTTTCCCAAAAAGCTGTATTAACCGACACTCCCACTAGCAGTGTAGGAGAAAGTCGACTTCATCACACCCTCGTCACAACACCGCACCCCTGTACCAACGTGACGGAAGAAAAGCAGCATCATCACTTTAGTATCTGAAGAGCATCTTACTTTATGCGACATGTATCACTAAATATGTTTTAGAAGCTGTTAGTGACAAAGTGTAGTGCCCATTAATGCTAACACAACCCCAGGTTCAGGTCGGCTAGAAAGGTATAAAACGGCCAGCTGCTTAATATGCCATGCTAAATAAAAATCAAACCCCTGACTACTGTCTTCTTTGTTCTCCTTCAGTTCCACAGAGCACACCAACTTCCCCACTGTCCTGCAATTGCATTTTGCTACAAAAAAAAAAAGTCATGCAGGAAAACCTAACTAACAGCACATGTTGGTAATCTTAACATTATCCTAGAAGAGGCCGAAGACTATTAATTAAGCAACAGGAACACAAGTTAATGTGATCCCCCTAACCCAAGATGGTTAAGCATAAGATTGTAAACCAATGTCTAGTACCCTGCCTAACCTGCTTGTGAAAACCACAAAGGGGCAACTTTAAGGATAAAACTTACCAAAGTCCACACACAGATAGTCCGTATCAACACACACAATCAATAACTTTTCCTGATGGAAGCTTTCTGGAACTTATATGCAACTGTCCTTTTTTCAAAAAGAGGGTAGTGATACAAGTTCAATTTAACACTCCAGGAAAGCAATCAGCAAAAATTCAAAGGAAAAGGAGACACCCCCTACTGAAGATAAACGTTCTCACCGAAGTGCCTTTATTCTTCCGTTTCTCATCACCTCGACCATCTTCGGCATCATCTGAATCACCATCGCTATCGAGAGCAGGGAGCTCAGGATCCAGGGGGGGCTCGTAAAGCGCTGTGTTTAATGGCAAATACCGCAGTTCATCTGGCGAGTACCTATAGTTCAGAGAGGATTTTCAGTTTTCCTTTTTATTTTTGGCTGTGCCGCACGGCTTGCGGGATCTTAGTTCCCCAACCAGGGATGGAACTGGTTCCATCCCGTGCCCGTGCCCCCTGCAGTGGGAGCTCGGAGTCTTAACCACTGGACTGCCAGGGAAGTCCCCAGTTTTCCTTTACTGTTAAATATATATAGACTAATTTTGAACTACGATAATAGCCTTAATATTAACCGCAAATACTTTTGAAAAATGATTAAAGGCAATAAATAATTTTTTCATTTTGGTACTCAAATAGGGACAAGGAATAAAAAAAAGCCTAAACATTTTTTCACCAGTCTAAGAGTATAAAATATATATTTGATTCTTGTTATCAAAAGATTATGCCTCTCTCCTTTACCCTCAACACCCTCCCCCCGCAAAAAATGTCAGGAGACAAGGACGGAACTGTGGCCATACAGAACCCTGCCTGAGCACCTCCCCCTCCCACCTGCCTGAGTCCTCACTGCCTGTGCGCTGCTGCTGCTTCACCTGTACAGCAGGTATGATAACAAGTCCACCTCACAGAGCGAACATGAGCATCAAATAAATTAACACAGGTAAGTCACAGCGGTGCACGGTACAAGATACTATTTAAGAAACAAAATTTCCAGTAACAAATTATTTTAAACCAATTTGTGAAGCATGTATTCTAACAAATGTAATCATCTCTTTTATCTGAAACTAGGGATCAGCAACCCCTTCCCCAGGTCAGTCAGCACATGGCCCGCTGATGCCGTCCAAGCCGTCCCCACAGGATCGCACCGGGCGGCTACGATCTCGGAACCTCAGTAGCGAGCGGACACTGGGTCAGCATCCCGCTCACCTAAGACGTCACACCAAAAAGCACAGGGGTTGGGACCCAGGCCTATCACTCAATAACGTGCTTTGCCCAAAGTGAGAAAATGAAAATTTGCTGACCCATGATTTAAATCTGACTTTCAAATAGTATGATTGTATAGTCTATTTTATTTTATTTTTTAAATTTTATTTATTTATTTATTTATTTTGGCTGTGTTGGGTCTTCGTTGCTGCGCACGGGCTTTCTCTAGTTGTGGCGAGCGGGGGCTACTCTTGGTTGAGGTGCGCGGGCTTCTCATTGCTGTGGCTTCTCTTGTTGTGGAGCATGGGCTCTAGGCATGCGGGCTTCAGTAGTCGTAGCACGCGGGCTCAGTAGTTGTGGCTCTTGGGCTCTAGAGCGCAGGCTCAGTAGTTGTGGTGCATGGGCTTAGCTGCTCCAAGGCATGTGGGATCTCCCAGGACCAGGGCTCGAACCCGTGTCCCCTGCACTGGCAGGCGGATTCTTAAGCACTGCGCCACCACGGAAGCCCGTATAGTCTATTTTAAATACTACTGTCTAAAGAATATTCTCTATCCTAGAAAGCATAAGGTTTTTTATGAAGTAAAAGCTGAGATTTTGACACAAGTGACGCTGTGGGCCCTGTTTTCAGTTACATCCAGGTTGGAAAGGAGCGACAAGCAGCGTTCTTGCTACAGGAACGGAAGCAGTGGCCAGGCCAGAGTAGCAGGAGCTCCCAGGCGGCCATGCCTCCCCACAGCCACTCTGTGCCCTCCTTCACGCCCTCTGCACCTGTGAAAATGCAGACGCCCAGGCAGAAGGTCTGGGGGCGTGCTTGAGACTCTGCATTTCCAGTAAGCTTCCAGGTGACACCAGCGATGCTGGGCCATGGACCATACTTTAAGGATGGAGGTCTGGAGAACCCCTGGCGCCTGTCCACAGAAACACAAACAGGTGGGCAGTGAGATGGCACCCCAGGCTTTGTCAGCAGATGTTCAAGTTCTGTAAAGAGCATTCTTCACCACAGAACCACAGTAGACAGAAAAAGACTGACACAAATCTTATACATCTTATGGTGATGCTTATAGAGCTAAAAACTTCTAGAAGACAAACACAAGGCTTTGAAGTCCCTCACCAACACTGATACTAATGGTAAAAAAAAAAAAAAAAAAACAACTAAGTACCTTTTGTAATATTCCTGGAACTGTCCAGGGATGAGGGCCACTGGGTAAGAACTGACCTTGGTTCTCTCTGTCGGCAACACTTTGTACTTCCCTTGAGGCACCTGGATAACCTGGTTTAAACACAAAGAGAAAGACACGCCCGATTCCAGGCGAAGAATCAAGGCTTTAGGAAAACAGTCCCCTCTTGCTCTCTACTGTGTTTCTCCCCCCAAAAGCTAAAAATGTAAGAGACATTAGGAGCTATGACCTAAGGGGGTTGGTATTCCTAGTTCTAGTGAGTTTGTCTGGCTGTTTACCATGGCCATCATTTCTGAGGAAAGGCAGTGTGTCTGCTCACCACTTAAGGGCTGCTTATAAAACCTCTGGAGCTCAACTTCCTCATCTATGAAACGGAAACAGTAGGTTTTAACCTCGTGTGGTAAGGGTGAGAAGTACATGAACTACTATGGAAATCTCTGATACCCGCCCCTGGGACACACAAGGATGCTACGCAGCTACCAGACTCCTTCAGTAGCATGCCAACCAAAAAGCAAAAGACACATTACACACAGGCAGAGAAGTGAAGCAAATAGTATCAGGCACATTAAAAACAACAGCTTCGGTTCTGGGGAAGAAAAGGACATACTGCTAGTACAAAACATTACGGTAAAGGTGTTCAGTAGCCTACGGTAACAAGCAATTAGCGAGGTTCAGGGATTAATAAATGTAAGAGTTCCTACATGTGTCTGTAAGTCAAAATAAGCTCTTCTTTCTTCCATACGTTCCCGGTTTAAGTTGCTGTTAAATTCAGCTGCTTTTTTGGCAGCTTTCTTAATGTACTCAGGCACTTTGCTGGCTTCAACTTTCTGAGTATTCTGTTGTTGCAATTGCTGAAACAGAAATCTTACAGTTGGAAGTCACATCTAACTTCATAAAACGTCATTCCCCCAAACCAGGACGGTGGTCGCCTAGATACTCACAGAATATTCTTTATAGTGGTCTGTAATCCGCTGGCGTTCTTTTTCTTGAAGAATGACAGAATATTCAGCGTGTTTGGCCGGATATTCTTTTATCATTAAATCAATTACCTCATCGCTGCGCAGTGCCGTTAAGCCTATTTCAGACCGAAGAAAAGGTAGAGACGCTTTTTCAAGGCTAAGTGAACATACCATTTTTCAAAATTTGCTTTTCCTTCAAACTACTCTACATTTAAGAAGTTTTCCAATAGTCAAAGCAAAATAGTTTAATACATTCAAAAATAATAAAAAATAATATTCATAATACAAAGTCAAAGAATTAAAAAGAAATAGATTACCAAAGTTGCAAAGGCAAATAAATCAATTTTTCAACCAAAACTTTTTTAAGATTCTATGTACTATATATAAACATATATCCCTTTACTAGAAACAACTGCTAAATAATGATGCACACTAACCACTGGCAATCAACATGGGATACTAGATGAGAAAAAGACTTTTTCAATATACTTCAGTTCTTAGTCTTCAAATTCGATACACTAGAAATATTACAGAGCCAATTCAAATTTCACCAAAAGCATCAGCACACACACATATAAGTCACACAGGCAATTTTCGAAACTCATGGTATCAGATTACACCAACTGCTGAGATGAACTCCCATGGTTTTATATTAAAAAGTTGCCTTAATATATTTATGAAGGGAAAATTACAAATAAAGCAGGGAGATAACTATACATAACTAAAAATTGAGCAAAATTTGCCTTTTAAGAGACAAGGACTAATACTTTTAAAAAGTACTGTACAAATTTTTCACACAAAACATACACACACTTTGACACTTCTGTTAAAGTTATTAGAAAATGATATTGTTATAAAACATCATTCTCTTTTGTATTTTAACAATAATCAAAAATGAAGTTAACAGTTTAGCATTTAAATAATTCAATCTATTTATTAATTTTGTAAAATATTTTGGGAAAGAAAATAAATACTCATCCGGTATCGCCTCATTAATGTTCATTACCTAGAGTGCACTGTGTTTCTGTAATGACATTTAGCTCTCTCAGGTACAGTTTCTCCTTATGAGACAAATCTCGTCGCTCTAAATCTCCAAAAAAAAAAAAAGAATAAAAGACTATCAAAAATAGTCTTTTGCATTTGTAAAACTCTTAAAAGCTTAAAAAACTTTAAAAAAATGTTTAAAGTTAAAATCTTCATGGATTTAAAAAAGTACTCCGTTACATATTCCAAATATTATTAAAGAACTACACAAAAAAGCTTACAAATTAAAAAAATGAAAGTTAAAATAAAACTGAAAACAGAGTAATCCAAAGCCAGAAGATAAGACAAATAACTGTATTAAACTAGCTGACGAAACACAGCCTCTCCCAAGTTCAGATATAGCTGATGTAGCTACCTCCGTCCCTAAGGCCAAGGAGCAACAAACAGTCAAGAAACAAAACCCTTAGTTCATTCATGTGGCTACAAAATGATTTCTCCCTAAAGCTTTTCCAGGAAATTCATCTTCCTCATTTTACTTGCAAATCAGTTTACAAGGCATAAGAGAGAGATGCTGAATGAATGAAAGCTGCAAATAAAAATCAGCAAGCAGAAGAATATAAAACACGTTATAAATAATCCGTACTCAAATATTCAGAACTTGACAACCTATCAAAAAGAATTACTATTAGTTAAAAGTTAGATTTAATCTGTTATATAAACTAAGACTTAATACCTGGATATTTCCGTTTAAAGGAGGTCACACCCAAATATTCACTGACTTGTTCTTGAAGCATATAGTATTCTCCTGTTTCATCAGGTGGCCATTTGTACTCTATCAAATTTTCTGCTGGATAGTAGCTAAAGCTAAGCACAGAAATACATATTATGCCTTAAATGTAGCTTTTATAAAATTTTAATCATTTTTGTTTTAAAGGATATTCATTTTTAAACATTTTTGAGAATATATTTTAAGGATTTGGAAAAACTATTTTAATTATTTAAATTCTCAGTCTTCTATGATTTTGTAATACAAGGAAGTTCTTATGATTTCATGTGCATCAATGAAATTACAAAGGAGGTAGAGATAAAAGAAACAACCATCTGGAATACCAAAGCAAAAAAGTACACTGGAGGGCTTCCCTGGTGGCGCAGTGGATAAAAATCCGCCTGCCAATGCAGGGGACACGGGTTCGATCCCTGGTCCGGGAAGATCTCTTCCCACATGCCGTGGAACAACTAAGCCCACGAGCCACAACAACTGAGCCTGCACTCTAGAGCCCACGAGCCACAACTACTGAGCCCACGTGCTGCAACTACTGAAGCCCGCATGCCTAGAGCCCATGCTCTGCAACGAGAAGCCACCGCAATGAGAAGCCCGCGCACCGCAACAAAGAGTAGCCCCCGCTCACTGCAACTAGCGAAAGCCCACACACAGCAACGAAGACCCAACGCAGCCAAAAATAAATGTATTTTTTTTAAAAAACGTACACTGGAAATAACATTTTCCACATATCACAAAGAACAAAGACTCACAACTGTCAGGAACAAAGGCAACGTTTTTTAGCTTTTGCAAATCGGGGTAGTGATAACAGTTCTGAATTCTTTCTCACGGGCTTAGCACCCATAGCTACTATTTCATGCACCCAAGGTATAATCAACTTCTGTTTCCCATCTTCTGTTCAGTGAGTCACAAACAGCAGAGAAAGCAGAACTCTAAAAACCTATTTCTCAATAAACTGAACTATAAACCACATAGACTCCACATACCCAGTGCACTGCGGATCAATCCCCAGTCCTGAATAGTAAAGACCACAGATGTCTGGACCTGGACCAATTCAACCTCTAAATTTCATCAGTGGATGATACAGGCAGAATATAACACCATTTTATGCATCTATCCAATTAAAAGTAACAGACAGAAGAACAGTTTTCTCAAAAGTGGTGCTGGGAATTTGGACAACCAAATGCAAAAGTATGAAATTGAACCTTTACCTCATATCACACAGAAAAATTAATTAAAAAATGGATCGACGACCTAAATGTAAGAACTAAAACTAGAAAACTCTTAGAAGAAAACATAGGGGTAAATCTTCATGATCTCAGATTTAGCAATGGATTCTAGATATGAATCCACTGCTAAATCTGAGCAGTGGATTCATAGCATGAGCAACAAAAGAAAGAGTAAATCATTTGGACTTGAGCAAAATTAAAGATTTTGTGTATCAAGACACTATCAACAGAGTGAAAAGTCAACCCACAGAATGGGAGAAAATATCTGCGAATCACTATGTCTGACAAGAATGTCTCAACAACAACAACAAAAAAACAATTTAAAAATGGGCAGAAAACTTAAACAGACATTTCTCCAAAGATATACAAATGGCCAATAAGCACATGAAAAGACGCTCAATTTGACTAGTCATCATGGAAATTCAAATCAAAATCACAGCAAGATTCCACTTCACACCTTTTAGAATGGCTGTTATCAAAAAAAAAAAAAAAAAAAAAAAAAAGGAAATATAACAAGCTGGTAAGGATATGAAGAAGCCAGAAACTTTGTACATTGCTGGTGGGAATATAAAATGGTGCATCCACTGTGGAAAACAGTTTGGCAGCTCCTCAAAAAGTTAGACATCGAATTGCCATGTGACCCACCTGTTCCATTCCTAGGTATATACCCAAAGAAGTCTGGACAAATATATTTATACACCAATGTTCAAGGCAGCATTATCCACACCAGCCAAAATGTAGAAACAAACCAAATGTCCATCAACAGATAAAGAGATAAACATAACATAAGAGTATAACAATGGAGTATAATTCAGCCTTAAAGAGGAAGGAAATTCTAGCACAAGCTACAATATGAATGAACTTTGAAGAAATGCTAACCAAATTAAGCCAGACACAAAAAGACAAACACTGTATGATTCCATTTACATGAGGTACCTAGAATAGGCAAATTCATAATGACAGAAAGTAGAATGGTGGCTGCCAGGGGCTGGGGATACGCGAAATGGGAATTTTATTACGTAGAAGTTTTGTAAATGGATGGTGGTGATGGTTACACAACACTGTGAATGTAATTTATGCCACTGAATTATACACTTAAAAATAGTTAAAATGGTGAATTTAAGTGTATTTTACCACAATAAAAAAATTTTTTTTTGAATTGCACTAAGTAGCAAAAAGCAACTTTGCCGTCACGTTGTAAAACGCAATAAAAACATTCTACAATCTTTAATAACTGCCTTTGCCAGGGCTGGGGGATGGGGAGCAGGGAGCTAATGCAGAGAAAGACACGCACCACAAAAAACATTATTAAGCAATAAAATGACAGTACCCAAGATCCTGGCTGGAAGCGTCACAGCTCCTAGAGCTATCTCCTGAGCCCATTCGCCTCCTTTTGGACGGTTGGGTCCCATCATTTGAATTATCTTCATTATCATCCTAAACATTTAAAAGATTCAAAAAATAACAAGACAAAGAATAATAAATAAGGAAAGATTAATTATGTATCCTCCCAGACTTGCTAAAAGGCTCAACTTAAAGGCTTTCTAAGGATTATACAAATGTTAACTTCCTACTATAATTAACGAGGGACAAGAATTTGGAATGGGCAAGACCTGGGAAAAACTAATAACTAATACAAATCAATACAAATCAAAGTAAGAAAATTTTCAATAAACTTGTAAGTCTAAATCTACTTTCGCTTTCTTACCAAGAGGTTAAAATGCCTCCTGCTTTCGAGAAACACACAAAATTGCTGCCATACTCTGAAATTAAAGCAAATCCTCCTACCCTAGCTAGGATAAAAATGTACAAAATTGCTGCAATACTCTGAAATTAAAGCAAATCCTCCTACCCTAGCTAGGATAAAAATGTACGGCTCATTCAGTGTTTAACTCAACTTATAGCTGGTTTATTGGACTATTCTAATTGGTTATTTTAGGTACTTATATCCCTGTGAAAAGAGGACACAAAAGGACTAAAAACAGATGATCAATCCTGTTAATTTTTTTTCTTACATTGCAAAATTTAGCAAAAATATACCCTAATAAGAGTCATCAATCTATATAAAACCACACACTACCTCCCAAAAAGGAGAGGCTTAAAAAAAATTTTAAGCGACATCTTCCACTACGTGACAATATGAAGGGCTGTTAAGTTAGACCGTTTCATTAAGGCAATGAATGATGTTATCAAGTGTCAGGAAATTAATTTAATCACATATTAGTTAAGGCTTAAAAAAACAGATTAAAAAAAAAATCAAGGTAACGTAGCTTCCTAATACAATACAATTTTGTTAAATACCACGGTTCTAAGAATACAGAGGTAGTAAGCATGTTGGTAAAGCATGCCAAAGCTGGACTGCCTGGAATCTTACTGGGCACTGCCCTTCACGGGCTGAGTGGTTATCCTCTGTGATCAGCTCCTTATCTGTAAAACTGGGACCCTAATACTGCCTCCAATACTTGGCTAATGTAGGGATTAAATGAGTTAATACATGGGAAGCCCTTAGAGCAAGGCCTAGTGAACAATTAAGTGCCCAGTAAAAGTTAGTTAATATGATTATGATGATATGATTATAAAGTGTTAAAAGGCTCCACCTGTTAGGAATTTACTCAGATTCTTTACCAAATAGCAAAAAACGGGGAATATTCTCCTTTTCAGTTCTTACAAAATAAGCATTCAATTGAAGAGCTCTGTATACTCCTATTAAGAAAAGCAACCAGGTAGGAGACGGAGAACAGTCTAAATCCATTCTCCAAAAACTTACACATAACAGTAAGTCTCCCAATTGAAACATTTCATATTCAATAAGCATTCGAGTATCATTTCTATCTTACTTGCTTCTGAGCACTTTAACGATTTTAATATCCATTTAAGCACATTTCCCTTGGCTAAAAAATTTAGACACTCAAAAAGAGACAAAAAATTAAAAATGCGAAGTCCTCAGAAAAGCTGAAACCACAATTTCACAAGTAGTGTTTGAATTTACTATTACAAATTCTAGGCAAATGTGCTATTACATAAGGTGAACATCGGAGAGGTCAAACAGCAATATACCTCCTAATATTATGATGGAATACAATTAAGTTGAAAGAACTTTGCTTGCAACCTCGATCTTGACCCAGAAGTCCTAAGCTTTAAGGCTGCCGAGATCTCCGATATCAGCTATCTGCACTTCAGAGTCACAGGGGGCTCCCACCTTGGGATTAAACCCGTTTCTGGGGGTCCCACACTTGATGCACACACGCTCCTCCAGCTGGGCCTGGACTCGGGGGCCCCGGCCCCCCGCCGCTCGCAGGCCCAGCCTCAGGTTCTACGAGCACAGCTGTGCGGAGACGCACCGCCTGGCCGCTGTCACCGGTCGGGGCACCCGAGGGCCCTCGTGCACAGAGGACCGCACAGGAGGGGCTCCTGGCAGGGGCAGACTCGCCAGGTGACCGAAGAACCGTCCCTATGTCAACGCTGACCCCGGATCAACGAAGACACGGGCCCTCGGGGTTCCGGTCCCCATCACATTCCAATTCCAACTTTTCAGTTACAACTGAAATACTGAGGTTGTACGAATCATCGCTCCATTCCAACCTTCTGTCACAAACTAGTAAACTAACCTTGAAA
The DNA here is from genome assembly GCF_028564815.1 of Eubalaena glacialis. Lineage (NCBI taxonomy): Eukaryota > Metazoa > Chordata > Mammalia > Artiodactyla > Balaenidae > Eubalaena > Eubalaena glacialis. The sequence goes on along the minus strand of NC_083727.1, from coordinate 583,629 downwards.
ACAAAATGTTTTAATGCACGACATCCTACCGCTCATCTCGATTCCTCTCCACTCATCTCTGACTTTAAAACACTAAGTCCGTTTTACTTCCTTAAAACAGTGCAAACTACAAAACTTGAAAACAAAAAAGTCAGCCTGAAAATAACAGAACGGTTATTTGTTCTCAAACCAAGTTCATTAACTGGCTGGCTTGTTTTTCCACTTGTACACATTTCTATTTTTCAGGAAGAGCTCAAATATTTCAGAAAGATACTCCTCAAATGAAGGCGCTTTTAAAAACATACATAGTATCCCAGACTAACGTGAAGAAAACTCTCTCCGTTTCTGAGGAAAGTTTTATTTCTACGCGGAGCAGAACGTCCCCCGGGGGACGTGCTCAGAAGCTCCTTCGGCGCAGAAACCGCCAAAAAGACTTCGGACCGAGGCCGACTCGCCCCCGGACCCGCGCGGGGCTCCGCGACTGTGCCAGGGCTCGGTGGGCCGGACGGGCCAGCCCGGCGCCGGCTCCCCGCCGCCCCCTCACGGCCGCCACCCCCGCCCCCGGCCCGGGGCCGCCCCCAGGCCCCCGGCCCCGGCCCCGAGGCGCCGCCGCCGGTCCGCCGCTCCTCACCTTCGGGGACTGCGCTCCGGGGGTGGCCGGGTCGCTGTCGCACGGCCGCGGGGACAGCGCAGTCCCGGGGCCGCCCGCCGCCGCCATCAGCCCGAGCGCCCCGCGCCGCCGCCTCCGCCGCCGCCGCCGCCTCGTCCCGGCCGCCGCCGCCGCCGCCGCCGCCGCCGCCGCCGCCGCCGCCGCCGCGCGGGCCGCCCGCCGCCCGGGCCCCGCCCCCTCCGCCCGCCCGCCGCCCGGGGGCCGGCCCCTGCCTCCACGCGCCCCGCGGCCCGCCAGCGCCGCCGCCACCGCCATGGCCGCCGCCAGCGCGCCGCCCGCCGCCGCCGCCGCCGCCGCCGAGGACGCCGCCCGCCGAGCCCGCCGCCGTGCGCGCCCGCGGGGCCCTCTGCTCCCTCGGCCGCCGCCGCCGCCCGCCGCGCCCGCTGCCGCTGCCGCCGCCGGCCCCCGGCCGCTGCCCTCGGCCCCGCGCGGCCCTAGCCCGCCGCTACCCCGCCTACCGGCCGCCGCAGCCCGGCGCGCTCCGCGGCCCCACCTCCCGCCGCTCCCCTCAGCCCCCAGCCCCGCCCCGGCCCGCCGCCCTGGGCGCGCTCGCCGCCGCCCCCTCCCCGCCGCCCCCGGCCCAGCCCCTCACACGTCAGCCCTCTCCTCCCACCTCGCCCCGCCCGGGGCTCCCCGCCCCTCCCCCTCCCCCTCCATCCCGAGGGTCCCTCCCCGCCCCTCCCTCCCAGGTGTCCGCGCCCCTGTCCCCTCCCCCTCCCTCCCGGGGCTCCCCGCCCCTCCCTCTCCCCTCCCCCTCCCCCTCCTTCCTGAGGGTCCCCGCCCCCTTCCTCCCCCTACAGGGGTCCCTCTCCCGCCTCTCCCCTCCCCTCCCTCCCGGGGTCCTCGCCGCCCCGCCCCCTCCTCCTCCTCCTTCCGGAGTCTTCACCCCCATCCTCTCCCTCCCGGGGGTCCTCTCCCTTCCGGGCGTCCCCTCCCTCCCGGGGGTCTCCTCCCCAACCCTCCTTCCCTCGTCGCGGTGGGCTGTGGGGGCCCTGCCTCATCTCCCGGTGTTCCCGGTTCCCAGTCGCTGCCCGTCGTCCGCCTTTGTTCTCTGCTCGCGGCCTCGAGCTGTCTGGGGCTCCTGAACCACCTGCCGTGGAATGTGTACTTTCCAAAGACATCCTCAGCTTGCTTTCATTTGAAAAGTTATCCACATTCACCTCAGTGCGTGCGGAAATCATAAAACTTACAAGTTCACGTTCGACTTTGTTGGGATGTAGCTGCTGCAGCAGCTCCCACCCAAGACGGGAGAGCGAGCATGCGGAGAGGGAGGACAGCGCTTCCGCAGCGGAACATTTGGGGAGTATGCTGACCTCGCTGGATTCTGGCTCCGCTTTTTCTGGCTGCATAGCCTTAGCCGATCATTTATTGAATCTTCAGTGTTGTTGTAAAGTGCGTACAATGGTAGGCCCATAAAAGGCACCAAGAAAGAGACCTGTTTTATTTGAACTGAATTTATTATTAATCCTAGTTCTTAGGCTTCACCTGGTCACTTTTGGACTTCACCAAAAATTAAAAGAAAAAAACAAAGTAACTGAACCTTAAAAGAACACGAGAGACAGCTGTGATAAGATGACAATGGTGCCAGAAATGTGTTAAAGTTGACCTCTCAGCAGACGCTTTGTATCTGAGAGTGTAGATGACTTGTTTCATGGCAACAGAGAAGATTCTTGGATTTAGAATGCAATATGGCTTCCCTTTCCTTCATTATTTTCGCTTACACTCAGCAGACAAGTTTGGAAAGATAAGACAAAGGGATTGTTTCTAGCCCATCACGTTGACTCTCCCAGCCCACCCTTTCCTGGCTTCTCCACTTGCATCAGATCAGAGATGGCATCACCAACAACTCAAGACTCACAAGCTGCTGCTAATTTAGACTTTGCTTTATCTCACAGCCTCAGTCAGAGCAGCTCCCCATTTCCCTGTCAAAAGCCCACTGAAGAAAATGGCCTAATTGTCTGAATGAGCCAAGAAGAACCAACATCTTTCCCCCAAATTCCCTCAACTGATCCAGACCCTCAGTTAGATTCTCTGGATAGAGTTTAATGTTAAATATATATTTGTATATTCAGTTACTTGGTTCTACTCTTGTCCCTTGGGTATTCTGTCTTTAGATCAAATACAAAGTTAAAACTCTTCATTCCAAGTCAATAAACATTGATTCAGCCTTTCAACGTGAAAGGTAAGGCATAATATTAAGGTGGCACCGTGCGGATTACAATCGCTGCACATAGGCAGTTTCAACACTGAAAGAATATGATACAAATATACAGTTGTACTTAAAGGCAATTTAGGTGTGTTGACTGAAAAAAAATGCACAACCTAGAAGTTGAGAGTTACGTTTTATTTGGTGGACATTCTGAGGACTTCAAGCCAGGAGACAGGACTCTCAGATCACTCTTGAGGGACGGCTGCGAAGAGGCAATGGGGGAGCCAGGATATACCGGTGTTTTTACAACAAAGACCTGGTAGTCGGAACATCAAAAGATTACTGTTATTTAAAGAAAACCAGATATCTCAAGTTAAGGAATTTAGTACTTTTCTATGTATGGGAAGATGCAAGAGTTTGAGCTCACTGAAAGCATTCCTTTGATGTGCACCGCAGCTACTGGGGGCCAGTATCCTGTGTTTTCTCATCCTGAGTTTCTTCAGGGTGCACTGCTGGGGTGGGCGGGTGCTTCAGCACCTGACTGCGGGATGGTGGGGCATCCTGCCTCCATCCTGAGTTCCCCCAGGGCCGACTGTCGGGTGGCCATAACGTGATGGCTTGATGTCTGCAACATCCTTTGTTTACTGATACGGCAGGCAACATTTTTCGTTCACAGGTGGGAGAAAATTTACTTGCAACTAGAAAAATTAGGATTTTAAGGTTGACATAGAATTTGAAAAGTATCTTAAGAGACTGGTAGGACAACTTCCTGTAAATGTACAATTAGAAGTGGAAATACGGGTTCAAGCCTGAAAAAGACTGAGAGGTGGGAAAATAAGAGGCATATTCAAGTGCAAAGGTCATTCCATTGTGGCTTGAGAATAGGGTAAATGAAGGTAGATCCTTGGAGTCAGGAGTGAAATATACAGGGAGGCAGTTTGATGTAATGGCGAGAACAAAGATTTGGAATTAAGACCAAATGAATACCAGCTGTGCCACTTATTAGCTGTGTGATTGTGGATAAATTATTTAATCTTTCTGACCCTCCATTTCCTCATTTGCAGGATTAGAATAATAATGTCCATTCAGTTATTTCACAAATATTTTATGGAAACCAACTAAGAAATATGTTAGGTGATAGAAATACAAGGAATCATTTATTCATTCATTCATCAAATACTACCTTACTATGTATTAAGTTAGGCCCTGAGTAAAGCACTGGCAATAGAGTGGTGAAGAAAAAAAGCCATAAAACTGTATGAGACCACTTAGCATATGTAGATATAGGTGAGAAAAAGGCCCAAGGTCAAGAATTCCAGAGATACTGGTGGAAATAGAGAAGAAGGAAGAAAACTAGCAAGTATTGTGAGCTGAGAGGGTAGAGTGTCTCAAACAGGGGACTGATCAACATGTCAATTGAGAAGTTGAGTAAGATAAGGACAGGAAAATGTCCATTGTATTTAGAAATTTGGTAGTAACTACCAATCTTTATTGTCCCAAGCTGTTTCAATGGTATGGCGATTGCAGAAGCTAAATTGAAGTCGATTAGGGAAGGAATGGGAGGCTAGGAATTGGAACCACAGTGCTGCACAGAGAGAAGTGTGAGTAATAGAGAAAGAGGGTGGGTGGAGAGGTGGGTTGCTGTCGTTTTTACGACAGAAGACACTAGAGCATGTTTGCATGCTGACAAGATGACTTAGTAGAAGGGGAAAATCATGATGCAAGAGAGAGAGGAGATAGGTGCTGGAAAGTGCCTGCCATGAGAAGGGTGGAAGGCTGCACAGATGTTGGGATAAGCCTTTGACAGGAGGAAGCACAGTCCGTTCATTGTAACCAGACGGAAACCAGACTGTGGCTGCATATGCGAGTGGCTTTGGAGATCTGGTGGTGGGAACTTGAGGGACTTTTCCTCTGATACTTCTTCTTTCCTTGATGAGGTATGAGGTGAGATCGTAAGCTGAAGGTGAGCAGAGGAGAGGAATATAGGAAACTGGGGGAGAGAGGAGGTGTGGGGATAGGAAAACAAAGCTTCTAGGATGCCAAGTGTTTGCCCACTGGAGGTTTGTGGTCGTGAATTTAAAGTGAAACCAGTCAGTCAAGCTCAGCTATTTGAACTCAGGCTTGGACAAAGCAGACAAGGGGATTCGGGATTGTTCGGGAAGGGGTGTTCCCAAAGGAAGAAGAGGGGCAAAGGAATTTGGAGTGTGTTTGTCAGGGAGTGACTGTACAGCAGTTATAAAGATGGGCCATGAGATCTGAGGCAGAAAACAAGAGAGCTGTGAAAGAACGAGGAAGGTCAGTGAGCGGGAGGGTTCAACAAGACTGAAAAGTGACTGTGTTCAGGGTGTGCCAGGTGGTGAGCTAGAAGGACAGGAAACCACTGCATGAGAGTAACCTGCTCGAAACTCAGATTTCAGAGGTCATACTGAACCAAGGAGCAGATGCCCAACGTGTGCTAGATGAAAAGGTCCGTGAATGTGAGTTGGTCAAGGAACTGGGAACCTAGAGCACAGACAGTCCTAGTTGCATGATAGCACAGGGCCATAAAAACGACCATGGAAGCTGGAGTCGTACAAAGTAATCTTATTAATCAAAGAGAAAAAGTAGAGTTATTCTACAACTTTAAAAAACTTTCGTTAAAAAACTGAAAACTCCCTTACTGGCAATTATACACATATACAGAATTTTTTTCAATGTAAAACTTATATTTAGTACACTGTAATTTGAAACATGACAAACATTGAGAATTAGTATTTTCTTTTAAAAACTTTACCAAGAGTAATTTAAATTGTGCTTGCCTTTTTCTCATCTTGTAACTTATCTTTTCTATGCCTTGATAAATTGTCATACTTCTTTCGAAGTTTGGATGGCTTCCAGCATTTTATCTTTTGCATTTTCAATGTTGTAAGTAATCTCCAAGAGTCTCTTTAACGTGAAGTCTTATTAGCCTCCTTTCCTCTGGACATCTCCATCCTTTTCTCACAACCACTGTCTGTAACTAACCTGTGAAATCTGGGTGCCTATTTCACAGCAGATTCACCAGATAGGTCGACATGAATCAGTTCATGTCGACGCCTAAAATGAGGGAACCAGCCTTTACTGGCAGAAAAAGGTTGTTTTTCTGTCTCTTTGTAATTACAGTTTTCTTTCAACAGAGTAACTAACTTCAACACTTTGGCCTGAATACTAGCCAAACTGATTGAGATTTTTAAAAAATTATTATTACAGTTGATACTTGAACTGTGCAGGTCCACTTATACAGATTGTTTTCAGTACATATATCTACATTACTACACCATCTGCCGTTGGTTAAATCCACGGATGTGGAACAGCAGATACCGTACAGTTTTCTATCCAAAGTAGAAGAAAGTCTTTCGCAACCACAAGTGGCTTTCTGTTCCCAGACAATTTAAGCTAAAAGATGTTGACGCAACCTCACCTTACTTTTCTTACTTATTGGACTTTCTCCCCATGATTCCTGCAGTATTTCCATGCGGGCTTAGGTCTCATCCTATCTTGGTTTTGCTGTTGTCATGTTCAAATTTCCTAACCAATTTCATTTCTAGCATCATCACTTCTTACTCCTTTGATGCACTTTCACCTTTTTTTGCCCAATTTCCTCTTTTGGTGGTCCATTTTTGTAAAACATCGTGTGGTTTTGTCACTGGGAGACAAGGAGGCACCACAACTACATGCTTTGCTGTCTTGTGACCTGAAGAGCTGAATACAGAAGTGCAGTGACCAGTGACTGGCGGACTTTGACAAAGGCTCATGACGCCCACCTGCCATGTACGTAGTGACTTGAGGACTGAAGAGCTGGCTGAGGAGTTTGCACCTTATGAAGTTACTCACGGTTAATATACTGTGGTCCCTGAAATGTGAACCATGTTGTTGGGGGACTGGTGTGATTCAACTAAGCTGTAGTAACTACAACTTGTGCAAAGCGAGAGCTGCCTTATTGGATGATTATCTACGTGGATATTGAAGTCACAAAGAATGACAGCAGGAGTTGAGTGGAGATGAAGCTTGCAATCCAGTAGCTCAGGTTTTCAAGAAATGAGAAGGAACAGGCCAGGGGACTAGTAGGCAACAATGACACATAAAAGTAAAGGACTGTATATCCAGATTGCATAAATTTCCAGGAGCCAGAGCTTTTTACAGTCAGTGGGGTTGCCTACCTACCTCCTGGCTCTGAGGCATTAGCGATGAGGGATGAGAGAAAACCCAGCTTTTACTTGAGAGGGCTGCAGTGGGACTCTTCCTCAGGGAAAAGTCAGGTCCTTGTTAAGGAAAGAAACTCAAAATGCATCTGGAGGAGAGGGTGGGATGACAGAGGAGTTCTGTGAACCATGTAAACGACGGTCAATAACCTGCTATAAAGCTTTGAGAAGCAGGGAATCAGATTAGGGGGTGTTCAGATTTCTGTGGTGACATATGTTGAACAAAACAATTAACACATGAATAAATAAAAGAAGGACTATCAAAATAGTTGTGAGAGAGTGAGGACCCAGGCAAGAGATATCACAGCGGGTTTTTTTTTGTTTTTTTGTTTTTTGAGGTGGACCAGTTTTTAAAGTCTTTATTGAATTTGTTACAATATTGCTTCTGTTTTATGTTTTGGTTTTTTGGCCGCGGGGCATGTGGGATCTTAGCTCCCCCACTGGGGATGGAACCCTCACCCCCTGCATTGGAAGGGGGAGTCTTAACCACTGGACCGCCCGGGAAGTCCCGAGGGGATGATTTTGAGTCACTGCAAAAAAACCGAATCCATAGAATTTAACAATTAAGTACGAATGGGGGTTGGGACAAGGGCAAGAGAAAGCAGAACTGAAGGTAATTCTGAGCTGTCAAACTGAATGATAACAGGTAACATTTCAGGATTTGGTATGCTCCAGGGTTATGCTAAGTGCTGGGCATAAGTGCCTGACTATATATATTACCTCACTTAATTCACAAACCAACCCTAGGAGGAAGGCATAATTCTCACTTTACAAAGTCAGGTTCATAAGCGTCTGCTCAATACCGGGAAGTGTGTTTATCCTGATGAGGTCATCAGGAAGGAACACTGCTTAACAGAAGCCCTTCTTACGTTTGTTATTACTGATTTTTCTGTGACCAAAGTTAGCAAACAATAAATCCTGTTTTAAAGATTCTTTGGGGGCTTCCCTGGTGGCGCAGTGGTTGGGAGTCTGCCTGCCAATGCAGGGGACATGGGTTCGAGCCCTGGTCTGGGAGGATCCCACATGCCGCGGAGCAACTGGGCCCGTGAGCCACAACTGCTGAGCCTGCGCGTCTGGAGCCTGTGCTCCGCAACAAGAGAGGCCGCGATAGTGAGAGGCCCACGCACCGCGATGAAGAGTGTCCCCCGCTTGCCGCAACTAGAGAAAGCCCTAGCACAGAAACGAAGACCCAACATAGCAATCAATCAACCAATCAATCAATAAATAAATTAAAAAAAAAGAAATTGGGGTTATTAAAACACACAAGTGAAAAGAAAACTCTCCTCTGTCTTTCTGTTTTCCTGTTTATAGATTATTCAACTAATCAGTATTTTTACTGTCCATTAAGTTTGGCATGTGTTTTCAAGTTCTGACTATAACTTGAAAATAGTATGAATTATCACAGACATTACTGCTTGGCTCCACCAAGCCCACCCCCTGCCTCCTTGCAGGAGAAGCCCTGATTGACAGTGGTGTCCACTCTCCACACGGCCGTGTGCTTCAGGGAAGGTGAGCTCCAGCCCAGCTCAGGGAGTGAATCATGATGATAAAGCCATGAGAACATGGTTAAATTCTACCAAGTTAAACTCGTGTACATAGAATCTGAGGGGAGAGCAGGAAGACAGAAAGAACCCGGATCCTTGATCAAATGCCTGGGAAATACAATTTTCCTCTTTTTAAAAAATAATTACGTTAGGTTTTTCGGTTCTTGCAGCTAAAAAGAGCTTAACTAATGGACTAACAAATAGAAAGACTGCACACTTGGAAGTGTTTTGATTGGAGGGAGAGGTGTTAGTTAGGGAAGTATTAAATATATCAACATCTTTCTTTCAAACTTGGTAACTTCTTTCAAAAGAATGCATGTAGTATATTAAGATACCATTCAAAATATCTGCCTTTGGAAGTTTTCCAAAAATCTATCTTAACATTTACTTAATTTGACATTTTACAAGGTTGCATCATAATATCCTGTAGCAAATTCTAATTTTCTTAAATCTAACTAGGATGATAAATAATTCCCCCATATTATAATCCATCATAAGCATTCACGTATTCGTATATATATATGAAAAAGGCATATGCATATACCTCTTATACTTTTATACTTTGGGGTAATACAATGTTAATAAATATAACTAGTAAGTATAAAGGTAAAAATCCAGCTTTAACTTTGTTGTTAAAAGAATACAATTAAGCTTCAATTGGAGATATAAAAATATAGCTAATCAAAACTACTATGAGGTTCACAAATCTATAAATTTCATGTATTTTTGAAAAGTTGAGAAGTAAACACTCTTTAGTACATGTAACAAGCTATTCACAGTAAAGAGCAAATACTAAGGCCAATGCCACGTAAGTTTCAGTTTCATGTTTCGCAGCAACCCAGCTGTCCCACGCAACATCCCAGATCCATCTGCTGGCAATCTATGAGAGAAATGTTTAGAAGACCCACTTTAGATCGAACATGTTAAGTAGCAATTTTTAAATCTATACAAGTTTGATACTTTTTAGAAGATGCATCACTATCTCAGAAAGTTATACTTTAAAAGTAATTTGTCCAATTTTCCCTTTGCTGACAAGACTTGACAGTGATGCTTCCTGGGTCCATCTTTTCTTTTACTGGAGCTGGTAAGTTATCTAACACAGAAAGACGCTCCCTTAGCAGAGCGTGTGGGGGGCAGGAACAGGAGGCACTCTGTAATCTGGGTCTAGTAGTTCTGCGTGCGGTACTCTGCGGTGTTATAGTCCATAATAAGGAATTATTCTTCCCACCCTTAAAAGATTTTCGACCGAAAGTTTGTCTTGAAATTAAAAAATGGTATTGACTCTGTGAGCAGGCTGTTAAAAGAGAAACCCTAATTCCTCGCTTCACCTGCAAAGCCACACATAATCTTTTTCTGTGGTGGCTCTAAAATGGTCAAAAATCCTCTGTGGCATCTCCCTTCAAGAGGCTGTCTATTTTTCCACCCTGTGAATATGCATTGGCCTTGGGACTTGCTCTGAGCAAAAGAATGTAACACTGTGCAACTTCCAAGAAAGGCCTTAAGAGGTCTTCTGCTCTCACCTCCTGGAATGCTGTGAGGAGCCCCACATGTAAGGAAGCCCATTCGGTCCAGTGGAGGATGATGGCTCCTGTGCAGGGGGACCCAGGTGCCCCAGCCAACAGCCAGCACCAACTGTCACACCTGTGAGTGAGGCCGTGGTGGACCTCTAGGCCCAGCTGAGTCACTGGATGGCTGCAAGTGCTTCCGTGAGACCAGACGAAAATCCAAACAGCTAATCCAGGCTAAGCTGACCCACAGAATGATGAGCAAATAAATGGCTGGTGTCTTAGGCTGCTAAATTCTGGGGTGGGGCTACCTAAATACACCACAGCCTCTCTGGTTATTAGTCAAGCACAGCGAGTTCGCCCCGCCTTAGCGTCTCTGCGCTCCATGTTTTCTCTGCTTGGACATTCTCCCTGATCTTTGGCACGGCTGGTTTTTTCTTGTCATTCAGACATCAGAGGCCCTTCCCCATCTCCAGACAATCCCAAGTAGTCACTCCGTCCATGGAGCACTTGTCACTGTCTAGAAGCGTCTCGTTCCCCGAGTGTGCACGTAGGCTGTGGTGTAATTCTGTCCTCCCCGGGAGCCTTGCTGACTGCCGTGTGGGCGGCAGCCTTCCGTCCAGCCAAGTCCTCCCGCCAGGCTTCCTCATGGAGCCCCTCAGACTGTCCCGCCCCACACACTCGCGCTCAACTCACTAGAAACTCACACAGCTCTCGGGGTATAGCACTCTTACTTGTAAGTAATAGTAATAAGCCTTTCTCATGTAGGAATTGCTCAATAAATATTTATTGAGGTAATAAAAAAAAATAAGCCTTTCTGTTTATTGAGGACTCTGGGCTGGGCACTCTGTTAAGGATTTTAATACGGATAATCTCATTAAATCTTCACATTAACTCTAGCAAGTAGGTTTTATCATCCCCATTTTACAGAAGAAAAAACTATGTCCAGGCCAGAGGCAGTGTGTGTTGCTGCCAGGATTCATATCCAGGTCAACTGCACGCTAAAACCTAGGCTATTACATTCTCCGCATCATTTTATTTTCTTACACTCAAAATTGTGTTGCTTTATTTTCTTGACTGGAGTAAAAACTCCTTGGCATTCATGGTCCATGTCATATAATTTTCTGTATTTTCCTCAGTACCTATACCCATTATTTAGTGCCCTAAATAAATTTACTGGTTAATCAATTATTAAATGACATTAAATTGTCAAAACTGTTACGGTCAAGGAACAGAATACCCATACAATTTAATAAATTATTAACAGAAAATTACCATTTCTAGCTTAGTATTTTTCAAATAATTCATAGTGAAAGAAAATATAGTTCACATAATTATCCTTTCAGTCAAGATGCACCTCAAATGTGCCTTTGAGACATTGCAATAAATATCAAGTCACTTAGAGGGGAGACCTCATAGTTGAACTTGGTAGATGCTGATCAGTGAGGTACTTACATTGATTGCCTGACCCGTCTTTTGAATAAATAATACTTTTATAATGAACTTATAACGGTGGAACCCAAATTCTTTGACTGCTAGCAATATGCGATCTGCTAATTCAAGCGACAAATGAGAGAAGACTTTGTCATCATATTTGACATCTTTAAGATTTTCCTTCAAAAAAATTAAGAAAAATATTTTAATTTTCAAACCAAATATTTTCTAAACAAAAATTGACGTAGAATATGTGTCTGATTAATACATATAACTTTTTGAAAAATATACGTATTTCTAACCAAATAATATTAAATGGTTGATATGTTTACCAATTTATTTCAATAATAATTTTGAAGAAAATTTAGTTTTATTTCTTTATTTATTTTTTAATATTTGGCTGCATTGGGTCTTTGTTGCTGCACGGGCTTGCTCTAGTTGCAGGGAGCTGGGGCCTCTCATTGCAGTGGCTTCTCTTGTTGCAGAGCATGGGCTCTAGGCATGCGGGCTTCAGTAGTTGTGGCACGCGGGCTCAGTAATTATGGCTCACGGGCTCTAGAGCACAGGCTCAGTAGTTGTGGCGCATGGGCTTAGTTGCTCCGCGGCATGTGGAATCTTCCCAGACCAGGACTCGAACCCGTGTCCCCTGAATTGGCAGGCGGATTCTCAACCACTGCGCCACCAGGGAAGCCCCCTAGTTTGGTTTTTAAATTATGTTCAATTGCCCTTCATTAGCAACCCTTAAGCTTAAGTTTTCCTTTACTAGATTACTGTGCCAAACAGTTATTAGGGAGACACAAGAGGAATTTTAAAACAAAGCTTCTGGGAATTCTTAGGTAGAGAATCTTAAATCTTTTTCAAATTTATGTATTTGCTAAAATTCAGGAGCAGAGCCTGCATTATGTTATTCCTGTCTCTTTTTTTGGCCACATGGCACGTGGGATCTTAGTTCCCCGACCAGGGATTGAACCCACACCCCCTGCATTGGAAGGGCAGAGTCTTAACCACTGGACGACCAGGGAAGTCCCTATTCCTGTCTTCTTGTCTCCACAAATTAAAGGCCACTGCTTTCTAATCCTGCTTCTATGGCTTCTCACTCTACTGCTTTTTTCTGTGGCCTCCAGGAGAATATCAAGGAAATCAAAGATTTCTCATGTTTGTTACTAAATTAATATATAGCTGGGGGCAGGCGGGGAGACAGATGTGGGCCACGAAGGACTACATTTTCCTACAAACCGTAAGCAGACCTGAACCAGCTGGTGAGCAGGTGGCACCTGGCTTTGATTAACTGACTCAGACCAATGATAAATTAACCAATGTTCTGAGTTCTAATGACAACAAATGGATGCCTACCTGGTAATTTTATAGGCAAGTAAAACCAAATAAATTACCCATTTTTTGGTTTTGGTTCCCTTCTAGAATGCTTCTGGATCTAAACTGGGTCTAGAAGCATTTAGTTCCCTCAGGCAATTGGCTCAATCTTTTGGACACTTAGCAACATCCATTCTCCCTTCTGAATCTGCCTAAGAGATCCCAGACTTTATCTACATAAGTGTTCATTTTTAATAAATAAAGAGCACGTGTTATAGGAAGATACCTATAAGCTCCATCAGTATATACTGTTTCCGTGTCTAGAACTGTGTTCAATTTTCCCTAAACGCAAAGGAAAATCCCCGGCCTCTCTATGACCCCTAGCCTTCCACCTATATTTCCAATAAGCTGTTCCAGGTCCCATCATGCTCAATGCAATTCTATAAGCTATCATATGCAAATACAATTTGAAATTCTACTATATTCAATAAACTTGAACTCAGTCTATGTGGTAGGGGTGAGTGAGAGACACACCAAAATGTATACTCAATCACAAATGCTTGCTATTAGTGTTTAGATCAGAGAATTAATAATTATTTTATTGTATTGAATTGAATTTATTTCCTTAAGTTATAAGCCATAATATCTTTACCAAATATTATCTGATAATTATTAATTCAACTTAGAAATGTATCTATGTCTATGGTGGTGGAGGGAGGTTGGAGGGTAGGTTTCCTAAATATTCTTCTGTATTAATAAAGATTAATTCATTTAAGAATTAACTTTGATACAATTAAAGGGACATTAATCATTTATACAGAATAAACTAAACACATGCTTTCTTCCCAATAGCTAGCTTACACCAGTTATTACTAAAGGAGTGCGTCTTGTAAATTAGAGGTGGGGGAGGGAGATTAGGCTGGGTAGAGTCCCACAAAGGGAATCTGGTCATCAGAAAAATCCTGTGTGCCTGGTGCCCAAAGGTGAAAAGGGGATTCAGAAAAAGTGGTCCCTTAAACAAACATTCTATAATTTAAAAGTTTTTAATTTGGCCCTTTATTAGGAAAGATGGTCAAGGGAATTCTTTCCATCTGAACCATGTAGTCTTCAGATACCAACAGTAGTATAATTAATATTGGTATTAGTATTACAGTATTAATTTTGTAAAATTGAAGAAGCTTTGTTGGACTAGCCTGAAAACATGTGTCTGAGTTTCAAACTGTCTTAAATGAACTTTAGATTCCAGCTGGTTTAATGAAGAAGAAAACCCATGCATAAATTGGGGATTGCCTGTTCTTAAGATGTTTCAGTGTCGTCATGAATCAATTTTTCACACATATTCAATATGGGTTTTTTTTATTCATTCCTCCAAATATGGGAGACACATGGAACCTGAAGGATAAATAATTTATGGATAATTAAGAGTTAAATGAAATAGCAAAAGAATATTCCTTTTGGTCTAGCTTTAATCATAGCATCAACATGAAGATTATTGAGTATGACTACAAAGTACTTTCATATTTTCAGAGATAAAAGCTACAAAAAAATCAACCAGGGTAACTATACTGCCATAAATCTTAATACAGTTTATCAAACCCCCAAAGCTAAGATATTGCTATCATATATATCTATCAACCTACCTTTAATATCTGCTGGACTTTCGTTTCTACTGAATGAGCCTGGAATTTTTTCAGTGGCTCCATTCTATATGAATTAGCAAACTTTAGTTTTGCCAGGGCACTCTTCCATTCTTTACCTGTATCAGCAATTGAGTCATCAAATGGTGGCTCTACGTACTGAACATCATGAATTGATTCTCTCAGTCTTTCTCTTAAAATCTGTGCATACTGAAAGGAGGGAGAGAGAGACAGAGAGAGAGAGATTACTTTTTTAATTGTAAAATGAAATTTCGGTTTTAAGAACCCTGGTGCAATGGGACAGGACTGACACAAAGCTTGGAAATCCATTATAAGACTTCTATGATTATGTGGTTGCTAAATCCTAGATTCACTCCTGGCTATCAATTTGGTAAAAGAAGAAAAAAGAATATAGTTATCATCTATCTATTTATCTATAAACACAAATACACCCAAACACAAATTTGAATGCATATATTTAGAACATCCATGGAAGATGCAAAAGAACTAGAAACAAGAGTGGCCCCTGAGAGAGCAACTGAGTGGCTAGAAGACTGGTATGTAAGGAAAACCTTTCATGTTCCCTGCCCTGACATTATGAAAATATTATCCTTTATTGTCTTCTTATAATTTTAATTATTTTATCTTTGAATAATACAATTATTTACATTAACACATTTGTCTTAAATTGAAAAGATAACAAAAGTGTATTGATTTGGTATATACATCTTTCTGTGCTTTTTACATTCAACATTTATTGTATGACATTCAACCTGTCTTAAAGAACTACTGATTTAGTGGCTACTATGGTTCAGTTAAGTACTCTAGGCTCTGAAGTTACAGTGGTGAACTTCATTATAATAAGCAGGAATTAATTGTTTTACTTGTATTAACTCATGATCAAGGACTCTGCACTCATGGAGTTATCCTTCTAGTGGGGAGGAGGACTGATAGACAATAAAAACGTATATAGGGAAATGAATAAGCCACTTTAAATAGTGGTAATTGCTATACAAATAAAATCACATGACTTGATAGAAACTCATCATGAGGGCCTAATTTGGACTGAATAATTGGAGAAGTCCCTTCAGTCCCGTTTGGGCTGAAGTCTAAAAGGAACAGGAAATAGGAAGGACAAAGAACATGTTCTGAGAATAGACGTGTGTTTGGTGTGTCTGGATCATTTGGAGTGAGGAAAATAGTAGTAACAGAATAAGGTTAAAAAGGTATCATGGGGCTTCTCTGGTGGCGCAGTGGTTAAGAACCCACCTGCCAATGCAGGGGAGACGGGTTCGAGCCCTGGTCTGGGAAGATCCCACTTGCCGTGGAGCAACTAAGCTCATAAGCCACAACTACTGAGCCCGCGCACCTAGAGCCCATGCTCCGCAACAAGAGAAGCCACCACAATGAGAAGCCCGCATGCTGCAACTAGAGAAAGCCCGCACGCAGCAACGAAGACCCAACGCAGCCAAATATAAATAAATAAAATAAATACATTAAAAACAAAAAGGTATCATGTAGGACTAAGTAGAATTTGAAAAGGAATTTGAAATTTATTCTCAGAACAATGAGGAGCCATTGGAAGGATTTAAACGGGCAAGTGATATTTTCTAATTTACAGTTTTAAAAGATTATTGTGGCTGCTGTATGGTGAATAGATTATAGGGAGATCAGGGCCTGAGGTAATAATTTATAGTTTAAAATACTTGTTTACAAATAATGTTAATGATAAATAACTTCATAACTGTACAATAGCTTTTCAAACCAGGAACATGGTTTGCTTCTGCATTTACAGAAGAACTTTTATTTACAATTAATTTTTTATGTTACAAAAATTTCTTTCAATTTATTCTGAAGCATTAATTCCTTTGATATTCTTTCAATGTCCCATTTAAGGTGCTTTAAAAACACATTTTATGTTTTTAGGAGTTGTATAACATAAAAATACCATTGTTCCCTACTAAAATTTTATTAATTTTAATGTTTATTACATCTTGATTTTCCTACAGTTCTACGTATTTCTATCACTCCTCTTCATTTTTCACACCTTACTTCATAGACCAGTAGTTTAAAATGTATATATTAAAAATCATATTCCCAGGAATACTATGGGAAAATATTTATTCTCTACCATTGATGTTTCTATGTGGCAGAAACTGTTATTGGAGCAATACTTCCCCTTCTTTGCCCTCTCATTTGTTCCTCTCTGAGGGAGTTTATATGATAAGCAAGTTAGGGAGAGGAAGAGCATGTTTAGTGCAGAATCTCCCCAGCTCTCCTCTTGACATCTGATTATAAGAAGTACATATTTTCTGTTCCACCACTGCATATGCTTTACAGAGATAGGACATCATCTTAGATATATGTCATCATCCAGCTAGACCCATGACTAGGTGAGCTGCTTTAATTTAGGTAGAAATGTTACCAATTTTCATCCTATTTTTAATCCCTAATGGTTTGTTAATATGGTGAGTTACATTGATTTTTGAATGTTAAACCAACCTTGCATTCCTGGAATAAACCACACTTGAGCATATTATTATTATTTTACTGAAGTTTGTACCTTTTAACCCCCTTCACCCATTTTGCCCACCCTCCAGCCCTTTCCCCACACCCCCAACCTCTGGCAACCACCAATCTGTTCTGTGCATCTGTGAGCTTCCACATATAAGAGAGATCATATGGCATTTATCTTTCTCTGACATTTCATTTAACATAATGCACTTGAGACACATCCATGTTTTTGCAAATGGCAAGATTTCACTTTTTTTTATATATACACCATATCTTCTTTATTCATTCATTCATCAATGGACATTCAGGTCATTTCCATATCTTGGCTATTGAAAATAATGCTGCAATGAACATGGGGGTGCATATACCTTTTTGAGTTAGTGTTTTTGTTTTCTTCAGATAAATACCCAGAAGTGGAATTACTGGATCACATGATAGTCCTATTTTTAACTTTTTGAGGAACCTCTCTACTGTTTTCCATAGTGGCTGCATGAATTTACAGTCCCACCAACAGTGCACAAATGTTCTCTTTTCTCTACATCCTCACCAACACTTATCTCTTGTCTTTTTGATAATAGCCATTCTAACAGTTGTGAGTTTTGATATGAAACTTTCCTGATGATTAGTAATGTCGAGCATCTTTTCATGTACCTGTTGGCCGTCTGTATGTTTTCTTTGGAAAAATATCTATTCAGATCTTCTGCCCACTTTTTTCACTAGATTTTTTTTTTTTTTTGGAATTGGAATTGGAATAGGGATTGGAATTTCAAAAGGGATTGTATTATATTAAATCTGTAGGTCCCTTTGATACTATGGAAATTTTAACAATATTAATTCTTCCAATCCATGAGCATGAAATATATTTCTATTATGTCTTCAATTATTTTTCATCAATGTCTTACAGTTTTCAGTGGACAGGTCTTTCATCTCCTTGGTTAAATTTATTTCTAAGTATTTTATTCTTTTTGATGCAATCGTAAATGAGATTGTTTTAATTTCTCTTTCTGTTAGTTCATTATTAGTACATAGAAACTCAACAGAATTTCTTACATTGATTTTGTATCCTGCCACTATACTGGATTTGTTTTTTAATTCTAATGGTTTTTTTTTTTTTGGTAGAGTCTTTAGGATTTTCTATATATAATATCATGTCATATACAAAAAGCAACAATTTTGCTTCTTCCTTTCCAATTTGAATGCCTTTAATTTCTTTTTCTTACCTAATTGTTCTGTCTAGAAATTCCAGGACTATGTGAATAAAAACAGCAAAAGTGGGCATCCTTGTCTTTTTCCCGATCTTACAGGAAAAGCTTAGTTTTTCACTACTGACTATAATGTTAGCTGTAGGCTTTTGATATACAGCCTTTATTATGTTGAGGTACATTCCCTCTATAACCACCTTGTTGAGAGTTTTTTAAAAAAACCATAAATGGGTGTTAATTTTTGTCAAAGCTTTTTCTGCATCTATTCGAATTATCATGAGATTTTTTTTTTTTGATCATGAGATTTTTATCCTTCATTTTGTTAATGTGGTGTATCACACTGACTGATTTGCAGATGAACCATCCTTGCATCCCTGGAATAAAACCCCTTCGATCATGGTGTATTATCTCTTTAATGTGCTATTGAATTCAGTTTGCTAATATTTTGTTGAGGATTTTTCCATCTATGTTCATCAGGAATACTGGCCTATAATTTTCTTTTCTTGTGGTGTCCTTGGCTGGTTTTGGTATTAGGGTAATGCTGGCCTTGAAAATGAGTTTGGAAGTGCTCCCTCCTCTTCTATTTTTTTGGAAGAGTTTGAGAAGGACTGGTATTAATTCTTATTTTAATATTTGGTAGAATCCACCAGTGAGGCCATCTGATCCTGGACTTTTGTTTTAGGTAGGTTTTTGATTACTGATTCAATCTCCTCACTAGTAATCAGTCAATTCAGATTTTTTCTTTCTTTATGACTCAGTCTTGGAAGGTTGTATGTTTCTAGGAGCTTATCCATTTCTTCTAGGTTGTCCAACTAGTTGGCGTAGTGATCTCTTATGGTGTTTTGTATTTCTGTGGTATCAATTTTAATTTTTTCTCTTTAATTTCTGATTTTATTTGAGTTTTCTCTCAAGTCTTGGTCAGTTTGTCCCCTCTCCTCACTTGGGGATCCAAAGATAATAAAAGTTTTGCCTGAAATTTTCCCATAGCTCATTTCAGATTTTCTATTGCTGTCTCTAAATTCACTAAGCCTGCTCTGCAGTGTCAAATCTGCTGTTAATTCCACTCAGTTTATTTTACATTTCCAACATTATATTTTTCATCTGTAGAGGTTTGACCTGGATTTACCACGCTTAATCTTTTCTGATTTTTTTAAAAAATATTTATTTATTTATTTGGCTGTGCCCAAGTCTTAGTTGCAGCAAGTGGGATCTTTGTTGCCGCAGGCGGGATCTTAGTTGCCACATGCAGGATCTTCAATGAGGCATGCAGAATCCTTAGTTGCAGCTTGCAGGATCCTTAGTTGCGCCATGTGGGATCTAGTTCCCCGATCAGGGATCGAACCCAGGCCCCCTGCATTGGGAGCATGGAGTCTTAACCATGGGACCACCAGGGAAGTCCCTCTCCTCATTCTTGAACAGAACATAATATTAACTCTTTCTATAATATCAGTATTTTATAACTGCTTTAATGTGATGAAAACTAATATAATACAATAACTGTTTTATAATAACCACTTTAGTGTCCTTTTATACTATTTCTATCTTTTTATCATTTCTGGGTGTTTTGTTTCTTCTCTCCATTTTGAGTTGTACTTTTCTGCTTCTTTGAAGGTATGCTAATTAAACACCAGATACTGTGAATTTTACCTTCTGTTTTTGCTGTATATTTTTGTATTCCCACATGCATTCTTGAGCTTTCTTCTAGAATGCAGTAACGTGGAAACACTGTAATCCTCTTGAGGCATGTCTTTAAGCTCTGATAGGCCGAACTAGAGAAAACCCTAAGTCTAGGGCTTTTTTCCCCCAATACTGAGACAATACACTTCTTAGCACTCTAACCAATGCCCTATGATTTACATGGTTTTCCACTCTTACTGGTGGGAAAAAAAAATCTATTTTGTGTGAGTCCAAGGATTTTTTTCTGTTTCTTTTGGGTGGTTCTTTCTCTAGCCACACCTGACTTCCTCACCAGATGCACTGATGTACTAAGCTGAAGACTTGAGGAAAATCCTCTGCAGATCTTGGGAACTGTTTGTACAGCTCTCTCCTCTCTAATACTCTGCTCTTATATCACCCTGACCTACCCTGACTCCCAAATCATTCTCAACTAAGGGAGACATCTCCATAAGGTATGGGCTGGAAGCCCTCACCAGGCAGTACGTTAGGGGAAATCTTGGGGCTCACCTTTCTTGTGTCTCATCTCTCAAAGATCACAATCCTGTCTTACCTTACATCCAGCCAGTGGAAATAAGTACTTCATACATTTTGTGTAATTTTCTGTAGTTTCTGGTAGGAGTTACTCCATGTTGGCTTCTAGTAGAAGTCCTTACTCAGAAATAAACCTGCTGTTTTAATCATCTGTCAGACTGCTTTATGTTTTAGTTGGGGAAGAAAGGCATTATAGCTCCCCAAACCTCTTAAAAATGAAATTTTTATTTTGTTCTTTTCCATTAATAGAATGCTTCTCCAGGGTACTGCCATCTTCTTTTCCTCTCACAATACACCCAACGGATACAACTATATTATATCATTAACAGTGGCTCTCAACTGCAATGAATTCCTTGGGGATAGGGCATGCATTTGTGGTTTAAAAATAACAATCAGAGATTCTAATATGCTGAAAACTCACATCTCTGCCATTTCTTCCATATATATATTGGCTTTCTGATTTAGTATTCTCTTTATTAAGAGTATTTTATCTCTTAATTAAGGAAGAATCTTTGTAGTCACTTCCAAAAATTAGAAATAGGTTTTAAATATGAAGAACTTTTTGGTATCTGAGTTTAATTATTTAACCGGAGTTAAATCTGAGTTTAATTATTTAACCTATTGATATGGCATTTCCTTATGTTGAGCCTACAATCCTAGAAAAAGAAGAGCATGGTCATGAGATGCCATTACATTAATGTATTTCTAAAAGCTGTTTGCTAGTATTAAAGATTTTCAAATGTACGTAGACAAGTGAGACTAACCAAGTTTTCAATTTTCAGTAATTTGTTTAAGGTTTTGGAATCTTTGGTTGCAAACAATAAGCACGGAATCTTGTTAACCATATACATAACTAATTGGAAAGATATGGAGTAGCTCACAGAACGGAAGAGAAGCCTAAAGAGTCAGACACTTGAGGCAGTTCAGTATGCCTCCTTCAATTTAAATTAATCTCAACCATTTTCTTTAATTATTACAGGAAGAGTTCATCTAATCAGCCTAGTTTTGGTCTCATCCTCACCACAAAGTTAAGGAAGGTGACTGACAGTCCCACCAAAACTCTATCCAATAGGGAATTACTTAATTCTCTGAAGGAAAATTGAGTTCCTACTAGTAGAAGAAAATAAATGGATGCAGGAGAGAGAAAATCAAAAGACATTTATAACGATTAAATTGTGTGTCTTAATCTTTCTTATGCTCAGGATCATGAGAATAATCAGCTACCTGAAAGTTAGGAATAACTAATTAGTGACTCACTGCCCTCAGGCACATTTAGTGAGCATTTGTGAAATCTTTTCTCAGTCTCTTCCCAATTCAAATTTCTTACCTGTAGAAGCCCAGATTTTAAACACATCTATGGTTAATCACATTCATAGCAAATAAGCAAGAACTGCCTTGGTCCATGTCCCCCTTTCCCCAGATTCTGGCCTATATACCAAGTGAACCTATCGGTCGTCCCCTCCTTTTGGATTCAGACTTCTTCACTTTTCAAGACTTCAGATCTTCAGTAGACAGTAAGTTTATAAAAGGCACCTCAAAATACAAATATTTTTCATTACTGCAGGTGACCTATCTGTTTCTCAGACTTATTATGAGGCAATACAACAAAGTTTCTGGGAGCATGAATTTAAAATCCAATATATTAAGGTTTCTAGCCTTGCTGTGCTTTTTCTTGGTTCTGCGAACTTGCCCTATTTATTTTTCCTCCTTTTGTTTCTCTTTCCTCTGTAAAATGCAGACACCAAAGAGCAGTCATTAGAACCTGAAATGCTGCCAGGACTTTTTTTTTGGGGGGGCGGTGGGAAGGATTCTGTTATTTGAAATAAGGGTCTTCAAAAATTAGTGTTTTGCCTACTATCTCTCCTTCATCCTGTTGATTATGGGTCCCACGAAGTAGTATGAAAAGAAACAATTATAGGCAAGTGGACCAGAAGTCCCAGCTCTATCATTACAGTTTTGTACCCTTGGACAAATTATTCTCTCTCTCAAAGTCTCAATAAAAGATGGAGTGTCCATCACAGTAATGGTTTTCACACTATGCTCATACAGAAATCCTGGTGTTATACCACCAATAAAATTGAATGTCATTTTGCATTAATTTCAGACAGTAAGTTAATGGACAGAATTATTTTCAATTTAACTTTCTCTCTCGTATGTTCTTCAAATACTGAGGCTGCTGCTGTTTACAAAAACTCAAAACATCTCATTGTTCTGCTTGGTATATCCAATCCAAATATTATTACTATTATTATTTTGAAGCACAGCACACATACACCTACTTCTGG
The DNA here is from genome assembly GCF_028564815.1 of Eubalaena glacialis. NCBI lineage: Eukaryota > Metazoa > Chordata > Mammalia > Artiodactyla > Balaenidae > Eubalaena > Eubalaena glacialis. Next base: position 560,971 of record NC_083727.1, on the reverse strand, counting down.
TTAGTAAAGCAGCGGTTTGTGTGGTGGCACTAAACACACTAAAATTACGTATTTCTGGGGAAAGCGCCTCTTAGGAAACCTGAGCTGAACAAATCTGAAGAGAGCTGAAGAAGCTGTTTCAGTCAGCGCGGTGGTCCAAGATCTACACCACAAAAGCCGGGGCTCTGCAGCCTAGGGGTTGGCCCTCGTTCCGAGTCTCCTCACTCACTGCCTCCTTCTCGAACATGCTAGGCCTCCTCTCTTTCCGAGGCGTCATCGGCGGCTGCGGAGGCGCCGCGGTCGAGGGCGGATGCCCCGCGGTCGAGGGCGGATGCCCACCGCGTCCCCGCTTCTCCATCGCCCAGGCTCTCGCGGACGCTTCCCGCGAGAGGGTCTGGCTCGCGCCTGCGCCGCGGAAGCCGGAAGTGCGCCGCAGGGAGGGCCGTGACGTGACGTGGCGTGGCGTGGCTTGCGTCATCCCTCGGCGCCGCGGCCGGGAGCCGTAAGTCATGGAGGTAAAGTTGGTGTCACCGGTTCTCCTGAGCGCGCCCTTCGGGGTGCGGCGCGGGAAGCGCCGTCCGGGCCGCAGCCGGTGCCGCGGCGGAGGAGGGCGGCCGTGCCTGCGCTGGGTGGGCGCCTGCTGGACGCGTCCCGCCCCGCCCTCCTGCTTCTTGGCGCCGTTCGACCCCACGTCGTTCCTGGGGCCCGAGGTCCCGGCTGCAGTTCGCGAGGACGTGGTGTGGGGGCCGAGGGGACGCCCTGCGCGCGTGTGGAGGCTCTGTTCACCGGGGCCGGGGGCGTGCACGCACAACGCGCCATTGGTTATAGTTTTTGTTCTGACTGGCCTTCGCCCCTAATGGAAGTTTTCGCTAGGTGGTACCCTGGGCAGTGTGGGAAGTGTGTGTAGGAATACTCACCTCTGGCATACATTTGCAAGTCAGAATTACATTGGACATTTTTAGGCCATTTTGATAACGTAAAACTAAATCACAAGGGTCTCATTAACTGACCGTAGATCGGATTCAGTGGGGTTGCCTCAAAATAAGGATTTTACTTACATTCCTGTCTCAGGGAGTTCAATGTCAGTCATCTGTCAGCAGTTTTAGCCCTAGCTGCTACTTTCTGAGTACTATGTGCTAGGTGCTTTTCAAGTATTATCTCTAATTACTGCAACCAGAGAAGGTGATAATATTTTGCACCGTTTTACAGTTAAAAGCCTCAGGTATGTTAAGTAACGTTTTCAAGGCAAGAGGTAAAGAGTCTGAGGAAGGATTTAAACTCAGATCATTCCAGCTCTCAAGCACAGGCCGTTTGCACTACCCCATGCTGCTCTGGACAAGACACTGAAGTATCAAAAATGGCGTGGGAGGTGCACACACATGCACACAAACATGCAGGGTTTCTGGCTTCTAGTGGGGGACGGGCATGTTCCTGAGCGTAATACACAGGATGATGTATTTATTGTCATGAGTGACAATCAGAGCATTGCAGCATCTAATGTTTGTTGATTTGAGGTTGGATTTTATTGCCTAACAGAGTATGGGCTTAAAAGTTAACATAGAAGCCACCTTGTAGAATTGTATGTGTCTTGGTAGGGGTAGAATATAGCCCTTCCTCAAGACCTCAAGATCTGAAGGTCTTGGAGACTTGGAGGGGTGTATTGCAGCTCAGGGTAGGAGGAGCCAATCATTCATGTAACTCTTACTTTTCATTTATTGTGTGCCAGGGTCTATGCTGTGTCCTGGGGATACAATGTTGTATAAGACGTGGTCTCTGTGCTCTAAGATCTTACTGTTTGGTTGAGTCTGAGGGACAACTGTGTTGATCCAGTGTCTACAACCAAAAGAGACCCTTTTTACAACTTCAGGTGCCAAATCCAGGGCCCACTTTGCTAGTAGAGTAGATGGGCTTTTGTGCAGAAATATCATTTCTGCCTGTCACCTGTCACTCCAGAACTACAGCTCATTCCTTTAGAGTTCGAATCCTTTTTAAAAATGCAAGGAGTCCCTTTTGATGCGAATGTGACCTTTTAGAGTTATATTTCTGTGTTAGTCCAGAGACAAACCACACTAGTTTTTGCACTAAGATAATTTGATATAAAGAGTTAACTAGGTAAAAATTGTTAACTAGTTATCTGAAAGGATAAAAAGAGATCTCTGCAAGTAGTATTGTGGACACGGCAGCTGCGGGAAGCAGTCACTCCCCCTAGGACTGAGGGAGCTAAGGGAAGTGGTCGGAATTTTAAAGCTTAGAAACTTAGAGGAGTGCCCCTGCATGGCTGAAACTCAGGGGTCTAAGCAGGAAACTGAGCTGCCCAGCTACGTGTAAGGGCCTGGCAAGTCTGGGAAGCAGAGTTCTGAAGGGAAGGCACTGACGCATGGTGTTGTGTCTGTGGTGGGCGTTCGGTGGTAAAGCTGGGCCTACAGGTGTCGGGAAGACTGCAGACTGAGTTCAGCTGCTGCTACAGGGCAGTGCTCAAAGGAATAGGAAGCGCACAGGAAGCCCCAGGCTGCAGGCGGCGGGAGCAAGTCCCCTCACCCCCCGCCGTCCCGCAGTGCTCCTAGGGGTGTGCACCGACTGGCTGAGCAGGTGTCCCAGAGGACCACTGAATATTCCACACGAGTCTCTCGGGCAGCACCTCACCTGCTAGGGCCTGAAAGGATTGCTTGACAACCAGGCCTGAGAGGGGGAAGTGAAGCCTCTGGGGACAGGATAACAGGGTGATGCTGACCAGGATGGAGGAACTTAGGCTGGCTGGCTTCCAAATCAGGGAGCTGCCAGCAGGTACTGATGTTAGAACACAGAGACCCCTGAACTTGATACATCACATAAAGACCCCAGGTCAGTTTTAGACCTAGAATGTGATCTCTTTGCAGGTTTATAAGATGAGCTTCGTGTAATGTCGGGAAAATTATGAAAATTTGGTTTTATTTAATCCTTCATGGAAAAGCAGTGTGGTTTGCTGCTTTTTACACCATATAGGGAGTCAGAGTTATGCTTTTTGCTTCTCTTTTAACTCATTATGCTTGATTTTCTGTTTTCCCACCCCTCATTAAAAATGCTTATTTTGATAACTTTGGGATAGCAAAGGAATGCTGAAAGGAATAAGGCACTATCCATAAAATATACTGAGCTTCTGTAAATTCTTAAATACTATGATTAATAAAGTAATTTAAAATGTTTAAACATTTATTTGGAAATATTTGCATAAGTAATCTTTAGTTAACATTTAATCACAATGTTTTAATCGTATAGTTCTCATGGCATTCAGAAAGTGTGTTAACACAGTAGCTATACCTGAGTATATTCTATACTCAGAATAGAATATACTCAGAACAGACAGAATAGAATTTTCATGTGACTTAAATACATACTAAAATTAATTTTTACTTCCTGTTAAACAGTGTGTTTTATGTTTTATATTTCAGATATTAATAGAGGATCCTATTACCACGTGTCTTTCTCCTTCAGTGTATGATATGATTTGTAAACTCGGGTTTGAAGCCAGAGAAAATTGCGATATCAGTAGTATTGTAACTCAAAATGGTGAAGTATGCTGGACGACAATTACAGACTGTGTGGTTTATACAGAATCAGGTTTGTACTTTCTCTGAAGCCCAAACGCCCGTCAATACTGTTGCATTTAAAATGTCTTGACCTGTAAAATTTCCCTCTCTGCTCATTGCTTTTTGGGTCAGGAGATGTTATAGTACAGGCTTAATTTGAAAGAGAAAAGGAATCGGTGTGGAAAGAGGGAATGAGGCCAGAGAAGCATAGGAGAGTTAAGGGAAAGCTGGACTCTGAAAACCAGGTGTGAGAAGGAAGGGGTCGGGAGGCAGTGAGGGCTGAGGGGCTCTCAGCTCACGGCCCGTGATCCAGGTGGAAGAGGGAAGAAGATAGAAGTCATATGAATTAAGGGTATAGAATGACCAGTGATACATGCAATTATTTTAAATGTCTTCCAGGCATTCTTGTATGTCTTTTGAAGTAGGGATGTGGGTTGGGAAAAATAATAATAATTGTAAAAATTATAAGCGAATGTGCTGTGGCCCAGCAGTTCCATCCAGGAACATACAAGACAGGCCCAGTCACAGGTATGAACGTGTGTTTGTGCCAAGTTACTGCAGCATTCTGTAATAGAAAAAGAAAGAAAGAAAGAAAAAACATTGGAAATAGCCAAATGTCAAGCGGTAGTGGATTGATTAAGTAAATTATGAAAAAAAAAAAAAAAAAAAAGCCTGCAAGGGAATATTATGCAGTGGTGAAAAAGAGTGAGGAGGCCCATCTTTCTGATCCAGAAATCTCTCTGAACTGTATGGCTGAGTGAAAATGTAGGAGGAACACATATTTGTATTATTTGCTTGTGTATGTATAAATATTTCTAAATACACCCAAGGAATTTATAACAGTAGCTGCTATAGGAAGGAGAACTGGTGGCAGGAGGGAGACTTTCACCCTTTTATATTTTTTGGTCGTGAACCATGTGAATGTTCAACCAAAACTTATCAAAAAAACAAAACCAAAAATTCATATTCTAAATACGTTCCAAAATAATTAATAATAATTATTATTAATAATGTCATTGGAAATCTCCTAGTCTAATAATGTTACATTAAAAAGTCAAGTTAAAATATTTTATATAACAACATGAAGCTGATTTTGTACAAACTTATATACAGATAAAGAGATTGAAAAAATGAAAAAATGTTTGTTCTCTTCTTTGAACCTTTCTGTATTTTTCAAACTCGCTAATGAGAGTTTTTCTTTTATAATCAGATGAACACTATGTAACTTATTTTCAACAACATGAGTATCTTTATTGTAAGTTCAATTATAAACTGGTTGCCAACTTTATGGAAATTTCATAATTAAAACCCTTTTTCTTTGATGATTTAGGCATTTGCATCACACGATGTGGAGCTGTGGTACTAACTTGCTTTCTTATCCTTGAAGCCCAGGGTCTGGATTACGGGGGAAGCGTGAGGCTGCTGGGCCCTGTGTGCCAGGCTGTCCACTTACATTTGTCGTCTCTGACCAAGGGGCAGTTTGAAACGCGATATTCACCGGGGCTCCAGTGGACAGGTGTTCCAGAGGTTTGGCTTTTGAACAACCTTTAGAAATAAAAGACTGCAGATTCCACTTTAGAGGCCCTTATTACTTGCTGATTTTAAAGGGGTCTCCTCCATCCTCTGGGCCCTCGGCTGTAAGAAGGCTTGAGTGTTGCAAGGCAAAGTTGGAGCTGTTTGCAAAGCCCGCAAAGCCTGAGCTGAGAGACATCCTTTGACCAAAGGAAGTTTTTGGATGCAGTGTCAGGATTGGGGTTCAGGGACGTAGTTTGGTGCATGGGTGCTGGTCCTGGGACAGAGAAAAATGGACAGCTCCAGAAAAAAAGAAAGACCTTACAGACCGGTAGTAAGGTGTTCTTGAGACGGTGGGACCGGGAGATCGGAGGTGGGGATGCTTGGCTTGTTGAGGGCGAATAGAAGGGAAGAGGAGTAGCTTGGGGCCCAAACCTTGTTTTGGATGGCTTGATGGTTGGTTTGGTGGTTGGTTCAAACCAACCATTTCACTTGGAACATTAAATGATTACAGTAGAGCAGTAACTATAAAAGAGTCTAATTCTAAAATACTTTGGATTTCCTAATGTAGGGTGGAAGGGTGTTCCCTTTTCCCTGTGTAGTAGCTCCCTTAAGTGGCAGGGTGAGCTGCCTTATGTTTATCTATTTTTAAGAACTAATCAAAATGGGAAATAAGATGTAGGTCAAAATATTTGACCTTTCAATTTACAATTATGCCAGATTTATTGCTTTTAATAAGCATTTAAATAAATAAAGAACTTTCCAAAAACTCCTTAGATATTGAACATCTAAGGAGTTAAACATCTCTCTTGATTCTTTGGATATTGTTATATTTATATAGAAAATGTTTACCTATACCAAAAAAGTCATTAAAATATGCCAATTGAAATCATTAGAGGTTTGAACTCCATTAATAGAACTGTGCCTTTGAGAAATAATACTTACTGAACACGAATTCTAACATATGTCTTATTCTAAACAGTTATTTCCTGAAATGTTTGATGCCTTGGGAAGTCTTCAATCTCTTGCTATTTCTCTTAGCTTAATGAAGCTGACATCATGTCTGGAGCGAGCCCTGGCTGACGTAAGTGTGAGGACTCTTTCGTTGTTGGTCCAGTAAAGTATCAGAAAGAACATTAACCTGTTTTGCAGTTTCGCCCAGATTTCTTGATTTTAAGTATTGTTTTCCTATACAATCACTTAGCACAGATTTTTAAAGTATTTTTCTTTTTGAATGATTATGAGATCAAAAACGGCAGTGTCTTCGGTACTTTTGTCCTGTCATTTGTACAGACGCTTGCTTTATGGGCGATTTTTTTGTTAACATCATCTGACTCATAATACGATTGTTACACAATATTTGTTTGAATTTTAGGTGTATTTACTGATTGGGAAGGAATGCCCCTTTCTTTTAAGAGATCTGATTGCATCTGAGGAGCTCGCTCAAGTCTTTGGGCAGTCTGTGGTAAGCTTGTTCACCTAAACCTGATGGAGTAGACACAGCGCAAAACAGTTGATGTTAGCTGTACTTCTGTTCCTCAAAAATTGATGCTCTGTTAGGAAAAAATTAATTTCAGTGATTCAAGCATATTTTCCTTTCCCACATCCCCTTTCCAGCCAAAAGACACACCTCCCTCTTGTCCTGAGTGTTAATGTGGTTTGATAATAGCCTCTGGTGTGATGACTGCTGGTGTGAGGGCCTCAGGTGTAAGAGCCTCAGGTGTAGTGGTAACCTTTGATGTGATGATCTCTGGTGGGATAGCCTCTGATATAATAACCTCTGGGGGGCCAGGCAAATGAGCAATTTGAAGTCTTTTGATCCACTGATTACGTATTAATTATAATACTAATTCTGCAAGTTATAAATGATAATACTAACTTATTCTAGAATAAAATTTTAACCCTTTAAAGAGTGATATTATAGTTTTATTATTTAAAAAAATCAATATTTTTAACATGCGAGAAATTATACCTTTTGCAGCTGTTCAAACTTACCGTGGAAAAAAAATTTAGATGCCAATTAAAAAACGTGCAGAGCTATGTACGTTTTCAAACCTTCTAGAGGCCACATGATCAAGATCGTTTAAGACCAGTGAATAACCTTCAGGCAACTGAATAAGGCTGGGCTGAGGTGAAGGAGGAAGCCAGGGTAGTGCCAAGCCGGGAGGACACTACAAACAAGACATTAAGAAATCTGTTGTCAGTAGAGCTTTCCCACTCTTACGGTGGTTCCTTACCCCTTGTCAGCTTAAGGATTGTTTTCTTTGGCGGAGGGTGTGGAGGGAAGTGCAGACTGCTTGGTGTCACGCTGAATTCTTAAGTTCCGTCGTTTTCTTCTGCTCTTTGTTTCCTGCCTGTGTTGTGCAGTGAGCCTTTTGCCTACCCGCAGCCTTTTTAGCTCCCAGATAATTTTCCTAGTTCGTTGGCATATATATTTCTGATTGCCCAGATGGTATGAACAATTAATTTAAAATAATACTAAATTTAAAACAATATTAAATTATTAATATTATAGTCATTAACATTTAATTAAGTTAAGAGTACAGTATTTAAAATTAGTGTGAGAGCCAAGACTTCCCAGAATAGCATCGAAGGACCGGCTGTCAAGCTTTTTGACATTGAGTTGAAACCCCTCTTTATAACTTCCTGCCCTTCGAGGGAAATCCAGAATGCATCTGTCTCCTCTTCTCAGCAAGCCTTTAAGTTGTGTGAAGACAGCTTCTGTCCTCTCCTGAGTCTCCTGGAGGCTCAGCTCTTCTTTCGTATGACGTGGGGTTGAGTTCTTTTTGTCTCTAAACGGCTTCCGTTCTTCTGAATCTCCTCTAAGGTGTGGCGCTCCAGACCCAGAGGTAGCCCATGGAAAGGTAGAATTATTGCAGTTTGATAAGCAGGGTCCTTGTATTGGGAGGGTCTTTGGTTTGTAGATGGAGGGACAGAGCAGGTGAACGGTGAGCTTCAAGTCAGAGAAGAAGCTGGAGCCTCTGTGGTCTGGCTCCTCGTCACTGCCCTCTGTGTTTTATCACGAGCACACGCTGCTCACTGTGGAGTTTCTGTTTATCTCTTTCTGTTTTATTTTATCTAGATACTGGCCATGTTGATGTATGGTATGAAAGCAGTGTAGCCTGGGTGGGATCTCATCCCCCTTTGTGGCTTTGTGGCCTCTGAAACCTTGGTCTCACCTCTCTTTGTTTATATTTTTCTCTTCTGCATAGTGGGAATAATAGTACTTTCCTCAGAGGTTGTCCTGAGGGTGAGTGAGTAACAAATAAACACAAAATGTGTCTGACATGTTGAATGCTCAGCAAGTGTTGGTCTATTATTATTGTTATCATTACTGTATACCGTTGGTTCCATTAATTCCAAGAAGAGAGCTCACATAATCCCAGTGTTGTATTGGTTTACTCAGTGACCCGGTGATCTGCCCCCTCACCACCTAGATGGACGTGCTCAAGGTCTTCGTGGGCTCTCCGTGCGGACTCAACCTTCGCAACGTCCTGTGGCACGGCTTTGCGGCACCTCAGGAGATTCCTCCAAAGTAAGGTACTGGGGGAGGGATTCTCTCTCTTTTTTGATATACTTAAGAGTTTGTTTTATTTTGAATTTCACATCGAGGAAAGATGTATTTTGAGAAGAATGAGAGTTTGGGGACAGGATTTTGAAGATAAAACTGAATGTTAGTGGCAGAATGACTGGCGTGGTGATAGGGTTATGATTTCACTGACTTGCGCCCCAGAAGCGCAGGTGGTGACGGGCACAGCGCCCTGGTGCGTGGGAGACCCAAGGTTCAAGCTCACAGGTTTCTGAGACGTCACTGGTCCTCCTGACCACTGCAGAGCTCCATCCCCACAGCCCATGGAGTTTTCTGCAATTTAATGCTATTTTATTTTCTTAATTTTAAACTTTTTTTTTTTGAAAGTAGAGCTTTTTATATGTGTGCTGAGTTCATTTGTCTAATGGATCTCTATGGTATTTTCCACTAGATACTGTTCAATGATGATATTGTTGACAGCAGGATTGGGTCAACTACTAAAGGGTTACCTTCAACAAACTAAGTTCACATTGGCACATCGACCTTTCATAACTCTTACGAGCTTAGAGGATTTGATCGTTTTCCCTGGTAAGTACCACATGCCACATTTTTCCCTGAATATATCTCTGTAAAGATATTTATAGAGTTATTAAATAGCATTGAGACTTGAACTCTGTAGGTGGAATAGTTATTCCCCAGGGGCAAGATGCCTTTGAAAGTTTCATGAAGAACCTCTTAAATTTGGCCACATCAACCTTTACCTCTTCCCACAGTGCCCCCAGCGTTGTCTGAGGGCCACGGCTACGTGACTCAATGTTAATGATAAAGTTAGTTCATCGTGCAGATATGTTGGCATACAAATGGCTTTGGACCAGTTTGTAACGCACTTTCCCTTCTCCTTTTAGCTCTCGTGCCTTTGTACTCATAATCATTATGCCAAAAGTACCAGTAGTATAAATGTTCTCCTATATCATCTTTCGTTTTCATGAGAAAGCCATTTACCAAATTAGTGGGGTTGGGGGACACAGGACTTTGAAAGAGCAATTAAACCATGTGTTTGCTCCAGGCTCATTCTTTTCCACCTTGGCTGAAGTGTTGTGTCTGTATTTGCTGACGTTAATCCTGGAGGGAACAGTACAGACCATCTTGGTCCCGGCAGTCGTAGCCTTTCTGTATCATGGATCCTTCTGGTAGTCAGGTGACAGCCAATAATGTATATATTCTTTAAGACTTTATTTTTGTAGAGCAGCTCTAAGTTTACAGCAACATCAAGAGGGAGGTGCGGGGATTTCCCGTTCACACCCCCCCATGCACAGCCTCCCCCATTATCAACATCTCCCACCAGAGGGTACATTTTTTACCAAGGATAAACCTACATTGACAAGTCATAATCACCTTAAGTCCATAGTTTACCTTTGGGTTCACACTTGGTTCCTGTATCTTCTGAAGATATATTTAATTTTCTTGGTCAGTGTGGTCAGCTTGTTGACCCTGAACTTCTCTACTCAAAGTTGTTGTAGCTTAAATCACTAAAGAGATGTAGTTGCCCACGTTCCCTTTTTCCAAGGGTGCCTGTGGTCACCTGCAACCCTGGCCCTAGTTCAGGTGGTCTCACGCTTAGGTGGCACGCTGCCCAGGGCCCACGGTTTATCTTCCTGAAGGGGCCGGCTCAGCGGCATCACTCCCTAAGTGTGTTCACACCTTTTTTCCAGTTGATTAGTGTGGTTGTGCTTAAAAATATTTGCTATTTTTACAGATGTTACTTATGAGGTACTTTCAGTATTAGAAGAAGTGATGAAGAAATCCACTTTTATACTAAAAATCATGTTGCCATATTGGGAAGTTGCATTAATCAACTTCAAGTCAAACAGGTACCTGAAGTGTGGCATTACAAAGTGGTCATTGGCAGCTTGGAGGCCAGGCCTTCTTAAAACCCTAACCTTCCTGCTTTGTCGCTGTTGGACTTGGAGCAGGTAGGAGCGGGACTGACTCAAGGGCAGACCCAAGCATAGAATATCTTCATATAATTAACTAAAAGGCATCTTGTAACTGTGTTTTAAACATTATTTTTTGTACAGTTTTTGTACAATTAATAAAGATAATTATTTTTATTTAACTAATAAATTTATTTTTATTTAAAAATTAAAAAAAATTTTTTTGGCTGCACTGTGCAGCTTCTGGGATTTCAGTTCCCCCATCAGGGATTGAACCCGAGCCACAGCAGTGAAAGCCCGGAATCCTAGCCACTAGGCCACTAGGGAACTCCCTGATAATTATTTTTCAGAATCAACTTATTAATATTTTTTTGAGTTCTTATTGTGACTGAAACATGGTGTCCAATGTTAGAGAATCATGAGAGAAAGAAGATGTCAGTTTGTCTCTGTATTCCCTGGGGAGCAAGCCCAGGAGAGTAAGCATCAGGAGGTCAGTGGTCTTTACTTCCTTTCAAGTTACCTTATCCTCATCTGTACATTTGATTGGATACCTTGAGAACCCACTGAAATCCTGGTTTCTGAGTATTTTTTAGAAGTGATGAAACAAGTTTAGCAGATCTTTGATGACACTTTATTCTACTGCAGCTGCTAAAAATGTTTCATCATACATTAAAACACTAGAAAATAGTTTTACAGTAACTAGTCTAATGAGACTTCGATTCTGTTTTTGTTTCTCATATTAGTGAGTAATGTCACTCCTCCTTGCTTTGGACACATATTGGTAGTATCTGGAATACAGCACCCTTATTATGGTGTTGGTGCCAGTGTTTACTTTGAAAACGTGAAGTTTTGCTTATTTCCTTCAATTTCACAGGTTTGCTGACTGTGCCATCTTGTTATTGGTGCAACTAGAGACTGGACTTAGGAAAGTTTTTGCCACAGTTAACAAATGTCCAAAGAGACTTCTGACTGCTGAGGTACACTGCTTTAAATGGTTGATGGTGACTGTTGTTGCTGTATTGACATTTTTCTGTGCCTAATTAAAAGTTTTTAATATCATATTTTTGCTTATTGTTAAATGAATTTTTTAGCTAAGAACTTTCTTTGGAAGGCTTGACTGTCATTTTTTGTGGCTTCCTATTGTGATTTTATATGTTATATATTTATTTTATTTGTGATTGTCTTTGAGGGTTCTGTCATATTTCCAAGTAGTCTTTTAAACCTAATGGTGTCATAAAATGAGTTGATGCTTATGTTTTCTCTGTAGCCATATTTACTGGTGTACTATTGTAACCCCATGAGGTGGGCCGTGGGTGGTCTACAGCATGCCCTTCTCGAAGGATACTGCTTCCTTTTGGCCGAAACTGCCAGGGAGGCTTAGCGATGTCTCTGGGTGGCCATGGGCCTAGTTAGCTATGGGAGAATCCATTAGGTAGGGGAAAGGGAGAATATATATTATGGGACAAACAGCAGCATCTACCATACTTGGTATTCTTGTTTCTTTCACTAGTTCAGCTTCCTCTTTTTGCCCCTTTATATAGGCATTCCTCAGAATTCTGTTCTCAACCCTGTACTCTCTTTATATTTATTCCTTGGGAGACCTCACATAATACCATGCCTTAAGCTGTTACCTGTGTGGGAGCAACACCAATTAGTAAATACTTTGAAACTCATAAAAATGAAAGCACAACATGGCAAAAGTTGTTGATGCAGCTAAAGCAGTGCCAAGAGGGCAATTTATAGCATTAAGTTCCAGCAGTCTCCAAGGCATTGTCTCTAACTCACGGTTCTTTGATCTCCTGAGTTAGGTTTGCACCTGTTTGTTGAATATCTTCATATGAGTTTTCCCCAGCATCTCAAATTTACTTTATTTCAGAAAAGCAAATTTTTTCTTCCACAAATTTGTTCTCTGGTATTCCTTATTATCCTTATCCTCTGAATTGCTCTGCACCAAGCTTTAGCACCATCATATGCTCTGCCTGCACTCCATTCTCCTCATGGACCTGCCCTGCTGATCGGTTCTACCCCTGATTTGTCTTGTGGTCCTTCAGTGCTGAGGCCTCACCTGGCTCCCCATCACACTCATCTGGTAACTCATCTCCCACAAGTCTTGATGATTCTCCTTCTCTAATCCATTCTCACACTGCCACTAATTATTTTCTAAACTCACGAGTATTCCTGTGTCTTTTATGGTTTCCTCTGCTTAGAAACCTTCCATGGCTCCCAGCGCCTGCCTGCAAGGCTCACGCTTCTGCATGGCTTGTAAGGGTGTCAGAGTCTGGCCTCAGCCTTTCTCCAGTTTGTTTTCCCTCTGATTCCCCAGCATAATTTAAGCTCCTTGCCAGTTCCTGAACATGCGTGTCTTTCCTCTCACTTTGCCCACTGTCCCCTGCCTGACCACTCCCGGCCACAGTGGTGACCTCCCAGAGCCACATCTACTCAGATCTAACAGCTGCTTTTCTCTGCGTTCTCTTTCTGTCTTATCTTGAGGCAGTTCCGCTTTGCCTTATGTGCATTTTTGTAGAGCTCTCTGGTGTAGGCCCCTTTGGAGTGGGTCATCCATATTTATGTCCGCTGGTGCCCACACCCGGTACCTTTCATGTAGGCTCTGCCCAGTCCAGTGTTGAGTGAAGCCTGGGTCTTCCAGCAGAAACTAGAGCCCCAGTTGTCACAGCTCTCACTCGAGTGCTCTTAGAATTGACTTCATGGTAACATGACCAGTCACTGCACGGCTCTGTGGTGTCATGAATTTGGTTATTTAGTTGTCATTTCACTGCACAAATAAATAGTGTGACTGTTTCTACAGAGGATGTAGTTTATCGAAGAATATCTTAAATTTTAGCCCAGGCTTTTATCCAGAATAAACATAGCATCAATTTATTTACAAAGCAATACATACATGAAAATTATAAAGTGCTGTGCAAATGCTATAATTATTTATTGAATACTTGTTATGGCATAAGGTCTCTTCAGAATCACTGCAGGATATGAAGATGAGCAAAGACCTAGTGACTTTTAGAAGCTTGTGTGTATTAGGGGTGAGAGATAAGACATTTATACCAACTCGATAAAATAAGGTAGAAGTTGGGCATTCTCTGGCAGTCCAGTGGTTAGGACTACGCAATTTCTCTGCCGTGGCCCGGCTTCGATCCCTGGTCAGGGAACTAAGATCCCGCAAGCTGCACGGCGTGGCAGAAAAAAAAAAAGGTAGAAGTTAATTCACATCGTTTATGGAGATGAATGAAAAGTTCAGCTTTTTTGAGGAAGTAGTGGGGATATTTAGTAGGCAATTGAGTATTTAGAATAGAGCTTGGAAAAAATTTTAGGGTCAGCAATACATGGGCTTTAGAGTCATCTGCACAGTAATAAATGTTCAGGAGTATTTGATTATATTAAAATGAAAATATGTAAATAAGCATTAATAAGTATAACACATTTCTTGAGCACTTGACTTCCACAAAATACTGATTTTGACACACAGTGTGTAAAATCCTACTGAATTCCCCAGCAGCCTTTGAGATGGGCATTCCTCACTTCCAGTTTTGCAGAGAAACCTGAGCATGGAGGTGCTCAGGGTTTCACTTGTAGAAGGTGTGGAAGATGGGATTAGAGTGCTGAGGCAGCCTGGCCCCGAGCCGTGTCTATAAAGTCTGGGCTAATTACACCAAGAAGCATGAAAAACAAAGGTTATTTGTTGGAGAAAATATTCAGTTGTGCTCACTTGCACACAAATACCAGCCATCAGTAGAAGTGCTCTGTGTGAGTAGTGATTTGTGAAGTTGTGGCATCATAAGTGTTAGAAGTGTCTGAAAGATGTTTAAAAAAAAAAAGAGAAAAAAAATGCTTGGAGGGTAAAATATTTAAGTATGCTAGTCAAATGTATGCTTTAAAAGCCCAGTTTGTATGAAGAAATTGAACAGCCATTTTACCCTTAATTTGCAAAATAAAAATGCTGTTTTCTTATCAAGTCCTTAAACCCAATTACAAACTTTAAATTCAAATCTATAAGATCATAAAGACCCCTTAACTGAGATATGCTGATTTAGATCAGACCTCTGGAAATCTGGACTATGATACTTCTGACTTTTATTGTCATTTCTATCCAGTATTTATTACTGCTTTCACTCAGGCCTGATTCTCAAATATTGGCATTAACCTAAAATGTGGAGCTAATGATTGAAGTCACAAATAAGCCAGATGTTTTCTGTCTGTGATCAGTAGTCCATGAACAATAAAAAAACATTTCTCAACAGAAAAGAAAAAAAAAAAAAGTATCTGAGCTACAGTACTTGTGAGAGCAGTATTCTAACACGGCTAAACCGCCAGGGTTGCTGTATTTTCATGTCTTTTATATTGTGTTTATGTTGTCAATGACATTCTTCCCAAAGTGTTGCTAGATAAAGATTTATTTACAAAAGAAGGTTTCATATTTGTGGCCCTGTGCTAGAATTTTTTCCTGCTTTGAATAGTGTCACACTACTTGTATTTTGCTTTAATTATTTCTTTTATTTCCTTTTCTGAAGTCAACAGCTCTTTATACTACCTTTGATGAGGTAAGTAATCTTATAGGGTATTTTGAAACAAATAAAACATTGTATTCTTTTAAAATTAAAATTAAAATTAAAGATCAGCCATAATTCATATGCTTACAGGAAAATGTTGATAGTCATATAAGCAAAAAAAAAAAAGAAAAAAGAAAAAGGGGATGATAATGTTGAATATAGTTTTCAGACTAATTGAGACCCAGTCTTATTAACCTAGTTTCTAAAGTTATGGAAAGGCCATAACATACATATATACATATATACACACATATATACATATACACATACACAGTGTTTGCAAATACACATAAACACACATATACACGTATACCTGTATACACACACTACACATAAACACACATAAATACACATATACATACATATGCACATAAATGCACACACACACATATATACATGAATATACATAAACACACATATACACACCTATATACATGTAAATATACATAAACACATACAATTAAGAATACATATATATATCTTCTTAAAGTCATTGTATTGGTTGAGAAAACCTTTTCTGAACAGGTGGTTGCTACGTTCTTAAGACTGTCCTTATTTCATTTAATCTGCTTTGGACTTACACAGCATGTCATACCAAATGTACAATATCTTTTGACACTGAAAGTTCTGTATGTGTACCAGTTAATCAGCTTACTTCTTTTTGGTGTTCTAGATATTGGCAAAACACTTGAATGATGGTAAAATCAATCAACTTCCTCTTTTCCTTGGAGAGCCTGCAATGGTAAAGTATTAGGCATTTACAATCTAACGTCCTTTTATTTATGGATGTGATTAGCACTTCTCAAAAATGATGTTAATTTTGGCTTGTGACGTGCCCATAAGAAATGCTTCTGAAGCATTCCCATGTCTGAACTTCATTGTCTGTGCAACTGTCATTTGCTGGCTCTGAGCCCAGCTCAGGTACTGTGCTTCATGCTTTTTGTTTAAATGTCCTTCTCCTAAGGCCTGATGACTTAGCTGACCTGATTCTGAGCAATATTTGAATTTGTGGGTTTTGTATTGCACTGGTAGCAGGGACTGCATCTGCTTCGTGAATGACAGCAAAGTCAGATGCGACTAGTAAGACAGAGTGTTGGATGAGAAGGTAGTTATTTAGAGCCATTTTCTATTTATCACAGTTTTGTATTTTATGAAGTTATTGCAGTGACTACTTTGGACTGTAAATAGAATTTTCATATTTTCTCCTTTTAACTGGGAGTTAGCAACCTCGGTTCCAGTTCCGGCTGTGTGACACTAGGCAGATTCCATACGCTCTCTGGGCATCCTTTCTGCCTTCAGGAAATTAGGATGATTGAACTAGTTTGTCTAATTCTGTTTGTCCATCAGCAATTTGCCTGGGTCAGCAAATTGGGCTTTCTGACTCAATTTCCTCTACGTTGTGGAAGAGTCCTTGGATTTCTGCCATTAAGAAAGAAGCAGTGTCTTCATAGGGCTTCAAAAGTAAACAAGTGATGTGAGAGAGGACATGTAAGAAGGAGAACCATGAGGGGAAAGAAAAATGGTGTTGTCCTTGCAAGAGCACAGCAGTGGATTCTTTTATTGATTGGAAAGTTGGCTTCCAAATGTGGTCAACTCAGTTCTCATTTTTCAGGAGGGTGAGAATGAGAAAGGGTGCTTCTACTAAGCACTGGAGCCATGCAAGCAGTTCTGTAGCCCTGGTGGAGAGTTCTACAAACTTCTTAGGTTCTTATCAGTCAGCCAAGGAGCAGGTACAGAAACAGGGCTCCCCAGGATATCCTGCCTGAGGAGCAGGAGGTACAGTTACAGACAACAGGGCTCCCTCAGGGGGAGTCCTGCCTGAGGTGGTGGGGCGCAGTTACCGAGGACGGGGTTTCCTCAGGGCCGTCCTGAGCTAGTGGGGTGCAGTCCTGCCTGAGGTAGTCGAGAGCAGTGATAAAGCCAAGAGATCCCAGGGACTATCGTAACTTGATACTTTTCCGTTGTGTGACCTTGAATGACTTTCTTTTTCAGGCTCACTTTTCTGTAATGAACATTGCAGCTCCTCAGATGTTTCGGGCTTGCCCTTTCTGGGCCTTCGGACTTTCCTTCTTTCTGCTGAGAACACTAACCAAATATTTTCTGTGTCCTTTTTTTGATAGGAATTTCTCTGGGATTTCCTGAACCATCAGGAAGGTCCCCGTCTAAGAGATCGTTTAAGCCATGGGGAAATCAGTTTACCTGAATTTCCGAAAGAAGCAGCCAATCAGTTGCTTGCGTTTTCCTTTGTACTTTTACTCAGATTTATTGATGAAGATCTATTATCAGTGTTTAAGGTAATGTGTAGGAAAGAAAATTAATTAGATTCACTATCATTAAGTTATGAAGGAATGTAGTTTATTTTCAAATGTAATTAATTATATTTTAATCATCTTTTGTTTTAATTTATATGAGTACAGTGTGCCTCCATCTGAACATGTGTGCATGTGTACAGGTCTTGTCTGTAACAAATCAATCAATATTACTTGATCTCACCTAAAATAATTCACCCTACTTCCTAAGCATACATTTGCTTGTGTTTTTAACAGTGATGGGATATTGCAAACCAGAGAACAAAGTATAAAACAGTATTAACTAAATAAATTGGAAAAATTTACAGAGGACTATTAAATGAGAGAGTAGAATATTTGCATTTGTCAATAAACTGTAATTCTTTTATATTTTAAAAGAAATAATTTAGGTTAGATTGTTAGTTACATTTTAATCTTTTTTTCAGACTGTACATGTAACAATTATGGTAAAATTTGTTTCAAAATTCCAACAGGATAGAAAAATTAATACAAAAAGTGAAAGTTCTCAGGAATCCCTTCTCCCAGAGGTGACTGCTGTCAGTAGCTGGGTGTCTCTGCTTCCACATCTTTCCATGAGCCTGCAGTGTGGGTTCCAAAGCAGGACATACTCTGTTTTGTAACTAGCATTTCATTAACAGTTTATTTTTGGCAACTTTGTTCTACCTTACTCTATCTCAGCTGCTTGATACCCCATCTTATCAATGTGTCATTATTTGTCTAAGCTGTCCTTCATTGATGGGTGATTTAGAATTTTCTCTGCTGTGGAAAATGTCTAACCATGATGCTGAAATTCTTTTGTGAACTTCCTGTTAACGTCTTTGCTCTGTTTTATTCAGTTTCATTTTCCTCACTGGTTTATTAGCCTTATTTGCCATTTTCAGAGTATGTGTTGCTTGTTACTGGTCTTTAGGTTTTGATGTTTTTGCTCTCTGACTTATGCATTTGAAGTCGTTCTTAAAAGACCCTTTGCTTTCCAAAATTATAAATGTATTCACATGTTTTCCTGTATAGTTTTATAGCTTTTTTCCTCATTTACATCTATTGATCCAGCTGGAATTTATTTCACCTGGGAGTGAGTTAGAGAATCTAGCTGTACTTCTTTTCTTTTTTTAACAAATTGCTTGCAAGTTGGCCGAACACCATTTAGAGAATAAATATCTCTATACTGTGTGCACTGGACTCCAGACCTGGACTCTCTCTGCCCGTCTTTACTAAGCTTCATGATACAGTTTGATATCTGAGAGATTACTTTCCCACCCCTCTTCTTCTTCAGAATTGTCCTGCCTCTTCTCTAATTGTTATTATTCCAGTGAACCTGTGTAGTTAAAATAAACACAAAGCCCAAGCCCAACCAACCAGCCCACAGGAATGGGCTCCTGATGGACTCATGTGGGGATAATTGACATTTTTGCAAGATTGAACATTGTCCCCTGACACAGGCCAGTCCCCACTCTTCACTCTCCACGTTCAATCCTCTACCTCAAGCTGATGCCCCAGATCTGCGTCCCCCTCCTCTGCCACCCCCACTGCTCCCCTGAGCCCCTGGGAGGGGTGTGGCCCCCATGTGTCACCACTGTGCTCTGAGGCCCTCCTGGGGTTCCTGTCTAAGGGGAGAAGCCGTGTGTGCTGTGGTGGCTGCCAGCTCGTCACTGACTTCAGGTGTGAGTCCTGGCGACCCCGCTGGACGTTCACCACACAGTGAGGGCTGGTTTCTCTCTGCTCCGTGTAGCACCCGTGTAGGTATCTGCGTGAGTGAAAGTTGAGTGCGTCTCTTCTCCAAGTAACGACTAACTATATGAGTTGTTTTGTGCTATTGAGAGTTCTAGGTAGTTACTGCTTATACGTAGGAAAGCTCTTGACTTTTGTGTATTAAATTTGTCCACTCTCAACTCACTGACTTTGTAATAGTCCGCCAACTTGGGTTTTCCAGTTATACAGATGTGTCAGCTGTAAATAATGTTATTTTTACTCTTTTAAAAATGTATGTTTGGCAATTGAGTGTTTATAGTATGTAATCCTCTTTTAGTTATATTGATTTTTAATGTTTAAATTCTTATGTCCTAGTTTTTTAGGAGAATCTCTTACATTTTCCAATTGTTTGGCATCTTTTTTTCCCCCATTTATTTCTTGTTTTGCTGCATTGTGGACAGAGTGGCCTTTGTAATTTATCATTGTTAATCAGCCTCATTTAAAAATTTTGTTGGTTATGGTTTGACTACTATGTTAGACCTATTTTAATGAAGAGTCTTGCTTTCTTTTAGCTGAGAGAATTATGTGAAGGAAGCTAATTGGAAATCGGGACTCTTAAATGTCCTAAGATGCAATAGAAGAAAAGTAGAAGCCTGACCAGAAGTTGTAGTAACAATTGTCTGTTTTCTCTAAAGCAGGAAAAAGCAGCAGTGAGAGCACTGGTGAGTGTTGCAGAAGCCTACAGCGCTCGCTGCCATCCCGTTTCTCAGCTTAAAAAGCAGGTGTGTGGGGAGGGGCGTGTGCAGGTCAGCTGTCGCAGAGATTTGAGAGGTACAGGCCGGCCTTGTCCAGCCGGGCTGCAAGTTCGCGGACCTGGCTTTGTAGCCTGTGCGCCTCCTGGACGCATGGCCTTGGCCAAGCCACTGTGTCTTTCTAAGGTCCAGCAGTTAGGGCTGTGGTGGAGTTTGTGTCCTCGGCGTTCTTGGTACTTGATGGGTGGCTGAGTGCTGTTAACCTGGGACCGGTCATAGGTGTTGCTTTTCGGTGGTGAGGGACGCCAGCTTTATGAGGCCAGCCTTTGTTAACCTGTAAAGTAAACAAGCAAGCAACAAACTTTCTTAAGCATTTCTACCAGGAAGTTACAATTTGGCGAGTAGCTTAGGGACTTTATTTTCTGTATGGTAGGCGGTACGAGGGGGCAAAAATGGGGTCGTCTCCAAGAATATAATAACCATGATAGTTGCTAACTGAGAAATTCTAAAAGGAAGCTGTAAAATCAGCACAGAATGGATTGGGGAGATTTGCAATGGCGCTGGGGAGAAGCCGAGCCTGGAGAAGACAGGTCCTGAGTAGCATCAGGTAGGAGGGGGTTATCAGCAGATGTGCAGGAGCAGAATCCAGCGGCGTTCTGTCCTTGCTGTTTGAGGGAAGGAATCAGCCTGAGTTCCTGTGTCAGCGGGTCCTGTTTGCGATGGCGCGTCAGGCTGCCCTGGTACCTTTATCCACTCGCATCGCACTGTCTGCCCATCGTGATTCCGAGCTTCCAGAACAAAAGCCGTTAGAAGGAGGACCCAGAAGCGTTCAGGGAGGGAGGCTTCAACGAAGGAGGGAAGGTTCTGGAAGGAAGAGAAGCTTTGGGGAGCCAGGCTTCCTGCTCCTTGGCTGCTGCTTCCAGGTCCCTGGTCGACGCCCCTTCCTTTCCCCACAGTGGGCGTTTTGCACCTTCACCTTTTCCGTGGCATCGTACTCCTGCCGCATGTGATTTAGTCACCTTTTATTCTGCAGCCAGTCTTGCATCCTGTTCTTTCGAAGTCCACTGCTCGGGGTATCAGCTGCATAACAAAGTACCTCGTTTGGTGGCATCAACAACAACCACTTAATTTGCTTGTGCTTTTGTGGGTCATAAATTTGGGACGGGCTCTGCCGGGCAGGAACCCATCTGAGGAGTGGAAGTCTGTGCTGGGTGCTCGGCCAGCTGCACCCGAGCGGAGTTGGGGACGAGGGGAGGGGCCCGTCTCCGACCTGCTTCTCCCTGTGTTCTCAAGGCCACGGCCATTCGCCACGGCTGGCCCCGACCAGGGGCGGGGACACGGACCAACTCTCACCAGGAGGCGTCAGAAGACTTTTGGACACTTCCTTGGAATCCCATATTTCACCTGCCTCCCTTTACCTGATTTGATCGAGTAACAGACCCATCACCGAGTTTTAAAGTGTGGCATCTGTAACAGTTTTACAGATATGTCTTTTCTTGGAAGTGATGACAACATCTGTAACAACTTAAAAACATATTTTGTAGAACATTATTTAAAAGTCTTGAAAAGCAGTTGTACATTGTCCTGTCAGGTGCTGAGCTGTGAGAGGAGCATCGGAGTTTGGCCTCTGCTGCCTTTGCCTGAAGGATCCGAAAGGGAGGCTCAGCGGTGAGTGCCCCCCCCAAGTCACGCAGGCCTCGCGGGGGTCCGAGAACGTCAGCCTCTGAACGATTTTTTTTCTCTGGCAAGCCCGTCGGGAAACAGCTCCCAAGGAGGGGTTGCTAGGTCTTGGTGACTGGAGGGCCAAGACTGGGGGTTCAGGGCCACGGTCGGGGGAGAACTGTTTGCAGAGACCAAGGGCACAGGGACGAGAGGCAGGCCTCGTGGGGAGGAGGGTGGCATCTGGCAGAAATGGTTAGTGGACGGTGTGACAGCGGGTCTGAAGCTCAGGAGAGGAGTGGGCGTGGACACACTGCAGAGTCAGCTCTAGGGAGGACTCTCGCGGGTCACGGCATCTTCTGACAGCACGTGCATCGCCCACAGTGTGTTGTGTCGTTTATTTTTACCTCTCCCTCTGATGGTGGCTTTTTCATTTTATTTTTGGGGAAAGCAAGTTGCAGATGGAGTGCTTTGCTCAGTGAACCACTGAAATAAATATTGTTCTGCACTGGCACTAATTAGGCCTCTTGCTCATTGTCATGTATCTTTAAATGTTTTCTGTTTTTCAGATCAGAAGGTAATTCTGAAATAAATGCCTGCCACTCTTTAATCACAGAAATCATGGCTGAGCTGTGTCGCCATGTGCCCGGGGCCCACCGCGTTCCTCACGACTGGGAGCACCTTCCTCCTGAGAAGTACGTTCAGGGGATCCTGGGTGAAGTATACTGGGGTCGCCGACTTCGCAGTGTTCTGTGTTTGAAGTCTTACACGTTGAAGGTAGTGTTAGAATCCCACTGTGTCCCAGGAGGAATTACTAGATAAGCCCTGATGGTGCGTGCGTTGGTCTGTCTGACGGACGTTACAACACACGATCTGTTCTCACCATCAACACCCGCCCAGTGTAACGATTGCAGCAGGAAACCGAGACCGCGTTGGAGGCCGCGGCAGGTGTGCAGGCCGCGGAGGACCGGCGACCATAGGCCCTCGGGACTCTCGCTCTGCCCTGCAGGTGGCCCCAGCTGCTCCGTGAGCTCTGCAGCATCCCTGTCCGGACCCTCTTCTGCCCCAGAGCCGTCCTGGAGGTGCTGGCCGTGCTCCGGAAGATCGGCGCCCACTGCCGCCGTGTGTGTGGCCAGGTGGCCGCCTGCGCGGAGCTGAGGCGCCGGCAGTGGGAGGACAGGAGCCTGCGCTCCCGGCAGCGGCGGAACTACCTGCGCCTGGTTCACAGGTGCGCGGCTCGCGGGTCTCGTTTAGAGGAACTCTTCTGGGCAGCTCTTGACCTCTGGGTACACTTCTACCCCTGACTTCAGAGAAATACTTACTTTCAGGAAAAGTTACATATGTGTCACTTTAAAATACCATTTATAATTTTGGGATATGGGTTCTACGGACCCGAATGAATATTTGGATTTAAAATAAAACAGCAGATTTACCTGGGGATGCCAGCGTTGTGTATTTTAGAATGTGCTACATCCTCACGAAATTACCATTTTGGACAAATTCCTAGAATTTTTGGGTTGAATGGTATCTGTGGTTTTGAAGCTTTTAGTAAGTATTCCTTTGCTTTCGGAAGGTTACATCCAGTTTACACCCTCACCGGCGGTTGATGAGATGATGCTGTGACATCACATCCTTCCCTAAAACGGGATATATTTTAAAATTCCTCCCGGGAAGACTGGAGTCTGACTTTAACTGGAATTTGGTCCCAGAGACGTGGAACCCATTCTCATGTTTAAGCCATTTGTGTTTCTCCTCTTGGGAGAGCCCTTTGCTGAACGTTGACTTGTAAGAAAGGAGCCGCCGCTGGGCAAAGGGAACAGGAGCCGGGTGGAGGGACCGGGTGCCGAGCGGTGGAGCCTGGTCCTCAGAGCAGGCAGGGCGCCTGTGGGCTCAGAACCAGGCGAGGAGCTCAGGCCCAAGGTTGGGGGGCATCCCGCACAGCCTGCAGGGGCCGGGGCTCACGGCCACTGGAAAAACGGCCGTCCACCCAAGAGTGTTCTTTTGAGAAGTTTGGATTTAAAGACTTTTGAAAGAAGGAGTGGTTAGGTGAAACATTTTTCTCCTTATAAAGGTGATAAATACTTACGTTTATTAACTTTTAACTTACTTTATCTATTTTTAGTATTAAGCTTCTGTCTCCTATGCTTTACCTGATTTTATTGCTGATTGCGCTGGAATTGGTCAACATTCATGTGGTTCTTGGGAAAAATACTTCAGAATATCAGCAGTATCTAAGGTCAGTGTCCTCACTTACAGAAGACAAAGCTGTGTTTTGGTAATTCTGAATCATGTTCACTCCTATTGGTTATTTTCTTGGTGATTTTTTTCAACCCCACAGTCTGGTCCTGAACTGTTCTTCTCTGTGGACTTCAGTGCAAATTTGTGAGCCTTTAAAACTGACACGTTTCGGAAAATTTAATGTGATTTACATGTGAATGATTTTGGAATTCCTCCCTCTGGTGTAAGAATAATGTCCAGACAGTGTTATCGGGAGGAAGCTGGAGAGGCTGCCACCGTCTCGGGCAGCTGTGCGGATGCCTGGGGCCAGGCCGCGGCTCAAAACCGTGGACTGTCTCTGCCGCGGGGCCGCCCCGGGTACTGTAGGGTGGTGTCCTCCACCCACTAGACGCCAGTAGCCCCCAGTTGTGACGACTAAAAACGGCTCAGATGTTGCCACAGTCCTCTGGGGGCAAAATCACCCTAAGTGAAAGCTATGCCTCTAGACAAAGGGTCTGTGGATTTTCATCGTATTATTCTTTTAACTTCTCCCTAAGTGTGAAAATTTCAAAAATTCATAGTTGGAGAAAATTTTAGGCTACTTGGGAAACTTTGAGGAGAACTCGGAAAATCTGAAAATGGCACTTCTTCCCATCAGTCAGAGGTAATTCCCCTGTGAACTTTCTGACGAATTATCTTTCAGGAAAAGCCTTTCAACAGCAATAGCTGCTCCAGGTGGGACGTGTCTCCTTTGAAGGGGTAGCCCCTCTCTCCGTCAGGGCGGGTGAGGCTGGTTATCAGGGTGGGAACAGGAGGCACAGCCCCCGAGGTCCTGTGTCCTGTGGGTTTATTACGCGTGAGTGTGGTCCAGACGGCCTCTAAGGTCCTTTCTGGAACCGAGTCCCATCAGCTAAGAGCATCCGTCGTATGTGGATTTGGGAGAGAAAGATGGAGGGTGTGTGAGCTGTGTGGAGTCTGGGCGTCCACCCCCTCCAGTGACACTCTAGTTCGGCGTTCTTCTCCTTCATCCAATTTGTATTCTCTCGTTTCTGTTTTGAATGTATTTCTTTTTCTTGAATCCACAGACAAAAATTAACTACAGAACTTTAGTTGTAATTTCAAAAGGGGGATACCTTTAAATCATTATTGCATTTTACAAGGGAATAGATAAAGAAATTGATTTCTTTCTTTTAAACAGGTTCTTAAAGTCCATCTTGCAGTACACAGAGAACCTGGCGGCTTACACCAGCCAAGACAAGAACAAGTGGGATGAAGCTGTCAATCTCACACAGGCGGCCTTGTTGAAAATTTGGACTTTTAGTGGGAAGAAACAAATGTTAATACATTTAGCCAAGAAATCCACGAGTAAAGTAGTCTAATAAGTCAGGATGCTTTGGGATCTATCAGAAAACCCGACCTGAGTAGACTTCACAGCATGTGAGTTGAAAATCCAAAGGCAGGGTGGATTCCAGGTACTGCTTGATCAGGGCACAAGGTCCGTTGCTCTGCAGTTTCCTGATTTGCTTTTCGCAAGTTGTTGGTGTGAACCTCAGGCTGAATCCCTGGGAACCAAATGGCCGTAGCAGTTTTGGGCCTCATCTCCCAATGCATGCTGTCCAGAGGAGAGATTTTTCTCACCCAGGTGTCACCTAGGAATGGGCAGCTTCATCTTACTGGCCACAGGCCTGACCTTGAAACGATGGCTGTGGCCAAGACCCTGCCCTGCACTCACCAGTCAGGCTGGGTGGACGTCTACTCCTGGACCGGCCACTGGGGCGTAAAGGGAGGACTTGAGCTGGTCACCCTTGTCCCTGGAGCTGAGAGTAAGGTTGATATGATTCAGATCTCGAGGGAGAGGGTTGGGGAGGAACAGCTCCTGGAAGGCGCTGGGCAGCAAGCCTAACGGTCAGCACGTCCCCGGGTTTCCACGTTTGGTGGGTTTAGTGCAGGAACCAGGAAGGCAGAGGAGTGAGGGCCAGGGCTGCAGCCGGAAGAGCCGGGTCAGCCCTCGCAGGAGGTGGCCTGGGTGGCCACTGCAGGAAGCTCCTCGTCCGCTTAGGTGGCAGCAGCAAGGCTGTGGTTCTCCAGGAACCCCTGCAGGGCTGCCCCCAACCCCAGTCTGTGTGTGCTCGGCTGCACCCACCTGCCGTGATGCACGGCCTCCTCCAGCCTTGCTGGCAGGTCTGGCCTCCCAGGAAGGACTTCCCACGGCCTGTTCTGGCTTCTCAGCTGTCAGAGATAAGCGTGGAGGCCGCCGTGGGGGAGGTGGGGCCGTGTGACAACAGCCATCCGTGTTCCGTCTGTCGCTTCACCAGCCCAGTACCTGCAGCCCCTCCGTAAAGTGAACTTGTGGGAAAGACAGTGCGAGCTGCTTCTGCCTGATGTGGTGCCAGACGCCCACGTCGGGTGTCCACCTCTGGAGGGGGTGCTCCTGTGGTCGGTCACGGCCTCCTGGCTGTGGGCTCGAAGGCTTACCCACTCCTAACCCTCCTGGTGTTGGCGCTGCAACGGGCAAGGGGGAAAACGGACCGACCTGTACTATCACCAAGCCAGTGCAGGATGTGTGGAGCCCAGCGGCCGCTAGGCTGGCGGAAGCTCGTGTTAAATGCTGCTGCTCTGCAGCTCATCGCGTTCCTTTGCCCTCAGCTGCCCACCTCTGTTGGTTGTGGGTCTTCACCTGGTAGATTGACCCAAAACTCATTCCTGAAAGGGCTTTCCCGCTAGAAATCTTCCTAGTTTTGGTAACTAGTTTTCTGTTGACTTTTATCCCTGGAAATGGGCATCCTTTCCCATGGGCCCCCAAGTCCCCGCCTGTGGCAGCAGCCCTGTCCCCAGGGGCGTGGGGGGCGGTCACCCCCATTACAGTCGGCCCCTCTCGGTTCTTTGGTTCCCTGGCGCAAGGCCGGCGCTGTGGGCGCGCCCTCAGTCCATCTGTGTAAGGGCTGCCTTGGGGGCCTAGCCTTCCCACAAGCCGTGGCTCCGAGGGGGTCACAGGGCTGCTCCCCCCTCACCTGCTTCCTTGATCGACCATGTGTCCTGGTGGCTCAGAGAGGAGGGTGCCTGTCGGGTGGACAGCAGCCCCAGGTGTCCCCGTCTCCACCACTTCCTCCAGGGGCTGCTCGCAGGGCTGGAGCGCGTGCTGAGGTCTTGGAAGTGGTGCCGGGAGAGCCACCCAGCGGATGAGGCTTCTGCGCCGTGGTGATGGGGGGTGGGGGTCGCTGACGTCCACAGTCAGGTCACCGTGTCACCTGACGCCAGCGGTGGGCGCGCTCGTGGGACAGACGTCAGCATGCTGTGCACTCAGCTCCTCCTCACACCCACGAACCACTCTGATACCTCTGGCCCTCGACTTCCGGTCTCCTTGCTTCCAGGCCCCTGACCACCTGGCCACACTTACCAGTTGCTTCCTCCGTGAAGACCCACCCTCACGGCCATGGGTCCTTCCCGGCGCTTGACCTGCCCCCCGAGACAGTGGGGGGCTGCCCTTGAGGCTGTAACAACTACAACTTTCTCCTTTAGGTGGTGTCAGTGGATTTTGCAGAAATAAACAACTCGTACTTGGGGCAGCCGGCCGTGGGAAGCTCTCCTGAAGCCTGTGGGCACACGGCGAGGAGGCGTGGGCATGAGAGCCTTTTGTCTCTGACCTGGGCCTTGGAACGTGCGCAGCCTGGTCCTGCGAGGGCGTCTGCGGTTTCAGAAGGAGATGCTCCAGCAGGCGCCGACCCGATGCCGCGGCGGCTCAGACGACACCTCCCACCGTCTCGGTCACGAGGAAACTAGGAGCCTCGGGGGAGCCGGGCTTCTAGCCGGTACACGGGTCCGGAGGGCAGCTAGGAGAGTTACTGTCATGGTTGTGTCCCAGAACCCTTGGGTCTGTGCTGTGGGCCTGTTCGTGGCTCAGCCCCAGCCCCGCACAGGCCGCGCCCGCTCAGCAAGAGCCTCCGCGAAGGCTCAACACCCACACCCCAGACGCCGGTGCTGGCAACTCAGAGGCACGTTCGGCCGTCACTTCGCCGTCAGTTTTCCGTCCATCCTGCCCCAAGACGATCTCCTGTCCTGCCCAGGACTCTCGCCGGTCTTGGTCTGGGCTTCGAGGTGCGGGAGCTGTCTTCCTGTGAGCCTGGGCGCAGGCCTCCGTGGGTGCTGCCCCCGTGGTCCCAGGACCCCAGCGTGGACTCCCACAGGGAGCGGCGTGCATCCTTTTGGTGTCGCGCTGCGTCTGCAGGCCCTTCCCGCGGCAACGTGACACCCGTGACAAGCGCCGCCCTTGCTGGGGTGCCGGGCGCTAGGGCGGTGTGGCTGGTGCCTGCCCGCCCTCGGGGAGGCCACGCCGCTCCTGGCCGGTGCTGGGCTGGGCGCTGCCCGCGGGCTTCCTCCTCTCCGTCCGCTCTGTTTTCTCTGTCCGCCCTGCTACTGCAGAGCCCTTGCCTTGATCGGATGCTTCCCTGCGTCCACGCGGGTGGCAGCCGCAGCAGAGGGGCTGAAGCTCATTGTTTTCCTCAATGTCACACGTCTCTGGTGAGCTGCTCTTCACCGTCGAGCTGATGTGGAACTTCACTCCGCGGGGCAGGCGTCCTGAGGGCTGAGCCACACCGGCCAGTCTTGCCAGCGGGAGTCGCCAGGGTAACGGGCGCCGGCGACTGAGGTCCACGACTCGATGGGCACCGTCCGTCACGGCTGAGGAGGCCAAGCGACTGAGAAGCGGCCAGAGGCGCCTGATGTTAGCGAGTCGGCCTCAAGCTCCCCCCGGACGCTTTTTATTTTCTCTGCTGGCCGAATACCTTCAGCAGCTGGAAACAGCTGGCGAAAAGGAAAGAAGTGAAGATTAGCTAAATTTGTTCTCCATCAGAAGCTCTCCAAGCCATTCAAGAGCGAGCCGAGAGGGAGCCAGCTCGTGCCGGCCTCAGGAGCGCGGCCGCAGAGGTCAGAGGCCACGGGCTCGGACGCGGGACACGGGCTGGACCCCGGCTGCGTCACGTTCCCTCGCGGGCTCAGCCCCTCGCGCCCTGGTTTCTCGTGGGTGACGTGTGGAGGGAGACGTCCCGCCCCGATTAGGCTGGCGTGACGACCACGTGCGGGCAGCCCCCAGCCCCTTCCGGACCCGGGCGTCGGTGGCCCTGCCGGGAGGAAGGACTCGGGTGCCGCCGTGTGGCAGCCGAGCTGCGGGCGGGCGGAACGTCCCGGCCTAAGCCCGTGGTCCCCTCCCGCACCGGCGTCTCCGGATCTCTGCGGGGTTTTCGGTGAGGGAGGGGGCGGGGAGCCGGCCGCCTCGGCCCGAGCGGCGCCGCGGGACTGCACTGGAGCCACGGGTGGCGCCCCTCCAGGTGGGTGTCGGGGGTGCCCAGACGCGCGCACACCCGGAGGAGGGTCGCTGGGTCGCGTCCCTCGGCCCCTCCTGCCTCGCTGTGCTTCTTCAGGGGTTTGGTCGCGAAGCTGCTCTTGCGAGTAAACTCTGGGCTCCTCAGACGAGGGCCGCTCCGGAGCTCCGTTAGCGCGGTCGGGCGGGCGGGGCCCGTGCCTCTCGGTGTTGCGCTTCTCTGTCGGGTCGCGGGGCGGCGCTCTTCAGCAAAGCACGGCCGCGGCGGCCGCGGGAGGCGCTGGAAGCCTCTGAGGGGAGGGGCTGGGGGATCATGGATCCAGGCGGCACCTGCTCCTTCCTTCGGCCTTCCCTGCAGCGGGCAGAGCCCGGGCTGCCCGGGAGGGTGAAGGGCGGCCGCCACCTTGTCGGCAGCGCCCACGGGGCTTTCCCCGGAAACGAGCTTTCACTCCGGCCCGGCGAGGCAGGAGCTCCGTCCTCAGGGAGGAAAGCCCGGGCGGGACTGACCGTGTAGCTCAGAGAACGAACCGCAGGGGAGAAGCTCTTTGTTTGAGGACTGGGGTTGATTTCTTGCGGAGGACGGTGTTCGGCGCGGAGTCGCCGTGGAAGGGGCCTCCTGCCGGCTCCCCTTTACTGCGGATTCCCAGCGGGCGTTGCGGCGTCTGGGGGCGGCTGAGAGGAGCCCGCGGGACGCAGGCCTCCGCAGGGCGTGGCTGCGGCCGGTCTGCGGCCACACTTCGCAGTTCCGGGAAGACGACGTCGCTCTGTTGGTGCCCGTGCCCCCGAGTCTTCGAGGCAGACATAACCTACAGCTGGACCCCTCCGGGCCCCCGGGGCCCTGGATAATGTGGCACCAGAGTGAATCGATTTGGGACCGTTTACAGCCCATCTAAGATCAGTTCTTAAGTTTTTGCAAAGAAGACCCTGGATGATGCAGGAAGTTCTTTTGACACGTCATTCAGTTCCTTTAAGACAAGAGTGTTTTAGGGTACATTCAAAAAAGCCCGTCACGCGCTGAGTCCCGCAGCACTGGTTACAGTCGGGGCGGGCGGTGGCACAGGTGCGTCTGTGTAAGTACCGGGTGGGTGCCTTGTTCCCAGAGTACCTCGAGGTCCTAATTGTCCATGTCCGCCCCCTCTCCACCCGCACCCACCCCGTAGGACAGCTCCTTCAGGAGCGAGGGGGCCCCCAGGAAGCCATCTCCTCGGGGGAGGAGGGCGGGGCCGGGGTGGGGCTGGTCCTCTCCCCGCAGGGGGCGTGGCCAGCGTGGCCCGCGCCACCTGGCATCTTCTCTCCGGCTCCTCACAGCCCCGTTTCTACAAGGCTTTGCAGGTGGGTTCTCCCGAATCCCCACAGCAGCACTGTGAAGGCGCAATCCCGCCCGCTTTACAGGGAGAGAGCAAGGACCCGAGAGAGGGGCTCCCAGCGTCGCGGAGGGGAGGGTCTTGGTGCAGGCCTGCGTGCTGGGCCGGGGACTCATCCAAACGGAGGCAAGGCCTGTTGGGTGGCGGCACCGAGTTTGACCTCCTTTCAGCCCGCCTAAGCGTGTTCCCTGTTCTACTACGAGACCCCTGAGGGCGCTCAGGAGTCTTCCTGGGCCTTCCTGCAGCTCTGCGTGGGAATTTAACTTGGCAGCTGCAGCCCATGAATAACTATTTCACAAAACCTCGCCCCTGAGTTACTGCGACTCTTCCCTCCCATTTGTAAGACGTGACACGGCTTTGAGTGTCAGTGAGGAAATGTCACGAGCCTGCCCTTCCTGTGAACGTGTGTTAGCGCTGTCAGCGCTCTGGAGGGGCCCAGTTTCTTGCTGGGATCAGATTCCTGTATTTCAGCTCATTTCTTTCTTTTTCTTCCCTGTAGTAGTTGAGAATTCCGATTTCTCTGGCTTGGATGAAAGTTACATAATAAATAGACATAACTAATCAGAAAATAAGTACTTCATTCCACCGCGGGCAAGGCATTCTGCCAGGGATGCTGAAGGGCCCCAAGAGGCCCCAGAGGGAAGAGGCCGTCGCCGTGGATGGCAGGGATGGATGGCAGGAAGTGCCATCCGAGAGGCGCTGGGTCTGGGGTCAGCAGGGGCCCCAGGTGCCATAAGGTCCTGCTGTTTCCCTCTCCATCCGTAGTCTGGGTTGGAGTCATCAGATTGGCCTTGGGGGGTATGCCAGGTGAGGAGAGAGGTGAGGACGGACCCTTGGGAGGAATGATGGTTAGAACAAAGCACAACCAGGAAGGCCGAGAAGGATCCAGCCGAGTGCAGGAGGGAGGCCCCAGGGGTTCAGAGGAAGACATGACCCCAGAAATGTCTCGGGACGAGGCTGGGGAACGTCCACGTCTCTGGCAATCAGGGTCAGGTGGGCGGGAGGGGGCAGGAGGCAGGAACCACAGACTGTGTCCCCGGGGGTTCGCAGAGAAGGGGAGGGGCTGGCAGGGGCTCTGCTGGAGAGCCCAGCAGGCCGGGGAGACCAGTGCATCTCAGGACTCAGAGTGCCTGAAGGAGGAGAAGATCCTGGAGCAGGTGAGATGGTCAGGTGTGTGGAGCCCTGCGTGAGGCCGCCTGACCTCAGAGAAGAGGAAGGGAAAACATGCTGCAGAGGGTTTCAGGGAGGAAAGAAGCTGAAGAAACGGACACAAAGCAGCTAAATGCCCTCGGTGCAGCAGGAAGAGAATGGGTCTTCCAGGACCGGAGAGGTCGGAGGAGGGGCTGAGGGTGGGAATGTGGGACGAGGGCTTGGAGGAGGTGAGGGCGTCGGTCAGCGGAGGACAGCACTGCCCGGGAGCCGGGGGGCGAGGAAACCTGCCACCATGCTTCTCAGGACACGGGAGCAAGCTGGCTCCATCCTCCCGTTCTTTCTCTACAGATGGTCGACCTCGGTTACTTACAGGTCAGGGGAGCCCTGTGGCCCTTTTAGCCTGGCCATCGCGTCCACGAGCGGGGATGCAGGACGGACTGGTGCTGGGGGCGCCTGGGAACCAGTCGAGGCCCATTTGCTTCGTACTGTTTATCGTGGCGCGGCAGGAACGCAAGAAGGTGTGAGAGCGACCCGGGTGGGGCTGAGGCGGCGAGACAAACGCTGGGGTGTCACTGCCTGTAAAACCTGTTGTGTCCAGAT
The DNA here is from genome assembly GCF_028564815.1 of Eubalaena glacialis. Lineage (NCBI taxonomy): Eukaryota > Metazoa > Chordata > Mammalia > Artiodactyla > Balaenidae > Eubalaena > Eubalaena glacialis. The sequence continues at coordinate 528,830 of NC_083727.1, read as the reverse complement.
GGCTGCCGCCCGTCCAGCCCCGTCGCTGTGTTTGTAACATGTCCTCAGGGCCCCCCCCCCCCGCCACCCCCCGCCGCCTCCTGGGGCCACCGAGGCCCTGCCTGCCCGGCTCTGCTCGCCCGAGTCCCCGCGGCTTCCTCCACCTTCTGCCGGCGCCCGACGAGCATCCGAGGGCCGAGGCCCCAGGGACTGACGAGAGGGCGTCTCCATCCCGAGAGGGACGCCCCCCGGAGGCCGGCGCCGGCACTGCCGACTCCACGGTGTTCGTCGCCACAGAGGTCGCCACGTTCTCAGCTGTCACTCGTGCAGAGCAGGTGCTCTGTGAACCCAGCCGTCCAGGCACGCCCTCCGCCCGCGTGGCAGCTCTGCCGTGGCTCCCAGGACGCCGCCCGGCGGGTCCGAGAAGAAGCGGCCAACTTACGCCCCACCGTCCCGTCTTCTCTGGGGCATTCGTGACAGGAGGTCTGATTGCTGAGGATGTGGTGGGGGGGCAGTTTTCACACCAACTTTCGGACCAATCAGCCGCTCGCTGAGGCAGCGTCTCCCCAGACTCCCTGCTCACCCTGCGAGCACCTGTGGGGCCGCCGCGTCCTCGGGTCCAGGTGGACGCTGAAGTGGGTGGAGGACAGGTCAGGCCCTGCTGCTGCCTCAGTGCGGGGGCACTGCGCCCACAAGAAAGGCCTCAGCGGGCAGGAGGGGAGCCGGCGGGGCAGCCGCAGGGGCGGGGGGCGGGGACACCCTGCAGAGGGCTGGCAGCCGTCAGCCAGAGCCGGGCTGTGTTTCAACCCCAGAGAGTGGGCCGAGCACGACCCCAAAGTGAAGGACAAGGGCAGAAGATGCTGCAGGTGCCAGAGGGACCCCACGCGGGGTGAGCGCATGTGAGACGGGAATGGGACCCAGCGGACAAAGGCAGCAGCACGGTCACCGTGGCCGAGGTGGCCGGACGGGAGGCTCCTGTCGGACCCGAGCGCTCGGCCTGGACTGGATGCTGAGTGAGGCCTGCGGGTCCACCTGAGGATGGAGGAACCAAGCGTGGCCAGGCTGTGGGCTGTGGCCCGTCAGCCCTGTAGGGTTTGGAACTTCAGCCTCTGTGGGGCCAACACAGAGTTCCCAAGTCCACTGGGTTCGACTGACAGCTCTGATCTCTTCTCTGGCTGGCTCCGGGAAAGGACTTTTGCCAATCTAATAGGTTTTCTATTATAATAAGTTTGAGCATCTGTTTGTATTTTTTTCCCCTGGAATATCTAGAGGTTTTGCCCATTTATCTATTGGGTTGCAGATCTTTGTCTTTCTTGTTGATTTCTAGGAGCTCTTTATATACTAAGGATATAGCTTGTGATAGGAGGTGAATATATATATATATATACACACACACATATATACTTTTTTCTCATTGTCTTCCTTATTTCTTAATTTGCTGATGGTAGTTTTTTTATGCAGAAGTTTTTATTTTTGTGTAGTTAAATTTATAAATCCTTCTTTTACTGCTTTTGGATTTTCAGTTTTAATTAGAAGAGTCTTTCCTTGACTACAAAGTTATAAAGGAATTTGCCCATGATTTCTGTTAGTACTTTTTTGAGTTTATGTTTAACATTTAAATATTTGACTCATTTGGAACTCATTTTGACGTACAGTGTGAGACGTGGTTGCAGCTTTTATCTTTTCTTATTTATTTTGTTGGATAGCTACTCTGTTGTCCTAATGCTGTTTATCCCACGGTTGCTTTTGCACTACTGATCTGAGATGTCACCTTTACTACATACTAATTTACCACATACTTCCAGCACAGCAATGGTCTAATGATTAACACTGGATTTTCCTACCTATTCTTGTTTCTTTTTCTATTTGAACTTCTGAATCAAATTGTCTAGTCATCTTCTCACAATAAAAAATTCAAAATCAGATATCTAGAAAAACCTCAATCCATCCTTATTTTTGTTGTGGTTGCATTAATTTATGAAACAGGTTGGGGAGACTGTGTCCTGTGATGTTGAGTCTTCCTGGTGAAGAACATGGTAACCTCTCCATTTGTTCAAGTTTTCTTATATGAATTTTTTAGGGTATTTAAAAATGTTTCTCAAATAGATCTTAATTTCTTAGGTTTATTCCTAGAAACTTTATCTTTGTTTTTTGGATAATTAAATGGGGGTAATTTCTTCCATTATATCTTTTAAAGCTGTTGGTTTCTCTATTTTAATTTTATACTCTGATATCTTACTAAATTTTCTTATTATTTGTAGCAGGTTTTCACTTCGTGTTGTCTTTGGGCTGAAATAGATGTATTTTGCCATGTTAAGGAAATATTTAATCCTATTTTATTGAGGTTTTTAATGCTGAATTTTATCAAATACTTTTTCAGCTTCTCTGAAGATGATCCTATTATTTTTAAATCTTTAGATCTGTTAAGAGATAAAACAAATTACTTATAACCACTTTTGCAACCAGCTTTTTAAAAGTTTTGAATTTTCTTTTGACATGTAATTATGTTTAGCTGAGCTCTATAGCATGTATTATTGAAAACCCAATTTTCCATAAGGGCGTACTATTTTCTCAAGCATCTGGAGTTCAACAGCATCTTGAATTCATTTAACAAAGGCTTACGGCAAAAAAACAAAGCTGTGCAGTCATGCCATTATTTAAAAGCTGACATTCGTTCTCTGAGTTTGAAAAATAATATATATGTATATTTTAATGAAGAAAGTGACATACAGTATGCTCGTCTTAAACAAAGCAAGCGTCTTAAACAAAGCAAGAGTGCACAGAAGTAGGTATGTAGGAAGCTATAAGGATTAGATAAACATTGTCAATAAATTTAAATTGACGGGATACACACTTTTAAAATGCCTTTTAAAAATAACATAAGAAATAAGTTAGAAAGCAAATAAGTAGGAAATCTAAGTTCACAGATGCCTGCTATCAGACGGACCTGCCTGCACGCCGGTCTCCATGGCAACAGCAGAGTGAGGGACCGGAGACTGAGGAGCCGCCACAGTAAGCCCATCGATCCCCTGAACACCTTCATTTCCGAAGCTTGCTTGTTGCCTTTCAATTTTACAGAATCACGTTACAATTTTGTGGTGACTGGAAACCAAGAGGAGAAAAGATTTCTACCTCCAAGATGCAGCAGGCATTCACCACTAAAGGGGAGTGATCTTGAGGCTTTTTACAAAATATTTATCCCCCGGGACTTTGGTCGGGTGCAAGGAGCCCGAGCCCTGGGTCTGGATGCGTAAACCTCCAGCATCACACGCAGGACCCAGTTTTTGATATTATGTGTGTCGTGGAGGTGCCTGTAAATGGGCTACAGACACTGACTTATGGGTCATTTATTTGTCGCCTCTGCAGTGCAGGTGGCAATAAACACACCACCTTGAGGTAGGGGTGTTGGGAAAGCCTCATCAAGTCGAGAGCTGTTAACCTGCTGGCATTTCCTCCTCCTGGACCTCCTCCTTAAACGGCTGGGCAGGGACCGCATCCGCCTCTCCGACGGCTGTAACGCTGGGTGATGGATCTCACGCGGCTGCCATTGCGGGTGGAGCCCAGCACCTGCGTGCTGTCCGATCCAAGCCTCCTGGAACATGTTTGTTTAAACCCATCAACGCTTTCTGATGATGGCACGAGCCTTAAAGCCTTGACGCTGCCATTTTTCAAAAGGGGCAAAGCATGGCTGACGATAACAGAACTCATCCCCACAGCAGCAGCCCTGGGAGATGAACCAAGGGTTTCCCCACGTGCTGTCCGTGCCACCGCCTCTCACCTGCACGTGGGGTAAAAGCCGCACAAGAGACTAACCAGAAGCGAAAGACTGGAAACGAATGAGAAGGCACCGGGCAGGCTCCCACTCAAAAGGCCCCACCAGCCAGCCGGATCTCGGCCCACTGAGGTCACGTGTGCAGAGGGCCCTTGGGCGGTAGGTAAACTGCGGGAGGGGTGATCCGGGGGTGGGCGGCCGAGCAGAGGAGCAGAACGGCTTCTTCAACGTTGTAAAGGTTGCTTAACGAAGAAGCCGCTGTAAGGGGGCCTATGGCCCGTGCATATCTGCTGACTAACTGGCGTTACACGGCCGTCTGTGTGCTCAGCTCTGCCCCAGGGCTCCTGTGCCTGGAAAGCCTCCTGTTCCATCAGGAGGACCTGCCGTCCACGCACAGGACAAAATAGCCGAGGCTCACGTGCCCCAGGCAGCGCTGGTGGACAGCGCACCCTGGACGGAGGGGCTGGCGTGATGTGACATTTTACATACGTGAGCAGGCATCAGATAAGCAGGAAGGCTTATTCCATCATCCAAGTCCATCCTGTGGACTCAGCTTCCGGGAGCACAATATAATATTTCAGTCAAAAAGTTAAATCCTTCCTTGGCCTGGATTTCTTTAGGGATAATCCCGACTAGAGCATTCACACCGAGAGAAGACGCGTGTTTGTCAGAAGTACCTCCTAGCAAGCTCCCTGGTGAGGGCCAAGCCATTATGCAAAGCGAGTGTTATTTATTTATCTTTCCCGGAAAACAGAAAACACACTATACACACACTTGCCATTCAGTTTGGCAGAGGCTGAGACGAGGTGGTGACACGTTCATGTATCAGGAAGGAGTTTGAAAACATTAGTGGCGAATTAAAACCAAGCTCCCGACAGAGATGCCCGCCCAGGGGTTCCTGCTGCCCCGAGTCAGCCGGGCCCCACGAGGTTGCCAGACGGTAGGGGCAGGTCTCCCTCCTCCGACAGCCCCTCCCCCCGCCCCACTGCCCAGCTCGGCAAAGGAATGTTTGAACAAGATAACACGCCCCCAAAAGCCCAAGTAAAGTGTTACGAGGAGCACAGGTGGGCCTGTTTGAAAGGTAAACTACTCCCGAAGCAGCAATCAGACAAATGATCCGACTCCGGCGATTTGGTTAATGTTTCTCCCGCTTGCCTGCTGTGCACACGGCTCCCGCTGGCGGGGCCCCGGGCGTGCTCCGTGCGGACAGCCACCCCGCTGCCCGGGGGTCCCTTCTTTCACCTGGGGCCGCAGCCAGGCGGCTTCTAATCACACACCTCATCCGGCTGTGCTGCACAGAGGGTCTCCCACCTCCCCGCCAGGCGTTACCTCAGCTGCCAAAACACAATCTGTCCTGACGGCCCTGAAACCGGCCCCCCCGCCCCTCGCTCCTCCGCTGATGCCTGAGTCTCCATCTGACTTGGGGTTGGTGTGCTCGGCGGCACTTAATCCACTTTTCCCTCCAGCTCACGGCAACAGTGGCTCCTGCCAGGCCGGGCTGGCAGCGGCTCCGACAGTGGGACATAAGCCCAGCTGGTGCCCGGAACTTCCGTGTTCATGTTCACAGCAGCCCCGGTGCCAGGAGAGTGGTTCCCGTGCATCCCGAACGGACGGGGGGCTCTTCCTGTGGCCCCCGCTCTGCATTCGGGGCCGTACGTCTGGTTACCCGGCGGCATCTCTTTGTCTCAGTCCTGGTGAGACCAACAGAGAAACAAAAACCAGCCCCGCGGGGCTCGGGAGGCAGCAAACGGTGTGAACAGGAGGCCACGCTGGGCATCGAGGGCCAGGACGCTGGGGCGGCCAGGAGCAGCCCAGTGGCTGGGACAACGGCGAGAGGGGCTGGGTCCCAGGTCCTGGGATGGGGCCGGTTGGTGCGCTCCCGGGAGAGCCTTTCCACGAAGCGCCGCGGGCCCGGGTTCCCGGGGCGCAGGTTGTCTGCACGTCCATCTGCACACAGGCCGGCGTCCGTGGGGCCAGCAGACTGGCCCTGGCCCGCTGACCATGGCATTAAGTCCTCAGATGGAAAAGCCGTTGTCGCGGCCTGAGTCGGGGGCATCGTACTGGTTCGGGGAGACTCTGGGTTGATTTCACCGTTTCCTACAAATGACCTCAAGCCGTTGGCCGGAGCCACTCAAAACGGACTATTTGTCTACTTTCTCTCAAAGGCTGGGACGGGGCTCCCGCAAGGCCTCGGCTGTAAACCCATTATGCTTCCTGAGTAGCTTCCCAGCGACAACCCACTGTCCCACTTGGGACACTGGCTTCCTGGTCAGCTGCCTGGAAGGAGGGACACCAGCCTCTGACCAACGGGCCGAGTGGAGCCCACTGCCCGGGGACCCTGGACTGGAACGGCGGCCCCAGAAACATGGGCTGGGCTGCAGGAGCTTTAAGATGTGCTTTGAGGCTGGCATTTCTCTCAGCAAGATTCTAAATTCTGCGCCATCCATGGTCACCTTAAGGTCACGACCTTCAGTTACGCTCCAGCCACTCTCCCAAGGAACCCAGCAGACCCGTCCCCTGGGTCACGCCCGGGCTGGTTTGCTGTCGTCAGCGGCATGGCCAGTAGGGAACGTTGACCCGGCGTCCCCTGGAGCTGGAGCTGCCTGGCCCCGCTCCCGCCGTCGTGCTTCTCAGGTGAGCGTTGCCCGTCACAGCCGCCCTCCACCCGCTGGCCGCCCCGCCGTTGGCGTGTGTGACGTTCCCATGCTGGCCCTGCAGCTCTGGGTCCACCGTCAGCCAGACACGGCGTGGCAGCCCCGGGAGGTGACCGTCAGGGGAGCGAAGGGTGCAGCTCAGTGGAGGAGCTGAGCCCACGCCAGCCCTGGTGGTCCCGGGCGGACCCCTCGAGGGGTGCACGCTCACGGTGGCGCCCGTGTTGCCCAGAGTAGGTGTGCCCGCAGGGTGGGACGGCCACTCCCAGGGGCTCATCCCCCTCCCACCCCAGGCGCTGTGGCTCCCATGCCCGCGGACGTCCAGGGACCCGGGCTTCTTCCGTCTCACGGCTCCACCCTCCTCTGGGGCAGGGGCCAGATCAGCCAGGGGGGGCAGTCTCGGCCCAGCTCCCCGTCCGCCTGCAGCGGAGAAGTGGATGGCGGGGCTGCCGGCTGCTGACCCTGCTCGGCCAGCACGGGGTGGGGACGGGAGGGTGGGGAGGGCAGGCTTGCTCTCCCTGCCCGGAGGTGGCAGGTCCTCTCCCCGCCAACCCAGGTGCCAGTGGCAGGGGATGGAGGCTCCGGGGAGCCCGGCCCCAGGGCGATGCTGCCCACGGAGGGGGCGTGTGAGGCTGGGCTGACGGCCCGCTGACGCTGCCCCCGGCTTCTGTCCTTAGTTTACAGGTGAGGTTGTGCGGGCTCCCGGATCCTGCAGCCAGGGGAGGTCGTGCTGGGACCCAGCCTGTCTGGCCTCAGGTCTATGCTTTCTCCACCGAGTCTGAGTTCAAGGCTGCTCACAAGCTGCAGGACCCTGGCCGAGCCACACCTTCTCTGTGGCAGATTCTCATGTCTAGCCACGTGGATTCTGCCTAACCTTTTTCTTTCAATGCTGAAAACTCAGGGCATGCCTGACTGCAGTACAGACCTGGAGTCAATCACAGTTCTCTAGCTCACTTCTGAGGATGTTTGCTGCAAAATATACATACCATAATATTGCTCATTTAACCATTTGTATAAATGTACCATTCAGAGGCATTAAATGCATTCACAGTATTGTGTAACCATCACCACTCTCTTTACCTAAAGCTTCTTCCTCACCCCTGACATCAGCTCTGTGCCCACGCATCAATAACGCCTCACCCCACCCCACCCTGGTAACTCGCTTTGACTTTCTGTCTCTGAATTTGCTAATTCTGGTACCTCCTATAACTGGTATCGTACAATGGTTGCCCTTCTGTGTCTGGTTTATTTTACTAAGCATAATGTTTTCGAGGTCTGTCTATGATGTAGCATGTATCAACTTTTCCTTCCTTTTTAACCACTGAATAATATTATGTGTGTGTGCGTGTGTGTGTGTGTGTGACATCATCTTTATCCTTCATGTGCTGGTGGGCACTGGTGTTGTTTCCACCGTTTGGTTGCTGTGAACATGACTGTGCAAATACTTGTTCGAGTTCTTGCTTTCAGTTCTTTTGCGTATATACCCAGGAGGGAATTGCTGGGCCACATAGCACTGAGCTGTTCTCCACTGGACATTCTCACCCGCCATGCGTGCGTGAGGCTCCAGGCTCTCCACATCTTCACCAACATACGTTGTTTTGCATTTTTCAACAATGACTACAGCCGTCCGATTAGGTGTGAGGTGACACCTCAGCTGTGGTTTTGGCTTGTCTCACCCACTGACTAAGGATGTGGAACATCTCTTCATTTGCTTGTTGGCCATTTGCATATCATCTTTGGAGAAATGACAGTTCAAGTCATTTGCCCATTTTTAATTTTTTTTTTTGTTTAGCTGTAGGAGTTCTTTATATATTCTGGATATTAATCCCTTATCAGATAGAGGATTTGCAAATATTTTCTCCCATTCTGTAGGTTGTGTTTTTGCTTTCTTGATACTGTTCTTTATGCACAGAATTATTAATTTTGATGTAGTCTGATTCATCTGTTTTTCCTTTTGTTGCCTGTGCTTTTGGTGTCATATTATTACATTTTAATAGTGCATTCTTTCCTTACTCATTCTTACTGCTACCTCTGTCATATGTCAAAATTCTCGAAATACGTGTATCTGTTTCTGGATTCTCTGTCCTGTTCCGTGGCCTCTGCTTCTCCTGACACCACTGCCTCATTACAGCCTTAGAGTCAGTCTTGACACCCAGCAGGGCAGGTACCACCGTCTCCTCCTCCTCCTTTGAAATGTTCTTTGCTATTGTTAGCTCTTTGCTTTAATAAACTTTACCATCAGCTTACTAAGTTCCATGATAAATATAGCAGGAATTCTGATTGAAATGGCATCTAACTCACAGCTTTTAAGGGGGAGGGTCACCACATTCACAATATTAGTCTTAACATCCCTCAACACAGTATATTTTCCATGTGTTCAAATCTTTTTATGTTCCTCAATATTTTAATATTTCCCCACCAAAGATTGTGGATGTCCTTTTTAGACAAATATCTGTAGTGATGTTTTAAAAATAGCTATCATGCTGTTGTTTACGATGTCTTCTTTCCTATTATATTTTCTAACTCATAATTATTGGGTATACGAGTGCTACTGGTTTTGGCAAATAGATCTAAATAACTTCCTCCTCTTTTCCTCTTTTTTATTTTTAATTTCTCTTTTTAAAATTACCCTAAAATTTTAATACCTATATCTTACTGTATTTTTATTTTTAACAGACCCAAAATTGTTCAGTATTTCTACCCCTCCAAACAGGAAAAGGATTTTAGCGTTTTTAACCACCTACATTTAAACATGAAATTAGTTATTGATTTTTTAAAATATAAGTTTCAAATACAGCATTGTACTACGACATCTGTGCACACTGCAGGGTGACCCCCCCCCCAAGTCTGGTCACCGTCCATCACCAGACGGTGGACCCCCTTCACCCAAGTCATCCCTCCCCCTAACCCCTTCCCCTCTGATAACAACCAATCTGTTCTTTACACCCACAGACTTGGATTTTTTGTTTGGTGGTTTGTTCCTCAGATTCCACATACAAGTGAGATTATACCGTATCTTTCTCTGTCTGACTTATTTCACTTAGAATAATACCCTCCAGGTTCATCCATGTTGCCACAAATGGCAAGATTTTTTTTAATGACTGAATAACATTTCTGTATATATACATAATATAATATTCCATTATGTATATATCACATCCTTTTTATCCATTCATCCATGGATGGACACTTAGGTTGCTTCCATGTCTTGGCTATTGTGAATAGGGCTGCTGTGAACATTGGGGTGCATGTGTCTTTTTGAATACATTGGTTTAATGAAATATATTGTGGAGACTGACCTCTCTGTTCCTTGTTATGTTTTGGTGTGGCTCTCATAGCATCTCTGTTGATGGTGCTGGTCTGTAGTGCGGGGCTCTCCTAGGGCAGCCGGCCTGGAGCAGATCAGGAGGCCACCCCTGGACAGAAGGCGCATGAGGGTGCTGGGTCCACGGCGCGTGAGGGGAGGGAGGGGTGCGGCTCTAGGGAGAGTGCATTTCACCTGTGGCCGATTTCGTCTCTGGAGCCGGTGGTCCGTCCTCCAGGCAGGCCGAGCACCCGCCAGCCCGGCACCCAGTCCGGAGTCTGAGCCCTCTCTGCCACGCTGTGCACTCTGGTTTCCTGGCTCTGGCTTCTGTTCAGATGAGTTGCGGGAACCCCGCAGAGCGTTAAACTCTCGTCCTGATCCCCCCCTTCGCGGTACAGCGGCCACGAGACGCAGGGTTTCCCTGTTTCCAAGGTGTGGGAGAGGCGTGTGCAGCCAAGGGGAGGCCGTGGTTGTTAGGGACCAGGACAGCGTTTCCTGCAGGGAATTAATCCTGGGGCCTCAGGTCCTGCTATGATTTACTCACTGCAGAGTTGAAAGGCCCGGATTCAAAGGCCCAGCGCAAACCTTTGCCCCCTGGGAACAAAGGCGGGAGATTAGCTCCGTGTTATCCATCAGCATTGTCAGGATGGGATAGAAACGCTTCACCTGTTGACGCCTTAGTGTGGCCTCCAGAGGGGGTCAGAGGTCATTCCTGCCCAAGGTTTTGTGTCTCAGTTCCCCTGGCCCCGAATTACCTTTAAAAATGGCCTCAAAGGACCGGAGATGAACGTGGATTAGTGTCTTAATCTTACAGCAGAGCCTGTAGTTAGGGTCTGGGGACGGAGGGGCTGGTGGCATCGTCTGGGGCTGTCCCTGGCACGCGGCCCTGGGGGTGAGGCCGGCTTTGAGCCTCTGGACACGACCCTTTACCAGCTCGGAGGCGGCTCACGGGGCTTTGCCAGCTGCCTCAGTGGGACAGTGGGGTTTGTCAAGAGCCAAATAAGCGAACTCTTGGGCTCCGAGGGGATGGGAGCAACCTGCTCCGGGGTTCCTGTTGGGAAACGGAGGTGGAGCTCATGCTCCAGGGACCGGGAGAGACCCCCGCCCCCCGCCCGTCAGAGTCCCCCGGAGGGTAACCTCATCGGATCGAAATTGCCTTTCTTCTGCCTGCACATGCCGCGACGGGCTTCCACCTCCACGTGGCCTGCGGGCCCCAAACCCGCTCTGCAAAGCGGGGCCCCCAGCAGGCAGGGGTGAGGCCCTGTGAGTGTCCCCCGCAGCCAGCAGGGAGCCTGCATGGGGGCCGGGCTTGGCGGGGGCCGTGGGTGCCCGCTGGCCTTTCCCTGCAAGGGCGCTCGGGTCACTGAGTTGTCTCTGCGGAGAGTCTGCGGGGCGAGGCGGGGCCCTGCCTGTCCCTCCTGTCGCCCTCCTTCCCTCCCCCAGTAAACGCTGCTCTGCTGGACCCTGCTTCCGGGGCTGCCCGTCGACCCTGCTTCCGGGGCTGCCCGTCACCCCTCCTCCCAGCTCTCCCCTCCCTCCCTCCTCCCCACCAGTGGCCCTGGGGGCCGTCCTCTGTCCAGACTCCTCCGCTGAATCCCAGCCCCCAGCCCCGCCGGGGCCTCTGTGTGCCGTGTAGACAAGTGGCTTCTCCCGACTTCCCTCCATAAGCACCCCTGCACCCACCTTCCCAGGCCCTTCTGCCTGCTCCTCGGCCCCTAACCCTGCTGGCCCAGCGGCTGCCGGGTGGGCTTGCCTTCCTGCACCTCCCCTCCTCCACCCCTCTGGGGGCGGCCAGGCCGCAGGCATCAGGGGGTCCAGCTGCTTTGCGCCGCTGCCCGGGGCCGGAAGGCCTTCCAGGATGACGTGCTCCTCTAAGAGTTTAGACCAGTGACAAGATATGAAGCTGCAAGACTGTTCTGAGCCGTTCATAGTAAAAACAACTGTGTATACAACATTGGAAAGGAAAGGCTGAATTCTCTCTTTATGGAAAATATGTGAAAATTGTTCTCACTTGAAGAGGCAAAGACAGGAAGCCGAGAAAATGGAGGAGGAGGAACACTTAGAGGAGTGCCAGGCAATTGATTAGAAACATCGTTATTTTGGATGTGACGTGTGTGGTGTTCGCGGGGGTCTCCTGCCGCGTTCTAAGTGGGCGCCGGCGGGTTCTTTTCTCGCGTGGCCTCCCTCCCCCTCCCCTCCCCTCCGCCTCCCCTCCCCCTCCCCTCCCCTCCCCTCCCCTCCCCCTCCCCCTTCCCCTGGGCTGTGAGGCCGGAGCCTCACCTCCTGCTGTGTGGGAGGCCTTCTTCTGCTCTTGGCCCCTCCTGACGCCTGGGCTGTGCCTCCGGACTCAGCGTCTCACGGGTGATTCGTCTTTTATTTCCCATTTTCTACACAGGGCGCAGGACGTTCTGACCGAATACGTAGTTCCATCGGTCTAGTGACGTCTGACAGCTTGTGAAACCGACGTTTTAAGTAGAAATTCAGCAGTTCCAGGAGCGCTACTCTATTTTTCACTCACGGATTTGGGAAGCGTCTTCACAAAAATGAGCTTTGAGAAATTTTTCTGAATTTTATTTGTGACCGCGTGTGGGTGGTGGCCGGTGGAGGTGGCTCCCGGTGACCCTCGGAAACGCCATTCTCTGTCGCGGATGCCGGACGGCTGACCCCAGGGGATGCTCTGAACCTGGAGCTGAGAAGAGGGTGTCGGAGGTGGGAAAGCCTGGCGCTCAGCGTGTTCTGGGGACTTCGGGAGGATTCTGTGCATGTGGGGATCTGGGGCCAAGAGCGAGCGGGAGGCCCAGAGCCACAGTGGGTGCGCGGCGAGGCCGCCGGCCCTCCTGCAGCAGCTCTGCCGTGGGGCGCCCTCGTCGGACACTCACAGCGCCCCCAGCGCGGGCCGCGGGGCCTTCCTGCTCGGAGCCGGCCGGGGTGGGGGGCTGCCCCGCGCTCTGCCGGCACAGCCGGGCTGGCACCGTGCCCAGGCCGTGGCCTCTGCCGACCCCGGTTCCCGGTGCCCGTCTTCACAAGCGCCACCTCGTCTCTCCCGGGAAGCGGGTGCTCGGACCCGTGTCTGGGAGCTCGGGCCTCGCGCACAGCCCCTGGCGGCCCGGAGGCGAACGTTGCCAGGCAACGCGGGATGGTGAGGCCCACAGTCACTCCTGAAAACGATGGGGGTGGGTCTGATTTTTTCATCTCTCGGTTGATCTTATTTCACAGACGGTTTGTCCCCAGGGATGAGCCTTTGCTAATCGGGCCCGAGTCGCAGAGCGGAGCAGGAGACGATGAGGACCCTGCCCCTCGGCTTTTATCACATCGTCCCCGACTTGACCACGGGGTTGTGCTTTTCACTGTGGGTTCCATCTGGGGTTTGGGTCTAAATGTGGCCTAAATGACAACAGTGAAGGTTTAAATCTTAAATTATACATTAAATTCTGAAACACTGTTTACTTGGAGCTTGTTGGCTCGTTAATGGTCACAATTAATACGGGAGAAAAGGGCGAGGAGCCAGCCACCAGGGTCAGGATCGTCTCGTTCTTTCTGTCTCGTTGCCATTTAACTTGAGAACATGTATCCTGTGAGGTCGATGCTCAGCCGCCCCGCGTTCCTGGCTCCTGGCTGAGCTCTGCGAGCGGCCCCCTGGCTTTGACCCGTCAGCCAGGCGCGTGCGTGTTGGAGCCCGAGGCGCTCAGGCGGGTCCCACCGCCCCGCGGCTCCGTGCCAGCCGTGCGGTCCCAGAACTCGCCCGAATGGTCTCCCTTTTGGGGCAAACTCCCATCTCCACTTTGTGTCTCCGCAGGGAACGTGCCCCCCACCAGCCCACCAGGAGCTGGTGGCCGTGGTCCCAGTGGTAGGATGATCGCCACATCAGAAAGAGGCCAAGTGAGCCCAGAGCAGGGACGACTCACTTTCCATCCACCGCCCCTTCCTACACTGAGGGCGAAGACCATGTGCCATGTTGGCTGAACCCCATTTGGTTTTCCTCTTGGTCCACTGCCTGACTTCCGCGTTGCCGAGTGGGTCCCGGGGACGCGGGCGAGGCGACGACACCACCACCAGCTTGCTCGCCTCTGCCGCCAGGTGTGTGCAGGGCCCACGGACAACCTCAGGGGGCAGAGCCCTGGCCTCACCCACACCAGGCCATGGCAGGAGCAATTCGCACCCATCGGGACAAGGCACTGAGATGCTCACCCATCGGGACAAGGCATGACAGCAGGTCGCCTGTCGGGACTCCAACACCGGAGGACACGGTCTTATGTATCTGCCATGATGACATAAAGAAATTTCCCTGGTTCCATCCTGCAAGTGGAAAGAAGACCGACGTTTTTAGCTCCAAGTTGGGGGAAGAGCCTTGGATTTGCAGCTGCTCATGCAGGGGCCGTGCTTCTCTCAAGGTGTGGGTGTAGGTGCTCGGCCGGCTGGGCCGGAGTTTTGTTATCAGGGGCCCCTTCACTACAAACTCTAACAGGCAGAGATGCTTCTTCGATTAGAAGTCAGCACAGTGAGGTCGGTTTGGGTTAGAGGGCCAGCATGTAACCCCGAAAACTCTTGCTCCGCAAGAAGGAAGATGCTCCCCAAGAAGGAAGACCCTCCCCTGTGTTTCCAGCGAGGAGAGTGTGTTTTTCTTGATCTGGACTGAATTCAAGGAGAAGGAGGCTGCTCACCCAGGGGCAGCTCAGCAAGTCTCCCCGTGTGCAGGCCAGGCTCCCACATGTGATTCAAAATGGGAGAGACGCCCTGAATTGGAGGGAGAGTGGGAGGGGAAAGGGGGAGACAGAGACAGGGATAGAGATGGAGAGACCCAGTGGGGTGGGTGGGGAAGGGGAGCAGGGGGGAGGGGACCAGGGGCAGCATGTCCTGTAAACTCCGGTTGGCAGTGACCTTCCGAGGCCACTCATACAGAGGACACAGACAGCTGTGAGAGGGAAGAGGAGTGTCTCTCCCATGGGGCACGTGCCCCAGGGGCCCTCCGGGGGTGACCAGAGCCTGGCGCTGGAGTCCCCGGGACCTCCGGGGGTCCTTGGGCTGAGCCCACCTCGCCCGCCGTGTTTCATAATTAAAGGTGGGTGATGGCAGAGGCCGGGCTAGGGGGAGCATCGGGGCGGGCGGCCCCTGGCCCACATCTTCCCTCCTGAGACTGAGGCTCGGGGGCACTGGGGGTGGAGAGGGAGGAGGTGGGGAGCCTCCGGCGGGGCTGAGGGGCCGCCCGTCCTCCCGGAGCGTGTGCGGATTCTCACTCTCACCTTTGCCCGGTCTGGCTCTGCCTGTCCTCACCAGCCTCTCCTCGTGCTCTGCCTGCGGGGCTCTTCTCACGCACCCTGGCCTGACATCGCAGCCCAGATTTTCAATCCTGGGCGTGAACCAGCATCACCGGGCGTCTCACAAACCCCGACAGCCAGAAACCGTGACCTGATCTGCCCTCACCGGAGGCCCTGACACTGCTGCTGCTGGTTTTGTTTTGACATCAGTGATTTTTGAAAGCTCACCAGTGACCCTGAGGGGAGGCTCGGGTTGTGACTCCGGGGTCTGGGGACCCCGGCCCGGTTCTTGGGGCTGCAGGGGCGTCTGGCTCTTCCCGGCTGAGCCCCGAGTCCTGCAGGGGGAGCTGTGGGGGCCGCCTGACCCCTGCCTGGGGTCTTGGCTGAGGAGGAGTTTCGCCCGGACCTGCCGTGGCCCTGGGGTCGCCCCCTGCCCGCAGCCCTAGCAGCCCGGATGCCCTTCCCTGATGAGGCTTCAGCCTTAAAGGAAGGGAAGGAGCCTCTGACTGCGCCCCGTCCACGTCAACCAGGCCCACGTCTCAGAGGCAGGGGGGACGCGGGGAGGCCAGGAGGGGCTCAAAAACCCAGGGCGCCCATGCAGAGGGCACAGCTGCCAGGAGCATCTGGAAATCTGGGTTTTGCCTAAGAATCTCCTGATTTTAAACAGGAACATTTTTAAAAAGAAACAATTAGAGGCCAAATAAGGCATATCTGCAGGCCAGGTAAGGGTCATTGGCCCAAGTTTGCAACTTGCCCTTACCCCTCCTCTGTCCTTTTTGTGAATTCAACACCACTTACTTATCACTTACTATAAACCACACACTGGTCTTGGCTCTTGGAATAAAGCTGGGAACGCGGTGGCAAACGTCTCTGCTCCCCGGAACTTATGGATGACAGGCGGAACCCCTGCAGGCTGTAAGACCTGTGAGCAGGATAGACAGGGAATCTGACAGGGCGGGCGCTGGCCAGACATGGTAACGTGTAGGAGGGTGTCCCTCTGGAGAGGATCCTCGGGTTAAAATCTGAACGAGAGGGGCAGCGAGTGCAGAGGTCCTGAGGGGCAGTGAGCAGCCTTTCTGGGGACGAGAAGGGAGGCTGTGTGACAGCCGGGGTGGGGAGGGGCTGCTGCAGGGGGACCCTGAGGGGAGGAACAGTCGACGCTGATGGTGTTTGAAGAGCTCGCTCCCCTGAGAACAGAGGCCGGACCTGCAGTGGCTCGGGATCCGGTCAAGGGACACAGGGAGAGGAAGGCGTGCAGTGCATTTTGAGGTTAAAGCTACTGGAACAGTGGTGGAATCTGGGGTGGGGTAAGGCAAACGGAGGAAGCGAGGGCAGCAAGAGGCGTGGGGACCACCCTGCCGCCCTCACCTGCACGGTCTATCCACAGACGCAGCCGGATGCCTGGGGGCGAGGTCAGGGCTGTGGACGAGCACCTGTGATGTCACGGGACTTGGGGGTGGGTAGGGGGGTGGGGGGAAGCCAGCGAGGGGCGAGCGCACGCAGCCCACGAGATGGAGGGGCATTTTTTCCAGGGGCCGGGAGCAAGGCGTCCTGCAGAGGCTGGAGCTGGATGCCGCGGAGAAGTGACCACGGGCTCTGCGAGGTTCTCACCTCCCTCTGTTTCCTGGCTGGGTTTCGTCGTGGGCAGGCCCTGATGTCAACATTTAGGGCCCTAACACTGAAAAGACCGTATGGCTCCCTCCCACGTGTAATTCAAATGCAAAAAGTTTTTTGGAACAAAACAAACTTTATGATGAAATTTTTAAAAATTCCCCTAGATTTTCCGATTGCAAAATTCTTGGTAAGTTTGTGCAAATCTTTTGTTGTTATTGAGTTTTCGATGTGCCTGCTTTGCTGGTGTCTGAGCAGAAGCGTATGTAGTCAGGGGGCAATTAGTTCTGGAACTGCTAGTTGGCCCCTTGGCTGGAGCTGCCACCTCCCTGTGGCCAGAGCTCCGCTGGTGGAGTGATTGTGTTAAGACAAACACAATCCCCCCACCCACAGGTGCCCAGGGGAGCTTCATGAGACCAGAGTTAAGTCCTGGCAGCAACAAGGCCTGTAAAGTCCCCCAGTCCCCAGGCACCCCCATGTCTTTGTTCCCTTGAGCAGTTCCACCTAGAATATTCTGTCCTCCAGATGTGGAAATCCTGCCTTCATTCCCGGCAAGAGCTGGCATGGTGTCTGCTTATTTGTGCGTCTGTGGGTGTCTGTGCTGAATATTGTTCAGATGTTGGGATTATTTTAGAAACACACCTATTTGTTAACTATGCATCTTTGAGGTTTGCCAAGGATGTGCCCTGAGACTTTGACCAACCCCCCAGTTTACTGCCCTCTGGGACTTACTTGGAGGTATTGTTTGGTCTCCCAAATTTTTGATTGTTTACCCTAACATTAAACACTTAAACATTATTTTATTGAAGTATAATTGACTTACAATATTATATTATTTTATGTGTATAACGTAGTTTGATATTCTTACACATTTCAAAATGATCACCACAAAGTCTAGTTACCATCTGTCACCACCTAAAGTTATAACAATATTATCGGCTATATTCCCCACACTGTACATTTCATCCCTGGGACTTTTTTATTTTATAACTGGAAGTTTGTCCCTCTTAACCTCCCTCACCTATTTCTCTCATCCCACCACTCCCCTCCCTTCTGGCAACCACCTGTTTGTTCTCTGTATCTATGACTCTGTTTCTGTTTTATGTTTGTTCTTTTTTATTTTTTTTAAAGATTCCACATATAAGTGAGATCATACAGCGTTTGTCTTTCAATGCCTGACTTATTTCACTTAGCATAATACCCTCTAGATTCATCCATGTTGTCACAAGTGACAAGATTTCATTTTTCTTTTATGGCTGAGTAATATTCCATTGCATGTATGTACCACATCTTCTTTATCCATTCGTCTGTGATGGTCACTTAGGCTGCTTCTGTATCTTGGCTATTGTAAATAATGCTGCAATGACCATAGGGGTACTTATATCTTTTCAAAATAGTGTTTTTGTTTTCTTTGTAAAAATGCCCGGAAGTGGAATTGCTGCATAATATGGTAGCTCTAGTTTTGGTTTTTTGAGGAACCTCCATACTGTTTTCCACAGCGACTGCACCAGTTTACATTCCCACCAACAGTGCACGAGGGCTCCCTTTCCTCCGCTGCCTCAGCAACACTTGTTATTTGTTGTCTTTCAGGCTGTAACCTTCCTGATGGTGTGAGGTGGAATCTCCTTGTGGTTTTGATCCCCACTTCCCTGATGACTAGTCATGTTGAGCAGCTTTGCATGTGCCCGTTGGCCATCTCTTTGTCTTCTTTGGAAAAATGTCTATTCAGGTCTTCTGCCCAATTTTTAATTGGACTCTTTGTTTCTTCGATGAGTTGTATGAGCTCCTTGTATATTTTGGATATTAACCCATTATTGGATGTATCATTTGCAAATATCTTCTCCCATTCAGTAGGCTGCCTTTTTGTTTTGTTGATAGTTTCCTTTGCTCTGCAAAAGCTTTTTAGTTTGATGTAGTCCCATTTTAAATATTTTGATTTTTTCCCCTTGCCTGAGGAGACATAGCCAAAAAAATATTGCTAAGACCCATGTCAAAGAGCATACTGCCTGCGTTTTCTTCTAGGATTTTTATGATTTCAAGTCTTACATTTAAATCTTTAGTCCTTTTTGAGTTTATCTTTGTCTATGGTGTGAGAAGGTGGTCCATTTTGATTCTTTTGCATGTAGCTGTTCAATTTTCCCAACAGCATTTGTTGAAGAAACTGTCCTTCCCCCACTGTATATTCTTGTCTCCTTTGTTGCAGATTAATTGACTGTGGGTGCATGGGTTTATTTTTGGGCTGCTATTCTGTTCCATGGATCTATGTGTCCATTTTTGTGCCAGTGGGCGGCAGATGGACAGCGGGAGGGGTGGCTCCTGAGGATATGGGGTGATGACCGAGCAGGGTGAGGTTTGGGAGGCCACGAGGGCTTTCTTCATGGACGGGAACTCCGTCTCTTATTTTGAAAGGAGATGACGTGTTACCTGAACTTGGATGGAGTTTAAAACGAAGAGAAGTTGAAATCAGCAACCAGGGTGGATATGAGAAGTTAGGGTGAAGTGTGATCGAGATCACACCAGTGACCCTGTCCCCTGTGCTCACACCCTCCGTGTTGTACCGTGTTGGTCTGTGTGGCCAGTAGAACATGCAGAAGTGATGCTGCATGACTTCCCAGCTGTGTCACAGAGGCCGACCTGGCCTCCTGCTTGCTCTCACCTGCATCTCTTGCTCCCAGGGGCGTCTCCTGCCACTTTGTGAGGATACCCTGTCACGCTGGGGAGAGGCCATGTGGTCAGGGCTGTGACCTCCTGCCACTGGCCATGGCTGTGCGCCATCTTGGAAGTGTGTCCTGGGTCCTGGGTCCTGTCAAGCCTTCGGGTGACTGCAGCCTCACGAGAACCAGACCCGCCTGACAGAAACGCTCCCAGACTTCCACTAATCATGTGGGATAGTAAGTATTTGTGGTATGAGCTGCTACGTTTGGGGGAATTCGTTACGCGGCAACAGATAACTGGTACACGGTCTTGATCAGCTGGAAGCTAACGACCTAATGACCTTGCCGGGTCCCTTCCAGCCCCTGATCCATCGTCTGGGGCAGACCCCCTTGGCGTGGCTTCCCTTCTGGAGCCTGACCCTTTGCCCATCACCTGCAAAATGTCTGTGATGAACACAAACAGCTGGGCCAGGCTTCACGTCCAGCAGCTGTTCATTAGGAGTAATTAGGAGACGTTCATTTCTCTGGGTGCCAGCACTTCATGGCACGTCTTAGGAATTCTCAGTTTTCAGAATTCTGGAGGCAACCAAACAAAAGATTGAAATTTTAAGGAGTATTGTCCCAAATAAAGCACAATTGAAAATACAGAGTTAATAATACAAGGGCTTACAACCGCATTTTGTCTTTGTTAGTCTCTTCCAGATAAAGTTTCTAGCTAGGTTACTGCATTTTCCCCTGTCACCTTTAGACTCTATCAAATGTATTTCAGACCTGAAAGTCTGTAAATAAAACAAGAGTCCCAGGGACTGCCTCTGCTGCCCCATGTGGTAGCATGAGTCACATGCGGCCATTTAAAGTTAATTAAAATGAAATAAAGTTTAAAATTCAGCTGCTCAGTCTCAGTAGCCGTGTATGCCGCCCAACTGGACGGGGCAGACCGTAGGGCGTTTCCATAATCAAAGGATTAGCATTATGAGTTCCACTTCTGAATGGCTACCCCCTTGGCATTGCCCTTGGCATACGGTGGGGCTGTGCCCTGTCATCCTGACCCTGACGGGCCCCTAATCTCAGAAGCGGAGCTGACAGAGGGAGGGTTGGCGTGGCGCACAGACCACCTGGAGACAGGAGAAGCCGTGTCAGTTCTCTTCCTAGTTCCTGCAAGACGAGGCCGTCTTCGTGTGTCTTGTTGAAGGACGAACGGGGAGACGTATACTCAGCGGGTCGTCGTTAATGGGTGTAAGTTGCCTTGACTCACGTTGCACAGAGAAGTCCATCTTTGACGAAGGAGCTTGGTCTGAGCGCCGGTCTTTGCAGAAGTGACCGTCTGACATCTCCCTGCAGCATCTCCCTCTGCTGTCTGAGTGCAGGGAGGGTTAAGCTGTTCTGAGCACCGCCGCTTTCAGCCGGCCTGAGAACAGGGCTGCCCGGCTGCGCGCTAAGCCCCACAGGCCTTTGCCTGGAGGAAAGCCCACTCTCCTGCCCCGAGGGCCCTGCGATGTCACTTTGTCAAGGGTAACACATCTACCAGCAGCCAGCCGCACCCCCAGACCCACGGGCTCGCTCGGGCCTCCGCATCAGCAGCTGTCACCCTTGCTCGGCGATGGCCGTGCGCACTGCGGCCTATTGAGCTCCGGCATAAAAAGGCACCAAGCTGAGCTTGGTACACATTCGTCGTGGAGCACAGTCTCCATCCTGACCTTTCTGCCCTTAGTGTCACTCCTCCTCCTCTTCTCCCCACTGTCAGGACCCCTTCTACGCTCCTTTTCATTTGCAAACCTCCGCAAATGCAAACTCAAACGCAGCCCAGTTCCTGTAAGTCGTAGGATCAGGAAGGTCTGGGTTCCAGGTTAAGGCAGAGTGCCCTCTCTCCCCGCCCAGGTCTGCAGCCTCGCCGCATTGGGGGTGGTCTGCCTGCTGGGATTTCCTTCCTGTAGCGCCGGTCGTGTCACGTGACCACGCTCAGGGCCGGGTCTGGGCCCGTGGGGAAGTGGGGTCATCTGAGTGGTGGGCAGGGGACGCTGGGGGATAAAAACCACACACCGAGGGTGTAAGGCGACAATAAGCCCATTTCTTTTCAAACCTTTTTCTTAAAAATGTTCAGACCTCACAGTAAAGTGAGAAGTTGGTGAGCTCTGCAGCGCTCTCCCCTGCTTGCTTCAGCTGTGTTCCCCGCAAAGGTTTTGGTGGGCACGTTAAAAAAAATTTTTTTATTGAAAATATAGTTGATTTAAAATGTATTAGTTTCAGGTGTACAGCAAAGTGATTCAGTTATACATATATGTAAAAATATATAATCTTTTTTTGTATTCTCTTCCATTATAGGTTATTACAAGACATTGAGTAGAGTTCCCTGTGCTATACAGTAGATCCTTGTTGATTATCTACTTTATATACAGTAGTGTGTATCTGTTAATCCCAAGCTCCTAATTTATCCCTCCCACCCATCCCCTTTGGTAACCATAAGTTTGTTTTCTGTGTCTGTGAGTCTGTTTCTGTTTTGTAAATAAGTTCTTTTATATCATTTTTTAGATTCTACATATAAGTGATATCATATGATATTTGTCTTTCTCTGTCAGACTTACTTCACTGAGTATGATAATCTCTAGGTCCACCCATGTTGCTGCAAATGGCATGTTGCTTGTGTCCCTCTATCTGCAAACAGAGGCATTAAAACCCATCTCTTCTCCCCTCCCTCTAAGTCACAGGAAGAGTGACCCTTCCTCCTCACCCGCTGTCTTTCCCCCTTGTCATAGGGACGGCCGAAGTCTCCTCCGTTCTGTGCTCTCCCCGAGCCCTCCTCCATCTGGCTAGCACACCGCCGTCGCTCTACCCAGGCTGCTACGACGCACCCTCGTTGCCGAATCCAGCGTGGGCCCCTGGGTCTCCGTCCCCCTTCTCTCTCCCGAGAGTCTCTCCTTTTCCATTTCCCCGGACGCCACCCTCTCTGTTGTTCTGATGTTTTTCCCTGCATGTGCCCTAATGTCGGAATCTCCCTGTTCCATCACCGACCACCTTCCCTTATAACTGCACCTTCTCCCACTCGTTCCTGTAGGTGTAATGGAGAACCGTATTCTGATGGCCCAAAGTCTACATTTTTGCCCCCGATCTCTTTTGAGATCTGGATTATTTAAGAGTACTGGATATCTCTACTTAGATACCACAAGGCATTGCAAACTTAAAGTGTCCAGTTCTGAACCCACTCTCTTCCCCTGCAAGCCTAAGCCAATCCCACCTCGAGTGAGCATGCTTTGGTGTTTCCGTCACAGCCGGCCTTGCAGCCATCGGCAGACGTCATAAGTGGAGTGACCAATACCTGGAAGCCTGACCGTGTGGCCTGTCCTCCAGGATACATGCCCCTGGAAGGTGGTGGGCAGGTTGGCTCGGGAGAGGGTAGCTGGGGTGCTCAACTGGCAACTCATCATTTGGGCCGTTTGTAAGTATTCCAGCTCCATCCCTGCCCCGGGTGCAGGGTAACGGAGTAAGTCAGGATGGAAAAGCATACAGCAGACCTGAATCCCACCTCTGCCTCTGTCGTGCAGAGGAGATCATACTGGGGGCCGAGACGGGAAGCGCATGCAGAATTCTGCTCCAGGGCTTTTGGGCCCCGAGTTTGCCGCGTGTAGAGTGTAAACAAATCAAGCCATCTGTTTGCCCAACAGTGCTGCTGAGGCTTTGTTTTACCAACACCAGCCCCCTTCATGAGGAAGAAGTGGGACCCCCTGAAAACAGATTTACCTCTTGGATAAAAGACAAGAGACTGAAGATGGTTAACAAAGAAATTCTTCCTTGAGTCTAGGAGTCAAGTTTCTGTGAACCTTCATGATAGGAAATTTGTAGTGGAAAGACATAAAATCTTATGGAAAAAGTAGGGTTAGATCCAAAGGCTGCCAGGGTGTTTGGGTCTGTAAGTAGCCGCCCAGCAGGCTGCAGCCCTTCCCCTCACCTGGCCTCCCTTTCTTTTGTCTACATTGGCTCCAGGAGCACTGTGGTTCCATCTGTACAGGCGGCATTGACACAAGTACATACGCATACACATGTGCACCAACACGCAAACATACATGCACCGCGTGTGCACAGGCAAGGCACAAACACCACACAATGCACACACACTCACACGTGCATTCACACACACGTGCATGCACAGGCACACACGCCCAGGCTTACGTGGAGCAGCGAGGCAGGTACCCCCGTGTCCAGTGCCCCGTGGCACCTGGCTTCACAGGGAACCCGTAGAGTTAAGGTCTCACAGCCGCCATGGCTCTGCTTTCCCCGCACCCTCCCACAGCCAGGGAGAGGCAGCTCTAGTGCAGAAACTGCCAGGGTAACAGGCCCCCCTGGAAGGGCCCAGGTCGCTCACGACGGCTGGACTTTGAGGTTTAATCAGCGAGCAGGAGGGTGGGGGGAGGCCTGGCATAGAGAAGCTCTCTGGCATGAAGGGTCCCCAGGGTCCAGGGCGGCCTTTCCGGGTGGAGGTGGGGTGATGGCACCAGGGGATCACCTGGGAGTGGGTGGGGGCCGCCCCAGGGGAGGGAAGGAGGGGCGTGGTTTCGCTGAGTCAGGAGGGGGCCCAGATGCCTGCGTCTAGTCACACCTGTGCTCACCTGGTTTTCCGCTGAGAAGCCGGAACCTGAGCAGGTGCTTCTGCGCCTGTGCCTTCCAGCCTGGTGCCTCCTGGCTGAGCCTCAGGGCGCGAGCTAGGATTTGCCACCTGCCAGAGGGCACTCTGCCCGCCGCAGAGGCTGGAGCAGGGGTTCTTTTGAGAACCAGGCATTTATTAAGTGCCTACTGTGTGCAAGCGGACAGAGGGATCCACCGCCTCTCAGAACCTTTCTGCTTCTCCAGCTCCCGTCCGCCGTCCGAGCAGCAGACGCCCTCCCTGATCACAGAGGGTGAGCGGGGCCCAAGTTGCGACGGATGAGCTAATTGCCCGGATGGCTGAGCATCAGGAAATGCGTGCAGGTGCTCCTGCCCCGTGGAGAAAGCTCGAGCAGACAGACGACACCGACGGAACAGAACCCGCTCGACCAGGAGGCAGCTGCGGCTGCCCAGGGCCTGCGTCCAGGGGGTCTCAGCCTGCACACGCCCTTCTCTGCTGGTTGTGGGACCAGGACGGGCTCAGGAAGAAGGTCTGGGGCCATGTGGTCAGGCACCGGACTGGCTGCGTCCCAGGGACTAGAGGTCCCCTCTCTAAGCCACAGGAACACAGTAGCTGTGCACGGCTTTCCCGCAAATGTCCAGATGGTCAGTATTTCAGGCTTTGCGGGCCTACAGCCTCTGTCACAACCGCCCGACTCTGAGGCCAGGCCGACGGGCCACACGCACGTGCTCTGCCCTGTTCACGGTGCAAGCGGGTGCCAGGCCCTGTCCTAGAGGAAAGCCAGCGCCCTGCCCACGAGGGACCCCCAACCCTGTCTGATGAGGGACCCCCGCCTGCGAGGGTGCACCACGCGAGGGGTGGAGTGTCCCTGGCCTGACGTGTCTCACCTGCTTCTCCTTCGGGGTAACTCGTGCGCTCTGCCTCCTGTCCCCGCCTCCTGTTCCCCTGTGAGAGGGGACGGGGCTCGGGGGGGCGGCCCAGGCGGGTGATGGGCGAGGGCCCAGCATCTGCCGTCTGGGTTCAGCCGCCTTAGACGGCCCTGCTCTTTTCAGCCCATTTCCGTCCAGTCAATGCGCTGGGGGGCAGGAAGAGGCGTTGTCTGGGATAAGACGGAAGAAATGGGGCTGAAGTTCAGGAAACGCGCCTAAACTTGGGGGAGGGGGAATCCAATGTGTGTGAGCGGAGGGCTCTGGGCTCGTTCCAGGGGACGGAGCTCAGCACATGATTTTGGGGAGCTCTTTCCAAATCTCCGGTTGAGGAGCGTGGATTGCAGCCGCCCTCATTTGCACTGCGGACGCTGACTCTCAGCTCTGTCATTTGTTTGGTCCCAGGTGGCTCTTGGTTACGTCCTAAGTCATGTCTGTTCTAACACGATGAAGACTGGCCGCCTCTCGGGCCGCCTGGAAATGGAGATGTTCCGTCTTAGGGCAGCGAGGCTCCCCCGAGGGCCTCCGAAGAGGACGCTGGCCGAGGAGCGGTCTGCGCCCCCAGAGCCCAGGGTGTGGGTCCCTCTCACGGGCCTGGGCTGCTCCCGGCCTCTGTCCTCTGCAGTCTTCTCCCAGGGACTCCACGTCCCTGTCCCCCACGCGCCCACCCGCCCTCTTCCTCCTCTGGGGCCTCCTCGCCCCTCCCTCCCCTGAGGGCCAGACCCCGCCCCTCCCCACCTCACCCGCCCCGGGCCCCCAGCCCCTCCCCCAGCCCCTCCCCCCAGCCCCTCGCCCCCCAGCCCCCCGCCCCCAGCCCCGGGCCCCTCGCCCCTCGCCCCCAGCCCCCCGCCCCCAGCCCCCGGCCCCCAGCCCCGGGCCCCTCGCCCCTCGCCCCCAGCCCCCCGCCCCGAGCCCCGAGGCCCCAGCCCCTCGCCCCCAGCCCCCGGGCCCCTCGCCCCCGGGCCCCCCGCCCCCAGCCCCTCCCCCCAGCCCCTCGCCCGGCGTGTGAGCAGCTCCTCACGGCTGCTGGACCCCCTGGTGCTCTTGCTACTCAGATTAGGGCCCTGGAGGGCGTCCACAGACCCTCCGGGCTGCGTTTCCTCCTGCGCTGCTTCCACCTGCTCCAGACCCAGGCTTCCTTTGGAAGCTGACTCCAGTCCCTTGAACGGCGTGACAGGTCTGGGTTCGCAGCCAGCAGCCCGCCTTTCCCGGCACTTCCGGAAGGAGCGTGCCCCAGGGAGCCCAACACGCGGTGAGGCCTCGCTGGGCACAGCGATCCTGGAGAAGGAAGGGCCGGGAGGGGCTCACGGGCACACGGGCCGTCTCTTCCTTGTATCTGGGAAGCTTGACATCAGCCTCATGTTCCCCTTTTAGCGGATGAAGTGGTGCCTTGTGAGACGGTCGTAGGACTTCATCAGCACACGGGCGCCGGGAGCTGGACTCGAGGGCGGTTTAAAGTTTTTCATTGTTAATTGAAATTCCATCCACAGATGTTCCTTTCATAGCAGAGAGTACCACGCACCATGATACACACCACACACACCACAGGATCCCGGCCCAGTGGCTCCCCACCAGTGAACAGACGCTGGGGCCGCCCGGCTCCCCGGGGAGCGGGGGGAGGGCAGTCCACCCCGCCGGCTGGAGGAGGGAACAAATGTTTGTTTGGACAATATGCATCCGCTCCTTGGACCGACTTCTCCAAACCGGATAAAAGAGAACTCTGTGTAATATACACAGAAACTCCTGTTACTGGCACGATCTTAAAATATTTATACGGCATACAAACAACGCCAAGGAATTCCCTACAAGCCATATATTGACTTCATAAACATGGGGCCATTATGTGGCGTTTGTCTTAGTTACATATGACACGTTATTGATCACAGCGAGGGGGAGTCTGAAGCCAGGACTGTGAGATCGAGCCTCTTGTATACAACACGCCTTGCGTTCGGCCACCACAAGTCCAAGCCAGACCCGCCGCTCCGTTTATCTTGGGGCCACAGACGCGCGGACTTCGGGCTCCAGGGCCTCCCTGTGTGGCTCAGCCTCGTATGCGCTGTTGACACCAAAAGGCTGGGGCTGCTGAGGGACCCGAGGCACCCCGTAGGCCTCCACCCCTTGGCCAGCTCCCCTCGCCTGTCACGGACTTTCCAGACCCTCGCAAGGAGAAGAGCGGCCGAGATAGACTCACCCTCCTCTTCGCGGCTCCCACCCAGCCGGATCTGCGCCCTCGGTACCTTCTTCCTCTTTCAAATTCCTTTAAGAATAAAAGGAAAGCAAACAGAGCCCAGGTTTTTTCCCAGAAAAGATCTGGACATTTCTGAAGTCTGTGTTTCACTTTCATACCACTTACCTCTGGGAATCAAGAACAGCTCCCAGTAAGCCAAGAGAAAAAAACAAAAACAAACAGCTTCCAAGTCTCAACCCCGCTTACAAAGTGGCCTCGTCTGTGTTGCGTGGCACCTCCAGGTTCTCAGACTCTGGCGGCGGGTCTGACGCTGTCTTTGTTAATTTCAAAGTCAGGCCGGAGGGAGGGGTGATACAGGAGGTTCTGGAGGAACGGTGCCTGGTGACGGGAGGACTTTAGTGAGTGACCGAGGGTGAGTGGATAAAGTGCTGATCAGGACAGCCTGGGGTCCTCACCGAACACGAGGCGCTGGCGGGAGGGCAGCTGCGACCCTGCTGAGGGAGGGCGCTGGCGAGTCGGCGGCTCTGATGGGGCCAGGCTGCAGTTCCCTTCAGCGGCCTCCCGCGGCCTTTCCCTGCAGCCACGAAGGGGTCTCCCCACGAACGTGCATCCACGTCTGCGGCCGTCACTTGTCTGACTGGCGGGGGCTGCAGCGGCCACCCCTCCCGCCAGGCGGACCGTGTGCATCTCCTCCGACTCTTCGCCCAGAGACTTCATGCCCGGGCGCGAAGCTGGCCGCGACGGGTTCCCTGACACCATGGACACCGGCAAATGCTGTAGATCAGGGCTCCCTTCTCTTCAGAGAGCAGGTTGTCAAACATTTACCAGCACATCGCTGCGTCCGACCGTCTGTCCTCCCACCCACTGAGCCATTGCCGCGTCCAATCACCCGTTTAATCCGACCATTTTATGGTGAGATGGAGTCGTTTGAATGTGGTCAGGTGGACCCGGGCAGAGCCAAAGCTGCCGCCGTGCCGACGACTCAGCTTTGCGACGGTTCCTCTTCTCCACGTATCTACAGCTGTCTCATCCCCGCCTGCGCTGATGTGAATTGTTGGGGAATTTTCTCTGTGGGGTCTTTTCAAAGCATCTGACTTAGGCTTCAGGTTCATATGCCTCTGTATTTCCATGTACAGACTCCATCAGAATGAGGCTTATCTAACTAAACCATGAAACTGCAAGTCAGCCTTGCCCTTGCCACGCACACACTGGCGGTGAGGGCCCAGGGGCTTGTCTGGGGACCGGGGGCCGCAGCGCGGGGCCTGGAGCCTCAGCTGCCGGCCACCTGCTCAGGCTCCTCTTCCTCCAGGTCTGGGGGAGCCTCAGCTTTCCCCGGGCCTCAGTCCACCCAGACTCCCCATTTCCGCAGACCTTGAAAGGAGCGGAGGGAGGCGTTGTGAGTGGAGCTCTGTGAACACTGCTGCCAGCCGGCCTCGCCTCCCAGCTTTAGAAAGAGTTTCCTGTGCACCAAGGGCCCCCTTTCCCAGGCAAGGGCCGGAGGACCCAGGCTCCGCCAGCTGGAGAGGGAGAGGAGCCTTGGGCTCTTAAGCTACTCAATGATACCAGGAAGGAAAAGTAAATTTTCAAGTAGATTTATTCCAATGTCCAGGCTGCCCTGGGTGTGGGCCCAGAGTAGAGCGGAGGCCGAGTGGCACGTGTGTAAGGACTGGAAAGTCATCCACTGGGTCAACAAGCTGTCAGATAAAGCGTTTCTCTCTTCCCACGTGGAGAACCAGAAATGCACACAAAAAATTATTATACTTAATATATATAATGAAAACTGGCAAAGTAGCAAAGACAACTGAATTCAGTGACTATTGTGCACTTTCAGATGTTCTGTCCGTGGGCTGTTAATGCCTGGATTATACAAACTAAAGGCATATAAAATTCATAAATTTTTGTATATTTTGCAAAAACTATGTTGCTAAAAATCAAGATTTTCATGTTATTTATGTTCTATTGACATTGGTGATCTAAATTAGGATTAAAAATGTAATTGTATTTATAAGGTCCAAATCTGAATACATAAACAACAAAAAATTAAGTATAAAGAAACAAAATATTTTAAAAATTATTTTGCTTCAGAATATATATTCCTTCTAAATATTCAAAGTTATATAGTAAAAATAGAAAAAATGCAAATTAGTTAATCATATTAATTAATATCAATTATTTAATATTTAATAGTTAATTATGTAAATAAAGCTATATCTTTAATTATCAAAAAATTTAATTACAGGGTACTAAGTATTTTATAAAAATAAAACTCCACAGCTGGTCATCTAGAATTGTCCATTTAGTGGCCAAGGTAAAGAATCCGTGTCCTGCTTCACCCAGGCTGCGTCCAGACCCCACGTCTGAGTTTGCTGGTGTTGCGTCACGGTCCTCACTGCCCCCGGCGCCCCTTCGTCACAGGAGCTTCGTTTTCTGCGTACGTGAACCGAGTGCACAGGAGTCCTTGGCACTGCACATCTCTAACAAGTAGAGCTGGACCCACATGGGCCCCCGGGGGGTTCCTGTGGAGACGCTGCTGGTTCGTGGCCCGGCTGCCCTGCACGGCTGCCTCGGGGACGGGGCCCAGATCACGGGGAGACCCCTGCAGTCCCTGGGCCCTCAGCGCTTGTCAAGCAGGAAGGAGCCCCTCCCAACTCGAGCCGCTTTACTAACGGGGGGAGCGTTCCTTCCCAGGGGTGCAGCCTGTGTCCCCCAGGACACTTCCCCGACGAGTCTCCTCGGGAAGGGCAGCTCGCTGCCTGACGCCGGCTTCCCAGGCACAGTGCAGACGCCTGCGCTCGTTTTCTATAAAGACTGAGTACTTTCACCTGAGCCCCTCGGGGAGCGGATGGGCACCCTCCCCATCCCCGGCTGGACCTAGGTGCCAGCCAGGACGGGCCCAGGGCCTGCGGGGACGAGGCGAGCTTGCTCTGCGGAGTCGGCCGCCACCGGCCAGAGGGTGGGCTCGGGGCAGAGTGGACGGTCTCCAGGGAGCGTGGGGTGGACGGACGGGCGCTCCGTCCCGCTCGGCAGCCGGTGAGAGGAGCTCACTGGGTGGTGCCGGCCAGGCAGGCACCGCACCGCCGTCCACCTGCCCTGGGGGAGGGACGAGGAGGGCGGGCAGAGGAGGAGGGAAAGGAAGGACGGAACGTTTCGGTGTGAACATCTCATGGCCGCACGTGCCAGGCACCCCTCGGGGCGCTAGCCCACCTCTTGCAGCTCAGCCCCGTCAAAGGCCGTCATTCACAGCAGAGAAACTGCGTCTCTGCTTTTGCAACTTTTCATATACGTGGGAAAACTGTGAAAAGATAAAGATCCATTGTCTACTAATTTAAAATTAAAAAGTGTTCCTTCTCAGAACAGGCCCCAAACGACATTGCCCAGATATACAATTTTTTGTTACGTGTTCTAAGCTTTGGTGGATTTTACTAGAAATAGAGTGGGCTTTGGTGCCAAGCAGACCTGAATTAGAATCCCACAGCCTCCACTGTGTGGTCCGGGGCCTGGAGAGTGGGGAGGGGGGTCTGAGGCACCTCTGTGAGTGGCGGGACCCCGCTGGCTCCTTGGCTCCCGGGGCCTTTTGTTTCCCTCCGCAGAATGGTTGCCCCAGCCCAGGGCGTCGGGGAGGATGCCCCGAGGAGGGGCGTGTGCAGCGCTGGCCCAGCACAGTATCAAGGTCTTCAATTTCTTTATGGTGACGGGGAAGCACCGAGCATTTCGAGGCATTCGGCAAATATCTTCTTTTCCTGTCTTTCCAACATGGTTAAACACCCAGTTTATAGATGGAGAAAAAGGATCCCCTTGCCTGATGCTCTCAAAAATTACCTACAAACACCTCTTGGTGTTCCCACATTCAAAGTTATGTGGAAAGAGATTCCTAATTCTTTCAACATCTGTCTCACATCTCATGGGTGCTAAGCTCTGGGGACGTGCAGACAAATAAGAACAGACTTAGGTGGGCAACCTTCTGAGCCCAGCAAGAAAGACGGTCAGATCTGTGGGATGAAGAAGGGCCCCCCGGCCTTCCCGCAGCCGTGCTGTGCTGTCGTCATGCTGCAGGACCCTCCGAGCTCTGGGTGTGGCGGGTGAGCCGGGGCGGGGTGGGTGTAACGGCCACAAGGTAATGGCAGAGAGGCTCCTTTACAAGGGCTGTGAGGGGTTAGAACATGAACAGTTCTGAAAGGTTTATGCTCCCTGGATGCCTTTCAAAAAGGATGTATTTAGGAAGCTAAACTGTTCACATATTTTTTTTGAAATGAATGATCTATTTTACAGAGCTTAAAATTATGTCCAGCCTGCCCGCAGTAAATCCTCCCCTGGCTGTAATGCAAAGTAAGCAACGAGGTCGCCGTTTAAACACTTCCCGGGCGGCACAGCCAGCACCATTTGAAACCCTCCGTCATTCTAAACAGAAACAGATGTTTGAACAGCAGAGCTGCGCAGAAGTCGTTCTTCAAACAGTAGATTAAAACATCTGTCAGGACCGCACGGAGGGCCAGACCTGCAGCAGCCTCCCCAGCTGGACCTGCCAATCACGACCTTTCCAGGGGAATGGGTGGGTGGGCAGAGGGGACCGGGAGGAAGCTGAGTGGTGCCCTGTTCTCTTCTAGCTCCTCTTGAGGCACTGCCGGGCTTCAGATGTCCTGCTGGCCCGTCCCCTGTCCTGCTGGCCCGTCCCCTGTCCTGCTGGCCTGTCCCCTGTCCTGCTGGCCCATCCTCTAACCTGTTGGCCCATCCTCTGTCCTGCTGGCCCGTCCCCTGTCCTGCTGGCCCATCCCCTGTCCTGCTGGCCCATCCTCTAACCTGTTGGCCCATCCTCTGTCCTGCTGGCCCATCCTCTGTCCTGCTGGCCCATCCCCTGTCCTGCTGGCCTGTCCCTTGCCCTGTTGGCCCGTCCCCTGTCCTGCCGGCCTGTCCCCTGTCCTGCTGGCCCATCCTCTAACCTGCTGGCCCGTCCCCTGTCCTGTCGGCCTTCTTGGAAGTGCTTTTTCCTCCCCTCAGTGACACTTGTTGCAAGACTCTGCATAGCTAGCACTCCTGGCTGGACTCTGTGTCCCCGGCAAGTGTTGGGACCCTGGGGCCCTTTCTCCTCCAGGCTGATATTCAGCATTTGACCTTCTGGGGTCTCCAGTGGCTGCTCAGCTGTATCTCACATGGTTGCATTATTATCACTAATCTATTAGGACCACAGGAAGGAGACAGTACGAGTGGTCCCTGCTTGTGGCCTGGCATGAAGCCCAAGACTCAGAGGTGAGGGCAGGGGTCAGAAAAGGAGTGTGCAGTGGATACTCAGAGCTGAAATTTCCCTCTGTTCCCCTTTATCTCACCCCAACCCCAAATAGGCCCATTCATAGGCCAGAGGTTCCTTCTGCTGGGTTGGCCGAGCCTGGGGAAGAGATGAGCACCTGTGACCTGGAGATGTACCCTACACTCACCATGCAGGAGGAGAGATGCAGGAGGAGAGATGCAAGAGGGGAGATGCAGTAGGGGAGATGATGGGGGGATGCAGGAAGGGAGATGAAGGAGGAGAGATGCAGGAGGAGAGATGCAGGAGGGGAGATGCAGGAGGAGAGAGGCAGGAGGAGAGATGAAGGAGGAGAGATGCAGGAGGGGAGATGCAGGAGGAGAGATGCAGGAGGGGAGATGCAGGAGGGGAGATGAAGGAGGAGAGATGCAAGAGGGGAGATGCAGGAGGGGAGATGCAGGAGGAGAGATGCAGGAGGGGAGATGAAGGAGGAGAGATGCAGGAGGAGAGATGCAAGAGGGGAGATGCAGGAGGGGAGATGAAGGAGGAGAGATGCAGGAGGAGAGATGCAAGAGGGGAGATGCAGGAGGGGAGATGCAGGAGGAGAGATGCAGGAGGGGAGATGCAGGAGGGGAGATGAAGGAGGAGAGATGCAAGAGGGGAGATGCAGGAGGGGAGATGCAGGAGGAGAGATGCAGGAGGGGAGATGAAGGAGGAGAGATGCAGGAGGAGAGATGCAAGAGGGGAGATGCAGGAGGGGAGATGAAGGAGGAGAGATGCAGGAGGAGAGATGCAAGAGGGGAGATGCAGGAGGGGAGATGCAGGAGGAGAGATACAGGAGGGGAGATGAAGGAGGAGAGATGCAGGAGGAGAGATGCAGGAGGGGAGATAGAGGAGGGGAGCTGATGGGGGGATGCAGGAGGGAAGATGCAGGAAGGGAGATGAAGGAGGAGAGATGCAGGAGGAGAGATGCAAGAGGGGAGATGCAGGAGGGGAGATGCAGGAGGGGAGATGAAGGAGGAGAGATGCAGGAGGGGAGATAGAGGAGGGCAGATGATGGGGGGGATCCAGGAGGGGAGTTGCAGGAGGAGAGATGAAGGAAGAGAGATGCAGGAGGGGAGATAGAGGAGGGGAGATGATGGGGGGATGCAGGAGGGGAGCTGCAGGAGGGGAGATGATGGGGAGGGGAGAGGCAGGTGCGTCTGTGTCAAGTGTGGGAGTGTGTGTGTAGAGCAATGCGTGTGCGTGCGTGTGGGGGGATTTGCTGAGGCGAGAGGCAGGTGCACGCAGGGAAGGGGAGTGGGGAGGCCGCCTCGTCCCACCAGCAGGGCCGGGGGTCTGGGTGCAGGGCTCCCCTTCAGTGCTCCTGGGGTGTCCTTTGGGGTTTCCTGGCCCTCCTCCCTCCTTAGCTGTGGCTCAGCTCTGCCACCGTTAGAAGCCACAGCCTGACGGAAGGGGTGAATGCGGTGGATGGGGTCGTACAGCCACCCAGCCTGAGGGTAGGGGGACCGTCTCAGGCCTGGGAACGTGGACGGCTGGTCTCCCAGCGTATGCCGGACTGGATTTCTGAAAAGCAGTTCCCGGAAGCAGCATCCGCCATGGCGGGCCCCTGGGGACAGCAAAGGCATCACAGCTCCTCTGTGCAGCCGAGCGAGAGCACAGGTGGCAAGGCCCCTCCATGACCCCACCCTGCTGTCCTGGGCTGCGCGGTCTGGGAACTCAGGTCACAGAGACCCCTCCCTGTGCAGAGCACGGCCAAGGTCCCCTCAGGCGCCCCTGCACGGGGCTGGTGTTTCAAGCGGGTGTAGCCCCGTACTTCTGCTGGGACGAGTTCTCAGATGCTGTGCCAGGAAGGGTGAGGGCGACACACGTGGATCTTCCATGTCTTCTGAGGGAGCTTGGCCAAGGGGGAGCCCGGGCTGAGCCTCTGGAGGGGTCCAGCCTCGCCTTTGCCTTTCATCTGAAAGGATGACCTCACGGCCCGCTGGCCTCCCAGCTGCTGGGCGTTTGGTCTTCAGACGCCATAGCCCATGCTTGGGGACACCTGGTGACCCCGGTGTCCACCTCCACAAAGACGCTCATCCTCGAGCGGCCAGACCTTTGTGAACCTGAAAGCAAAAGGCACCACGGCCTCCCCGCCCTCTCCAGCCACTGTTCTGTTTGTCCCGTCAGGGCGGCTGTGGGATGGGAGCGCAGGGTGGACGGGCTGGCCCGTGGGGGGAGGAGAAGGCCGAGTGTGCAGAGGGACCAAGACCCCCGGCCTCCGACGTGCGCTGGGCCTGGTGTTGGCAGGACAAGCGCCCCGGACGAGACGCCCTCTGTCCGTAAGGGGCCTCCTTCCTGTGGGCTCGAAGAAGTGACCCGATTACAGCAGCACGGCCTGGGGGGGTGGGTCACAGGGGCCTCTGAGGGGCAGGGCACAGAGGGCAGGTCATTAGGGGAGGGCAGGGGCGGGGTGGCTGGCTATGGGGGGGTTTGAACTGGGTTCTCTGGAAAGATGGGCAGGGGCACTGGGCACTCGGCGGGCCGAGGGCTTTCCGAGGGGAGCGCGGAGTGAGCAAGGCCAGAGCGCGGGCGGCCTGGGTCCTGGGCGGGAGACGGGAGACGCTCAGGCCTCCGTGGGGCCTACCTCTCCGTGGTGACACTGGCCCGGGCCCGCTCCGCCCGAAGGTGTGTGGAGGCCTCAGAGGTTCCACTTCTGCGCTTCGTTGTGTAGGGAGCGCATATCTCAGTAGAAAAGACGCAGGATTTCTCTTCAGTGTCTTGATTTCTTCTTTGCTCCATAGTAACCTCTAGCTGCTGAAGCCTCAGAGGATGAGGGAGGCTTGGGGGACGGGAGGCACCTCTGCGGACGCCCAGGGCTGTGTCCGCCCCCCTGGGAGCCCACACGTTGGCTTTAGGGACGAGCCAGCCGGTGGGTGTGGCCCTCGGTGCAGACCCAGTCCCTGGTCAGTTTAGTTTTCTCTTGGGCGCCCCAGGCCCGGCTGCTTTACCCCCGTTCTCCGAGGTCTGGGGCTCCACCTGGCCCTCCCGAGCATGGAGGGTTTAAGGAGACACTGATTTGAACCGAAGTCTCTCCCCAGATGGCCCCCAGCCCCGCCTGCCCGGGCTATCACTCCAGAGGGTCACCTCCCACCAAACCCCGGCTCTTCCCAAACCCTCTGAGAGTCAAGACTGAAAATCATGCCCAGAGAGGGGAAGAGGCGAAGATCTTTGCAGGACAGAAAACCACGTACGCCGGGCCGTAGGGAGAATGTGCCCGTGGGAGCTAAGAGGCCGGCACAGCCGCTCCCGCCACCACATGCCCTCCTGCAGCTCCAGGGCATCCTAACCGCCCCTCCCCATGCTCCCTCCCCCAAGTCTGGCTGGAAGCGAACCCTGGAGTAGCAGTGGGTTCAATCTGCAACAGGCTCCAAACTCGGGGAAGCCAGTGTGGTCTTTGGCCACGTTGGCAAATGCACGGGGTCCTGAGGGGCAGGTGAGAGGTTCCTTCCGCTCCCTGCTAGGCAGCTCCTGGGCGTGCGCTCATCTGTGGCCGCTGCACCCAGAGGATGCTCTCCGTTTCTCACGGATGGGACTATGTTTTCCCTGCACAGGGAAATGTCTCCCACACGTCGCGTAGTGCTGGCAAAGACATACGCATTAATTCACTCTTTTGTTGATGAAATACATCCCAGACAAGGTTTTGATGGTCTGCTATATGCTGGGCAATGTTACAGGTCCTGAGACACAATCATGGATAAAAGATGAACAATGATTCGCTGAGTGAACATAGGAGCATGTGCAGAGGGAGACATTTATCTAAAGATTGGCTCACAGGACCTTGGGGTCTGGCGGATCTGAAGGGGGGGCAGCAGGCGGAGACCAGGATGAGCATGTGCCGCAGCTCGAGTCCAGAGGCCGCCTCGCGGCAGAACCTCTTCATCCTCGGGAACCTCAGTCGTTTCTCTCAGCATCTTCAACTGCTTGGATGCGGCCCACCCTGGTTATGGAGGGTCGTCTGCTGGACACAAAGTCGACTGATCTGAAGGTTAATCTCATCTAAAAATACCTTCCCAGCAACATCTAGGTGGGTGTTTGACCCGGCCAAGTGGACATGTAAACTAGCCATCCTAAGCATGTAACAGCTCTTTGTAAGTTGAAGATGGTCAGCTTGTACGGAAAGGGACCAGACTCATTCCGTGAGGTCCCAGGAGTTAAGCCGGGACCCCAAGTGGCTCTAGCATGCTGGCCGATGCCCCTTCACTCTGAGGAAGGACCTTCCCCAGTGAGGACTTCTGACTCCCGCGTGGGCCGAGGGTCCCTGTGACCCCAGGGCTGGGCCCCGCTGGGGGCGCGGGGGGCAGAGTTCACGCTGTGATCCGGACCTTGGGCCGCGGGCCCTCCCTGGAGACCCTGGGGCTGTGCTTCAGCTCACAGCCCTCCAGGGGTCCTGAGTGGCCGGGAGCAGCCGGCGTGGGACTCTCAGGCCCTGACACGTTCTGTGCGACTTATAAACGCTCCAGTGGCTTTAAAGCGAAGGCGGAAGAGGCCCCCCGCCCTCCTCCAGGTATGCGCGGGCCACGGGGCCGCACAGCCGGGCAGAGGAAGGAGCGACCGGGCCGCGAGCCCCTCCTCCCCGTGTCAGTGCAGAGCGTGGAATTGGTCTCACGACACGAGCCCGCGAGGCTCCAGGGCTGCAAGCTGCAGGCCAGGGCCTCCCTTCTCAGGGGTTGAGGGATCAGCCCGGGGACCTGCGTCCTGAGTGGGGCTGCAGGAACCCAGCAGTGGCTGCCCTTGAGCGCGGGCAGGGGCAGAGGGCGTCCGGGGGCTCTGAGGTCGTCCCGTCGGGGCTGCTCAGCTGCCTCTCAGAGAAGCTTGTGTGGGCGGGGGGTGCTTGCAGGGAAGGGGGTCTAGCCCAGACTTCTGCCCGGAGCCCGACTGGGAGCCCCGACGGAGGTGGCTGCGGCCCAGGAGGCTCTGGATGCTGCCTTGGGGCCCAGCTCCAGGCCTGTCCTGCTCTGACTGGGCCGGGAGCTCGTGCCCGGAGGCCGGGGGTCAGCTGGGCCGCCTGAGCCGTGAGGTGGTCAGTGACCCCACCCAGGCCGCCTGCTGACCTGGAGCGAGCGGCCCTGGTCCCTCCGCCTGACGTGTGGACGGTGCCCCTCGGGTGTCCCTGCGGTGGCCTCAACGCCAGGCCCCAGCCGGTGCACAGGCCGGCAGCAGGCAGCGCCCTCTCCCCCCGCAAACGTCCCGCGGCGGTCGCAGGGCCCCCGGGCAAAGACGTCTCCGCCTCCATCCTCCTCAGGCCCCTGCCCTCCCCCGACGCCCCGCGGACTCCGGCTCCAAAGCTGCTGTCTAAAAACAACACAAGACAACACGGGACAAAAAC
This sequence comes from Eubalaena glacialis, assembly GCF_028564815.1. Taxonomy (NCBI): domain Eukaryota; kingdom Metazoa; phylum Chordata; class Mammalia; order Artiodactyla; family Balaenidae; genus Eubalaena; species Eubalaena glacialis. Next base: position 491,283 of record NC_083727.1, on the reverse strand, counting down.
TTTCCTCTGATCACATCCCCACCTCTTTCCTCCACTTCACAGAAGACAACGTAAAACACGTCTGAAGGGGTGGCCTGTTCCCTCCCCGCCCAGGCTCTTCTTCCCTCCGACCCACAGCAGCACCTCCGTCTACACCACCCGCCACCACTGAAACCACTCTGGCTAAAGTTGCAGACGCCTCCTGGTGCCAAATCCAGTGGCTCTTCTCAACCCTCAGTAGCATCTGACCTTGCTGTCAACACCCTTTTTCAAATACTCTCTCTTTTTGCTGTGAAAATCAGAGAAACAAAAGTAAACCTGGATATTTGAAGAGAATTCCTTAAGTGGGGAATTACTTGCCAGAGTCTTAGGAGGGCCGGGAGCCAGGCCATGTGACCCAGAGGTGGGCAGCTACAGGGAGGCTTGCTGCCCTTGGGGCGTCCCCCAGGGCCAGGGACCCAACCCCAGGAGCCCACCCTCAGGGCTGATGCTCTGGCAGGAGCTCAGGAGAACCCCCCTGACACTGCTGCCAGTAGCACAAATGGGCTCCTATAAACCTGACACGACCTCCTTTAACCCTTCAGCGTTGTTTTGAAAAAAAACCCATCTATGTCTATTATCCATCTATTTATCTACCTATCATCTATCAATCATCTATGTCCATCTATCATCTATCAATCATAATTCTCAATTTTCTATTTATCTATCATCCATTTATCCATTGTCATCTATCATCTGCCTATGTACCTATCTATCCACCATCATCATCTATCCATCCATCATCTGTGGATGCATCTATCACCTATCAATGTATCTATTTATCATCTATCTATCATCTATATCTACCTATCATCTATATCTATCTATCTATATCTATCTATCTATCATCTCTATCTATCAATCATCTCTATCTACCTATATATCATCTATATCTATCTATCTACCTACCTATCATCTATATCTATCTATCTATCTATCATCTATAAACTACTTATCTATTTGTGTATCTATCTACCATGCATCTATTTATCTATTCATCTATCAACCACCTACCTATCCATCATCACTCTTATTATTATTATCAATCATCAGTGTATCTAAAATCCACGGGCTCTTCTCCAAGAGTCTTGGAATTGAAGGGATGATGCCTTACTCTTTCTGATCCTTCCAGCATTTGCACAAATCAGATTCTCCATGGATGTTTGTTTATCTGTGATGTTCAATACTAGTGATTCTCAAATTTTAAAGGCTTCCATGTGAGAGAGGAATTACATTTCTTTTGTATCATCCCAAGAGGTATAACCAAGACCTGCAGACAGAAACCACAAGAACTTCCTAGCTATCAGAGTCTCCAGAAATGGAAAGAGCTTCTTCAGGGAGAGTTTTCAACCAGGACTGTGAGGTAGGAAGAGTGGAGAACTTGGAGGGATGGCCCATGTGACCTTGGAAACGTCCTCTAAGGATGAGCGTGTGTCCTTCCCTCGCGTGGAAGGGGAGGTGGCAGTGCGGGGCTGGGACGGAGGTGGGCGGGGGCTCACTTTGCAGATGGGGGCGTGGGCAGCGTCTCTGGATGTGATGGACCCCTCCGTCCTTCTCACCCTGTTAGAGCCATTTCTCAGAGCTCTGATCTTCAGACACTCAGAGAATCCCCAGCTGGGGCTGGCCACCGGTCAAGCTCACTCCTGCAGGATCACCTCCTGACCCCTCGTGCGCGCGGGCCTTACACACGAGCCCACCGCTCGCACCCACCAGGCTGCACACTCCCAGCCTCCAGGCGCCCGTGCCGGAGCCCACGGGACGCCGCCCCGCGTGGCGCCGAGCTCTGGATGGGGGAGCTGGGTGGGGGCGCGGGACCGGCACCCCATCACCTCAGCGTCCAGGGCCTTCGCCTTCCCGTCCCTCCGCTCCTGCTTGTCCTCGGCTCCTGTCCCCTCAGGCTACACGCTTCTCCAGTGTGTCCCAGGGCCCCAGTCCCCTGGAGAACGCAGCCCCCACCCGTGAGGACGTCTGCCCGCTGCTTCTAACCCGCAGCTTCCGTAATTCCCAGAGCGGGGCCTGCCTGGGGGCCCTGTGAGTTACTGCTGCAGCGACCGTTGAACAGATGAAGGGGCGAACGTCTGAAGAAAAGCCGTGACGCCGGGCCGTGGGTGTGGGAGGAGCGTGCCCGGCCCCCAGCTCCTGCCCGGGGGTGGGAGCTTAACGCCGCCCTTCCCCTCTGCGTCTACGCTTCCTGGGGGCCGTGACCGTACCCCCATAATGTACCAGGGACCCGTGGCGCACATTAAGATATTAGTGATTGGTATTTGTCTCATTTAACAAAGAGAAACAGACCCCAGAAGAGGTGAGCCTCTGAAAGTGCTTCTTCTTCTTTTTTTTAAAATTTATTTATTTATTTATTTATTTTTGGCTGTGCTGGGTCTTCATTTCTGTGCGAGGGCTTTCTCTAGTTGTGGCAAGCGGGGGCCACTCTTCATCGCGGTGTGCGGGCCTCTCACTATCGCGGCCTCTCTTGTTGCGGAGCACAGGCTCCAGACGCGCAGGCTCAGTAGTTGTGGCTCACGGGCCCAGTTGCTCCGCGGCATGTGGGATCTTCCCAGACCAGGGCTCGAACCCGTGTCCCCTGCATTGGCAGGCAGATTCTCAACCACTGCGCCACCAGGGAAGCCCTGAAAGTGCTTCTTAAGCCGTGTGAGGGACAAGTTTTGATGGCCCGAGATTCAAACACCGTCCAGGTGCTGCTGGGAATGGATTTGCAGGTGATTGGGGTCCAAATTAGCAGACCCCAAAATCGGGAGACGCACTGGGAGGGCCTGACCCACTCCCTCCCACCCTCCAAGACCCGCGTCTCCCCTGGCCGGCGGCTGCAGCCGTGGACAGGGCCACGTGGCCAGGAACCGCGGGCCGTGCCTGCTGACAGCAGGAGGGTGGGTGGAGGCCTCAGTCCCGCGAGGGCAGGGAGGTGAGTTCTGCCAGCAAGCCCAGAGCACGAGAGGTGGCTGGACGAGCAGGTGATGTCAGCTGGGGCACCACGGGCACTGAGTCAGCCCTCGCCGCGCACAGGCTTCACGCGCTCGGGGCTAACTTCCCGGGGACTTGCTGGTCCCACAGCCGCCTGGGGGCGGGAGTCGGGGAGCTGCCATGTGCCCCCCTCCCGGCCACGCGCCCGGCTCCCGGGGGTGGGAGGGAAGCAGGAGGCACTGTGGCTGCAGTGAGCTCACAGGCGCGGGGACGCCCTCCCGCCGTGAGAACACGTGGAGGCCAGCGCCCAGCACCCAGCAGCTTGCTTTTTCCATCAGCAATTTGCTGAATAAGGACAGGATGGGGAGGTGCGCCGGGCCTGAATGCACCGCACATTCCCCAGCAGAAGTGACTGAAACTGGCGTGTTTGTGAGCTTCTTTAGCCAATTTGCAATTTATCTTGGTTTTAACCCAAACAGGCTGCAAACCAAGACAAATACTCTTTGATGTAATCAGCATATGACTCAGGCCTTCTGCATGATGGCTCCTGTGCAGGGAAACAAAACAGGCCTTGAAACTTTGTCTGTGGAAACTGTGTGTCTGCAGCTGCAGTGGTGGTCACAGCCCTGCCGGGCTCAGCATCCGGGGCAGCCCGTCAGGGGACGTCCGTGCTGGTCACTCAGCGTCCGGGGCAGCCTGTCAGGGGGACATCTGTGCTGGTCACTCATCAGGAAGTCACCTGCCCCTCGCGTCCGGAAGCTCACACTTTGGGCGGCGGGAGGGGCCTCGAGAACTCTCAGGGGAGCCAGAGGGACCCTTGGACATGAGGCGGGAGCTTCTTGGGTGGCCACCCTCATGCCTCCCTTGTCACCTGTGGTTTCAGGAGACGTGACCCATGTGGCTCTGGTCCCTCTGCCCTGAGCAAGTCCTGAAACTCCTCTGATGGACTGTTTTCTTTGGTGACAGGATGTTATGTTTTTTCTACTGAGACTGAACAGCCTGAGCCCAGGGTGAGCCCAGCCACAAGCCCTCCCTTGCGGAGGGAGCTCGGGACCTGCGGGGAGGCCCACGCTGCATCCACGCCTCCGCCCCGTGTGGCCCTCCTTGGTCCCAGGTGTGCAGCGCTGCCCTCCTGGGACAGTTAGGTCTGGGGCAATTTAATGGGAGAGAAGGCTTGTTTCCCACCACATCCCATGGAACCCACTCCCTTTGGAAGCCAAGCGCAGAAGCACAGAGAGGGCAGGGCTGCCGGGACACGGCACTCACCATGCCCGGGGCTGCCCGCGGTCCTGCCTTCCTGGATTCAGCGGCTGATTCAGAGACTAGGGCCTTTCCAGGTGCCCGGACTTTCCCGGGTGTTGGAAAGGTAGTGGTCGGACAAACAGCTGCTTCCTTCCCGGAGCTAAAGTACAATGGGAGAGACAGACATGAACCAATGTACACAGAGTAATTGTTGAATTTAAGTTACTGTCAGGAAAGGCACAGATGGGCTCCCGTGAGCTGTTTGGGAACACAGCGCACATTAAGATATTAGTAATTGGTATTTGTCCCATTTAACAAAGAGAAAGAGACCCCAGAAGAGGTGACTTGCCTACAACTTCAAAAACAGTAGTGGCCGCGCTAGGGTGGGGTCCCGAAGAAACTAGGATGATTCCACCTGCGGTGCAGGGAGCAGATCGGAAACCAGATGGCGGAAAGCGAATCCCTAACAAAGGAAGTCACCGGCCAGGTTATGTGTCATTTGTCAGCGACTTAAAGACGAGGTAACAGGTTTTGAGAGAAGAGCCGGTGGGGGGAGGGGGTGCGTCGAGCGCATCAGGACCCCGTCTGCAGGTTTAGGGCACCTTTTATTTCACAAACCACCTAGTGGTTTGCCTGAGAAGCGGGTTTGCCCGCGCCTGTGCGGGGGATCCGCTGACCCTGCAACAGTGGTCCCGTGCGCTCAGCGCCACCCACCAGCAGGAGGCATGTGGGGTCCAGGGCAGGTCTGTGTTAAGAGCTTTTCTCGGGGAAAGTCTGCAGACAAGAGCAAGTGGCCTCCCAGCCCAAAGCCAGGAGCTGGCAGTTCTTTGGAACATTCTCAGGGCCAGGATGGGGGGCCTGGTCCATCGGGGTCCCCAGCGCACCCCAGAGAGACCCCACTGCATCTCCCCAGGACTGCTCCAAGGTGACTGTCCCAGGTCCCTTGCCAATGCAGCCCTGCAGAGCCGTGCTTCTACTGGGAGGAGCAGGTCGGAGACTTTGTCCTGTGCTGTGGGACATGCGGAAGGGAGCAGGGGCAGCGAAGAGGGTCTCCAGGTCTGGGCGGGAGATCACCCTTCTCTTGAACTTGACCTGAGAGTCAGGACTCAGTGAGACACACACAGGCACACAACCCAAAGGGGGGAGGTGGGGTTGAAAACAAGGGTGCCCAGGAGGCCTGGGCTGCTTCTAACTCCCCGAGTCTTAGTTCTGTCGTCTCTGAAACGGGGTATCTAAATCGACTTCATGGTTTTGTTTCGAAAATCAAATGAGAGGTTAGGCTGTCCCAGCTGGGGCGTGTGGGTCTGGGAGCCACCTACAGGCTACTGAATCTGAGCACTTCTGGTACACCTGGGGGTGGAGGGGAACCTCCCCGGGGTCTCCACGTCCCAAGCTACACCAGGACACGTGGACACACAGGCCTGTGAGACAAAACAAAGAGCCCAGAAACAGATCCCAGGAGAGATGGACATTTTATGCATGGCAAAGCCACACTTTCAATGCAATGGTGAAAGAATAATTTAATAAATGCCATGGAGTAAAGACAACTGTAAAAATGCAACAAATCTTTTAGAAGAATACTTAGAAGGCCTTCTGTACAACCTAGGGGTTGGGAGAGTTTCCGTGTTAGGTGGTAGCTTCTTACAGCAAAGAGATGAAGATACCTTAATCAAAGTCAACCGGCAAACACGAGAAGATATATGCAAAGTTATGAGAGAAAAAGGGCTAACCTATAATAAGGTATAATCTGTGGAGAGATTTAACAAATTGATAAGCTAAAGATAACCCAATAGAAAGAAAAATGGGCAGAGGATATGAACAGTGATTAACGGAAAGACAAACCTAGAGGAACACTAATGAGATTCAGAAAACGCTAATTAAAGGAACTGGGAGATATCAATCCACAGACATCAATTAAAAAGAGTGATGGTCACTGCTGGGGAGGAGGTGGTAGAAATGCGAACAGTTACAGCCTTTGGGGAAAGGACTCTGGTACCACCTCCTGAAGAAGAAAATCTCCCCCCACCCAGGAATTCACGTTCTGCGTTCCACATGGGAGAACACGCGTGCAGAAAGCAGGCCTACAAGGGTGCTTACTGCCCTCTTTGCAGTGCCCTCTCCCCGCAAAGGAAACAGAATTGAAGCTCATTGGTTGTGGTACGTTCATATCGTGGACTATTTTGTAGCTGTTGTGAAAATGATGAGATTGGTACCAGCTGACTTGGAACATAGTCTTAAGTGAGAAAAACAAAGACGAGGTAAAATTACATAATGTTATTCAATCTTTTCAACAATGATATACTGGCAATTGCATACGTGTACATGGGCACGTGTAATTGCGTGTGGTTCATTGGAACAAGGGGAAAATCTGGAAGACACACCCCCATGGCTTATATTGACGGTCTGGCATGGGGGTGGGAAGGTTGCAGGAGAAAGACAAGAAGCCAAAAACAGGCTTTTTGAAAAAAAAACTTCTGCCATGACAGAAACTTCACATGTGATACTATCTTATTTACATGACAGTGTGTGTGTCTGTGTACAGATGCATAAATGATGGTTACCGCAGGATTAAGGGTTTCTGATGTTTTCCTTTCTTTTTAATACCTTAAAGTTTTGTTCGAATTTTTACCCGAAAATATTTTTAATATTACTTATTAGGAAAAGAGCAATAAGGCTATTTTACTGTGGGAAGAAAGAGAAACATACAGCGAGATGAGGTTGGCAAGGTGCCAGCTCAGCCTGCCCCTGACACACCTCGTGGTGGGACCTGGATGGGGGGCCGTGGCACAAAAAGGGTCCAGCTTTGTGGGCGGGGGGGTGCGTGTCTGCATGGCTTGCTGACAGCGGGGACAAGACTGAAACATTTCAGGACGTTCCTCAGTGAGTCATCTCAGAGCAAACATGACACAGGACAAGCCCGGGTCCACGCTTCCTGTGCGGACACGCCCTGTTCCTCTGGCCTCTCACCCACCTGGCTGAGGAAGGGGCAGAGCATGGTGGGCTTTCCCGTCTTCTTGAACCTTGAGAAAAATGGCCTTCAGGTGGAGCATGTCTTCCTGCCCCTCAGGAGCTACTGGGGGAGCTTTCAGTCGCTGACTTACTGTGCCATTCAGCACGCTCACTATAATGTTTCTTGCGCAAAAGGAAGCTGCTACCGTGTTCTATTAGGTCTTTCTGGGTGTTGTAAATTTTTAAAATTCCATTTGCTGTATATTATTAACTTAGTATTGAAAACCACCACTGAACACTTAACAAAATTGAGGATTCTTGAACCCAGATGATAAGTAAGAATGCCAGTTTTATTCCTTTTATTTCCAATGGGCTCAACGGAATAAGGAATATTAACCTCTAGGAGGTGTTACGGCTTAATATTTATTTCTAAGCCTGACGGTTTATTGCTGATGCTGTTATATCAATAGTGTGCAGGATTTCACTGGTCTGTTTCCCAAATGAGCACGTTGTGAGGAAGCGGCCCATCCGAGTGCGAGCCCGTCTGGTGCCCTCAACGGCCTGCTAGTTAAGTAGGTGAGGTACGTCTGTGCTCTGTTTACACACAAGCAAACTGGTCCAGGGAGATTAGATGACACATCTAAGGATGCACAGCTAATAAGAAGCAGAGCCAGACCAGTATAAACCCTTTTAAGTAAACATCTGGTGTTGTCTCCACAAAAATAGATGCTTCTCATTTAATTAATGAAAAAGCTTTGGTTTGAGCTCATCTCGATCTATGACTGTGGACAGTATGGAAAGTGGATATTCTGGAATTCAGTCAGAAGCCTTACCTTCCTTCCTGGTCTTTTCATTTCTTCCTTCTGTGGTTGAATGTTAATTGCAATCAAATCTTGTCTCCCAGATGTCAGCCTGAATAAGCCGTCAGCAGCCCTGTCTCAAAAGTGAGGCCCAGCGGGTTCAGTATCGTCGGATGTGTGTCCACACCAAGAGCTTGCCTGTCGACCTGGTGCCGTCGGAGCAGACGTGGGCAGCCCAGACTGTCGCGAAATCCTGGCATGGCCACGTGTCCCTTGCTTGCCTTCCATGTGAGTATATTTGCTGAGTTTGGAAAGTAACCACAGTTTGTTCCAGGAGGAGTTAGCCAGGTCAGTCCCTGCGGGTTGAGATAAAGCCTCTGCCTGGTCCACAGCGAGGGCTGGAGATGATTGCGATCTGGGAGAATAGCGTTGCCTGACGCGGGGGGCCTGCGAATCGCAGCAGGACCCTGGGCAGCTGGAGGGAGCCCAGGAACCGGCGGCTGCTCCCTGCTCATTGTCGCCTTCTGGAGCCCAGGGTGCGGACCACTTGAAATTATAATGGGAACCAATTCTTAACCCCTGAAAGTCACCCCCTTTTCTCTACTCCTCCGAATGAACAGGAAAGAAAAGATTTTCAGAAAACAAACAAAAAGCATAAAACCCAGGACTTAACCTACGTCTCACTAGACAGAAACAGCGATGGAATACCATCTCTGTGGCATAGCCCACGTTTCATGGCTGGTCCTCAGGGGGCCCCTCAACATAAGATGCTCTCCAAGTCTTAACAAGCCAGTCCATGGTATTTTAAACTCCAAATCCTGGTGAAAACACTGAGTACTCGCTGAGATGAGATAACAGGGCAGTATGGAGCAAGAGAGGATGCAGCCGTGTGGGCACGTGTGTGCACGCGTGTGCCTGCACGCCTGAGGGATGGATTGCATTCCGACTTCTCGGCACATGCCAGCAGGGGTGGTCCTGCTTGGGGACCAGGGCAGGGTGGATGGCACTGCTCACCATGTCCCCCCCATGTCCCGGGACAGACAAACCCTGGGGTTCCCCAGGCGTGCCGAGCCCCGGTGCAGGCTGGTGTCATAAGGGCATGACGCTTACGCAGGCACGCGAATGATCGTTCCGCAGAGTCGACGCTCTGTGCCTGGGAACAGCCAATCAGCCGACACTTGTCTACAGTTTGCACTTTATAAGGAAATGTCGCGTACGTGTGTTATCTTCTCATCACAGTGAGGCAGACGCGACTTTGTGAGGCTCAGTCGTTTGGGGGAGACGGAGGGAAGCCAATTCAGGTGTGGCCTCCGTGTGACAAGTGGATACCTCTCTGGGCCAGGAGGTGAAATCTACCTGGCCAGGCTGCGGGCAGATTCCGGAAGATGCTGTGGCCAGAGTCTCACCCTTGATGGTCACTAATGTCTTGTCACTTGGCCAGCGAGTGGCAGAGCGACAGCCCAGCCGCTCACGTGCGTTCACTGGACACTTAATTGGAAAAAGCGCTGATCCGGGCGCTGTGGGCTTGCATGAAACCCCAGCCTCTGTCCCGGGCTGGCGGATGGAGGGACAGAGACGCTGGTGCGATCACAGCCACGCGGGGACCTCACGTCCACCGCGAGCTGTCGGGGTCGGAGCCCCTGAGGTCTGCAGGAAAATGGAGTTAACGCCAGGGAAATGTTGGGCATGGAGGAGTTTCTAGACACCAAAGTGTGTGTGCATGTGAAGACCAGGAGCAGGGGAGGAACCCCCGTGGCCGCCAGTGAGGCATGTGTGCGTGTGTGCACATGTGCATGTAGATCTACGTGCTGTAAGGAAATCTCTTCTGCAATTAGAAACATTGAGCCAGTTTAGAAGCAAACCACTGAAAGACACTTTTGTTTCTGCTGTTTGGTGCTTGGGGCATCAGGGCTGTTGAATGTGTGTTTGTATGACGTACACATTCAAGGAATATGTACTCCAGTCTGGAGTGCTCTCAAAGTAGTGTGCTTCTCCATATTTTCCTCAGTGCCTGTTGTCTCATTGATTCTGCCTTTGGAAGGTCCAGAGGCACAGAATCAGCTGATTCCGTCTCTAAAGTGTGCAGCCTCTAAAGGGCTGTTTCCTCATGGTCGGTCACGACTTGCCAGGTGTGGTGGTGTCTTTGAATGTATGTGTCCTATTTCCATCCTCCCATTAAATTCTAGGCCCATCATCTTAAGACCTCATTTCTTAACCACTTTATGCCACAGCAACAGTGCCAGAAGACTGGGCACAAACTCAGTATTTCTTGGTTTAAACTAAATTACATCATTTCCTGGTTTAAGAAGAGAATGAACTTGGAATTTTAAAATTGTAAGTTTGGCTTTGGTAATTAAACATTGAACACAAGGCAAACATTTTGTTCTTTTTGCTGGAATTCCCCAACTACCAGGATGAGAACACTGCCAACAAAATAGTTTAAAAGATCATTGACATTTTTATTCATACACAGATCCAGAAAAGGAACTATTTTGCCATAAGTTCAAGCAAGAATGTCACAGTATGTCGGAAGACCTGAAATTAGATCCTTCTTGAGATAACCTAGCATGGGTTGAATAAAATTTCTATTTTTTTTCCCCTCTAGTTTTCTAGCTTTTGTTATCAGAGTTGGTAGCTGTCATTAAAAACCTTTGTCCTGGTCCAGAGAAGGACACATATATGCATGAACACTGAAAACTCCACCAGTCACTTTGATGTTCATGTACATAAATCATGAAAGCAAATGTTATCCGCAAAGTTTTGCTCTCTCGTGTCTTTGAATCAGCTGACTTTTGCATGTTTTTTGGTAGGCAGCTCTGTCCAGTATTTTATGACAGACCTCTGCATTGAGGTCTGTCATGCCTGGTTAATTTGGGATTAACATATACACACTACTGTATATAAAATAGATTGAATCAATTCAATAGCCAAGACATGGAAGTAGCCTAAGTGTCCATCAACAGGTGAATGGATAAAAAAGAGGTGGTACATATATGTGGCTGAATACTACTCAGCCATAAAAAAAGAATGGAATCATGCCATTTGCAGCAACATGGATGGACCTAGAGGTTGTCATACTAAGTGAAGTAAGTCAGACAAAGACAAATATCACATGATATCACTTATATGTGGAATCTAAAAAAAATGATACATACGAACTTATAAGACAGAAACAGACTCACAGACATAGAAAACAAACTTATGTTTACCAAAGGGGGTGGGGCTGGGAGGGATAAATTAGGAATTTGGGATTAACATATACACACTATTATACATAAAATAGATAAGCAACAAGGATTTACTGTATAGTATGGGGAACTGTATTCAATATCTTGTAATAACCTATAATGGAAAAGAAACTGAAAAAGCATATATATATGTGTATCTATATATATCTCAATCACTTTGCTGTACACCTGAAACTAACACAATATGGTAAATCAACTATACTTCAATTTTAGAAAAATAGGCAAATTATGTGTACAGGTAAATGACACAAGCAAAAATACAAATTGCTAATAAAAAGGCAATTTAAAAAAAACCGAGAATCAATTCAGTGTTGAGAACTGCACACGGCGGGTAAGTGGAAGTTGGGCAGTCTCGGATCCGTAGGGCTGCCGGGCAGGGACCACGCCTTTGCGGTCTGCATGTGAGCGTCGCCAACTGTGCGCCTCCCCCAGGGCAGGTGGGTGGAGGTGGTGTTGCATAAATTAGTCGCGAATGAATGTGTGTTTGGGGTCATCGTACTGGAGAGTGAAGAACCGCTCCTGTCATGGGGGCCCTACTGTCTCCCGTGGATGCTAGGGTTTCACGGACACGCGTTCAGAGCATGTGTGTGCAGCTGACCTACGGTGGGCCTGCGCACCTCAGAGACAAGACGAGGGGCCTGATTCCATCGGTTACTGGTGGGGCCAGGGAGGGGACCAAAAGGAAAAGCCTGGTGTCCACAGCCTGCGTTCCCTCAGGCCCTGGGAAGAGCAGTCCCACCTGAGTCAGGGCGCAGGGCTCTCATCTGAGAGCGTCTAATTTCACGGGTCACGGCTTCCAACTCCGACTTTCTGCTGCAACGTCAAATTTATAGCCACATGGATGACTCCCCCTCCTGGGAACGCTCCCTCAGCATCAGAGAAAAGGGGGACAGACGACCCCTCATGGCTGGAAGGGCTTCGGGGGGGCAGGGTGGCCAGGATAGGCGGACGTCCCACCCCCCGTGGAGTGGCTTTTCGGATGAGCTAGAGCTCCCGCCTGACTCAGTCCCCGGGGGTCTGGGCTGGACCCGTGAGGACGCCAGGGCTGCCGTGTGCCAGTGCGAAAGCTTGATGGAAATCCATCGAGCGCAAAGATGAGAGGGTCACGTCAAGGAGACGGATAGCGGTGATCATTTCACAATATACACAAGCGTCGAATCATTACATTGTGCACTTGAAACTATGCTGTGTATCAATTATGCCTCAATTGAAAATAAATAAATAAAAGCAAAAGGCCCTCCTCAATTCCTACTTCAGCTGGGGAGGGTTACGGAAATGCCTAAAGCTAGAGCTGGGTTCAAACTCCAGACCCGTCGCCCTTTTCTTTGGTCCAGCGATGCTGAGCCCGTGTCTCTCTGAGGCCGCGTATGAGAGTTAAGATAGGGAATTTATAGGAAGTGAGAGGCTTGTGGCGGTTTTCACAGAAGAAAGCGGCCTTCGTGGTTTTCCAAGCCAGTGATGGTGCTGACAGAGTTGCAGAGCTGTGGCCCGAGGGAGCTGCGCTCACCAGCTCACGGCCTGTGTGTCATCTCCGATGGGCAGGCCTCAGGGGAGGGACCACAGCCCCGTGTGTAGATGCGGAAACCGAGGCTGGGACAGTTCAGCCTGGGAGCCTGTCCCGCTTGGGGGAGTGGGAGAGGCAGGTCTGAGGGCGGCTGTGGAGCCCAGGCCTTGCTGGGAAACAGCGGCCGTAGGGTCCTCACCCGGCGCTGCTGGGCACTGGGGACGGGGGTGGGGGGAGAGGAAGGGGAAGGCGTGGGAGGCTGAGACCGGGCCCAGGAAGTTTACTTTCCCGCTAGTTTCTCCAAGTCTGTTTAATCTGTCACCAGGGGTCACTGGCCAGGCGGCGGCTCCTCTCCAGTGGGCTGTTCCCAGGATGGTGCCTGGGAAGGAGGAAGAAGGCACTTTCCAGAGATTCAGCGAAGAGGAAGAGCCGCCGACATGCGGCTGGAGGTGCTCCCAGGACACGCCGTCCGCCCCGCGGTCAGGGGTCAGGAAATGACTCGCCCCGTGGCGGTTCTGCTCTGGTGGCCGTGTCACTGGCCTGCCCGCAGCACCCCAGGAGCAGCCCCTGGCCACGTCGTGCCACCTGCAGCAGCTGCCTTTTCTGCTGGGATCTGATTCTAGTCGGTTGATATGGGGGAGGGTGGTTTGTCCAACATGGGGCAGGGGGTTGTCCTGTTGGATGAAAAAGTCTGTTTAAGGTTATGGAAACTCTGACACACATCACATAATGTTTTAATTTTTCTGAAAACAAAATGCTGCTTTTCAAATCTTTCAAGGGTGAGTCAGCACTTGTGTTATTGGAGCCCCACATGTCTTCTGTGTACAAAGCACTGCAGCCGTGGCTGACGGGACTCACTTTCACTAAGGGGGATGGAGGACACGGGGCCCTCTAGGAGCAACCAGAGCTGGGAAGCCCCTGGCTTATGGTGCCTCATCCACATCTGATTTGACAATTTTTTTTACACGCTCACTTTTAAAAGGTCCTTCCTATTAGCTTTCACAGAAACAATTCTCTTCTCTTTTTATGCTCATATGTAAAGCAATGTTTTGTGTAATTTGTTAATTCAAAAAATATTTAGTGCCTCCTAAGTGTCTGACACGTAATGGTTAACTCACATAATTACCACAGGCATAGACTGGCTTGGGACGGACAAGCACACATGACTCTCGGTGAGCACAACTCTACTGGGGGAGGGGCACACAGGACAGTAGAGGGACGTCCACAACAGGTGAGGTCCCAGAGGGCCACCAGCAAGGGGTGCTGGGCGTCACAGAGGAATAGGAGAGAACACGTATGAAAGGAGCTGGCTACAGGACAGCAATTAAAGACCTGTATGTTGTCTTCATCATCACCATCATCATCACCACCATCACCATCATCACCATCACCACCACCATCACCACCATCACCATCACCACCACCATCACCACCATCATCATCATCATCACCACCATCATCACCATCACCACCATCACCATCATCACCATCACCACCACCATCACCACCATCATCACCATCACCACCACCACCACCACCATCACCACCATCACCATCACCATCACCACCATCACCATCACCACCACCACCACCACCATCATCATCATCATCACCACCATCATCACCATCACCACCATCACCATCATCACCATCACCACCACCATCACCACCATCACCATCACCACCACCATCATCATCACCATCATCACCATCACCATCACCACCACCACCACCACCATCATCATCATCACCACCATCATCACCATCACCACCATCACCATCATCACCATCACCACCACCATCACCACCATCACCATCACCACCACCATCACCACCATCACCATCACCACCACCACCACCACCATCATCATCATCATCATTACCATCACCATCACCACCACCATCATCACCATCACCACCACCATCACCACCATCATCACCATCACCACCATCACCACCATCACCATCACCACCACCACCACCATCATCATCATCACCACCATCACCATCATCACCATCACCACCATCACCATCACCACCACCATCACTACCATCACCATCACCACCACCACCACCACCATCATCATCATCATCATTACCATCACCATCACCATCATCATCACCATCACCACCACCATCATCACCATCATCATCACCATCATCACCATCACCACCATCACCATCACCACCACCATCACCACCATCACCATCACCACCACCACCACCACCATCATCATCACCATCATCACCATCACCACCATCATCATCATCACCACCACCACCACCACCATCATCATCATCATCATCACCATCATCATCACCACCATCATCACCATCATCAACATTTTGAGCATTTACATTAGGTTCTATGTTAAACACATTACATGGACTATCTCATCGAACCCTCCTGTAACCCTATGGCAAAGATCTTATCTACAGTTTCCATTTCAGAGGTGAAACTTGAGTTCAGATAGGCCAACGCACAAGTACACGTAGCAGGTGAGCAGTGGAATTGAAGTGAAGCTGCCCTGTGTGATACAGTCTCTCCCAAAGTGCTGCTGCAACATCTTGTGGTCTGAAGAACGGAATCACAGGAGGTCAGGCACCTTGCCAGCCTGGGTCACCCTGCTGAGGGAGCTGATATCGGAAGGCAGCCTGGTCTGACCTCAACACCCACCAGCGCTCCACCTGGCCTCCCGTCCCATGCAGCTCTCCCACGCTGGAAGGATTCTCAGGGCCTGAGCTCCCCGGAGCACACCCCCTTGCCCCTTAGTGGCCCCTGTGAGCTGTGCCCCTCCCTGGCTCACACCCGCCGCCGAGGATCAGAGCCTGAACCGGCCTGACGTGGAAATGCCTGTGTGGCACCAGCGCTCTGACGAGGAGCGCGGGGAGCACGCTGGCGACAGCCACCCTCGGAGCGGAGAGCGAGCCTGGCTCTGTGTTAGCGGGGTTGTGCATGGTACCCACCAAACCTCCCACTCCTCTGAGGTAGATTTGAAGTTTGCATGCAAGAAAGAAGGGAGAACAGCATCCCATAGCAGAGCTGGGATGCAAACCCAGGTGTCTCTTATTCCAGCCCCTGGGTCGTAGCTGCTGGTTCTGTGTTCCTAACCCTCTGGCAGGAGTCACCACTGGGCCCTCTAGACGCCAGGCCCCCATGTGGAAGCGCCCTCTCGGAATGGAGGGGGGGGTCCTGGATCTGGTGTCTAATTTCCCAGTGTGAGGTGTCGGGGATAAGCCATGCGTTCCCGCAGCATCTGAGCTGAGCATGCCTTAGAGCCCCAGCCTGTGGGTCTCATTTGTCCGGCCACGCACCTGAGACTTGAGGCAAAGCCTGAGTCCTGCCTGAACTCTGAGATGCTCACCTGGGACCTGATGCCCTGCCCGGCTCCCCACGTCTGGTCCTGCTCCGCATACCCTACAGCAGCTGTCATCTGGCATCTGGTGAGGAGACCACAGGTCACTCAGCCCTTTGCTGTCTCCACCCTCCAGACACTATTTTCTGCTAGTTACTTCTATTGCCCATCTCTGTCTACGTGAACCTCTCCCTGCAGCCCGACAGAACCACACCTGACACAGCTACGCCGGCCACTCAACACGCACTCCCCAGAGCCAATCCCACCTGGTCCTGCCTTCACCCGCTCACACTCACGTACACACACTCACACACACCCCCACGCCCCCGCACACCTCTGCCCTAGAACACACGCTCCTAAAGGGAATGCAAGCTCATCTTACGCCTCCTCTAACCCCGAACAGAGGCTCAATTCCAGGCGTGTTACAGGTACCTAATAGGCCGTTGTTTAGCTGAAGTGACTAAAATAATGAGATTATCTTAAATAAGCATTTATAAAGTTAGATGTTCAAATGAGCATCTTTCAGAATACTGTTTTTGGAAAGTCATTTCTTTGGTCCAACGATGACCGAAACACTTTTGAACCTCCCTTCTCTGTGCAGCAAGGTGCCCAGGAGCTGAGTGAAATGTCAGACATTCAGAAGAGTCGGCAAGGCTCTCCCTGCCGCGGGGGCTTCAGAAGCTCCCTCTTCAGTACCTGAGGTCAGATTTGGTTCTCGGGTCCTGGTCTCCACGTTGCAAGGGCCCATCCAGGAGCAGCCTGTCTTGTGTTACCCGCCGTGGAAGCAGGGACCCTCTCACCCCGCCAGGGCCCAGGTGTCCGTTCACAGAGCAGTGACTCTGGTTCTCAGTCCCTGAAGGTGTTAAGAAGAATGAATTAGGTGCCAGGGGCTGGGAGGGTGAGTAAAGGAATGTGCGGTGGCCCGGGCCGACCCAAGGGAGAAGACAGTGTTTCTGGAGAGAGCACGTGGCCTGCAGGTGGCTCGCCGTGCGTGGGTGTTGCTGTCTGCCGAGGGCTTCCCGGGGCCACGGCCCGATCTCCCGGGGCCACTGCCCAGGCAGCTGCTCACGGCTCGGCTGGGCCACCCGCAGGCTGTGTCCAGGGTCGCCAGGGCTGGGCTCTCACTTGACAGCTCGTGGAGCTTCGGGCAGGACTCAGGTCCTGGAGGGCCTCAGACTCTTGCTGGTTTTGGCCAGAGGCTGCCTTCAGCAACTTGCCCCGTGGGCCGCCCCGTCATGGCTTCTTCCTCAAAACCAGCAAAGAAGAGAACGTCTCAGCACGGCAGACATTATGGTTCTATGTAACAGAATCGGAGGAGTGACGCCCAGCCCCTTAGCCACATTCTACTGGCTGTACAAGTTCAGGTGACCTAACCAGGGGGGTCACACCCCATCCTTTCTGCCAAATTGTACTGGTTGGAAACAAGTCAGAGGTGAGAGCCACACCCAAGGGTGTGAACGCTGGGTGAGGGTGGGGGGCGAGTCCCTGGGGGCATTTTAGCAGCCATCTGCTACGTATGCACAGTTTTCTTTACTCTTGCATCTTGGGCGGGATTAAGGATGCCCACTTTAAAGATACGTCTTTAAGAAGTGACAAGAGGTGAGGCAGGGAGCACGTGAGGGGTGGTCCCCGGGGCCGGTGGCCGGGCAGGAGCTGCGTCTGCCATCAGGCACTGAGGGCAGGGGGTCCCCTGGTTCCTGGGGGTCTGTGGGGAGAAAGTCATTTACCCTTGCTCACCACGGCCGGCAGGCAAGCCGCAGCACCAGCCCCGTCGGCCCCTCACCTTTGAGGGGGGGTGGGCTTGGAGGCTGCAGCCACAGACATCAGGGCCGTGTTCTGAAACACGTCGGGGCTCGTTCCCCTGGTCCCAGGCCACTGCCGTGTGTCCAGATCCCCCTGGGAACGCGCGCATTAGTTAGAGGCACCTTTGCGCTGTCGTGTGTCCAGATCCCCCTGGGAACGCGCGCATTAGTTGGAGGCACCTTTGCGCTGTCGTGTGTCCAGATCCCCCTGGGAACGCGCGCATTAGTTGGAGGCACCTTTGCGCTGTCGTGTGTCCAGATCCCCCTGGGAACGCGCGCATTAGTTGGAGGCACCTTTGCGCTGTCGTGTGTCCAGATCCCCCTGGGAACGCGCGCATTAGTTGGAGGCACCTTTGTGCTGTCAGTTGCCGGCATCACGACCTGGTCTCTCTCCGTTTGACGATGAGTTAACGATGGTTACTAGCAGCAACATGGACTGTAAAGTCCCGGGCTTCCTTCATTTACTGTTCCACCTGCTTCCTCAATGTTTCCTGCAAACCAGAGAGTTACTAAACAACGTCACGCGTGACTCTTTCTCAGGATCCAACTGACTAGCCCAGCGGACTGCGGGCGTGATGGAGCTGCAGGTAGCTTCCCTGTAGGAGGAAAAGCCCCACAGTTGGCGCTCCTTTGTTCACGTGTCTCGTGGTGGAAGAGGCCAGAGGAGAGAGGGCAGCGCAGCAGGGCAGCGGGAAGGCCCGGCTCTGCTCTGTGGGTGCTGAGCCTGCACATCGGGGGGTGGGGTGCTGTCGCAGGGCTCGCACCCCATGTTCTTTCTGCTGCCTCTTTCTTCGTGCTCAGCCCTGAGTCTCTCCCCGCCGTCCCCAGTCTTCCCGCGCCGCCCTGGTCCTGTTCCGTCCTCTCCTATCGGCGGCGGCGTGTGGCAGTTGAGGGTGCTCCCGGGTCCCCTGAGACGGGGCACGTGGCGGCAAGGGCTGCTGACTGCGGTAGTGAGCTTAGGAATTGGCAGATGACGCAGGGTGGAAGGGGTGAGCTCGTTTTCGCAGGGCTGCCCGTGACCGTGAGGGGGAGGAAAGGCCTGAGGGCTCAGACCCAGAACCAGGAGGCTGCGGTGGTCAGTGGTGGTCAGGACGAATGGCCAGCAGTGGCCACGTGGCGTCTGTCCTAAGGCTCACGGAAGAGCCCACTTTTCCCTGACCTGACCAAGGGAGCCCTCGTGGTTGACCTCTGACCCCCACCCTCCACTCTTACACAGCCTGGCGGCGGGAGCGGAATTTGGGAATGGAGCCAGATCTGCCCCCGTGAGCCAGCTACTTCCACAGCTGGATGATTTGGGATAAGGACTGTGGGCCTGGGTGTCCCAGCACTGAAATCAGCACAACGGTGCCTGGTGTCAGCCATGCGAGGCAGCAGGAGCCCCGTCTCTGGATGGGGCTGGTGGTCACAGGACTAGGGAGAACCAGACCTCACCCCGCTCGGTTCTCGGGACGCCTTCCTGCTTTCGCAGAGGGCATCGCTGCCCAGTGCCTGCACCCCGCTGGAGCCGCTGTCTCCTTCAGCGCCCAGGGCTCAGGAGCCGATCCCGTCGCTGGACACCTGCTCTGTGCGCCAGCCACTGGGACTTTCAGAGGCCCCGGCTCACTGTGCTTCCTGGGGTCCGAGCTGCACAGACCGGCCGAGAAGGGGTGTCCTCCCCAGGCTGCTGTCCGTTCTCTCACGGAGGCTGTTTATTTATTTCAGGAAACACTAACTCATCAACGGTGTAAAATTAAAGCACTGTAACTCATACACTTCATTTTATTTATGAATATAGTATTTTTTTACTAAGATTAAAAGTACCCCTCTTCTCTGGTTCTTTGCTTAATACTCAGCTATAAATTTTTTAGATTAAATTTAAATAAATAGTTTATACCAGTTGATTGACTAAATGTCTTCAGAGGTTACATTTCAAACCATCATTATAAGTTTGACATATCTGATTTCCTTGGGTACTTCAAACACCTAATAAGGAAAACTCATAAATCTAACCAACAAAATCTTCTTAAGTCATTAAACAATGTTTATAAATGGCTTGATTTAATAAAGCGAATTCCCTTAAATTAGTTTCTCAGCTGCAGCACGGTCAACATGCTGGCGGCTAAGTCTTTGCTGTGGGGCGGTCCTGTCCCCCCACTCGACGCCAGGAGCAACCCCTCCTTGTGACAATAAAAAACGTCCCTGGACATCACCAAACATTCCCTGGGGGTGGGGGCAAAAGTCCCCCCAAGTTCAGAATCATGGTCTTAAATATTTAAACATGATCAAAATTTAATTCCAAAATTTAATTTAACCCCTAAGAATTTTCTTAAAATCACAAGTTTCCTACCTTAGATGCATATAAATACTCAAATGCATTTGAAAATTACAAGATCAAAACCCTTATGATCACCAAGCTGTTGCCACATCCAGTTGTCAGATAGTAGGATTGTTACCGCTCGACGTGGGGTGTGCACCTGGCTGTCTTCCTTCCTGAGGTCACTGCCCCCAAAGGGAGCAGGGAGGAGCTGCCACCCAGGTCACCTGAGGTCACGTGTGCCCAGTGTCCGGTCAAGTCTCAGGTCAGACAGGAATTCAGAATCCAGGTGAGAGGCCTGAGACCAGAGCACGCCCCAGGCTCCAGGTAGGAGGACAGCCCTGAGTGGACACTGCTGGCCCTTCCTGACGCTCTCAGGGCCACGTGCTTCCTGCAGCCTGGGCGCCACCAATCCCTGCGCCCCGCAAGCCCAGCTTCCTTCTCAGCCCAGGGTCTTCAAACTCTTACTGCCCATTCTGACCTGGCGGGTTTGCAACCGTCCGAGCCCTGCTCGGTGCTGATGGAATTATCTGCCGGGTGTGGACCGCACGCCTGTCTGGGTCGATGGGTGCACAGCCTTCCTGGTAACGGTCACCCGAAGCTCTGCGCCATGCTGCTCACGTGCTCCCCAACACCAGACACGCACAACTCCCAGAGACACGGCGGCTGCTCCCCTGGTCGCTGCGTCATGGCTGGCGGCGAAGCCCTCCTCAGCTGGACATCTGTGCTTTCAGGCCACCCCAGGCCTCCTCTACACCTCCTTACATTCTGACTCTTCTGCACCACGATGTGGGCTCAGCTGTTCTAAGGAGCCCTGGAGGTGTCAAAGGGCGCCAGCAAGAGGGGCTGCATCAAAGCCTGGGGCCCTGGGCCTTCGCCTTCCACAAGGGCTCCTGGGGGCTGCACGGTGCACACTGCTGCTTTCTCAGGTCGGAGCTGCCGTGGGTATTGTAACTACAACTGCATTTCTTTGTAAAATGTGTTCTGATGCAGGTGTCTTTCAGCAACTCGCTCCTTTGTGAGCCACTGGCTCCTCTACAAGCCTTTGACTCCAAACCATCCCAGTGACAAGGCGCTTGGTTACCGCCTGCTCGGCTTCTCTGCGTCACTGGATGCTGGGCCGCCTTCTTTTCCGAATCCCTTGTGCCGCCCTGAGCGTTGCCTTTGCTCCCGGGGCTTCTCCTGAGGACCTGGGTCCCCGGGTCCCCGGGCCTCCCTCTCGCTCAGAGGAGGGCAGCCCAGAGGTAAAATGAACCCAGTAGCTCCAGAGGTGACGACTCTTAGCTTTAACAACAATGGTGTACTGGGGGTTGAGATTTTATGGCATAAAAAGGAGGGTAGTCATGTCCTCATGGATGTCCCCCCTCGGTGTCTGGAGTTTGCCTGCGCTGTAATTTCTCATCAACTCCCGGAACTTTATTCTGAAAGCAACCTGAGTGGGGTGAGAAAAGGCTGCTGCGGAGCCTACGCAAGATGCCAGACGTCCCGGCAGACCCGGCCACCGTGCCGCGTGAGACGTTGCCCGAACGCGCCACAGCAGCTGCTGGGTGAGTGAGTGCGCGGCGGGGTCGCGCCCCCACTTCTCAGGTGGACGCCGTGTGCTCCCCGGGGCCTCCGGCCTCGGCAACACCGCGCTCTGCTGCCATTTGGCCCCAGGAGCAAAGGTGCTCCTTGGAATTAAGCCTGGTTTGCGGGGTTGGGCGGGGGTGGGGGAGTGGCGGTTGGCTGCAGGGTCAGGGGAAGTTCACGCAGGGTTCGCGCCCACCCTGCTCCCGCCCTGTGCCTCCCCTGATCCTCCTGGGCTTTGTCTTCCACTCTGACCAAAATAAAGGTCCCCCTGAACCTTCCACTGTGCACGTAAATTGATTTTCAGGCCTGGGAGCTGGTCGCAGCCCCCAGCCAGGAGGAGGGGAACAGCCCGGCGAGGTGGGCAGGATGCCCTCTGCACTCGGGCGACTTCACATCAGTTCCCGTCTGTCTGGGCCACGACGTCAGGACACAGGAGCCCGTGTCTTAACCAGATAAGACCAGAGGGCGTCTCTGGTGTGCGGCTGCTTTGGGCTGAACCGTCCCCCAAACGCACAGGCCTGCAGGCCAGGAAGGGGCCTAGCCAGCACCAGCCCCGCTGGTACCCTGGCCTTGGGCTCCTTGCCTCCGGACGGTGAGAGGTGCAAGTCTGCTCTTTGAGCCCTGGCCCGTGGACCTCGTTGTGGTGGCCGAGCTCCCCGCGCCTGGTCTCTGTCAGCCTGGAGAGGGCCCAGCCGGTCGGCCCTCCCTTCGGAAAGAGCGGGGCCACTGCTTGAGCCGGGGTGGGGGGCGTGTGAGCGTGAGCCTGACGCCCCTGCGCCCTTCGTTTCTCTTCTTTGGGGAATGTGGGGCCCGAAGGTCACCTGGCCCTGAGGAGTGAGGGTCCACCCAGGGGCATCCTCTGCCTGGTAGACGGTGACCTTGCCCCAGGAGAGACGAGAGGTCCATTCCAGACACGTCGCCGTGGGGTGGACGGTGACCAGGGCCGGGTGGGCAGAGCCGTTTCCTCCTCGGCCCATCTGGTAATCAGGCTTTGCTCTTGAACAAAAAGTCTGATAACCCTTACAGTGTTTGTCTTGGCAAGCACTTTTATAGCCGCTGTTTTTCACAGTCATGGCTAATCCCCGGTATGAAATGCGCTGTTGCCTTATGGCTGCACGCCATCTCCGTGGCACAGAACCTGAGTAGAAGGGGATCTCATTTCGTCCCCAGTGAGAAGTCCTTTGTCCACAGCACCCTGCTGACCTGTGGTGGCCTTTAGAAACAGCCAAATCATCATCACCATTACAGATACTGCACACTGAGAGAACCCCATTATATTAATTATTAAATAGATTCAGATGTACGTTGGGTGATAACTGCTGAAAACACAATAACCATAACAGTAAATTTCCGCCGTGTCTGAGCACCGAAAACAGTATCGTAAAGGCAGTTTTCTTCTTTGTTTCCGAAGCGTAACGGGCGTGAACACAAGCGTATCCATAGCTACCCATACGCGCCCTTACGCACAACCTACATGGTTGCCCAGAAGAAGTCATCTGGAAGTGATTGTTCTTCTTGACGACGCCCGGCAGTGTTTCAGCATCAAAGATGTCGGAGGGAGGGGGACGGTCTTCAGCTCCGGCCGTGGTGAATCTACATCACTGATGTGCTGGCACAAAACCACGGTTTTCCTCTGACCTGTTGTTTCCTTGATGAAAACAAAGCCTCCTGGGCACTGGCGGCGTGAGGTGCAGGGGCCGAGGTCTGGGGTCAGGCTGGACACTTGGGCCTGTGAAGACGAGGCAGAGGATGGAGGCTCCACGGCCTGAGTGCCCGAGTGGAGGGGTCTCTGGGCGGCGCCCTCTGTGCCTCGCGGGGGTCGCCACCATCTCCTGCGGGGGGTGGGTGAGGCAGGGGCGTGGCCCTGCCCACTGAGCCGCAAATCTGCCCGACGGCGCGGCGTAGATGGGTTTACAGGCAGGAAGGGAGGACAGGATGTGGGCCTTCCCCAGTGACGGGGCGGCTCCCCCGCGGCAATGGCCAGCCAGGTGGCCACCTCCCGGCCCCCAGCCCCCAGGCCCGGCCCCGAGACCCCCGGGAGGGATGCCGCACACAGTAAGGCACAGCTGCTTTCCGTACAAGCGCTGATGGAGGCTGAGTGTTCTGTAAACGTCTGATTTCAGCCTTACACGTCAGGCAGCTGTCTGTTCCCTGGGAGCCGGTCGTTCTGTGGGAGCCGAGCACACCTGAGCTGCGCTCTCCTCCCTCAGGAGAGCCGGGACCACCCCCGGCACCTGCTGGGGGCACTGACCCCTGGGCCCCACCTCATCCCACCCTGCCGGCTCCACCCCTCCCCCGCCCTCTGGAACAGCCCCCGGGCCTGCGGCTGCCAAGCTGACCTGCAGGCAGAGGAGGGAGGAGGGCGGGGCTGAGGGGCCTCCGTGGAACCAGTGGGGCCCCGCCAGCCGCCCGCCTGGGCTGGAGCAGCCGACAGCCTCCGGGAGGCCGTGTGGAGGTTTGGGGCTTCCCACGAGGGAAGAGCGGGACCCTCGTCGCCAGGAGCTGCACAGGAACACACACCGACCGTGAGCGCGGTGCAGGGAGGGGGTGTGTGGCCTAAATCCGCGGCAGAGGGACGGCGTCCGATGACACAGACGCCCAGAGCCCATCTCCTCCTTAAGCAGCGCTGGGGCAGCTGGCGGGTGAGGACGGACAAGCCACGGGAGACCGCGGGGCACGGGCCCCCGAGCCGGGGATAGCCCCCCACCTGAGCATCGCTGCCCCCTGGAAGGTCATCCACGCTGGCCTGACCGCCGGTTGGTGCCCAGAGGGGGGAGCGGTAGGGGGCGTCTGGCGGGAGGCCCGGGGCTCACAGGCTCTGCTCTGTCTCCATGTGTTCCCCCCACGTCTCAGGCATCGAAAGGCACAGACGGGGCACGGCCACAGGTGACTCTCGTCACTGGTAGCAAGAACCCCCATGAGGCCCCGTCCCCAGGGCTCTGCTGGGGGACGGGGCAGCCTGCCGAGGGCCCAGCACCTCTAGTGCCAAAGACGCCCGCCTCTCCTCCAGGGAAGCCTACAGCCTGAGGACGTCACTCAGACTGGCCGTTCCCCAGCCCCATCTTGCAGACCTTTCCTTGTTTGTTAAAAATCCCACAGTGCCTGGCGCACGATGCACGGAGTCACCGAGAGGCTGTGAGTTTGGCCCTGTTCCTCTAACTCCAGTGAGCCTGCTGCCCCCGCTCTGCTGGACTCACCCGTGTGTCAGTGTCGTCCTGACCCGGCTCCACAACTGCAGGCCTGGGAGGAGAAGCGCGAGACCTCGGACCCTGCGTGGCAGACCAGGCCCCTCCTGTGGGCTGGCGCCAGGCTCGCCTTCACCACGGTCCACGTCACACAGACGGGACGGAGCAGGGCTAACATCTTTCCCAGGTGACAAAGCCACCACCCGAGTCCCAAGTCGGGGTCTGGCCAGCACCTCCCGCTCCCTTCTCGCTGCCCCTGCCCTGGGGCAACACCCTCTGGGAAGGACTCCTGCACTTCCTCGGGACATGGTGGCAGGCTCCATCTGCAGCCCCGGGGCCTGAGGTCTCCCCCGGCCACTCCTGCCTCGGTCCTCACCGGACGGGAGACCTGCCCCTGCAGGCCTCGCGTGTCTGCACAGGGTTACAGGCGCCTGGGAGGGAAGAGCGCTCGGTGGGACCTGCTGGCCGTGCTCGCAGCAGGCCGGACGCAGGAAGGCTCCAGGGCGTCCTGTGTCCAGGCCTGCAGCTCGGGGCTCTGAGGCCTACCAGTTGGAGCTCGGGGGCCCCCTGGCCGGTAGGTGGGAAGGCGGAGGCTCAGGTTCCCGGGCTGTGGACGCCTGCCCTGGGTGAGTGGGGGCGGGGTGACTGGAGGCCGAAGGGACCTGGGGCCTCGAAGCTGGAGGCTGCGGTGCTCCCACCCGCTGAGCCCAGCTTCCCAGTCCTGGGAGGGCCAGGCTGGGCGTGCGGGCCCCTGGCTGTCGGGGGGCTCTCGGCTCTCTTCAGGGTGCCCCCCGGAACAAGGGCCCCTGACAGTCAGCTGGGCTCTTCCACCTGTGGTAGAGGTGCTGGGCGGAGCTGCAGAGGGTGTGAGTGGCCAGTGGCCAAGCGCCAGGGGCCCGCATTGGCTCCGGGCTGTCCCTCCGCCTGGAGCATCTCCAGCGTGGATCCGTGATCCGCGGCTTCACTGTTGCCAACCCACCCCCAGTTCCCAGGAAGGAGAGGGCCGGTGGGCGGGGGTTCCAGAGGGAGGGACAGATCGTGTGCACAGCGGTGGTGCGGAGGTGTGGGGAGGGCCAGCAGGGCCTCACGGCACGTCTTTCTGAGGCTTCTCTGGGCCAGGAGCGCTTCTTCTGGCGTCGGTCACGTGGAAATCAGAACCTTCCACGTTCCAGGCGCAAAGGTCTGAGGAAGGCCCTGGTGTGCAGCCGGCACATGCATCCATGTGCACGGAGGAGCGTCATTCGGGGCTGTGATTCCTGCTGTCTTCTCGGCCGCCCGTCAAGGACTTGGGGGCTTCAGCCACATTTATTTTCATTTCGTGATCTCCCCTTCGGTATCCGCGGCAAACTTTGCGGCCAGCACAGCATCGCCCTGGCCCGTTGCTCCTCCCAGGCCGGGATGCGCGGGGGCCCGCGTCTCCAGCACCTCCCAGGGCGGGTGTGCCTGGCAGGCGTGGCTCTCGAGGCTCAAAGCGGTTCCAGGAGCAGACCGCGGAGACTGCTCTGGGCCTGACTCTCGCCTTGGGCCCCCTGCCCAGTGAGGACGGCGTCCAGCCTGCTTCGGGGAGCACGGTCCTCAGCTCGAGCCTGGCCCGGCCAGGCCTGACCAAGCCCGTGTCTCCCACTGGTGGGCACGGCGTGTCCCTGGTCTGGGCCCGGGCCTGGCCCACTGCCCGCCCCTCCTCCTCCCTCCAGTCAAGGCCCCGCACGGCATCTCTGGGCCTCACTTGCCCTCCGGCCCGAGCTCCTCCCCTGAGGTCTCGGGAGCAAAGCGGCCTCAGGAAAGCAGAAAACGGAGGCTGCACGGAGGACCGGCTGCCAGATCCCGGGGAGGGGGGGCGCCCTGGCCCTGCTCGGCGTCAGCAGCCCTTCCTTTCCAACCTGCTGCCCCGACCTCAGGAAGCAGGGACGTTCCAAGGGAGCCCCCTCCCCACCCCGCCAATCGCCAGCCCAGAGGCCTGAGTGGCACAAGATGACCTGGGTGTGAGGGTCCCGGGGCACCTGCTGGGGCCCCCCCGGCCTCCCCCTCCCCAGCCTCTGGCAGCTCCATCCACTAAGGATGTGTGTGACGGAGGTGCAGGGCCTCTGTCCTCAGCGTGGGCCTTCACTCCCTCCCTGTGGTGTCAGGAAACGCCCGCCCAGCGTCCGCTGCTGCCAGGCGCTGTGCTGGGCCCAGGAGGCGGAGCCCAGCTGTGTCCTGTGAGCACCGCCCGCCGGGGGAGGTGGCCCAGGGCCGCAGGTGTCTGGGAGGCCGGGAGCCCTGGGCAGCTGGGCTCTGCCCTCGGCCAGCTTTGGTCCCCACAGGGCATCGGGAGATGCTCTTAGGGTCAGCGGGGTTGGACCCACGGAGCACGAGCGAACAGCGTCCTGGGAGCAGAGTCACCTGCACAAGCGCAGATGCAGAAAATAAGCACGATGAGGACAGGGAGAGGCCAGGTGAACCGAGCGGAGGGCGTTCACGGGAGGCGGACGTAGAAGCTGGAGCTGCAGACGCAGGGGGCCTGGCCTGCGAGGATGGGGAACCCCCCTGGGGGATGGCCCGCTGGACGTCATGGGAAGTGTTCGCTCCCTTGACCTCGCCCTGGATTTCGGCAGAACCCCGCCTGGGCTCCCAGCCTCACCACCTCTTTGCTCAGAGAGTCCCCAGGGTTCCCTGCAGGCCCAGCACAGGGACAGCGGACGGAAGAGCAAACCCGCCAGAGGGGGCGGGACCGAGAGTCACGGCAGGAAGGGGTCTCACGGTGCAATCGGGGGCACTGGGTCCCCACACGCCGTCCCCTGCGGAGCCTGGAGCTCCACGCACGAAGCAGTGGCGTCTGAGGTCTGGCCCTGCTCTGCCCTGTGCGGGGCCGGCCTGGTAACCCACGGCCCCTACCATCTAATGCTAATGCTCGGGAAGGCTCTGGAGAGCGTCTTCGGTTCACCTTTGCTCGTATTAAAATGCTGACTTGAGCTTTTGGTTGTGCCGAGGGGAAGGCAGCCTGGGCCAAAGGAACGCTGTCCCTCCTGGCATGCCGGGACCTGGAATTGTGGTTGAAAACCTGGCCTTAATTGGAACTATCACCTGTGTGCGCCCAAGTCTGGCTTTAATCCTCTGCGGCACGTTTGCTGAGACTCAGCCACCGCAGGTGAGGACGGCGGCCGAGCTCTTCCTCCGGACTCCGAGGAGGGTGAGCCAGGGAACTTCTCCATCTCCACGCCTCCTCTGTCCCCTCTTGAACCCGGACGCCGTTCTCCCGAGAGCCAAGTGCGCACAGGTTGGGTTTGAAACGTGAAAGCCTTGGGGGGCTCTGGCCTGCATTTCCACCACATTGGTGTCGTTGCACCTCTGCTCTCACCAGCTTGGGGAACATCCTGGGGAGCATCCCCCCCAAACACGTAGCAGCCGTTCACCCGCCTCTCAGGGCCCCTCACGTCAGGAGGGGACGCTGGGCCCCGCCCACCTCGTCTGCTCCTCACGCCGGTGGGTAAACTGAGGCAGGCGGGCCGCGAGCCGTCCCGGGACCTTCATCTGGAGCTTCAAGACCAGCATCCCTCGGGCTGACCTCCAAACAGGCACACAGGTCACCGTCCACCCTAAGGAAGGCGGCCAAGGCGGCCTGACCTCCCCACCTGCCTCGTCAATGCGGTTGCCTTTGATTATAGCAACTTCACGAACCATCTTCAAATTGTCAATATTTTAACTTCTCAGGAATCTCCATATGTGTTTTCTCTCCTGTAATTTCCAGTAATTATGAATTCCTTAGTCTTCCCCATGACAGAGAACGACCCAGACACCTGTCAACACATCCCTCTGCTGCCATGTCTTCCAGTGAGAAAACACAGAGGTGAATCATACTTCAGAATCATTCTTGACCCTTGAACTGATGATTCCTCACGGCTCCCTTTAGTCCCGCCTTAGCTCCGTGAGGGTGTGCGGTCTCCCCTGCGTTCGTTTGCGCACCTCCGGTAACTGCAGTTCTCGTGCGTCAGTGTGCCAAGTGCTTCACTTTGCTCTTTTATCTCATTTAATCCCCACAATGATCCAAGACCATTCCCGCTTTACAAAGGAGGACACTTCCACCCAGAGAAATTAGTAAGCTGCAAGTGTGGTCGTTTCCTCGAGCTGCTGTAACAAAGTACCACGGACTGCGTACTGGCTTCAGCAGCTGGACTTCATCCTTTCACGGCCCTGAGGCCGGAAGTCAGGGCGCAGGGCTGCCCGAGGCCCCAGGGAGGGTTCTGGTCCCCCCACGACGCCGGGAAGGTCTCTGGCTGGGGGCATCACGACGCCAGTGTTCACACTGTGCTCTCCCTGCTTGAGTGTCTGCGTCCAAATTTCTCTTTTTTATAGGGACACGATCATAGTAAATTAGGGTCCACCCAACTCAACCCTGACCTCATCTTAACTAATTGCATTGGCAAGACCTTATTTCCAAAGAAGGTCACATGCTGAAGTACTGTGAGCTAGGGCTTCAACATCTGAATCTGGGGGGATGCAATCCTCCCCTAACACCAGGGTCAGAGCGGGCGAGTTACAGAGGCCCCGCAGGCCACTCCAGACCATGCAAGGCAGCCGGGCTGCATCTGACTGTGGCCTGAACCCCAGGAGGTCACCTGCCACTCACCTGACATGGTCCTGAAGTGGTGCACAGGACACCTGGGGTCAGAGCCTGGGCTGGGGCTGGCTCACCATCACTCCCCCAGGGGCTGCCCTTGCTCCCACGGGGGTCTAGTCGCTGCTGTTTGGAAGGCTGCCCACCGTAACACGCTCAGGGTCAGCATTCACGTGGCCCGTCCACAGGGAGCAGCGTGGCCCGTGGGAAAGTCTGCCGAAGACACCCAGTTGGAGATGTCTTTTCCAGACGCATTACCTGATTTATTTTTCCAAAGGAAAGCAAAAAAAAAAAAAAAAAAGAAGGGAGGAAGGCAGGGCTGGGACCCCAGAGGAAACAGGAATTAGGTGGAGGCCACCAGGCGTGACCCTGCAGGCCCGGCTCCTGTAAGGTGATCGGTTGTTGGGAGGAGAAAGCAGGGCAAGTCTGCAAATCACAGGCCATGATGACAGGAAGGGTTTTGTCAAAGTCAACACCCTGTGCCTCTGAGGAAGGCGAGCAGAGACGGCGGGGCAGGAGGTTTACAGCCTAGAGGCCTCCCCAGCACGGTTTTCTTTGGAGTGGGCTTGGCATGGAGATGGCACAGGGAGGGACACAGGCCCCTGGACGGCACGGGGAGAGACGCAGGCTCCAGGACGGCACAGGGAGGGGACGCAGGGTCCCTGGAAGGCATGGGGAGGGGACGCAGGGTCCCTGGAAGGCATGGGGAGGGGACGCAGGCCCCTGCATGGCACGGGGAGGGACGAGGGTCCCTGGACAGCACGGGGAGGGATGCCAAGGGCCATGGGATTGGTGACCAGCTGGTGGGATGGATGGAGGGTCTGTGGAGGGAGGTGAGTCACGGCTCTCACCTGAGCCCATTCTCCTGCTGGAAGGGGCCTGATTGGAGGCCAGACACAAATAGCAGCGCTGGAAGGATTCCTAACCCACCTTTCCCTGAAAGGGTTTCTTCTTTTCAGGAGTGAAGGGGGCCCGCAGGGAAGAAAGGCAGAATGGAGCTCTTTCAAAGGAGCAGAGAGAAGAAGGGATTCCAGGAGACACAGAGAAGCTGATGGATTTTCTAGCAGCTGAAGTGAAAGGGGTGTTTGTTGCATGGATTTTATTGCCTTTCAAAGAGAAGGCAACATGCTTTTGGAAACGGCCCATCAGCACCGGGGCCTCCGTTTACCAGACCGCCTGGCGGAGCACAACGGATCTGCGCAGGCTTCTGGGGGGACGGCAGTGGCCCACCCAACAGAGAGGGGACAGCACAGCAGGAGCGGCAATGCCATGGTCCGAAGAGAGACTGTTGTACGTGGATGATTCTGGAAACGAGCTCCTTTGGCTCCCGTCAGCAGCCAGGCGCTCTAGCACCCACTCGAGCTGGGGTGAGAGCTCGGAGAGTCTGGCTGCCGACTGTGACCAGAGGCAAACGTCCCGACGCCAGAGGTCTGAGCCGCTCGCGGGAGCGGATTGCTGCGATGTCACAGCTTCCACCAGGGATGCGGAAAATGCCTCCGAGTGCTGCTTCACAAAGTGTGTTCCAGGGAGCCCTTGCGCCCTTGCAGATGTCACCACTGTCCTAAGAAAAAGGTGTCCCAGAAGAGCGGGGGACACTGCGGATCGCCAGCCTTTCTTGGAAATTCACGCAGTAACAAATTAAACGTGCAGGAGAAACTGGTTGCAGGCCAGGTACTTTGCTTTCTGGTGATCCAACTGGTTTAGCCCAGTATTTATGCCATTGTTTTGGCCATGGAATCACTCCCCCCCTCCACTTTTCTCAAAAGATATATCACGAACATCTCATGAACCAGTTCAGAGCCATCTACTCGAGGGCAAATGGATTCTGCTGCTACTTAAAATGGGAGATATCTACATAATTTTCAAAACTTTTTTTCAATTTGAAAGTAAGAATTGAAAAATAATTTAATTTACATTTTTGAGATATAACTGATATATAATATTATATTAGTTTCTGGTGTACAACATAACTTAATTTTCATTTTAAAATTAAAATTTTAAATTAATTCAATATTAATTTAACCTATAAGGAATTTAAAAAGTACAGAATGATGTATAATGCAAAGTACTTCTTCCTACCCTGTATTAAGGTTCTCCAGAGAAACTAATAGGAGATGTGTGTGTGTACCTATCTACATATAGATAGGGAGAGAGACAGAGACAGAGACAGAGACAGAAAGTATTTAAGAAATAGTGGCTGCAAAAAAAAGAAAAAAGAAAGAATGAAATGGCTGCAAATTTCTCAATATGATAAATTCATTCAACAAACCTACAAGCAGACTAAATGAAAAGCACAGTAAAGCACTTCATAACCACATTGCTGAAAACCAATGGTAAAGCAATAATCTTACAAGCAGCTAGAGAAGACACAATGTGTACAGAGAACAGGGGCAGGGATGACAACAGACTTATAAAGACTACAAGAGCTAGAAAACAGTGAAGATGCATCTTTAAGAACAAGGCAAGGGTGGGGGACCCTGTTAAACTAGAATTATTTATCCTCAAAAAAGTACTTTCCAGAAAATAAAGTGAAATTTTTTTAGACAAACACTGAAAACATTCACAGACCTGCACCATAAACTGTTGAGGGAGATTCTTCCGTTAGAGAAATGTGCTGCAGGTGAAAATTTGGATCTACACAAATGAAGAATGCCAAACACGGCAGATATGCAGGTGAACAGGAAAGATCTTTCTCTTAGTCTCTTAAAAAGATAATTGGTCTGTGTCTTTATTCCCGTCTTGCCACTAGGTTCTTCATGACCTTTTTTTTCCCCCTTAGATTCCATACATATGTGTTAGCATACTGTATTTGTTTTTCTCTTTCTGACTTACTTCACTCTGTATGACATGGGGAGGGGGAAGGGTAAGATGTGACAAAGTGAGAGAGTGGCATGGACATATATACACTACCAAACGTAAAATAGCTAGCTAGTGGGAAGCAGCCGCATAGCACAGGGAGATCAGCTCGGTGCTTTGTGACCACCTAGAGGGGTGGGATAGGGAGGGTGGGAGGGAGGGAGATGCAAGAGGGAAGAGATATGGGAACATATGTATACGTATAACTGATTCACTTGGTTATAAAGCAGAAACTAACACACCATTGTAAAGCAATTATACTCCAGTAAAGATGTTAAAAAAATAATAAAATAAAATAAAAAAAAGAAAAAAGAAAAAAAAAGATAATTGGTAGTAGTTCTCTGTGTAGTGTCAACAACAAAAATAAAGTTAAAAATAAGATTTAAAAGATAATTGACTGTTTAAAGCAATAATGATAACAGTGTATTGTAGGATCTATAGAATGTATGGAGATAAAATGCATGACAACAGTAACACAAAGGGCAGGCAGTGTGAATGGGGAGTGTGCTCTTACAGGGTTCTCGCTCCAAACATGAAGTGTTTATTATTATTGGAAAGTAGACTAGGATACATTAAAATCAACACTGTAAGCCTTAGAGCCACCACTAAAAAGTAAAACAAAGACCTATAGCTAATAAGCAAAGTGTGGGAAAAAAAGGAATTTTTTTTTTAAAGCTCAAAGAGAAGACAGAGAAAGAAAAACGAACCAAGAACTGACAGAACAAGTAGAAAGCAAATAGCAAGATGGTAGATTTAACCAACTTATGTAGGTTAAATGAACTGTGAAGCGTCTAACACACCAAATAAAAGTAAAATATTTTCAGATTTCATGGAAAAACAAGATGCTAAAATTTATATGGAACTGAAAATAACCTAGAATAGCCAAGACGATTTTGAAAAAGAACAAAGTTGGAGAACTTACACTACTTGATTTCAAAACTTGCTATAAAGCTACTGTAATCAAGACAGTGTGGCATTGGTGTGAGTCGGCTGGGCAGAACAGAAAGTCCAGAAATAAGCCTTGCATTTATGGTCAACTGATGTTAGACAATGAACCCACACAATCAATGGGGATAGTTGGATAGCCATATGCAAGAAAATAAACATAAACCTTTACTTTACACCATGTACAAAAATCAACTCAAGATGTAGGAAAAACTTCAATGTAAGAGCTTAACCTACAAAACTTCCAGAAGAAAACAGGTAAAAAATCTTATGACCTGGGTTTAGGCAAAGATTTCTCTGATATGCCACCAAAAGCATGATCCAAGAAAGAAAAAAATCGATAAATTTGCTTCATCATAATTAAAAACTACTGTTCTTTGAAAGACACTTTTAAGAAAAAATAAAATAACAAGTTATACGTTGGTAGAAAACATTTGAAATATACATATTTAAAAAAATAAGAATTGTATCCATAATACATAAAGAACCTCATTACTCTCTAATAAGATAAACAGCCTAGTTTTTTAAAAAAATGAGCGAAATAGTTTAATAAACACTTTACTGAAAGGGCTAAACCAATGAAAATAAACATATGAAAAGATGCTTAACATCATTAGTGGTCACGAAAATTCAAATTAAAACCACAGTATACTACTCCACACCCACTAGGAATGGGCAAATTTAAAAAATAAAAATCTGACAATACTAAGTGTTGTTGAAAATGTGGAGTAACTAGAATTTTCATATATTGTGGATAGAAATGCAAAACGGTACAGACACTTTGGAAAACACACGGCTTTTTTTCTTAATAAAGCTAAACATACACTTACCACACAACTAGCAATCTCACTCCTAAGTGGTTATATAAGGGAGTGAAAATGTAAGTTCACACAATGTCTTGAAAGCAAATGTTAATATCAGCTTTATTTATAATATTCAGGCACTAGATGTGACTCAAATGACTGTCAGCTGCTGAGTGGATCAACAAATGCGGTCTCTTCCTAAAATGGGTGAAGGGATGAACTACTGATCCTTGCAGCAAATTGGTGCATCTGAAAAACATTATTCTCAGTGAAAGAAGCCAGACACGAATGATTACATACCTACAGTATGATGCCATGTATATAAAATTTATATAAAATTTTAGAAGAGGCAACAGAATGGTAACAGAAAGAGAGGTGGTGGCCAGGTCCAGATTTTGGGGAGGGGACTGACCGTGAAGGGCCAGGAGGAGACTTTTGGGAGATAGAAATGTTCTGTTTATTGATTGCAGTGATGATTTCACGACTGTAAAACTGCACTTCCCCAAAACTCTGAATGTTACAGTGAAAATTGTCGAATTTCCTTACACATAAATTACCGTCGATAAAGCTGATTTTTTAAAGCAGTAAACTGTTTGTAGCTTTTTCCCAGCAAGCTCTCTTGGGACACACCCTTTGGGAGCCCTGGGCCGACGTGTGAGAAGCCCCTGTGCCTGAGAGGCCGCATGGAAAAGTCATAGGGAGAGGCCTCGAAGCTCCGCCTTCTCTCCCTCAGCCCCCAGACCCACGCCCGAGGATGCCTGCAGGTAACGCTGCCCCAGTATTTGAGCTGTGCCCATGGACCCCTGCCTAAATTGCAGGTTTGCAAGCGGAATCCACGTCACTGGTTTAACCCACCAAGTTTTGAGGTGGTTACACAGCTGTGGATGACTGGGACCACTGGGGAAGGTCTAACAAGTGAAAACCAACCCCACTGCTCATCAGCGTGGCCACACGCCTTCTTTGTCTCAAAAGTATCACTTCTCATCCCTCCACCCTGACCTAGAAATACAGCCCCGTGAGTGTCTGTATTTAGTGCAGGCACAAGGCATGAGACCAGGCATACAGATCAATGGAATAGAACTGAGTCCAGAAATAAACCCACATATTCATAGTCAATTGATTTTTGACCAAGGCACCAAGATAATTTAATGAGGGAAAGGGCAGTCTCCAACAAATGGTGTTGGGACAACTGGATATTCACATGCAAAAGAATGGAACTAGACCCTTACCTCGTATCATATACAAAAATTAACTAAAAAAAAAAATCAACAACCTGATGTAAGAGCTAAAACTATAAAACCCTTAGAAGAAAACATAGGAGTAAATCTTCATGACTTTAGATTAAGAAATGAATTCTTATATACAAAAGAATGGAAAACAAAAGAAAAAAATCAATAAACTGTACTTCACCAAAATTAAAAACTTTTTTGTTTAAAATGACACTCTCAAGAAAGTAAGAAGACAACCCACAGAATCAGAGGAAATATTTGCAAATCATATATCTGATAAGGAACGTAATATCTAGAATATGCAAAGAACTCTTACAATTCACTAACAAAGACAAAAACCCTAATTACAAAATGGTCAAAGATTCAAATTGTTATTTCTCCAAAGAAGATATACAAAGGGACGATAAGCAAATGAAAAGATGTTCAACATCATTAGTCACTAGGGAAACATATATCAAAACCATGGGAGATACCAGCTCACACGCATGAGAATGGCTGTAATCAAAAGACAGGCAAGTATCAGCAAGGATGTGGGGAAACCCAGAGCCCTCATCCATTACCGATCGGAATGTAAAATTGTGCAGCACCTTCGGAAAATGGGTTTGGTAGTGCCCCAGAGTAACACGGAATTACCATATGATCCAGCAAGCCCACTCCTAGATAAATACCCAAGAGAAACGGAAATGTATTTCCACCAAAAACGTGTCCAAGAAGGCTCATAGCAGCACTATTCACAAAAGCCAAAAATCGGCACCACCCAGGTGTCCACTGACACGGATTTCTCCCTGACCAAACTCTGCTCCGGGTCCCCTGAGCTGGGTTTCAACCAGGCCTTGACTTTGGGGCTTCTCCGTTCACCTCTGCCTTGTCCAAACTGAGCAAGAAACCTGATAAGTCAGTTCAGTCAGAACCCCACCAGATCTGATCACCCTCAGCATCTAATCGGGCTCCCCACCCCCCGCCTGCAGGTGATGTCTGAACGCCTGGCCTGCCCTCAGCCAGGATCCCATCAGGTTGGTTTAGCCGGAACGCCCATCACCCCAGATGTTTCCTTCTCGTAGTTTTCTGTGCACAACCCCCCACCGGCTCCTCGGCTATAAATTCCCACTTTTCCTTGTTGTATCTGGAGTTGAGCCCCATCTCCCTCCCCCACTGTGAAGCCGCACAGTAGGTGGTCTCTGCACCTGCAGTGGCCCTGAATGAAGGCTGCCTTCCTGTGCTCGAGCCAGTGTCATAAATAACCCCCCAGCGGACGAGGGGGTCGGCACAGAATGGGGTAGCGCTCACCACGGAGCGCTCTTCTGCAGTAAAGGAGTGAAGGTCTGATTCATGCTACAGCAGGACGTACCTCGGAGATGTCAGCTGCGTCAAAGTAACAAGTCACGAAAGCCGAACTTTGTGTGACTCCGTGGGTAGGGACCATCCAGAAGGGGCAGGTCTAAGGAGATACAAGGTGGATGAGGGGTTGGCGGGGCTGAGGGAGGAGAGAAGGGGAGTGACGGGGAGTGAGAGCAGCGAGTCTACCTGAGGGTGATGAAAATGCTTCAGGATGAGACTGTGACGGCTGCACGCCTCTGGAAGTGTGCTAAAAACCACCGGACTGTGCACTTTACATGGGTGAACGTATGGCATGTAAATCAGATCTCAAGAAAGCTGTTAAAAAAAAGAAACACACCTCGTTGAATAACACTTGTTAAATTAAAAAATATTTATAGACGGGAACTTTTACAACTGTTTTTAAAAGAATATGAGTGTTCCCCCAAATGTTAATGTGTGTTTTGCAGAAAAAAGAAGAGAGCTCCACGCAAGTAAGATCAGGAAGTGCTGGTTAAAAATGTCAAACCGGTGTCTGCTGCACAGGCACGTGGCTCTCAGGGCGGCTGCAGGGCCAGGTCTTTTCCACAGAACGTGGTTTGGGTAGTTTTGCACAGAGACGTGTAAGCTCACCATTGGGGACTGGGAAGACGGGGTGGGGGGGATGGTGCTTTTGCTTTTCACTCACGACAAGCGAGTTCCTTTCCCAGGAGGCAGGCTGCTGAGGCCACTGGGCTCAGACACCCTCCCTGGGGACCTCGTCTGTTCTCCACGTCTGTTCTCCGTACTGCTGCCGGAGCAAACCACGGCAGCCTGAACTCCTGTAAGTCAGGTCAGAGGCAGAAATTTCCCCTTCTAAGTACAAGGCCTCTAGAAAGTGTCAAATAGTCAGTAGAGCTCGCCTGCAGCCCCTGGCATGCTTTCGGCGGAAGTGCCACATCCTTCCTGCCTCCCTGCCCTGTCCCGCCCTGTCCCTGAGCTCCCCTGCAACTTCTGAGGCCTCCCTCGCCACCCTCATCCCTTCAGAGCCTGCTCTGCGCTGCGCTGAAGCGTTAAGTGCGCTACATCGTGCCACCTGCCATCCGCCAGGCTCAGAACCCGGGTGAGTGCGGCACCAAGGGCGGCCTTCCAGCTGCAAAGCCGTGAGAGCCACAGAGCTGCCGAGAGGGCACAGAGTGGCAGTCTCTCCAGGGGAAAGGGAAGCGGCGGCACCTGATCGCAGAAACGAGCTTCTGCGAAATTTTGAATGCACACGAGCAGCCAAGCAGCAGGCTGGCGAGTGGCAGAGAGGAC
The DNA here is from genome assembly GCF_028564815.1 of Eubalaena glacialis. Taxonomy (NCBI): domain Eukaryota; kingdom Metazoa; phylum Chordata; class Mammalia; order Artiodactyla; family Balaenidae; genus Eubalaena; species Eubalaena glacialis. The sequence goes on along the minus strand of NC_083727.1, from coordinate 453,364 downwards.
AGAGCTGGTCTGGCCTCTGGTGCAGCCGTGCAGACGACGGGTGGACCGGGCCTCCAAGGGCCAGACCCCTGTGTCCCAGACAAGCCTCCAGGGCCAGAGCAGGGGGACATCCACGCCATCTCCATGCAACAGAGAGGACCCACGCGTCATCGGGTTGGCCAGTGCCAACTGTGGACCAACCTCCCTGCTCCTGAGGGGGTTCAAGACCCAAGGCTGCCGGAGTCATGGCCCACAGGGAGAAGCTCTGTCTCGGATTCTGGGAGGACCATGGACAAAGCAGGGGAGCCGGACTCGGAAACGGAGACCCGGAGCGGAAGCCCCCGCTCACGTCCGCCCCCGCGAGCTGGCTGCCAACCCTGGGGCTTCCAGGGGCCTCTGAGAACATCTGCTGAATGGAGGGTGGTTCAGAGTTTAAGTGGACACGTCTTGAGTATGTCCTGAACCGCTGTTAATGGAGTTCACTTGAAGGGAATTCAATTTAAGTCAAGTTGGCAAAGATTTACTGAGTCCCCACTCCAAATAAGGTTCTGAAAAGGCCGGGACAAACAGCTCTTAGAGAAACGTATGTGCTTGTGGACTTCAAATGGCTGGTTTGGTGTTAGGGGTAATGGAAATCTTGTTCTCACTTGTCCAAATAATCAGAATTAATTTAAGATTCGATGGCAAACTGAGTCAACTGGTAAGCAGGAAACATGGAGAAATAACTAATCATAACAAGACATGCAGTTACATTTAACTCATGCTAAGTTAAGAAAGAAAGGGCTTCATCTAGGAAGCTAAGTAATTCCACAATGCTAGTTAAAAGTGCTGCTTTTGTGTGGCTCTGAAGAGCCTTCCTGTCACTCCTCAACTCACCCCTCACCAGGTCTGCTGCCTGGGGCTCTGACGTCCCGAGGGAGGGGAGCAGAGTGCTGTCGGTACCGCTGACCACAGAGGGGAGCACGCAGGGGCCGGGACCCCTGTCACGAGGCAGGATGACCTCATCACTCATCTTCTGAAATTCATTTGTAAAAATAATCTTGAATAAAAAACGTCTCATTGTCCAGTTTAGTTCTTAAATACTAGGTATTTTTCCTCCCACAGATGGTTAAAGTAGAGACCGCTCAAGGCAAATCTGCTCTGACGGGTGAAGGGCAGGGCCCGGGAGTGCGTGCACGCATGGCCGGCCCAGCCTCCATCCCCACCCCCTGGCGGCACCCACACTCCATTGGAGGGTTGCCTCCCCCATTGTGGACGGTCCCCCAGGAACCCGGCACCACCCCCGCCAAGGGTCAACGGGCCAGTCCTTTAGGATTTGCTCTTCTGGGACCTGGCGGCACTGCGAAGGGCTTCCAGCTCTGGCTTCCTGGCAAGACCGCCGAAGGCCCTGCTCCGGGCGACACCCTGAGACGTGGGATTTCTGTCCTCCCGAGTCCATCCTTCCGACCACTCCAAGATACTGGGGCCCGTGGGCAGCCGTGAGAGTGAGCCTGGAAGCAGGTTTTTCACCCCATAGAGCTTGAGGGGCAGGAAGAGACGCCAGGGGCGATGGAAAAGCTTGTTATTTTGATTATGGTGATGGTTTCATGGGTATTTGTGCACATCAAGCTGTCAAACCCCACACTCAGTTATTATACTTCTTTTACTCCCTGGTGACACTGTGAAAGCTGGGGCAGTGGGATGAGAAGGGAGGAGAGGCCGGCTCCACAGATCGGAGACTCATGTCTCTGTCTGGGGTTCACGGGCATCATTCAGGTAGAGAAGCAGGCATTTGAGCGGCTCTTCTTTCTGTCCACATCGGGATTGGCAACGGGATTGCAGACTCTGCTTGTAGAATCAGCCCACGCGCAAAGGCAAAATCACTCAAAAGCAGAGCAATTTCGGGGACTAGAGAGTTTTGCCTTTTGGAGGACAGAAAGGGGCTGGAGACCCAGGCGTGAACACGCAGGCAGCCAGCGGGGAGAAGAGAGAGGTGGGCTGAGCGGGGAGGCGCAGACAGAGAGCTTTCGGGTCCCTGAGCTCGTGGACGGGAAGCGGGGTCCCGGCAACAGCGACACAAAGATGGGAGTGTTCCCCGAGGGGCCATGGCAGGGCCCACACCTGCTCGTCTGTCCTCAGCGAGGGTCTCGGGGGTGGGGGGAGGCCGACAGCGGTGGGGTGCGGTCTGTGCAGATGTGCGTCTCCGCCCGCCCGCTGGATGGGGCTGGGGGACGACCGTCAGCGGGACAGCACAGCAGCCCTCCACTCACACACTGGCTGGGCTGAGCCGCCAGCGCCTAGAGACAGATGGTGCGGCTTTATTGACCCCTTCTTTACCTGCTCTGTGGTGGATGTATTTACGACCCCAGCTAATTTCTGCCCTTCCGGGGTGCTGCGGCGCTTGGGACCCCAAATCATCCCCAGGGGCCCAGATCTGGGAGGCGGAAGTTCCACTTAAGCGTGTGAGAGCCTGGAGACAGCAAGCAGTCTCGCCCACCTCGAAATCTGTTTTGTGAAATGTGGCATTTACCTATAATTTATGCACAGTTGAAGGTGTGAACCTAAATATGAAAAACATAGAGCAACACCCCAGCTCCCAGGAAACACCTAAAATCACTCACTCTTCACTTAAAACAAAGTTTAGTCACGATGAGAAGCCCTTTCAAAAACGTCGGCATCTAAGAGCGTTTGAGAATCTCATAGATTTTCCCTGCCACCCGGCATGAGTTAAGGACAGCAGCCTGGTGATTGCTGCGGGGGAAGCTTCGCGGACGAGGAGCCGGGAGGCCGGAGCCTGGCCCCCAGCCGCCCAGCACAGGCCGCGCAGCCTCGAGCTGCTCTCTCCCCTCAGGGTGGGGGGCTTCTCCTTGAAGGAATGGAGCTCCACCGGCATCAAACGAGGCCGTGTGCACAGTCGCGGGACAGGCGCCTGCGCGGGAAACGTGGCCTCTTTCTCTGAGCTCTGCCCGCCGTTTCTCCTAAAACATCCCCAGCTACATTTTTCTGGTTAAGCAATGAGCAGTAATGACTATTTTTAATTTAAAAGCATTTCTCAGACCATAGTGTGGAAGCCATTAAATTCACTACTTACGGCCGCTGCTGATTTCATTCTGATAAGTTTGTGTAAAGATCGAGGAACAGAAAACTGTCTCCAGCACACGGTGACAATCCCCGTGAGAACAGACGTGTGGGCCGGCGCCCGGCTGTGGCCTAGGGAGCCGAGGCGAGCTTCCGGAGGACACAGCTGAGTTGTGCCCGTCCGTCTCTGCCTGGGCCTGGCACCACGATGGGCACTTACGAACGGGAGCGGGTGAAGGCCACCGTCCATGACGCGGCACAGCCGGGCGACTTCCGCCACCTTGTGAAGTTCCGATGAATAATACGCCCTCTGTTTCGTGGAGAACAGAGGGCCCTTGGAGAGCTGGCTGCAGGAAATGGCCTCTGCTCTGCTGGGCGGACCTGACCCAGGTCCCAGCTCGCGGCTGGCGGTCGTGTCGTGTCATCCGTAATCCTGTGGGTCTCTACGTGGAGGGGCGTCACACGGGGCTGTCATGCAAGACTGTTTCTGCCTAGAGCTCCTCCCCATCTGGGTCAGCGGCAGCTCTGTACCCGAGTCCTGTTGGACGGTCTTCCCCCCTTGGTCTCTCCGTCAGGCCCACCCGCCCCAAGTTTAGCCCCTCACCAACCCCTCAGTGTTACTTCCAAAAGGCCCCGAGAAGCCTCCCCTTCTTTCTCTGCAGCCTCCACCCTGATTCCTGTGGCTTTGACCTCCCCCAGACCATCCTTAAGGAGCTCCCCGCTTCCTGTCTCCCCTTCTGTGACCCACGACGTGCACGTGCAACCACAGTCTGTTTCCTAAAAGTAACGCAGGCATGGCCGTCTGCCTTCTGTGTAGCCCTTTGTACTTAGAACAAAATCCAGATCCCAGTGGCCATGCAGGGCTGGCCCGCCAACATCTCCAGGCTGGCCAAGTGTCCGCGTCCCACCTTGCTCTGTGTCTCTCCAGCACACCTGCTTCTCCCCACCCTGGTCAGCCCGCTCATCCCTGAGGGGCCAGTAAACGTCAGTTCCGTGGAGGGCCCTCGACCTCACGCAGGCCCCGGTACGAAGCCTGTACTCTTAGCCACACTGTTACAAATGCGTTTGCTTTATTTGCCTATCGTCTGCCTCTCCCGTTGGGCCAGAAGCTGCGCAGGCAGCCAAGGTCTGAGCTGTCCCCACTGTACACCCAGGACCCTTCCCAGCGCCTGTGCTTGGCGAGGGGTGAGCGGTGACGGGTGACAGGGCTGCAGCACGGTGGACCCAGAGCTGACTGTGGGCGGGACGCTTCCCTGGTGGAAGCTCGAGATAGAGCTCAATTCTGTAAGGATGAGAAGAACCGACTGACCCTCTCCAAGGGCGCACATTATATTATGCAAAGTCTTGAACCAAACAAACAAGAAGGCACTGTGGTTATGACGGCAGCACTTGGGTGCATTGCTCAGGACTTGGGTGTATTGTCTCAGCTAATTTCCAAAGCACCCTGTGAGGCCAGTGTGAAATAAGGTTCACAGTGAGGAGAAACTCATAGGTGGGTGCCACTGACTCACAATCACAGGTGCATGAAGAATTTCTGAAGGCGCTCGCTTCGACAGCACATAGGCTAAAATTGGAACGATACAGAGAAGATTAGCATGGTCCCTGGGCAAGAATGACATGCAAATTCGTGAAGCGTTCCATACATTAAGTCCCTTACATACAAACCTTCAAGTTGCGAACTTTCCAAGATGGGAACGTGCGTTTGCATGTCCAATTACGTAAGTTAGTTCATGTGTCTGGCGTACATTGTCACGTGCGAGTATCCTCTACAAGTGGTTGTGCTTTTGTGTACTTTACTGTACAGTAGTACAGTATCTTTATTTCAAGCCCAGGATGTCTGGAAGCAAGCATAAAAGCAGCAGTGATGTAGCTGGTACTGCTAAGAAGCACCAAGAGAGACAAGAGGAAGAAGTAACTGAAGAACTGAAGAGATTCACAACGCAGGAAATGGCAAGGGGAATTTTCTTTATTTGAGGAGGCACTGTTAGTTTTCGAGGCACAGGACCCGAACCTAGAACAGTACACAAAGGTTGCAGCAGCCGTTCAGAATGCAATCCAGTGCTACCGTGTCATCTATGACGAGAAAAAAAGAGCTACTACCCAGACATCACTCGATCGTTTTTTCAAGAGGGTAGATAGAACTGAATCCAGCAAGGAACCAGAACCTGTGCCATCAGTGTCAGGCGTGCCCAACATTGCAGCTTGCCCTCCGTCTCCTATTGCTGACGATCCTGCAGCTCTACCATCTCCCACCTCCTCTCCCTCCTCCAGTCAGTAACTCTTCTTGCCTGTTCCCTCCATGACAGCCCCTGTGTGCCAGCTGTTGTACTGCACTGCTGTACTTTTCAAGGGACTGTACTGTAAGATTAAAAATGTTCTCTTTATTTTTTGTGTTTGTTTGTTTTTAATGTATTATTTGTGTGAAAAGTACTATAAACCTATTACAGTACAGGACCATACAGCCGATTGTGTTAGTTGGGTACCTAGGCTAACTTTGTTGGACTTATGAACGTGCTCTCTGAATGAAACATTTGTATGTAGGGGACTTACTGTATTTAAAAAAAAAAAAAGAATTTCTGAAGGGAACTGATGAGATGCCCCCTCCTCAGCCTGAGGCTGTGTTACTGTGTGTTCTATGGATTGTCCTTTTGTCCGGGGCACTTGAACTTGAGTATAGATAAATTAAATAAATCTTAAGAGATAAATTTGATAGCTTTGTACATATAAATAGATCTGCTTTTCTGCAAAGAAGGTTGACTGTTTCCTGGGTGTCAAGACAGAAAGACAGGTACAGCAGGACCAGCCCCCAGAAAGCTCGCATCCACCAGGGGGTGAGCATGTGAATAAAAGATTAAAGCACAGTGGGGGACGCCCAGGAAGGGCCAGCCAGGGCTCAGAAGTGGGCAGAGGAGGGCAGTGGACATTAAGATTCATCCAGTCTTCCGCTATCCTTTCTTCTCCACAGCGTCCACTGTTTCCTTGGGGATGATGTACCCTCTCGCCGGGTGAGCCTTAGAGGGACAGTGGATCTGGGTGCCTGCCCTCCCCCCAGAAGCCTCAGCGCCACCAACTCCTTCTGGAGTGCAACCCTGCCCCTCGAAGGGTCAGCACTGGGCCGTGTCACCCGTGCCCAGGGCCGTCGTCCCCCTGCCTCTGGGTCAAGGCCACCGTCCAGGCTGCTCTCACCACAAGACCGCCCAGCTCCCCGGGGCTCGGGCCCACCTCCTCCCAGCTTCCAGTCCATTCTGCGACTGCAAGTGTCCCGCCAACAAATTCCCTTTCACTTTGGTGTCTAACTCGTCTCCGTTTCGTGCAACTAAGCCCTCTAATTATTAAGGGGGTTGAGGTGCCGCGGAGGATTTGGAGAGGCCTGTGCTGGAGGCCAGGCCGGAGCAGGGCTGTGCGGGGAAGGCGCGCGGGAAGGTCTGTGGACAGCGGGAGGAGGGGAGGGACGCGGCTCGGGAGCCCTGGGCGCGGGCGGCTCCGGCGTTGGCCTGGTTTCCGTGGACGGTGGGAGAGAGGAACCGCGCTGGGCTCGTTTCAGCTCAGTGTGTGCGCTTCTCCCCCGGCCACCTCCCAACAGCGGCTCTAATCCTTTGTGCATTTTTTCCAGCCTTCAGGAGATTCTCTCCGTGAATCCCATTCCCCTGCCAACAGTCATGACAAACGGGAGCCAGCCTCGCTCCCGTGAAATGACGGCTGTGGGGGCTCCCTGACCGGCTGCACGTCGAGCTGGCGGGGCCTCGTGCGGCCCCCACAGGCCTGCCGCCTGTGCGCAGCCCGCCTTTCCTGTCGGCCCCTCAGCCGCCCCTCAGCTCCTGGGCACCCTCCCGCTCCCCACAGCTCCCTGTCCCCGCTGAGCATCCGGAAGGCAGGTGTGTGGACAGGCCCGCGCCCGCGATGAGGGGACCGGGCAGGCGCGAGGGCCTCGGGAAAACGGAGACCGACCCTCTGCAAGGAGCTTAAGGCACCGCCCCGTCCGAGGGGTCTGTGGTGGGCGCATGGCTCCATCCTCACCGCCCCGTCTGAGGGGGTCTGTGGTGGGCGCAGGGCTCCATCCTCACCGCCCCGTCTGAGGGGGGTCCATAGTGGGGGCAGGGCTCCATCCTCACCGCCCCGTCCGAGGGGTCCGTGGTGGGCGCCGGGAGCTGGAGGGCTGGGCGAGGGGACCACCGTCTCCAGGGAAGCAGGGTAGTGGAGCTGGTGGGTTTATGTGCTGTTTCCGCGGCGGCCCACAGGCGCCCTCAGGAGCCACGGCAGTTTTCGCGCATCCGGCCCCGGCCCGGCGTCTATGAGGACGAGGCTGGCTTCGAGGCCCAGACTCTGGGCCGGGGCTGCTGGGGGGCGGGTGGTTCACGACGTGCTGCTGGGGAGCGGGTCTCCCCAAGGCCCCGGCCCGGCCCCTGGGGTTCAGCTGCTTGTTTCCAACGTTTCTCGCAGGGTAAACGCGAACAGCTTGTCTGCACACCGAGGCAGACCTGCCACGTGGGTCTGAGGGCCTCACGCCGGCTCGGGCAGCTCGCTTTCCAGCGACCTCGGAGGGTGCTGGCCGCCGGGTGGGCGCCCAGGCCAGGCGCCCAGACCCCAAGTGCGCCCGCCTGGAGGCCCTGCGCTTCCCTCTCCTTCACCGGCGGCGCCCGCGGGGCCTCAGGCCCTCAGACCCCCGCGACAGCCTCTCGTTCGTGGGGCCTCTCGCGCTCGCTTTGCTCTGTGGCTTGTGATGCGTTTGCCTTGCACCGATTCTGAGAACAAGCCCTGGGAGCTCGGAGAGTTCGTCTTGGAACTGCCTTCTCCCGGGTGTCCACCGCACCTGCCCCCGAGTGCGGTCACCGCTGGAGGGAAGGCCCCTCGGCCCCCTCACCACGGGCCCTCTTCTGGGGTGCGGAGTCTCTCCCTCTCTGATGGACTTTGGCCGTTGAGACCATCTGCCTGTCTCCAGCAGCTGTGGTTTGTGGCTGATGGCTGCCCCAGGCCTGGATCCCAGCCCCCCCCCCGAGCTGTACCCGGAGGCTCGGAGGGACTCCGGTGACCCTGGGTCTGGGGCTCCCGCCACCTCCCCCGGATCAGGAGGCCCGTGAGCGGCCCCGGCGTGATGCCAGCCCCCCCCCCCCACACCCCGCAGAGGGCCAGGGTGTCTGCTGTGCTGCTCTGACGAGGACTAGGGGCCTCACCCAGGCCACCTCGGTTGCTGAGTTCCCAGTGACTCCTCACTCCCTCCCCCCTCCCCACCCAGTGTCTGGCTTTGGGCTTCATTCAGAGCAGCCATTTCCCTTGGCTCTCGGGCCGGGCTGGTTCCTGGCTCCGGGGAGAAGGGCCCCTCTCGTGGGGGACGCCCCGAGCCCCAGGAATGGAGGAAGCAGGGCCACGGGGACAGGGAAGCTCGTCCTCAAGGGCACGGCCTGATTTTTACCTGACCTGGGGGTGACAGCACGTCGAGGCCCACAGGACAGGCACATGTGACACCCGCACAAGGACTGAAAAGCGGGTCCCAGGAGACTGCAGAGTGGGACCTCCTTCTGCAAAGTCTGAGGCCAAGCAGAATAGGTGGCGATGGCCAAGGCTTGTGTGCGTGTGAGGAGACCGCGGGTGGAAGCAAGCAGGGGCTCAGGCGGACACCCCTCACTGGCCACGAGGGACCCTGGACTCTGCCGGCAGGCACACAGGTGTCCTTTGTGTCACTGACACAAACATGCAGTAAGAGTCAGGGAGAAAAGGCCACCGGGAAGGGCCAGTGACCCCAAGCTGCTGCCCATGCTCTCGTCCCAGGGAGAACTCTTTACTCCTAGGAACAAGTTTGGGATTCATCCCCAGGTAGGGTGGCCACTGGCCAAGAAGCTGGTGGGAGGTTGCAGCTGGGTCCCAGCAAGAATCGTTGTGTTAGCTCCCGGCCCAGCGGCACGTGGAGGCTGCAGGGAGCGTGCCAGATGCTGGGGGCCTGGGAGTGTCCAAGCTGCTGGCCTGTGAAGGCTCGCAGCCACCAAGCCCCACACGGAGTCCCAGATGTTGCAGCGGATGCTAAGCCGCAGCCTGAGGCCGTCCCCGAGCCTGAGCCTGGGTGGTCAGCGCATTCCAGGGTGGGCTGGAGCGTGTGTCCAGGGCAGAGTGAGAGGAGCCCTGTGTCTGCAGTGCCGTGGTGGAGTGGGCTCTGCCTGGGCTGGGACCTGGGAACTCCCACGCAATGTCCCAGCTCCACTGGGACCACGAGGTCAGGGCCTGAGGGACCCGAGCACTGACAGTGTGTGTGGTGGGGCCTTTCCGAGAGGCAGGGCCCTGGGGAGGCGACAGGGAATGGGGTGGGTGGCGGGGAGGGAAGCCACTAATTTCAGAGCAAGCCCGGCGTGAGCACACTTCCCAGAGTCGTGTTTATTTTCCAGGAGCAAAGGCCTTGGGCTCGGGGCTCGCGGAGCCCTCAGGCGTGGCCTCCGGAGGGGGCTGTCCCCGGGGACAGGTGGCAGGCGGCCACGCTCATCCTGCGTGCACACCGCAGCTCCCCAGGGGAGGGGCAGAAATGCGGGCAGGGTCTCAGACCCTCTGCCAAGTCTGGTGCTTGCCCCGGTCCTCCCGGAGGGTTTCCTCCCCTGCTGTTGACGCCCGGTCATCCCCTTGGGCCCTGGGCCGGGGGGCATGGAGCCACCATCCTGTGTCCCCCTTCACCCAACTGCGCCCAGGCTGCTGGACCTGGCCACTTCACAGGCCTCCAAGGTGGGCTGGCCGTGGCCCTGCTCTCGCCTCACCGGGCCCCCAGCTCCTGGCCTTTCCTTGGCTGTCCTGTCTCCATCCAGACAGGAAGCCATGGGTTTGTGGCAGCTCAGCCTCCGTCTTCATGGACAGCGCACCCGTGTCCCTGCATTTGCAGCCACGGATCCAGGTCCTGGATGGGCAAGCAGCGAGTGAGCTGACCCTGCAGCCTCTATTCTGATTCTTTGCGTCTTCCTGTTTGTTTTTGGTGAATGAATGGAATCTTAGATAATTCTCTTTTTTCCAGCACGCGGACGTGGCGCACTCCGGGCGCGTCTGTCTGCTGCAATGTCGGATCCACGCCGCTGGTGACGGTCACGGGAGCCCTGAGCCCGCTCCGGGGCCTGTGCCTGCTGTGAGCCCATCCCTCCTCCCGGCCCGCGGCCTTCCCGTCCGGGCAGCGGATGCACTCAGCCTCGCAGGCTGCCCGGCTCTGTCACAGCTCTCGACTCTGCCATCCTTGAAGCAGCCACAGAGGAGACACACAGGTGCAGGACTGAAGCTGTGCCAACAACACTTTATTAACGAAACATGCGGTTGGCTGGTGCCGGTGCGTCCACAGTCGCATGGCTGTGGGCATCCAGCTGGCGCAGAGGCCAGGTCTCTGACCGCAGGCCCAGCTCCCTCCAGGGGCTGGCAGAGCTGCATGGGCATCCACGTCTTGTTTTCAATTCGTGCCATTTGTGGTCCCATGGGTGGCCCGTGGCCTGTGATGTCTGGACTCTGTCTCAGCCGTCCCAGCGAGTTCCCAGCCGGGTCTCAGGCAGGGAGCGCCTGTAGTTTATTTCTCACGCCCGACAGGTGGGACCAAAGCTGGCCCAGGAGACTTTCTTCCTACAGACCGAGGACATAGTCTCTGCTCCCAGCACATCGCAGGCACTTAAAAAATACAGGTTTAATTAATGAAAAGGGTGTTAGCTAAATAGAGCCGTCTGGTTCCACAGCCTATATTTTTTCCTGGGAATTGTTGCCCCAGCGGGCCTGGAGGTGGCAGCTCTCCCCTTACTGAGGGTCTGGGACCCTTCGCTGAGTCACGACACCTGGACCCACGGGAGGAGACTGGGGCACCCATGTCTTTGACTCTCGGTAACACATTTTGAAACAAACAACAGCTGCCTAGTAACAGCTCCCGCGGGGTAGGTGACCTCTCGCTGTTGAACTGCCGGGGAGGGCCCGGGAGCCGCTCCTTCCTGAGAGGACCGAGCCACACGGACGTGGCCGCCTTCAAGACGTGCGTCCAGCTCACGTGACCTCTTGTTCTCGCCCTTTCTCCTTCCTGAAGCTGTTGTCTTCCTGATGAACAAAGTAAAGAGAAGTAACTTAGTGAGGCCGAACGCAACACAGGGACTAACTCAGGTCTCACAGGATGACTCATCACCAGGCCTCCCCGGGGACCCTGCGGCCTTGGTCTTCCTTCTCGTCCCTGCCCACTGGCCGCCACCTACTCTCGGGGAGCAGGCGAGGAGCCAGCCCCTTGGGCGGCAGCGTCTGGGGCGGGAGCAGCCGTGAGTGACCGTCCAGTGGACGAGAGCTCGGAGCCCAGTGAAGCCCAGGCGCTGGGCCGAGTCAGCCGGATGGGCATCAATCAGGTGGTCCAGGGCGGGCTCCCAACCCCTCCCGCCGGCTTCAGTGTTGGCTTCCGTGCTGGAAAGAGCGTCCTCAGTCCTTCGATCTGGGGGTGATCAGCTGTTCCCACCTGACACGACTGTCCTGCTCTATTTGCCTTTGAAGGGGTCATCATTTTAATCTAGTTTAACTTTAATCTACTTTAACTTTTCATCATCTAATGTGAGGAGGATGTAGTAACTGCATAGTGATGGCCAGATAATGGATAAGACAGTAAGTTTATCATGAACGTAATACAGCGTCTGCTAAACACCAGCCATCGGGCTGGAGGCTTGTGCATCTCATCCAGCCCGAGAGCAGCCCTGGAAGAGGAAGCCCCTTTGGCTCACTGATCGCTAAGTAAGTAGGGCTTCCTCAGTGCACAGAGAGCCCCGGGGGCCCTGCCCGCAGGTGTGTCTCCCAAGGGCCCCGCCCGCAGGCACTGGGTGTTCTCTTGTCTGTCGTCGTCCCTGCGTGGGCCGTGACCATGGGGGCGGCGTCCGCCAGCACAGATTCACCTCTCACCCCCTCCTCACAGTCTTTGCGCACAGCAAGGTCTGGGGTGACTGCACTTTGGCACACGAGCACCCAGGCCAAGCGCGGGGGCCGGCGTCCTGTCCAGGCAGGCGGTGATGCCGAGAGGCCTTGGACAGCGCTGCACCCGCACTCCGCCAGCCCTCCCGGCCCCGCTCCCAGAGCCCGTGGCCCTGAGCGGGGGGCTCTGGCCGTTCCCCTCACTGTCCTGTCACATAACCTGCTTTATGTTGAAGACAGGGCCGGACCGAGTGTGCCCCAGTCTACCCTGCAGGAGGTCAGCCAGCTGCCCAGCATGGAGACCACCAGGAGGGCTGTCCCCCACCTGCGTCTATGGTTTATGTCTTCAAAGAAAAGGATATTTTAAGAAGAAAAAGAGATGAATCTGGGTGTCTTTGCCTTCTGGAAAGAAATAGATGTTTTTAATTTTGACACAATAATAAGAGAATAGACTTTGGGGAAGAAGTAGACACGAAATACTCATGCCTCCTGAGGATGATTAAGGATTTGGTAACTTCTCTTGGTCGACAGCAAGGAAGCTCCTCTGGATCTGGTCCCGGGGCTTGGAGACCCAGAGGGCGCAGACGTGTCCGGCCTGGTCGGCAGGCGGGGCTGCCTCAGGCTTTGCAGGCCAGCTCTCGGGTGGACGGGCCGGCGTCTAACTCCTCCGCTGGCGGGACCTGGGGGTCTGAGGGCAAACTGTGCGGGGGGGACGGGTGCTCATCCTCGAAGTCAGAGGGAGCCCAGGAAGCAGGTGGCCAGACAGGGACAGGAGGCCAGGAAGGACCCCAGCCCCCTTGTCCCCTAAACAAGCATGACTTAGGATCACGGGCTCAAGTCTGGGCCCAGGCAGCCAGCAGAACCCAGTGTCCACGCCCACCCAGGGACCCCAGTCACCTCCGGCCACGAGCACACAGGTCCACCCCTAGGGTTCCCTGACTGCTCCTCCAGCAAACATCCCCCACAGAGCTTCTGGGGGAGACTGGTAGGTCGGCTCCAGGGAGACTGTGTAGACGGAGTGTGTCCTGCGTGACTGTGTAGACGGGGTGGGTGTTGTCTGTGTGGCTGGTGGTTGTGCTGTGAATTTACAATGTTCTCCGTGCTCTTCCCCAGCAGGTGCTCAGTCCCTCTCTAGGACGGGTGACCCCGACGCCAGGGTGTATTTGGAGCAGAGGACGGGAATATTTGGCACCCGGAGACGCACCAGTTTGAGTGAGGTGTGTGAATGCCCATCTACACACCTGAATGCTGTGGGTCCTCCAGGCTGTGTCTATGGAGCCCGTGTCCTCACACAGATGCTGGTCCCTGACGATGTTGAAATGCTCAGCTGGTACTTGTTCGCCTCTGTCCTTCGCGCCCTGGATTCGCCGGAACTTTTCCTCCTGAGGAGCAGGGGCAGCAGACACTCCTCGGGGCCAGGAGGGTGGAGACGTGCAGACCAGCTGCTTTCCTCTAACGGGATGCGGATGGGAACATGGCCCACGGCCCCTGGATTTATACCCGTGCACGCGCATGTGCACATGTGCACAGAGGGGGGGCCTGGGAATGTGTGCACACGCACGCGCACGCACGCGCACGCGCGCGCACGCGCACGCACGCACACACACGCACACGCACGCACACGCACGCACTGGGTGGCAGTGAAACCCAGCTTCCAGCTAGTATGTTTGAGCCCCTTCCTGGCAGCTACCCTCTCTGGGTGGCTGGTCCACACGGCCTGCAGGGTGAAGGCAGCCCCTTTCTTAGGATGTCGGGGCCTCTCTGTGGACCTGGGCCATGGGCACCATCTGCCCCGTACTGGCCTGGATGTGTGGTGAGTAATTCTAAGCTGAAAGAGGACGGTTGGGCTGCACCAGGGAAGCCAAGGCCCCTCCCCTGAGAGGTCAGAAGGGGCCCTGTGGGCCTCCTCGAGTGGAACTGCCCCTTAACACGGGCCTGGGCTGGACACCAGGGAAACCCCGGCCCACGGGCTCCTGCATCCACGCTGCTTCTCCGTTTCCCCACCGGTGAGCACAGGTCCGCCTGGCTGGGGGACGGCGGGTTCTGATGGAGGCCCCGGGGGGGCAAACGGCCTCCTGGCCTCCCGCAGGCACCTCGGTGCCCAGAGCCTGGCCAGGCCACACGTGGGCCCTGCATGGGTGGAAACGCCCCTTGGCCAGAGGCGCGGGCTCTTGCTCCGCTGTTCGGCGTGCCGGCAGGGACCCCGGGCTCCACAGATGCCGCGTGAGGCCGGGCGGGGACACTGACCCCGGGGAGCAGCTCCAGGGCGCACCCCTCCTGCCTGAGGCCGAGGCAGCCCCACTATCCGCCCTCTGCACCTCAAGCAGCCGGCTTAGGATTTTATAGTCAGTGTGAAAGTTCGTCTTTGCCTGTTGCTTTCTGGAAAAAGCTGGTCTGGGGAAGTACTGGGGTTGGAGGGAGACAGCTCCACCCACGGGCGTGGAGGATGGGCCCTCTGCTTGCAGATGCTTCGGTGACAAAGGTGAGATGGCCCCATGGGGACAAATGGTCCCTTTTGTGGGAACGAAGTGTTGTGGCACCCAGGCGTGTCCTCCAGGAAGGGCAGCCACGGGAGCCCGGCAGCCATGGGAACCCGGCGGCCCTGGGAGCCTGGCAGCCACGGCCCAGCTGCTGGTTCGTGTGCACCCTCTGTGCCTCGGTTTCTCCACCTGTGAAGAGGGGGCACAGGGCTCCCCAGGTCCCCTTGGGCTCTCGGAGGGAGCAGGAGCCCTTTGAGGTCTGGGGGGAAAGATTCCCCCCTGCTCACCTCTCCCCTCCCCCCACCCCTGCAGGGCACAGTGTGTCCTTCAGGAGCGGCGGAGCTGGGCCACGTGGGCCCCGGCCTGCACGCTGGCAGACTGGGAGCCCACTCGCACGTGAGCCCCGAGGTCCTTCGGGAGGCGCGTTCCCGAAGGTCGTGCTGTGCGTCCTGCAGCAGGTGGGTCTGAAGTGTGGGTCAGCGCACGGCTGGTGGCCCTCTGACCACCTCCTCCCGCCTCCTCTCACTCGAAGGACATTTTCAATCTCACGCTGTGTGACAGGCCCTCGTGGGGACTCAGGTGGAGAAGGGAGAGGGGTCAGGAGGAATCACAGGTCGCAGGGAGGAGAGAGGTTGGACTCGGGCAGCCCGGCGCGTCTGAGCGGGCGTTGGGCAGAAGGGCGGGCCGGGGCGGGGGCTGTGCGTGGTCGGGCTGCAAGTGTGCAGGAGGCTGCGGGGGCCCCGAGTCTGGACTTGACCCCCGGGCTGCAGGAGACCAGGCGCGCTTTCAGCAGAGGTGCCTGCTGTTTTGTGAGGTGAGTGGCAGGATGGCAGCCAGACAAGGGGGGCCCGTGGTGCCCCGTGGTCCCAGCTGCCAGTCAAAGGCTCCTGCCTGGTCCGGGGCTTTTAGGGGACGTGCTTGGGATCATGGGGGGCAGATCCCAGTGTCCTCAGCGAGGAGGCACCTTCTGGGAAACCTCAACCCCACCACGAACAGCTGGGCTCTTCCGCACACCCCAAGAGGCCCTGATGCTGAGATTCCCGTCAAAAGTGCTCTTAAAAAAGTGGGAACTCAATAAACATGGTAGCAATTGAATGGAATGTCTGATTTCACCCTGCTTTTGGTGCTTTTCAGGTCGAGGACAGTGTCAAAAAAACTATTCAAAAATTCAGCAGGAAGTAATTACAGTCAAAGATACGAAGTAGCTTCCCTTTCAAAATCTTGCTTAATTTGTCCTACTGCTATTAAAGGATTAATTAATTCCTACTTATTAAAAATGCTTCTTCAGAGCTATCAAGTACTTTGGTTAATTAAAGGAAATTTAAATTTGCAAAGAATCAGTAGAGAGACTTACTAAATAGTATTTCCACCAACCTGCTGCTGGATCCATTTGACTACAGCTGCATATTTAGGAAAAACTGTTGAAAAGAAAAACAGCAGGTAACCTTTCATTTAAGACTGCACGGAAGCTGTCCTTGAGCAAGCCAGAGCATGGCTGGGGCAGGATCCAGAGATTTCACCTGTGGCCTCCGGGCAAGGAAGAGGCCTCTCACTGGGAAGGGGCAGCACAGGGTGCAGAGCCCCTACCAAGCCTGCTGTTCATCAGCTCTAAGCATGACTCTGGTTTTCTCCTACCCACAAAGCAATGACTCACCCGCTTTCCAGTTGCAAATAATCTGTGTTCCCAGTGACTTCACTGCAGCACCAGGAGGGGCAGGTGGGCGTCTGGATTGCGGCTCTGGGATCAGCCGTGGTTTGCTGGAGCGACGGTGCGTCGAGACCCTCCCCTCTCGCCTGCTCTGCCGTGGCTGGTCCCCTGCTGGCCCCAAAGCTTCCCCGTCTAAGTCTGAGCTCAGGGACGGTGCCCCGGATGCAGCATCTCCTGGGGGACCCCCCTCACTGCACAGACCTCTCCTCTCCTTTTTCCACGGAGCCTGGTGGTGGGTGGATGGATCCCTCCTCACCGCAGACACAAAGCTAGATTCCAGACGCCTATGGAGATAAACACATAAACAACAAACTCTCACCACGGGAAGATTAACACCGGAGAGACAGTGACCTCGGCACATGAAACGCACTGAATATGCTGGACCCATGAGTTCACGGTAACACTGGACATAGAATCGGTGTCTCTGATCGTTGACATTTGGTATTATGAACAAATCAACATTTACAAAGCAAGTAAAAACAATAACACAATCAATGCAAATAATGATTATAAAACTTATAAATATGTTAGAAGAGCCGTTCTTGGTAAGCAATATCAAAGGAATTCTTAAAAATCTTTAAGAAAAAATATATAATTGGGAATTCTTGGAGGATGCCATTGAACAAAGTTTTTTAAAAATTTTAACAGATGAACACAGGTAAAGAAGCAAGCATTAATCTTGTCTTTCTTACATGGACGGGACCAAAGGGTGGGTGGGGTCCCGGGCGGGCATTGCAGCTTCCCCTTTGTCCCTGACCTTGGCTTACCTTGCTGGGTGGACGCTGGGTCTCCAGGGTCGGGGCCTGTGTCCAGCTGTCCGGGGCCTCCCCTGCGACCCTGAGATGCCGAGCACCATTGCCCCACTGGCATCAGACCTTCCTGGACGCTGCCCCACCGGCTGACCCATGTGTGGGACGCCATGCGGGTCTCGCGGCTTTCCTCCACTGTGTTTGGTTCCTGGGGCCCGTTTCCTGGCTCCAGCCACGCCCAGGTCTTCAGACGCCTCTGTGGGGTCCCGGCTGGGTGCCGACCAGCGCTGAGCTCACGCCTCCATCCACGTCTGCCGCGGCATCACACACGGCCTCACAGCAGCATCCAGCAAGTCACACAGAACATGTAGCAAAGGTACAGGCTTTACTGGGGAAACAGCAAGGCTCAGCGAAGGGAAAGAACCCGGGGACAGGCCCAGGTCTCAGTGTCCAGGTCAGGCACATGGGGTTAGGGGGCCTGCCGGGACGTGGGGCGTCTGTCCACAGGAGGCTGAGTCTGGACGCAGCCCCCGATCCAGCGGAGCCCATCCCCTCGCGTCCACAATTCATGAGTGAGAATTTTCTTTGCAGCATTGTTTGTAAAAGGAAAAAAATGAAAACAACTCAAAAATCCGTGAATAGAGAAACAGTTGAACTATGATGCAATTTATGGAATATTCTACAGCCTTCCAGATGAAATGTAACAGAACTGCCACAATGGACGTCACGGGACAACCTGAGACCACTCTCTCACACTCAGTTTGTATCCCATCAGTACCCACATGACACTGCGCTCTGTGTGGAACCCACGTGTGGGACCCACGTGTGGAACGCCCACGCGGGTCTCATGGCTTTCCTCCAGTGTGTTTGGTTCCTAGGGCCCGTTTCCTGAGGAATAACTCACAGGCCTGGCCAGACCAGAAGCCCGCCTGCCGTTCCTGCCTGGACAGGGTTGGCCTAGCGTGAGGTGGAATTTCTAATTTGAATCACTGGCCCGTGTTAAAGCTTGGCTGCTGCAGACAGAAGCCTGGAGCTCTTGCTGGAAACTTTGGCAACAGTTGGTCCGGGCTCCTGCCTGAGGATGGGCCTTGCCGAGCAGTGGTGGCCCTGGGGTCGGGGATCAGTCTCTGCACACACACAGGTGCTGGGCGGTGATCGCCGCCCCCAGAGC
Organism: Eubalaena glacialis; assembly: GCF_028564815.1. Lineage (NCBI taxonomy): Eukaryota > Metazoa > Chordata > Mammalia > Artiodactyla > Balaenidae > Eubalaena > Eubalaena glacialis. The sequence goes on along the minus strand of NC_083727.1, from coordinate 435,343 downwards.
GCTCGCTCCCCACGTCCCGTGCTGCCCGACAGCCCTGCCAAGGCCGCGGCCCCAGGAGATAAGGGCGGAGGCCGCAGGTGTGTCTCCTGCGAGACACAGAGAAGGAAGCGCCTGTGCGGACCCTCTCTGGGCTCCGTCCTGGGGCCAGGGCAGGGCTGTGTCTCCAAGACAGGGCGGTGGACACTGCAGACACTGCAGCTTCCCTTTTCCAGGTGGTATCCAAGGCCTGCCTTCACCCTAAACGCCTGCCTAGTTTCCCAGGCAACAGGCATCACTAAGTGCACATCAGGACGCTGAGCGCCCGGAGCAAAGCACAGGGCTTAGCCCCGCCCATGCGGCTCTGCCCCAGGAGACGGGGAGGACACGCAGGCCTTTGAAAGTGAGTGGCCGGTGGGGGCCGGGCGGGGACGACAGCTGGTGAATTGTGGCCACCTCGTGGAGCACCAGCCGGAGGGAAGGAGGGAGGGAGGGATTCCCTGAGGTCAGACGCTGGAAGGCCAGCAGAGGCCCATGTGTTGTCATCACTCAAGGGCCCCCGGCGCCCTGGAGGGAGTGGAGGACACAGGGTCTGACCGCCTGGGAACACGAAACCGGCAGGAAGCTGTTGCAAGTGGTGGCTGAGTCCAGGGTGGGATTTAGATCAAAGGCCTGCAGCTGTGACAGCCGCGGGTGGGGTCCTCGCAGCCAGGAGACTCGATGGGGCTGCAGCAGCTGAGCGGGGGCTCCCCCCAGGGAGAGGCCTCAGGGCATCTTCCCTGGAGCCCGTCCCAGGGTCCTGAGGGGGGTCCCTAGTGTGTGGCACACGAGTTTGTTTCCCCAGGAACCTGGGACGCTCAGGTCGCCCCTCCCTGCTCACCCCTCCCTCCCATCGAGGCCAGAGGCCCCACGCCCCCCAAATGCCCGCTGGCCTGGCGGCAACGAGCTTCGGTCCTGGGGTGATGCTCTCCTGTCAGAAGCAGCTTCAAGCTCGGGGAGGCACAGGGCCAGTGAGCTCCAGGCACGGTCCAGGGCGCTGGCGAGGGGTCGTCAGGGCGGGGAGGACATAAGCTACCCCCTTCACCGATCAGTTCCGGCCTCTGTGAAATCGGCTAATCGGGACGTATCGAGTGACCACCTCCCAGGAGCAGAGAGCTGGGTGCGGGGCCACCGGGCAGACCCAGCTCTCTCTGCTGGAGACACAGTGACGGCACGACTTAGAAGAGATGCAGGCTCCCCTGTCCACCTTCCCCAGGGACGTGTGTGACCAGCGGGTACCGCACTCAGGCCGCCGCTCCGCCAAGTGACCCAGGCTCACACTGACCTCTTCCTTGCTCGCAGCGGGGACAGCACCTGCCCCTCGGGCCTGGGGTTACCAGCCTGCAGGTATAGGTGCTGTGCGTTTTCCAGAAGAATTTCTTTACTTCTGCCCCATTTGATTCCAAGAAGAGAAAAGCACCCTCAGGTTTACCTTATTTCAGAGAAAAATGCCCTCAGCCTTGAGCCCCTGCCTGGCCCCTGGTTGTGCCCTTTTCTAGGAGAAGGCCGCTCTGAGGGGGGTTTGAGGATTTGGGGTCTGCCCACCTAAGCTCCTCTGAGCAGGAAGCAAACCTGCTACGAAGCCCTTGGCCTGGCTGTGCTGCACACGCGGTGGCCCTGGGTGCTACCCAAGTCCCCCAACTTGATGGACCTGACCACCTCCCTGGAGGAAGCGGCAGGAACCAGACACTCTGAACAGGGTGAGCTTGTGGGCAGCCTGTGCTCCGGCCTGTGGTCCCCTCAGCCCTGCAGCCCAGCCGGGCGCTGGAGCCGCTTGGACTGCAGCCACCCCAAGCCCCTGCGTCCCAGGCTGCGTCCTTGTGGGCATCACCCATGACCTCCAACCGCAGGCTCCCCACCACTGCCCGACTTTCTCCCCCCACCTCCAGCTGCTCCTGCCCTCCTCCTGCTGAGCCCCAGGAATCCTGGGTCGGTCCGCCTCCCCTCCTCTCACCCACCACCTCCCACCTACCAGCAACCCCCAGGCTCCACTTTAAAAATACAACCCAGGTCTGGGAGCTTCTCCCACAGTGGGTTGAGCCACGCTCAGCCTCATGGGGGTACTTCGGCCTTCCCACAGCCTGTAGCACGGGCCCCAGCCTCACCCCTCCCCCAGCCTGCACCCCTCCCCCCAGCCTGCACCCCCCTCCAGGTTGCACCCCTCCCCCCAGCCTCCCCCCTCCCCCAGCCTCCACCCCTCCCCCAGCCTCCCCCCTCCCCCCCAGCCTCCACCCCTCCCCCAGGCTGCACCCCTCTCCCAGCCTGCACCTCTCCTCCAGCCTGCACCCCTCCCCCAGGCTGCACCCCTCCCCCAGCCTGCACCCCTCCCCCAGCCTGCACCCCTCCCCCAAGCCTGCACCCCTCCCCCAGCCTGCACACCATACTGTCCCCTCACCTGTTAGCCAGCAAGACCCTGGATGAAACATAATTTAGATCAGGAACAAACCAAGGGTCGTCGTCCCAGAAACTGCTGGACAGCGGGGTCCCCATGTTTCTTCCAAGGAGCCACCCGCACAGGTATGAGAGGCCGGGTGTTCAGAGTCCTCACGCTCAGAACAAGCCCAAGCTCCCATCCTGTCCAGTCCCTCCTCACAGGGCCCAGTTTCAAACTGGGGGCCCCACATTCCAGAGCTCTCGGCGCCTTCCTCCGTCCTCAGAGCCAGAAGCATCCTTTCCGCGCTGCCCACTCTCTGCTTCTCTTTCTGATTCCCTCTGCCGCGTCAGGACCGTGCGATTGCATCAGGCCACCAGGAGAATCCGGAATGACCTCCACCCGGGTCCTTCGCCAGCACCGTCCTTTTGCCAAGCGAGGGGCCACGTCAACAGGCTCCGCTGTGGACACCTTGGGACCGTTACTCTGCTGACCTCATGAAGGGCCATGTTTTCTCCCAGGAAGGGCTGACACCACAGGCCCCAGGGCTGACCAGGGGCAGGCGGGGCACGCTGGGCACCACTTCGCGCTCTCCTCGGCTAGCACACCCGCATCTTGCGCCCCAGTCTGAGGAGGAAGAAGTGCCCGGGACCCACACTGATTGCTAAAAGTCTCACCTCCTTTTAAGGATATTTCCTGGGTTTCCTTACTTCTTCAGAGTTTTTATTTTTTTGCCTTGAAATTCATGCAACCTGGCTATTTTGAGACAAAGGGTGTTATTTTGCAGACATTATTTGGGGCAAACGGCGTAGCCCCCAAGAGACTTTGGAGGCAGACCGGTCGGCGTCTGTGCAAGTAACACATCTCCCAGGAGGAGTAGGAGGTGCGGCCGCCCAGAGCGGAGGGCAGAGAGGACCTCCCCCTGCTGACCACTGGCTGGGTCCTGCATTCCTCTCAGAAGAAGAGAAAGAAAACTGACCCTGGCGGACATCACCAGGGTCCAGGAAGTGTGGGAACGGGGGAGCGCGTTGTGGCCAGTAGCTTTCAATGCTGAACGCACAGTTTCTCATCCGGGAGCAAAGGAGGGGCCAGACTCTGAAGCTCAGCAGTCTCGCAGGCCCAGGGAGGCTAAGCCCACCGCCCTTCAGGGAGACCCGCCCCGGGAGACCCCCGACGGCCTCTGCGGCCTCTCCTGCCCGGAGGGGAGGGGTTGGACCGCGTCCGCAGCTCAGCCAGGGGCCCCGCCGGGTGTCAGAGCTGCCTGTGCAGCTTCCGCTCTGCAAAGGTCAGGTGTGTTTCCTCCGAGAGGCCGCACACGGGGGAGGGGAAATGACCCCTTTTCCCTCCAATGAACTGACTCCTTCACCCTGGGGAAGCGAAACCGAGGCCAGGGAGGAGGGGCTAGGCCCCGCCGGGCCTCAGTCTCTGGTCCCGAGGGTCCTTGCCTGCCAGGCAGGTGGGACCAGGCAGGCAGCCTCTGGTGGGCGGTGGGTCTCTGGCCTCTGTTAGCCCGGGTGAGCGGGGTGGAGAAAGAGAGCAGCAGTTTGTCTTACAAACTGTAGAGTTTGATGCCCTCCGAGGCCTCTCCTCCCTCCTCTCAGGGTCCGGATGTGCTTGTACGCAGGGCCCTTACTCCGTCCTGAGATGTTTGGGGGGCCAGCAGTCATGGTGCCGGTTCCCTCCCGGGCGCTGGGGTCCAGGCAGCGAGAGGCTCCCATCTGGGTTTGGTCCAGAGTCCGTCCTTCCTTGCTGAGGTGATGGCTTCCACCTTCCATCAGGGCCTCTCTTCTTAAGGTAAACAGAGCAGGCATCCATCCTTCACAGCCGGGGGCCCGGCCGTCTCAGAAGGGCTAGGCGGTGGGTGTTGCGTGGGTGACCTTCTCCCTCGGAGCCCACCCCTGCCCTGCTCTCTCTCCCGTGCCTCCCACCCTGGGGAACCCCTCCCCGTGCTTTGCTCTCTTTCCTTCATCTCAGGGCTCCGTCTGACCTGGTGGCGCCCTTGGCGGGGGCCACTTCTGGGGGAATTGCATCTTTAAGGCCAAACATGGCGTCTTGACAGGCTGTTAAATGGAGAGAACGGCTTTGACTACAGGGGTGTGGGAACTTTGTGAGTGACCCAAGTTATTCCCTGTGCCCACAAAAAGCAGCAGCCCAGCCTCTCCCGTGCCCTCAGCTTCCCACGGGCCCCAGGGAGGAGCTGAGCCGGCTTTGCCACTGGGCTTAAGCCTCCAACACATCCCCCAGTGCCCCGACCGCTCTGACCACTCCCCTGCAAAAAAGCGAGGCCTGTGACCACGGCCAGGGCCCCAGGGGTCGGGGAGCCCGGCCAGCATGCGACGGAAGGGGAAGATGCCTGCCCCACGATGCAAGCTACGATCCCTCCAAGACGGTAGCCTCTGTCCTTCCAAGCCGGGCAGGAAACAAAGAACAAAAAGCTGGTGCCGCCTGCCCCACGGCAGAGGCTCCAGCGGCCAGCGGGACCCCGGTGTTGATTCCGTGCAGGCCTTGTGAAGGTTTAGCGCAGGAGCCACGGGCCTCTGGGCAGGGCACCTGGGCTCTGCTGTCGAGTTAGATTCAACAGCTCGCAAAGGAAGGAATCACTTCTTCAAGAGCCCCTTTCGTCCAGCCGCCTGTATCTCCCAAGGACCCTCCTTGACCTGTGGAGCAAGGCTCCCCCGCGACCGTGGGGCCGGCGCAACGGCATTGGCTTCTCGTGGCCCCCGATGGACCGCCGAGCCTCAACGGAACATACGTTCTCTTGGGTGGATCGCTGCTCCTCACTGGTTTCCACAGCCTGCGAGTAATTTTCCTTTGAACCAGGCTTGTGTGATGTGCTAAAGCACATTAGGTTTTATTTGTTTGTGTTCCTGTATTAAAAACAGATGAAGCATAAATTGATCCTCTGGCCCTTTGGGGTTACAGACAAAATCATTTGAAAGGTCTTCTAAAAGTTTTTAAATTAAAGCTGCTATGGTGGTTAAAGGTGTGTTGAAGGCGTTCCGTATAAATCAAAAGGAACAACAACAACAAAAGAAACCCACGAATGAATAACTGTCATGATTCATTTATTCAGTAACTAACGCAGAGAACACAGGCTCTGAGGCAGGACTGTCAGGGGAACATCCCACGTCTGGTACCTATGCACTCTGTAACCTGGGAACCCTAGTTTTCTCCTTTGTGAAATGGAGAAAATGATCTCTCTTGCAGGGCTATTGGGGCCTTTAAAGAGATAATGCCCCTCTAAAAGGAAAGAAAGGTATTATATACAATATCAGGCTAGAAACTATGTAAAGGGACCGGCACATGATAAGTGTTCGATGAATGTTACCTACTGTTATTTCCAATAAGACCAAGGCAGGTATTATGTTTGCTTAAAAATTACTGAATGTCTGTCCCACAAAAAATACTGTCAGAACCAATTAATGTATTCAGCAAAGTTTTAGGATACGAAATCAAAACACAAAATTAATTTGCATTTCTATGCTAATAGTGAGCAATCCAAAAAGGAAATAAAGAAAAACATCGAGTCACAATATCATCAGAAAGGAATAAAATACCTAGGGATAAATTTAGACAAGGAGGAAAAGGACTCATACACTTAAAACTACAAAATGTTGCTGAAAGAAAGTAAAGATAACCTAAATAAGTGGAAAGACATCTGTGTTCATGGATCGGAAAAATTGACATTGTTAAAATATCAATAATACCCAAAGCGATCTACAGATTAAATGCAATCTCTATCAAAATCCCTATGGTATTTTTGTGGAAATGGAAAAATCTATCCTAAAATTCACGTGGAGTGTCAAGGAACCTCAAATAGCCAAAACAATCTTGAAAAAGAACAAAGTTGGAGGTCTCACACTTCCTGATTTCAAAACTTATTACAAACATATAATAATCAAAATAGTGTGGTCTTGGCAAGACAGACATATAGACCAATGGAATAGAGTAGAGAGCCCAGAGCTAAATCCTCGTGTATATGGTCAAATAATCTGGACAAGGGTGCCAAGATGACTCAGTAGGAAAGAATAGTCTCTTCAGTAAATGATGCTGGGAAAACTGGATATCCACATGCAAAAGAATGAAGTTGGGTTCTTAACCTTACCCTGTATGCAAAAATTAACTCAAACTAATCAGAGACATAAATATAAGATCCCAAACTGTAAACTTCTAGAAGACAACATGGAGTAAAGGACATTGGATTTGGCAAGAATTTCCTGGATATGACACCAAAAAGTAAAAATAGATGAGATGAGTTGGATTTCATCAAAATTAAATTTCCCATCAAAGGATACTATCAACAACGTGAAAGGCAACCTGCGGAACGAGAGAAAATATTTGTAAATCATATATCTAATAAAGGGTTAAGATCCAGAATATATAAAGAATGCCTACAATTCAACAACAACAAAAAGTAACTTTATTTAAAAATGGTTAAAGGACCTGAATAGACATTTCTCCAAAGAAGACATACAAATGGTCAACAGACACATGAAAAGATGCTCAATATCACTACTCATCAGGGAAATGCAAATCAGATCCACAATGAGATACCACCTCACACCTTTTAAGATGGTTACTATAAAAAAAAACAAACCAACCAAAAAATAACAAGTGTTGGTGAGAATGTTAAGGAATTGGAATTGTGCACTGTTGGTGGCATTGTAAAATGTGCAGATGCTATGAAAAACATAGTGTGGCGGTTTCTTGAAAAATTAAATATAGAATTGTCATATGATCCAGCGGTTCCACTGCTGGTTATATACCCAAAAGAAATGAAAGCAGGGTCTCAAAAAGATATCTGTACACCCATGTTCAGAGCAATATTGTTCACTATTGCTAAAATATGGAAGTAACCCAAGTGTCCGTTGACAAATGAACGGGTAAGCAAAATGTGGTCTATGCATACAATGCAATATTATTCAGGAATATTAAAAAGGAAGGATTTCAAAAACAAACAAACAAACAAGAGATCAGAGTTGTGGTTACCGGGGGTGGGGAAATTGGATGAACATGATCAAAAAGTACACACTTCCAGGTATAAGACAAATAAGTACTAGGTTTGTAATGTAAGAAAGACATGATTAATATGAGTAACATGGCCGTAGGTTATATATAAAAACTAAGAGAGTAAATCCTAACAGTTCTCATCACAAGGAGGAAATATTCGTTCTTTTTCTCGTGTTTTGTATCTATATGACATGACGGGTGTTCACTAACCTTACCGTGATAATCGCTTCACGATGTATGGAAGCCAGACCATTACGCTGCACCCCTCAAACTGATAAAGTGCTGTTTGTCAGTTATGTCTCAATACAGCTAGAGGAAAAAGCAAATAAAAAGGAAGGAAATTCTGCAATATGCTACAACATGGATAGACTTTGAGGACATTATGCTAAGTAAAATTAGCCATGTACAAAAAAAACAAATACTGTACAATTCCACTGGTCTGCGGTACCAGATCAGTCAACTGCATGGAGTCATGGTGCTTGCCAGGGGCGGGGGGCAGGGGAAACAGCTGTTGTTTCATGAGGACAGTTTCAGTTTTGCAAGATGAACAAGTTGTAGAGATGACTGCACAACAGTGTGATGTACTTAACGTTCCTGAACGGTACACTTAGAAATGGTGAGGATGGTTTTATGTTATGCATTTTTCACCACAATAAAAGGAATTACTGAGACCCTGTGATAGGCACCGGGTACATACGATGACAAACCAGTCTTGCCTTCAAGGAACTCACCCCTGCGAAAAGGTATGAGCTTCCGGGTGAGCAGACCTTGCTGCCTTGGGACACCTCACATCCTTGTGGAGGCCGGGCCCGTGGGAGAGGCTCGGGGCCTCCCCGTGATGAGACCACTCAGCATAGGACGGCTCGCGGGGCCCACGCCGCTGCCTGTGTCCCACCGAGTCCGGAAGAGTTTGTTTAAATCGTGGCCGTGAGAGAGCTCTGTACCGTGTTTGTGATTTGCTGTTTTCAGGGCATTAAGTTCAATTCAGGGCCAACTCCCCTCACGGGCAGGCGGCCACGAGCCGCAGGACCCGCATCTGGTCTAACACTCTGCGTCACATCACGTTGAACCAGGAACCCGCGTTGTCACTTTGCACTGGGCTCACAAATTGTCCGGCTGGTCCTGCTTAGATTCCCGCCCTGTGTCTGGAAGGAAGCAGCGCCTGTGAGGAGAGCAAGAGCTCCCGCGAGGGACCAGAGCAGCCGTCCTCGCGGGGATGGTGCCCCCAGGGGTATTTGCCAATGTCTGGGGACGGATTCGGCCATTGCCCCAGAGAGTGACCGGGCCCAGGGCCACAGTGTCCAGTCCAGACCCCTGAGGGCAGCTGGTGGGTCACGCAGGCGGCCCCAGCACTGCCTTGTGAGCTGGAAGCCGCCTCCAGCGGTGTCCTCAGAAGCTCCCTGCGTGAGGGGACGCTGAGCTCTCTCCAGAGCCCGGCCCGAAAAAACCCTGCTGGACAGCAAGCCCCTGAGCCTGCCCTCCTCGGGCAAGTGCCGGCCCCCAACACACTATCCTCGACTCCTCGTGCATTGGGGAATGGCCTCTGGCCAGGCTTGATTCACTCAGGCCGAGGGTGTCCAGGCCTGGTTCGGAGGCTGTGGGGCAGAACCGGGCGGATGGGGCGCTATCCACACCGAGGCTGGGTCCCGGAGGAGCAGCCCGGAGGGGCTTGTTCTGGACGCACCAGTTTGCCGGGCGACTGGCATCCCAGAGGAAAGACACCAGCATTGCAGGCTCTGGCCTACGACCGAACCTAGAAATCAAATGTTCACGTGTGTGACAGGCAGATGGTCACAACCAAGTAGTCAGCGTGCCAGGTGCTTTAATGAGCCTCGGCCCCATGTCAGGACCCCAAGTCGCCCAGGACACTCCAGGGTGTCATCTCCGCTGCCTCAGGTGAAAGCCGGGGAGCTGCATGGACATTAGCATGACAAAGGGCCACCACGTGGGCCCATACAGCTCCCCTCCCTGCTACTCAGAAGGTCCTGCCCTGCCTTGTTTTGTTCTTAGGGAAGCATCCAGCAGACCTGCGTTCCAGCTTGTGACTAAGCAGCAAGAATTTATGCTCCAAATAGATGTTGTTTATAATCCCGCCCCCCAGCTACCCTAGAAATTTCTCAAATGATTTCTTTATGCAAGCTGACGCCTAACGCCACCACCACCGCCTGGGGCCCTGCTTCTTAGGGGATAATAAGCCAGAATCGTCCGTGTCCTTCTCACTGATTACTGCTTATTAAGCTCCAGCACGAGCGGAGCCTGTGTTTTCCCTCAGCCTTTTGCATCTCCTAGTGTGTGTGTGCTGTGCATATAATGATAGGACGATGTTAATTTATACTGCACTGCAGAGCTGCCCAGAGAAGCAACGCCCTGCACGGGGACCCTGGGGAGCCGAGTGGGGTGCGAAGGGGCTCCGGGAGACCCCAGGAGAAGCAGACAGAGGTCCACAGGGGCGTGCAGGCTCGGGAGATGGTCTGAAACCACTGAGGTGGGGTGTTTCCAGGAGTGAGGCAGGTGTGTCTGAAACCAGCTGCTCCAAGCCTAACATGTTATTCTGTTCTCGGCGGAGTTTTAGGCCAGCTGGTCTCCTCCCAACACCATGGACACAGTAGACGAGTCCTTTCCTTAGAATATTTGCCTCCAAAGGTCTTGCTCCCGTGCCTGCCCACTTGCTCATTTGAGGAGATGGCTACAAAGAGGGTGAGGAATCCACGTTCTCGGTGTCGCCTGCTTGGAACCCCTGGAAGGAGACTCAAGGGTGTTCAGAACAGAGACGTGGGGACCCTCGTGTGGTATCCATGGCAACTCCGTAATCGGCCCACAGCTGGCCTCCATCATGAAGCGTGGCGCGGCGGCTGTTCATATTTTTAGCTCCTGGGAATGTTGAGGGTTTCATTAGCTGAGTCAGTTAAGACTATAGGAGGAAAGTCACAACTGGTGAGAGTCGCAGGAAGACAGCGACCGAGCCAGCCGGGACACCCCTGGGTGAGCGTCGGCAGTAACAAGGGCTCAGGGCTGTAAAACTGACCTCCCCATACCCCCCTTGGGTATTGCTTTGATCGCTGAACTTGTAATAAACATAATAAAGGTTTTTAAAATTAAATCTGTTAATACATTGAATTAAGCCCATGAGAAAAATTTCTTTTAAATTGGATTAATGTGCCACTTTCTTTTAGATTAAAATATAGCAATTTGGGAAAATTTTGAATGAATCCTTAAAAAGCAGTTAAATCACAGTTTAGCATCTTGAGGGTTAGAAACAGTTGCAATAGAAGGTACCAATTTTTTCGTTGATATTTCAAAAATTATCTGTAAGCAAAAATATTTTGGCATCAAATATATTTCCCCTCCTTGTAATCTGTGTTTTAGACCCAAAAATGGCCAAATTCATAGCTACCAGAGTATAAATTTCATGAGAACAAGAGCCTTGTCATTCTTACTCAGAGATGTAGTTTCAGTTCCTAAAACAGTGCTTAATGCCTAATAATTACTTGATGGATATTATTTTTTTTTTAAAAAAACATTTTTTAAAATTAATCAATTATTTTTTTTGGCTGCATTGGGTCTTTGCTGCTGCGCGCGGGCTTTCTCTAGTTGCATCGAGTAGGGGCTACTCCTCGTTGCGGTGTGTGGGCTTCTCATTGCGGTGGCTTTTCTTGTTGCGGAGCAGAGGCTCTAGGCACGCGGGCTTCAGTGGTTGCAGCACACGGGCTCGGTAGTTGTTGTTCTGCGGTATGTGGGATCTTCCCGGACCAGGGCTCGAACCCGTGTCCTCTGCGTTGTCAGGTGGATTCGTAACCCCTGCACCACCAGGGAAGTCCTCAATGGATATTATTAAATGAGTAAATATACCCAACCCATCACACACACACAGACACACACACACAGACACATACACACACACACACATAGACAAAGACACACACACACAAACACACACACACACACACACACAATGTGACTTGCCTTTTAACACCCGGGAGGTTCAGAGAGTGAATGCTATTTGTCTAACCCATTTTGTGTAGATTTTTATAAATATGTGTGGCTCTTTGACTTCACGCTAAATTTCCTCTAAACGAAATGTAGTTGTCAAGTCGTTCATGATTTATTACCAAGTGAAAATATTATCTCACTCCACAGGTCAGAAGGCATGGTCCTATATTGCTTTAAACACACACCCCCCCATCCCAGGAAAACAATGGAAGGATGTAAACCTAAGTGCTGCTGGCAGGGTTTGGTGAGTTTTCTTCCTCTAATTTCGCATATTTATATTTTCTAATTTTTTACCCGTGTGTATGCACTGCCTTTGTATCGAGAAGCTGGCCGTATTTGATTAGGAAGAAGGGTTTGGGCTGGCCAAAAAGTTCGTTCGGGTTTTCTGTAAGATGGACCAAAAACCCGAACAAACTTTTTGGCCATCCCAGGTGTCGGCGCTCTTTTCCGCGAGCCATGCCCTCTCAGAGGTCAGCAGGCCACGCCTGACTCTCTGAGCTGCCGGCACCAGTTCTCCTCGTGTCCCTTTAGGGACTTAGGTCATCGAGCTTCCGGAGGCCAGGCCTCAGCCAACGCGACAGTGCCTGGAGGCCCTGAGGAGAGTCAGTGGGGGCTCTGGGGAGGCCAGACACGGCTCCCCGGGCACAGCCTCTCCTCCCCCCTGTGGAGGTGGCTCCGGGTGGTCTCCTCCAGGGTCTCCACTGACCTCTCCCCACCCCGCCAGGACGCGGACTCCCTGCTCCGGCCCCGTGCAGCCCCTGCTTCCAGCGACAGCACCTCCATGTGTGCCGTTCAGTCACTGGTCCTCCCTCCAACTTTATTAACTAGGACGAGGCTGGGGAAGCGTGGGAGGGGGAGGGGAGACGGAGGGAGAAGCGGATGAGGGGCAGGAGGAGGGGAGGGGGAGGCCCCGCGGAGAGCTGAGAAGGGTCCTTTCCCTCCACGATGCTCCCGTTCCCGCCCTGGGGGTGCAGTGCAGAGCCACTCAGACGCACCCCAGGAGAAGCTGGAATCAACCAGCTACCTGCTTGATTAGTTATTAACTACACCAGTGGTACCACCCCAGAGGAGAATCACAGGGCTGAGAGGGGCCCAGAAAGGGAGGCCCTGGGCCAGAGGTGCCCCCAGCACTGATCTGAGCCCTGGGTCTCAGCCTGCGCAGCTTTGCCAGCTGGAGTGTCCAAGGAAAAGGAAAGGACTCCCCTTCATTCCCTGCCTGGGAGGACAGCAGGCCACTGCTGGGCAGCGCTTCCCGGGAGGGCGAGGCCTGCCCGCCCGGCAGCTGACCGGGGCCCTTCCCCTGGACGCACAGCACACCAGGAAAGCAGCTGGAGGGCAGAGAGGTCACAGGGCCCTGGGCCAGAGGTGCCCCGGGCTGCCCTGATGGAGGAAACTGCCCCCTCCCAGGTGCCTCTCCCCAGAAGACATTCTTGATTTGCTGCTGGCAGAGAGACAAACAACACACAGGTCCTGCCAACTGGGAAGAGAAGAGGCCGAATCCAAGTGACCAGGCAGCACCTCCACATGGAAAAGGAAGAGGACTCGGGTTCACTTATTCTTTCACGTGGTGACCACTACAGGGGAGCTCTGGAGCCCAAAACGGAGAGGAGCGGGAATTAACAGAGCACGATGGCACCCTGCTACTGCACCGTGACCACGTGGCCAGGATGCTGAGCCGGCAGTGGGCCTGCGTCATCCCTGGGGGTGACATCGTCCACGTCCAGGGGATGGCCAACACATCCGATGGGGGCCCACAGGACACTGGGATACATCTGACAGCATGACCTCCCTAGGCTGCAAATGGCACGAGGGATCTGCTGACACAACCTACATCACGGAGCCTCATCAGGCTGGAAGGACAGACCTCCTCCCCGGCAACTAGAAAAGGATGGATCCTCCCTGCTCAGGGCCTGTGGAGTAGAAGGGATTTTCCTCTCTCAGTTCCTGTACAGTAGTATTTCTGATGTGTCTGAAATGCAGGTGTTTCTGTGCAGAGCATCAGGGTCATACGTGTACCTGGTCTCGTGGGAGGGAATGTGTCCCCTAGTCAGCAAGGCACTTGGGAGGTGTTGTCATTGCTGTCGGTCTGGGTGTCCTGGGACTCGGGAAGGATTCGGAAAGGAGAGCAGCGTTTGGAGGTAGGAGAGATGGGGCTGGGCGGGCTGTGGCTCCTGAAGGCCTTCTGCACAGGTCACGGCACTCCCGCCACCTCCCCTTCTCATAGCTGTGAGGATGAACTGAGGGCAACAGATGCCGTCAGACCCCAGGCGAACGCAGCGTGACGGGCCTGCGAGAAAATCAGGGTAAAGCAGCCCCCACCAGGGAGGGCAACTTCTAGAAAACCACACTTAATACCTGTTTAAATACTAAGGTCTTGGTTGAAAATCAAGCTGTTCAAGAGACTTACAGAAAACATGACAATGTGGAATCATGGCTAACTAGGGACAAGGCCCCCTGAGTTTGAATTCTGGCTCTAGTACTCACCAACTGTGTGACCTCGGGCCAGCTGGTTACCTAGTTACCTTCTCACCAACTGTGTGACCTCGGGCCAGCTGGCTACCTAGTTACCTTCTCACCAACTGTGTGACCTCGGGCCAGCTGGCTACCTAGTTACCTTCTCACCAACTGTGTGACCTCGGGCCAGCTGGCTACCTAGTTACCTTCTCACCAACTGTGTGACCTCGGGCCAGCTGGCTACCTAGTTACCTTCTCACCAACTGTGTGACCTCGGGCCAGCTGGCTACCTAGTTACCTTCTCACCAACTGTGTGACCTCGGGCCAGCTGGCTACCTAGTTACCTTCTCACCAACTGTGTGACCTCGGGCCAGCTGGCTACCTAGTTACCTTCTCACCAACTGTGTGACCTCGGGCCAGCTGGCTACCTAGTTACCTTCTCACCAACTGTGTGACCTCGGGCCAGCTGGCTACCTAGTTACCTTCTCACCAACTGTGTGACCTCGGGCCAGCTGGCTACCTAGTTACCTTCTCACCAACTGTGTGACCTCGGGCCAGCTGGCTACCTAGTTACCTTCTCACCAACTGTGTGACCTCGGGCCAGCTGGCTACCTAGTTACCTTCTCACCAACTGTGTGACCTCGGGCCAGCTGGCTACCTAGTTACCTTCTCACCAACTGTGTGACCTCGGGCCAGCTGGCTACCTAGTTACCTTCTCACCAACTGTGTGACCTCGGGCCAGCTGGCTACCTAGTTACCTTCTCACCAACTGTGTGACCTCGGGCCAGCTGGCTACCTAGTTACCTTCTCACCAACTGTGTGACCTCGGGCCAGCTGGCTACCTAGTTACCTTCTCACCAACTGTGTGACCTCGGGCCAGCTGGCTACCTAGTTACCTTCTCACCAACTGTGTGACCTCGGGCCAGCTGGCTACCTAGTTACCTTCTCACCAACTGTGTGACCTCGGGCCAGCTGGCTACCTAGTTACCTTCTCACCAACTGTGTGACCTCGGGCCAGCTGGCTACCTAGTTACCTTCTCACCAACTGTGTGACCTCGGGCCAGCTGGCTACCTAGTTACCTTCTCACCAACTGTGTGACCTCGGGCCAGCTGGCTACCTAGTTACCTTCTCACCAACTGTGTGACCTCGGGCCAGCTGGCTACCTAGTTACCTTCTCACCAACTGTGTGACCTCGGGCCAGCTGGCTACCTAGTTACCTTCTCACCAACTGTGTGACCTCGGGCCAGCTGGCTACCTAGTTACCTTCTCACCAACTGTGTGACCTCGGGCCAGCTGGCTACCTAGTTACCTTCTCACCAACTGTGTGACCTCGGGCCAGCTGGCTACCTAGTTACCTTCTCACCAACTGTGTGACCTCGGGCCAGCTGGCTACCTAGTTACCTTCTCACCAACTGTGTGACCTCGGGCCAGCTGGCTACCTAGTTACCTTCTCACCAACTGTGTGACCTCGGGCCAGCTGGCTACCTAGTTACCTTCTCACCAACTGTGTGACCTCGGGCCAGCTGGCTACCTAGTTACCTTCTCACCAACTGTGTGACCTCGGGCCAGCTGGCTACCTAGTTACCTTCTCACCAACTGTGTGACCTCGGGCCAGCTGGCTACCTAGTTACCTTCTCACCAACTGTGTGACCTCGGGCCAGCTGGCTACCTAGTTACCTTCTCACCAACTGTGTGACCTCGGGCCAGCTGGCTACCTAGTTACCTTCTCACCAACTGTGTGACCTCGGGCCAGCTGGCTACCTAGTTACCTTCTCACCAACTGTGTGACCTCGGGCCAGCTGGCTACCTAGTTACCTTCTCACCAACTGTGTGACCTCGGGCCAGCTGGCTACCTAGTTACCTTCTCACCAACTGTGTGACCTCGGGCCAGCTGGCTACCTAGTTACCTTCTCACCAACTGTGTGACCTCGGGCCAGCTGGCTACCTAGTTACCTTCTCACCAACTGTGTGACCTCGGGCCAGCTGGCTACCTAGTTACCTTCTCACCAACTGTGTGACCTCGGGCCAGCTGGCTACCTAGTTACCTTCTCACCAACTGTGTGACCTCGGGCCAGCTGGCTACCTAGTTACCTTCTCACCAACTGTGTGACCTCGGGCCAGCTGGCTACCTAGTTACCTTCTCACCAACTGTGTGACCTCGGGCCAGCTGGCTACCTAGTTACCTTCTCACCAACTGTGTGACCTCGGGCCAGCTGGCTACCTAGTTACCTTCTCACCAACTGTGTGACCTCGGGCCAGCTGGCTACCTAGTTACCTTCTCACCAACTGTGTGACCTCGGGCCAGCTGGCTACCTAGTTACCTTCTCACCAACTGTGTGACCTCGGGCCAGCTGGCTACCTAGTTACCTTCTCACCAACTGTGTGACCTCGGGCCAGCTGGCTACCTAGTTACCTTCTCACCAACTGTGTGACCTCGGGCCAGCTGGCTACCTAGTTACCTTCTCACCAACTGTGTGACCTCGGGCCAGCTGGCTACCTAGTTACCTTCTCACCAACTGTGTGACCTCGGGCCAGCTGGCTACCTAGTTACCTTCTCACCAACTGTGTGACCTCGGGCCAGCTGGCTACCTAGTTACCTTCTCACCAACTGTGTGACCTCGGGCCAGCTGGCTACCTAGTTACCTTCTCACCAACTGTGTGACCTCGGGCCAGCTGGCTACCTAGTTACCTTCTCACCAACTGTGTGACCTCGGGCCAGCTGGCTACCTAGTTACCTTCTCACCAACTGTGTGACCTCGGGCCAGCTGGTTACCTAGTTACCTTCTCACCAACTGTGTGACCTCGGGCCAGCTGGTTACCTAGTTACCTTCTCACCAACTGTGTGACCTCGGGCCAGCTGGTTACCTAGTTACCTTCTCACCAACTGTGTGACCTCGGGCCAGCTGGTTACCTAGTTACCTTCTCACCAACTGTGTGACCTCGGGCCAGCTGGCTACCTAGTTACCTTCTCACCAACTGTGTGACCTCGGGCCAGCTGGCTACCTAGTTACCTTCTCACCAACTGTGTGACCTCGGGCCAGCTGGCTACCTAGTTACCTTCTCACCAACTGTGTGACCTCGGGCCAGCTGGCTACCTAGTTACCTTCTCACCAACTGTGTGACCTCGGGCCAGCTGGCTACCTAGTTACCTTCTCACCAACTGTGTGACCTCGGGCCAGCTGGCTACCTAGTTACCTTCTCACCAACTGTGTGACCTCGGGCCAGCTGGCTACCTAGTTACCTTCTCACCAACTGTGTGACCTCGGGCCAGCTGGTTACCTAGTTACCTTCTCACCAACTGTGTGACCTCGGGCCAGCTGGTTACCTAGTTACCTTCTCACCAACTGTGTGACCTCGGGCCAGCTGGTTACCTAGTTACCTTCTCACCAACTGTGTGACCTCGGGCCAGCTGGCTACCTAGTTACCTTCTCACCAACTGTGTGACCTCGGGCCAGCTGGCTACCTAGTTACCTTCTCACCAACTGTGTGACCTCGGGCCAGCTGGCTACCTAGTTACCTTCTCACCAACTGTGTGACCTCGGGCCAGCTGGCTACCTAGTTACCTTCTCACCAACTGTGTGACCTCGGGCCAGCTGGCTACCTAGTTACCTTCTCACCAACTGTGTGACCTCGGGCCAGCTGGCTACCTAGTTACCTTCTCACCAACTGTGTGACCTCGGGCCAGCTGGCTACCTAGTTACCTTCTCACCAACTGTGTGACCTCGGGCCAGCTGGCTACCTAGTTACCTTCTCACCAACTGTGTGACCTCGGGCCAGCTGGCTACCTAGTTACCTTCTCACCAACTGTGTGACCTCGGGCCAGCTGGCTACCTAGTTACCTTCTCACCAACTGTGTGACCTCGGGCCAGCTGGCTACCTAGTTACCTTCTCACCAACTGTGTGACCTCGGGCCAGCTGGCTACCTAGTTACCTTCTCACCAACTGTGTGACCTCGGGCCAGCTGGCTACCTAGTTACCTTCTCACCAACTGTGTGACCTCGGGCCAGCTGGCTACCTAGTTACCTTCTCACCAACTGTGTGACCTCGGGCCAGCTGGCTACCTAGTTACCTTCTCACCAACTGTGTGACCTCGGGCCAGCTGGCTACCTAGTTACCTTCTCACCAACTGTGTGACCTCGGGCCAGCTGGCTACCTAGTTACCTTCTCACCAACTGTGTGACCTCGGGCCAGCTGGCTACCTAGTTACCTTCTCACCAACTGTGTGACCTCGGGCCAGCTGGCTACCTAGTTACCTTCTCACCAACTGTGTGACCTCGGGCCAGCTGGCTACCTAGTTACCTTCTCACCAACTGTGTGACCTCGGGCCAGCTGGCTACCTAGTTACCTTCTCACCAACTGTGTGACCTCGGGCCAGCTGGCTACCTAGTTACCTTCTCACCAACTGTGTGACCTCGGGCCAGCTGGCTACCTAGTTACCTTCTCACCAACTGTGTGACCTCGGGCCAGCTGGCTACCTAGTTACCTTCTCACCAACTGTGTGACCTCGGGCCAGCTGGCTACCTAGTTACCTTCTCACCAACTGTGTGACCTCGGGCCAGCTGGCTACCTAGTTACCTTCTCACCAACTGTGTGACCTCGGGCCAGCTGGCTACCTAGTTACCTTCTCACCAACTGTGTGACCTCGGGCCAGCTGGCTACCTAGTTACCTTCTCACCAACTGTGTGACCTCGGGCCAGCTGGCTACCTAGTTACCTTCTCACCAACTGTGTGACCTCGGGCCAGCTGGCTACCTAGTTACCTTCTCACCAACTGTGTGACCTCGGGCCAGCTGGCTACCTAGTTACCTTCTCACCAACTGTGTGACCTCGGGCCAGCTGGCTACCTAGTTACCTTCTCACCAACTGTGTGACCTCGGGCCAGCTGGCTACCTAGTTACCTTCTCACCAACTGTGTGACCTCGGGCCAGCTGGCTACCTAGTTACCTTCTCACCAACTGTGTGACCTCGGGCCAGCTGGCTACCTAGTTACCTTCTCACCAACTGTGTGACCTCGGGCCAGCTGGCTACCTAGTTACCTTCTCACCAACTGTGTGACCTCGGGCCAGCTGGCTACCTAGTTACCTTCTCACCAACTGTGTGACCTCGGGCCAGCTGGCTACCTAGTTACCTTCTCACCAACTGTGTGACCTCGGGCCAGCTGGCTACCTAGTTACCTTCTCACCAACTGTGTGACCTCGGGCCAGCTGGCTACCTAGTTACCTTCTCACCAACTGTGTGACCTCGGGCCAGCTGGCTACCTAGTTACCTTCTCACCAACTGTGTGACCTCGGGCCAGCTGGCTACCTAGTTACCTTCTCACCAACTGTGTGACCTCGGGCCAGCTGGCTACCTAGTTACCTTCTCACCAACTGTGTGACCTCGGGCCAGCTGGCTACCTAGTTACCTTCTCACCAACTGTGTGACCTCGGGCCAGCTGGCTACCTAGTTACCTTCTCACCAACTGTGTGACCTCGGGCCAGCTGGCTACCTAGTTACCTTCTCACCAACTGTGTGACCTCGGGCCAGCTGGTTACCTAGTTACCTTCTCACCAACTGTGTGACCTCGGGCCAGCTGGTTACCTAGTTACCTTCTCACCAACTGTGTGACCTCGGGCCAGCTGGCTACCTAGTTACCTTCTCACCAACTGTGTGACCTCGGGCCAGCTGGCTACCTAGTTACCTTCTCACCAACTGTGTGACCTCGGGCCAGCTGGCTACCTAGTTACCTTCTCACCAACTGTGTGACCTCGGGCCAGCTGGTTACCTAGTTACCTTCTCACCAACTGTGTGACCTCGGGCCAGCTGGTTACCTAGTTACCTTCTCACCAACTGTGTGACCTCGGGCCAGCTGGCTACCTAGTTACCTTCTCACCAACTGTGTGACCTCGGGCCAGCTGGCTACCTAGTTACCTTCTCACCAACTGTGTGACCTCGGGCCAGCTGGCTACCTAGTTACCTTCTCACCAACTGTGTGACCTCGGGCCAGCTGGCTACCTAGTTACCTTCTCACCAACTGTGTGACCTCGGGCCAGCTGGCTACCTAGTTACCTTCTCACCAACTGTGTGACCTCGGGCCAGCTGGCTACCTAGTTACCTTCTCACCAACTGTGTGACCTCGGGCCAGCTGGTTACCTAGTTACCTTCTCACCAACTGTGTGACCTCGGGCCAGCTGGCTACCTAGTTACCTTCTCACCAACTGTGTGACCTCGGGCCAGCTGGCTACCTAGTTACCTTCTCACCAACTGTGTGACCTCGGGCCAGCTGGCTACCTAGTTACCTTCTCACCAACTGTGTGACCTCGGGCCAGCTGGCTACCTAGTTACCTTCTCACCAACTGTGTGACCTCGGGCCAGCTGGCTACCTAGTTACCTTCTCACCAACTGTGTGACCTCGGGCCAGCTGGCTACCTAGTTACCTTCTCACCAACTGTGTGACCTCGGGCCAGCTGGCTACCTAGTTACCTTCTCACCAACTGTGTGACCTCGGGCCAGCTGGCTACCTAGTTACCTTCTCACCAACTGTGTGACCTCGGGCCAGCTGGCTACCTAGTTACCTTCTCACCAACTGTGTGACCTCGGGCCAGCTGGTTACCTAGTTACCTTCTCACCAACTGTGTGACCTCGGGCCAGCTGGTTACCTAGTTACCTTCTACGGCTTCCGCTTGCTCAGCTGTAAGGCTGTGCGGACAGAATTCCTTGTGCCATAGGCTTGCCGTGAGAATTAACAAGACAGATAGTGCGCGCAAGCACTGAGAACATTGCACAGCACATCGGAAACACGCAGTAAGGATCAGTTATTAACAAAAATTCCTGGGGCTTCCCTGGTGGCGCAGTGGTTGAGAGTCCGCCTGCCAATGCAGAGGACACGGGTTCGAGCCCTGGTCTGGGAAGATCCCACATGCCACGGAGCGACTGGGCCCGTGAGCCACAACTACTGAGCCTGCGCGTCTGGAGCCTGTGCTCCGCAACAAGAGAGGCCGCGATAGTGAGAGGCCCGCGCACCACGATGAAGAGTGGCCCCTGCTCGCCGTAACTGGAGAAAGCCCTCGCACAGAAATGAAGACCCAACACAGCCAAAAATAAATAAATAAATTTATAAAAAAAAAAATTCCTGTCCCCCAGAAAAGTTGGTTAGATCATGGTGAACCAACAAAGGGACACAGAGGCCCCTTTCCTTCATAAATGCTGCTGGAGGCCTGGCCTAGCTTTTTAGCCAACCAAGCCGCTAGGTGGGCATAATTTGAGGTTTGCTCTGCTTTTGTTCTGTAGCAAAGCTTACTGCTAAATGTGAAAATTCAGAGACCAATGTTGCCAAAAAAATCTCATCATTCCCTGAAATGGCAACCAGTTCCTACTTACTAATTTGGGGTGTTTAGGGAATTCCCTCAGAGGCCCAGTGCCCTGTTTTCCTCGAATTGCCTCCTATTATAGCTCTTTGTGCATCACATAAATCATTAGTATCACAAAGTCCAAGACTCTGTGACTCATAAGAACGCTTCTTGGTTTCCCTAGGAATCAGAGAGGAACAGAAAGTCATTTTTTCATCCCAAATTCTTTCCTTTCTTGAGCTCCTTCCCATAGCTCAGGTACTGTGTTGGGTGCAGGTAACCTAGACACAGGTGCAGGTCGTCACCTCCAGGCTCTCGCAGGCTGACGGGAGGGTCAGGCAAGTGAACTTGCGCGTGTCTGTCTGGAGTTTGCAGGTGCCGGGCCTGATGGAAAGAGAGAGTGGGCATCTGGGGAGCCTGCACCCAGGACAGAGGGGAGGCGGATTCTGAGGGTGAGAGAGGAGAGGAGGGTCTTCGAGGAGAAAAGTGTGTGCAAAGGTCCAGAGCGAGGGAGCATCTCGAGTTCAAGACCGTGAGAGATTCCATGAGGCTGAAAGCAGCTTCACATGGAGAGTGGGGAGAGCTGAGGGGCAGAGTTGCACAGGGGCACAGGCTGGTCACGAGGGGCTTCACTGGACCTCACTTTAGGCCCAGGGGCCATGGCGGGCCACTGCAGGATATTTGGTTTGAGAGGAGGCACACTGGGTCTGCGTCAGAAGTGCCTCTCTGATAGCCACGTCGGAATACCTGGCAAGGCAGCCAGTCGGGACGGGGCTGGGGGTTGAGGCCACGGTGACGCTGAAGCAAAGGTGGGAGAGCTGAGAGTCGGGGGGCAGGCCACCCTTAGGACGGATGGGCTGCTCTGTGGCACCAGTGTCCGGGGGTCTCTGGGCAGACGTGGCACTGGCCGTGGCCGCGGGTACCTTCCCCCACGGGAAGAGCCTCTCTCCCACTGGGCTTGCCTCTGACCAGATCTGAATCCCATTGGTCCCAAGTCCTAATTCTCAAGCTGCTCCTGCTTTGGGGTCCTTGTACGCGACCCGTGACCGTTCCTCAGCCTAGGGCATTCAGCCCTCGGGCTCCACCAGACTCTTGCCAGCAGTTCAGGGCTCCGGGCAAAGGCCGTACCCACCCCAAACCTAAACCAAGTCCTGCTGTTACAATGCCCGCTACCTCACCTTCACAACGTTTAGGGCAACGTGCAATGAAGTATTTGGACGCATGGTTATTTGGTTTATATTTAGCTTGCTGTAGACTGTGGTCCCCATGGGGCAGGACCCCTGAGTCCCAGGCCCCGTGCCAGGCCCCAGCAGATCCCAGTAAGCACTCGTGTGGCGTCAAAGGCAGGACACAGCAAGAGAGAGACCAAGAGGCTTCCGGGGTTCCAGGACTGAGGGTGCCATGCCGTTCAGCCCGGAGAGGGGGACAAGGAGAGGGGAGCTTACAGGCTATCCGGCCAGCCCCGCGGCTGCGTCCATGAGGACCCGCCCTGATCCACGCCTCACCGTGTCTTCAAGCACAGTCTCTGGGGTTCACGCCCCACACACAGCCCCGTGCAGGTGAGGACCTGGGCCCCGCCCCTTCCTCTTGGTGCCTTTTCCCACCCTGGGCCTGGAGAAGCATCCCTGCGAAGAAACATGACGAGGAACCACGGGCTTTCCTCCTGGGCCTCGAGGAAGTGGGTGTCTGGCAGTGTCTTCAGCTGCAGAGGTTGTTTGCCGTCTGGGTGGGGACGTGGCACTCGTGCTGAGGAGGGAAAACCGGGGCTCGCGGCTCTGCAGCGCTGGAGGCCAGGGCAGCCGGGGTCTCCAGGCCGATTATCCACCTCCCGCTCTTCCCAGCTCTGCCCACTTCTCCTCCCTCACATCACTTCCTCTCCCTGAACTTCCGTGGCCCCCGCTGCGCTCTGGTCAAAGTCCAGACCTGGTCACGACACGCCTCCTCCAACCTCAAAGCAGGCACCGGGGGCCCGGACGTAAGGCCCGCAAACGGGCGCTGCGGGTGCGTGAAGGTCTGTCCGGCGCCTGCGATTCCTCAGTACCGTGTCCACGTTTCCAGAGCGTTTTCGCGGTGTTGCTCTTTGGGGACAGCAGTTGTGTTTGGGGCCCAGGACAGAGCTGGGCCGATGCCCTCTCCGTGTCCCAGCACGTCCCGCCCACGTCTGTGAGCTCTGATCCGCAACACACAGATGAGGATGCCGCGGCCTAGGGGACGGATGGCGCGCCGTCTGACCCCAGAGCCCGAGCCCTAAATTACTGAGGACATCACCTTCCCCAAACACCCCGCCGGAAGATCAAACCAGACGTCCCTGACGCCCTGGGTACTGATCTGAAGTCTCACTGTGACGGCGGAGTCAGTGTTTGAGATCTTCCCTCCCTCCTTCCTTCCTTTCCTCATCAATGTCACAAATGTAAAAACCCATGAAAGCAAAGCCTCGTGCTGTGAGGGACACTGGGAGAGTCTTCCAGAAACCAGGAGCCACCAGGGTTATTTCCAGTTTGTGTGGGTGTGACATTCCTAGTAGAGTGAGAAATGAAGCCCCTCAACAGATTTTTAACAGTTACGACCCGTTTTAAATTTTTGCATTTAGCAAATTAATGCTTTTATATATAATTATGACATTCACAAGATAATTGTATGATTTAGAAATGTATCAATTCCTACTATTTTATTGGCAGGGTGGTCTGATAATGAGACACATGTTTAAAAAAGTATGTACCTTTATAGAAACCCAGAGAAGAAATATGTCACCTCTCAACCGTGTTACTGGATTTTTGTGATAATTGGTGAGGCCACACTGGGAAATAACACTGAAAATCAAAATCTGAGTGTCTTCACTTGGCTTAGGCCCAGGCTAAAGGGCACTGCCGACCCCAGCCCACTCCCACCCCTGGAGAGGCCCTGGGTCGGAGGGGTGGGTGGTCTCCGCCCGGGAGGAGCAGAGTCCAGCAGGTTTACGCGGCTCCCCGCACAGCGCCCAGGCTCTCCCGCCACCCAGCTGAGGGTCAGGTGGGGCAGGCACAGCCCCCCGCCCCAGGCGTGGCCTCTGCCCACCGTGGGTGCATGATGGGTCCAAAGGGAATGTGTGTTTTGGGGAGGTGGGCCTGAGAACCTGGTGGGGTGGGTGGGGCAGCCGGCTGCGTAGAGGCAGTGAAGCACCACCCGCGGGCAGGCGACCGCGGACCCGGGGAATGCGTGCTGGGGTCGAGGTTCCCTCACGCACTGCTGAGCGTGTGGCTTTCCTCCTGTCTGTTTGCAAAGCACCTCCATTTGGGAAAGAGATTCAAGTCTCTCTGCAGTTCAGTCAGCAAAACAGGAACGTTGCAGAGGTTTTGTGGGAAGGTTTATGGAGCCAATGGCATGTCTCTAGTGAACCTGAATGGCCCAAATGCTGCAGAATCTGAGACTAGTTCTGCATATCGCATGATACATCTGCGTGCACAGGGCTGGGGCACAGGCAGCCTGCATAGGGCTCGTGATCACCCGCTTCTAACATGCCTGAGAGGACAGCAGATCTGCCCGCAGTGGTCTCTGTGCCATCCCTGAGCCAACACAAACAATCCACCTCGCCTATCCGTCCCTACGTCCACTGCTCATCCGTCTACCCAGCCATGGGGCCATCTAGGCTTCTGTACGTCCACCCACCCATCCATGTGTCCACCTACCCATCCATGTATCCGTCAATCCGTCCAACACAGACTTACAGGGCATTTTCCATGAGCAGGTCTGGCTGCTGAGGACACAGAGGAGAACTTCTCCACCCTCAGAGCTCACATCCCAGAGCAGGGAGGATGCAGGCCAGTCTGCTCTGACGGGGCCGTGCCGGCCACCACAGATCTCCGAGGAAGGAGATCGGGGGAGCCCTTCTGGTTCAGATGGGGCAGCTAGGATGTGACTTGAAGGACAACCTGTCCCTCCAGGTGATTGGAAGTCTCAGAAGTAAGAGAACACAGCCCGCCGCCTGGCTGCAGGCGCTGCCCTCTCCCCGCGCCTTCCCTCTCTGCTCTGCCCGGACTCCCACCCTTCCCACAACCTTCTCAAAGGTGGAGGCACAGGCTCCATGCGCTGGTCGTGGCTGGAGGAGGAATGAGGGGGTTGAGCACAAGGGAATGGTGCCGGTGCTCGTTTGGAAGCTTTAAGTCTAGTCCCTGTGCTGGCATTTTCCCAGGAGCTGCTGTGCGCAAACTCGTGCAAAGAGCCCTGCACGTGTAGAGGACACGGCCGGGGCAGGACCCGCTGGGGCCACGAGCCGGACGCTCGGAGTGATGCCGCCCGCGTCCACCTCCGCCTGCGGGTTCCCTCGGGGCTGAGCAGCTGCGCGGATGGAGAGCAGGTGTCTCTGAAACCGGCAGTGCTGGCGGCCGAGCCTCCAGTGGCACCTGCAGGAGGAGCCCCCGTGGATGGCTGGTGCTTCTCTTCCCTTTGTTTTTCACAAAATAACACTCGCAGAGGTCAATCGCACAAGACTGTCATTTTGTAGATCAAAGCAGCTGAACATTGACAATTTAATGCGGTTCACTGAGCACAAAAGTCTAGGGTTTACCAGGAGCTCCCGGTAAAAGAATCACTTTGCCTCAGAGACTTCAACCCTTGAACGAACCAGTGTCTGATCAGATGGGTACTTTTCTTCCCACCTCGCAGACAGGGAAACGGATGCTCAAGCCACACAGCCCACGTGTGGAGAACAGACCGAGGTTTCCTGACTCCAGACGCGGGGCACCTGGTCTTCACTCTGGCGGATGGGCAGCCTCTGGCTCCGCCGGCCCCAGGTGGCCCGCTGACCTGGGCGTCCAGGCTCTACGGCCAGCCCAGCCTCGGGCAGCCCACCTTGCCGCTGCTCTGACCCGACCACGGGAACTGGGCCTCGCGCTGGCCTCGCGCTCCTGGCTGGGCTCCCCCTCGCCCAGCGACACGTCTTCGTTCTGCCAAACTCCACTCCTGAACTGGGGTGCGCTGCCCTGGGCATTTCCTGCCCTGAGCTGCGGGTCTGTCCTCCTGGGTGGAGGGGGGTCCCCTGCCAAGACTAGCCCCTGCCGGGGGTGTCGCCTGTGCTGCAGTGAGTAGGGCTGGGTGGTGCTCCCTGCCAGTCCTCTGCCCCCAGACCCTCCCTCTTCTCACACAGGCTCCACGGCAGCGGTTGGGTGGACGTGGGCATCTCTCCAGCTGGTCCTCACTTGAGTCCCACCATCTCCAGCGGGCAACCTTCACAGACTCTTCCTGTGCTGCACGGACCAAGAAAGCACCAAATGCAGAGGCTGTGGAGACCAGGAGTGTTTTTAGGGGCTACGTGGTGGGTTTGGGTGAAGAGGAAGGGAGGAGGGCACGGGAGGCGGCCCTCAGGGAAGGGTGCGAGGAAGCCCAGCAGCAGCCTGGACGGGGCTCAGGGCCCGCCCACCGCCCAGGCTCACGGAGGTGACTGGTGAGGCTGGCCTCCCCGCAGACAGTGCCGAGCATGGGTGAAAGCCCCCCGACGGCCTTTGAGACCTGGTTTCGTCCGTGCGGGGGGACCGGACTGTCCTGAGGATGGCAGGTGGCCCACAGCAGCCAGCAGGCCCGTGGCCTGCGGTCTCCTCTCACTGCCCCCGGCCCATCACACAGCAGGCCAGGGAGACGTGCCCCTCTCAAGTTCCAGAGCACGGTCCCCTGCAAGACGCACACGTATGTTCACACGCACACATGGGCACACGAGCACAGGCTCACAGTGCTCACACAGGCACGCCTATGCATGCACACGCACACCACCGCCGCCGAGTCGCCCCCGTCGCGGACACCTGAGGGTGGGGCCTCCCTGCAGCCACGTGTGAACCCCTAAGTGGAGCGGCCTGTGCCCCGTGGGGCAGCGACCAGCCTGCAGCCCCTCCCTGAGCCCCTCAGGTCTGATCCCAGGCTCCCTGGGGGCGGCTCCTGGGTTGTAGGTCCAGGTGTCGGTGGACGGCTGGCTTCCTGCCTCTCTTTTTCTGAAGAGGACCCTTAGGAGGCCTAATAAGCCGCCAGAGCCACGCCTTCCGATGTGGCTGGGGTGGGGTGGGGTGGACCCCCGCCCCAGACGCACGAGCGCCGGCCCAGGCCCCACTCTCCCCTCCCAGAAGGCCTGCACTCTTCTCGGCCAGGGCAGCCCCAGCGCCTCGCCCCTTGCAGCCAGGAGTCAGGGCCAGAGCAGGGCCTCGTCCACCAGACCCTTGCCTTCCTCTGACGCTTAATTTTCGGGAACTTGCTTGTTTTTTAATGTGGCAACAGCCTCCAATCCTGCATCCTGGACGCCCAGTAAATATTTACAGAGCAGCTGAGAGGCACTCGCCTGGGTGCAGCTGGCCTGCTGGAAGTGGACGGGGGGAGGGGGGCAGCCCAGCGGTGAGGACGCCCTTCCAACGGGCAGGGCTGGGCCCCAAGGCTCTGCGTGGAGGGCGCTGGGTGCCCTGCTTGTTCTCTGCAAACGAAACATCTCAGCCAAACAGAAAGCAATCCGCTTCCTCAGTCCCCGTCCGTGAGGATGAGGCGCCCGAAGCCCCGTGGGCTCCCGCCTCCTCCTTGTTTGCTGTCCCGCTTCTGAACATACTTCGCTTTTACCCCGTTAACTAAGTCGGCCCCTCCCCTCACCCACCGTGGGCCCGGCAGCCCAACACCAGGTCTCAAGGTCTGCGTCCTTGTCCAGAGGGGCAGGTGCCACCTCCACACGGTGCCCTGAGCCACGGCGGCCCCAAGCGCATCACCCAGAGTGAGGGGAATGAGACCCCAGTCCCCCTGTGGGCCAAGCTCCAGGGACGCCCCCGGTGTCCCTCCCTGAAGCTCTGTGTGTAGAAGTGTGCTTTTGGGGTGTGCGGTACTGACATGTGCGCACAAAAGCTCTCGGCCCAAAGCGGTGAGTCCAAAGGCAGAGAGTGTCGACCATCGTGGAGGGCAATGCCGACCCGTGTCACTGGGGTGTCCTGGAGGAAGGACGGAAACAGCCACCTGCGAGCTGGGCGTCCTCTGAGGGCCACACCTAGCCGCCGAGACCCAAGGGGGACAGAGGAGGGCGTCCAGGGCTCATCTGCCCTGTGGGGTGTGGCTCGGGGTGTCCGGCGCTTGCGGGAGACCCGACATTTGGGGAAGCAGAAGGAGCAGTTTGTGCTGATGGCAGCTGCTTCTGTGCGGAGGAGAACGGCAGAGCTGGCAACAGATTCGCGGGGGGGCTTTTGGGTCAGGGGTCCCAGAGGAGTGAGCGGCCGTCCCCTGTGGGCTGTCCGCCCCTGCCCTGGAGAACACAGGCAAGGGTCCAGCGCCCACAGGCTTGCAGCCATCAGGGAGGAAGCATCTCGCCCACTTGGCAGTCGGGGGAGGAGGGACGCCCTCCGACACCCAGGGGACCAGAAGCGGGAGTGACCGCAGGGCCAGCGAGGAGCTGGAAGCAAGCCCTGCCCTCTGTCCTGCACACCGGGCCTGGGGCCCGAGAGGCACCCATGCCCACCTGGGTCGGGGGGAGAAACAGGCAGGACCGGCAGGGCGGAGGCTCAGCCGATTTCCAGGCCGGCCCTTGAGTGGCCAGGAAAAGGGGAGAAAGAAGGAAATGTCTCTCCCGTTGACCCCCTCCCTTCAGGAAGCCCTGGGCTCTACAGCTGAGGGCCCAACCGTCACCCCGTCGCCCCAACTGACGGCTTCTCCCTGCTCCCAGCCGCCTCCTCAGGGCCAGGCCTTGGGGTGGGGTGGCTCCCGGGCAGGAACCACGTCCCCAGCAGGGCAACAGGCGACTTCTGTACGTCTCCTGGGTCCCACCCTCTCCCATCCTGCACCCTCCAACTTCAACACCTGCTCTGACCTCCCCCAGGCTCCCCGCTGGTGCTCTCTGAGGCACCTCACTGCATTCTCCTAATTATCTCCTGGACACACCTGTTTTCCCTCTTCCCGCCTGCCCCCAGCACCAAGGTGTCCCCATGCCCCAACCCCAGGGGGTGCCACTCAGTCCCTCTTCACAGGTCACCAGTGACGGCTCCCAGACGCGCCCAGGCACTCAGCTCTGCCTGCTGGGAACCTGATCCATCTCCCCCGAGACCCTCACAACCTGGACAGACTGGCCCCGATTTCCCTCCCGGCCCTTTGCCCGAGCAGCTGGGCACCTGGAGTGACCGTCCTCCAGCCCTGCCCATACCTGCCGGTCCCTGCATGGCGCTGGGTACTCTTTGGCCCAGCAGTGACAGCGCGATCGGGACTCAGCTGCCCCCGCCCGCGGTCCGGGCCCTGCCCTGCTGTCTTGAGGTGCACGTGGTTGAAGCAGCCCCATAACCATTTAACCGAAGGCAAGAGCTTGTTAATTTCAGGCAACTCTAACGGCTACCAAATTCTTCCTCCTGCCCCACCTCCTCCAAACAGGCCTCCACTGACCTTCCCACCCACCCCCATGGAGTCTGGAAGCTGATCCCCCCCTCTCCCACCCCCGGGCCTCTCCCAGAGCCTGAGCTGTCCTCAGCCGGCCCCGTGGGCGCCCCTGTTCGCCTCCTTCTCTGAGTCTCGTCCTCCGGCTGGTCGGGTGTGAGGCCCGCAGCCTCCAAGTGCGAAGGAGCAGAGCTTCTGTGCTCGGCACCCAGGGGCCGTCCCTGTGCCAGGGGAGCACCCCGCCTGTGCCTGACCCACACTCCCAGTACCGAGGGCAGCCGCGGGCTCGCATCACCAGGTGGTCGGGGTCAGGGTCCACAGCCACGTTCAAAGCGCAGCCGTGTGAGCTGTTCTGAAAGCTTCTGGAGGTCCTGGCTGGTGGCTTTCATGCAGGACACCCTCGCTAGAGAATGCTGGACAATTGGGAGAGGAGATCGCAGCCCGGCGAGGCAGACGGCATCACGGGGCGGGTCAGGAGTGGGAAGTGCCTTCTAGAAAGCTCTAGAGCGTGCAGTGCCCTCCTAGTGCTGGGCAGTGGGCCTCAGACCTCCCTCTCTGGGCGCTGACTGCAGAGGCCCTGCGTTTGGCAAGGGTGGCCGGCTGGCACGCTGTCCCAGCGGAGGCCTCTCCACGCCCCTGGGCCTCTTGGCTTCCCCGTGAGCTGCGGAGTCTGTGCAGCTCCATCTCCCAGGCCGGAGGGAGGCTCGAGGAGGCTGAGCACCGTGCAGGGGACGCTAGGGCCAGGTGCTGCCAGCCAGCCTGTTTGCAGCCATCCCGAGCCAGGACGTGGTGCCCGTGCCTGCGCCACCAGAGTCCCCGCCGGCCACAGGCAGACCTCTCACTGTGCACATCACGGATGTTCTGTTTCTACAGGTTGAAGGTCAGTGGCAAAAGCCTGCATCGAGCAAGTCTATCGGCGCCATTTTTCCAACAGCATTTGGTCATTTGGAGTCTGTGTCACACTTCGGTAACATGCAACATTTAAGCTTTTTCATTACTGTTGCATGTGTTATGATGATCTGTGAATCATAACACTGAAGGCTCAGTTGATGGTTAGTGAATTCTAGAATAAGTATTTTTAATGAAGGTGTGCACACTGTTTTTTAAACATAATGCTACTGCACACTTAATAGCTACAGCTCAGTGTAGACATTACTTTCATATGCGCCGGGAATCCAAAAACTTGCCACGACTCGCTTGACTGCGATGTTCTCCTTATTGTGGTGGTCTGCACACTAAGCTGGAGGAAGGACGCCCAGGCCCCCTTCCCTCCAAGGCTGGCGCTCTGGTTCTCAGGCCCAAGGGCTTGCACAACTGGCCGCCAGCCTGCAGGAGCCCCCAAAACCGTGGGAGCAGACACCCCCCCAGTAACGCACTTAATGATGCATCCGTGTATACTCTTGGTTCTGCTTGGCTGGGGAACCCTGATGGATACAGGAGATGATGAAGGTTAAGTGGGGCCGTAGGTGAGACGTAATCTGACAGGACAGTGCCTTGTAAGAAGGGACGAGATCTCCTCACTCGCATGCACACCCAGGAAAGGCCATGTGCAGACACAGCAAGGAGGCGGCCGTCCGCAAGCCAGGCAGAGAGCTCTCACCAGGACCCAAGCACGCTCCAACCACCTCCAACTCCCAGCCGCTGACTGCAAGGAAACACCTCTCTGTTGTTTAAGCCCCAGCCTGTAGTCTGTTGTCGTGGCGACCTGAGCTGCCTCAGACCGATTTGGTACCAAGAAGCCAAGTACTGCTGTAACCAACACCAACAAGGTGGGAACAGCCTCGGGTCTGGGTGACGGTCGAGGCCGCAGGAGTTCTGAGGTGCATGTTAGAAATATGGACGTTAGAGACGATTTTGGTGAAGACTCAGAAAGAAAAGAAGAGAGCTGGTGAGAAAGCTTCTGTCTTCTCAGAGAGTACAGAAATAATCAGGGCAGGATGGTGGCAGAAATACAGAATAAGACAACATGTTAAAATACAGCTGAAGAAAAGGAGATGCAGCTTTGCAAACCGCCACTGACGTGGCCTCCTTTGGGGAAGGTGGGGAGCTTCCTGGGGGCTTGCCCCACGAAGATGGCATCCCATGAATGACAAAGGGACATAACAGTAAGCACACCTCAGAGGAGCACTTATGAGAAACCGGGGGCTTGATGCACGTGGATATGCCTTTCCAGGAGTGAAGCACGTGCCGTGCCGTGCTGTGCACTGCATGTGGGGTGCGTGACAGAGGGTGCTGGTTGGGAGGGTCTCGAGCTCCCGCCTCGCCCCCCTGTTTTACGGACAAGGAGCTCGAGCCCCATCTTTGCATCCAAGACTGCAAAGCAAACTCATGGCGGAGGCCCAGCCCTCCTGCTGCGCCCAACTCCCCCTCCCTGCTCTGCTCCCACTTGGCACCAACGTGGCTCAGAGCCCTTTACATCCCGGGAAGTGATCCCATTGAATCAAAATTGAGGTTGCGTGGCACCACGTTCCCAAGCGTATAACCAGCACCCAACAGCATACCAGCACCGGGGCTCAGCAGCTCCCGTCCGGAGCGGCCTGTCTGGGAGGCCTGGGCTGCCCTCAGCAATCTCAGCCTAGTGGGCAGAGACTCAGGTTTAAACAAACATGTCTAATAAGCGTCTTAGCTGCTAATGCTTTCCTGGATCAGAGGGGTTTCACTGGCTACCTCTGCAAAAGGCATTTGCTGTTTTAGATTCTTGGTGAGCAGGGTCAAACCTGACACACCCTTGCCCCTCTTTTTTACTCAGGGACTCTTTATAGTAGTATATGATCTCCTAGTATTTATCACAAAATTCCATCAATTTTGAGTGGTAAAAACAGCTCTTAAGTAATAAATAATTTCTTTAAATTTATGCACTGTTAAAGTATGTATTATAAAGTTCATTTAAACATGAACTTCAATAATAATTGTGAGTTACTCACTTAGAAAGTAATATATATTTTCTTTGCATTCAATTAGTAATGTAAGAAAAACCCATGATTCATCAATAAATTTAAGGTAAATTATTGGGTGTATTGAGGGACTGGATGTATATTAAAATATGGAATTACTCTCACGTATTATACCCTCAAACTATGATTCAAAATTTAGAATTTTCTTCTTTTCAAGCTTCAAAAACCCAGAAGACCTGCTTCTCTATGGGTCATGTTTTGTTCCCAAACGACACAGGGCCTGCGGATAGTCCTGGAAGCTCCCCTTTGCGAACAGCATGTTGATGGTGTGAGGACCTGTGCTAACAACAAATGAAAAGTGGAATCGGTGACTCGGTGACAAGGGTCCTTGCATTCTCCTTTTGTCCTGTTGGATCGGGAGGAAGTCCCACTGCATCTTTAAACACCCTGACATGTCTGTTATACCGGGATTTTGGTATATGGATGCCCCTCATGATCATCCTGAGGTTCATTTCCAGAACTGCTACAATTTTTTCAAATGCCTGTCAGCTGTTCTTATGCTTCCTAAATAACCGCTATCAATTTAAGTCAAATAATGTATGATTGTCATGGAAACGCCCTAGAACTGAGTAAAAGAGAAGATGATCCTGTGGCCATGGTGACCCCCCTGCACGAACAACCCCCACACGCACCAGGTCCCCAAGAACTTCTGCCCTTGGAGGCTCTCAAACGGGCCTCTTTAAAAAGGAAACTATATTTTTAAATGGTTGTTTCTTGATTTTTAAGTGGAGAGTGAAACAGTCATTTTTCTTTCCTTTAGCACCTTGACCCCCGAGCATGGATTCATCAGCCCGGTTCCTGCTCTCCTGGGGCTTTACACACATGTCCTTTTTTATGTTTGATTAGAGCACAGCTCCGATGTTGAAACATGGGCCTCGTGAGAGTGGGGCGGGGGGATGCTTGGGGGCCCACCCGCCTGCCCAACTCTCCATCCTCAGGCCTCCCCAGCAGAATTCCACGCCGCCCACACCTTCAGCCCTCCTTTCAGCTCGTCCCTTCCTCTGGGCTTGACACCGATTCACCACCTTCAGCTCTTCAGGGTCAAACCCTTTTGGCCTTCCCCACCTGGGGAGGAAGCGTCTCTGCACTGAGCTGCTCCTCGACGCCCACTATCCAGCTCCTAGTGGAGGTTTCTTTCCAGTGCTGTGATTTCTGTCACTGCTACTCCTCCCAAGTTCTCCAATCTCCTAATTTCTCAGCAAATGAGACATTGTGAAAAGTCTTACTTATCTTAGCCAAATATCCCAATTAAAATGTTCCATTCCAAAAACATGACCCCGAGTTTGGCACCTTCGTGGTTGCATGAAACAGCTTCTTCTCCTCAAGAGCCACCAAGGAGCTGCTTCCTGCCACTTTGTCACTGTTAGGAGGTGACAAATGAGCCCAGGCTGTCCCCGTGTGAACTGAGCAAGCTTCTCACAGGGGAGGGACAGCCCACAGGGCTCTCCCCACGCTGGCCCCCGAGGGGGGGACCCTCAGGCCACCCGCATCCGGCCTCTGAGAGCTGGCGCTGCCGGGAACCGTCCCGGGGGGCCAGGCACGTGCGTCACCCAGAGCCGGGAGACATCTCCGAGGAGAGCGCGGGTGGAGTGTGGTTCCTGGGCCGTCATGGGGGCTGCGCTGAGAAAGGAACCAGCAGCGCCCCAGGGTCCCTCGTGGGTGCTGTCCTGGGGCAGGGAGTGGGCGCTGCCTCAGACAGGCCGAGGCAATGTCCCAACGCTTCTGACACACAGACGGGAAGGGCCGGAGCGGTGGGCAGTGGTCACCTGTGATGAGACAAAGACACAACGGGGTGGCCCGGGCTGGGACCCTGGGGTCAAGGGCAGCAGTGGAAAGGGAACCCAAAGTTCTCGGGGGAGGAGAAACCAGGAGAGCGAGCTTCACAGAAGCTGAAGGAAGAGCGTCTTCCCCAGAGGTGCAGTCAGGGGCCTGTGCATGAGGCTGCGGTGCCCGGGACAGGGGGACCAGGCGGGGCTCAGCGGGGACAGGACCTGCTCCCAGGTGACGGGTGACGGGCATGAGGACCGGGGAAGGCGCCCCCCACCCAGCGCCCCCCTCCCGCCTCCCCCCAGGCGCACGCTGGGGTGGGAGCCTCACTCATCTCCAGCGTCGTGGATACCTGATCATCACACCCCGGAAATGGGCGTGGAAATCACCATCTTGAAATTAAAGTCATATTTTAATTCTTTAGTGAATTTTCTCAAAGGGTTACAGCACATTTCATAAGACAGGGGTCTGCTCCCTTGCGTCACCTTGAGAAACTTACGAGAACAGGGTTGCTTCGTGCCCCCCGAGGGGAGGCTCAGGAGAGGCTCGGGGACCTGTCTGGAACGCTCCATCATCCTTCCTGTCAGCAGTTGGTCCAGGACGGAAACACTCGCGTTGGTGTTCTGTAAACTTGGTCTTTGATGAATGAGGTTAACCTTTAAAAGGTGCAGGGAGTTATATGTCCTGTACCTTTCCTTCTGTTTCCAGTTGACGGGCAAACAATTTCGAATGATGTCAGACAGGTATTTTTTTTCCCTCACTTTTTATTTTGAACTAACTTTAGTCTCACAGAGCATTGCCGTGGGGTGAGCAGCTTCCCCGGCCAGAGGGCGGCCCCAGGATCAGGAAACTCACTACCTACTGAGGCCCACGGTTCCCACTCCCTCGGCCCCACGCCGAGCCTGCCTCCTCCAGTCTGAGATTGCCCTTGAACTCTCCTTCCCCCTCACCACCTGGCCCTGTGGAAGAGCAGTAATGACGTGTCTTGTGCAGCCTCCGCAGCTGGGGGCTGTCTGACGTTTTCTCAGCGTCGGCCTGGGGAAGGGCCTTCTTTGTCTCCGTCCCGTGCGCAGGTCGAGGGGCTCACGGCCTCCACACAGTTCATCTCTGCGAGGCTGGCCTCCTCCCTCCTGGAGGCCGTTCCCTCCAGGTTTCTCCACGTGAGGTTACAGAGCTAGCGCCCCAGGCGGATGCGCGGGCGTGAGAGCTTAGGTTAAACACCTCCACAGGTATGAGGAGAGACCCAGCCACCTCCACCCCCCGCGAGGAGAGGGCTTCATCAGAAAGCCACAAGGTGGTGAGCTCGGAGGGGGCGGTGGCCGGACAGCCCAAGGCCTCGGGTCCTGGTCGTGTGGGCTGTGGGGACGGCTGGTGTGCCAGGCGTGTGCACCGGATCGGTATTGAACACGGCACCTATAAACAAGTAAGTTAAGACATTGCTCAACTCCCAGGTCCCAGGTCGGGACCGCAGGGGCAGTTTGTGCAGGAAGGATCACCCCGGAGGAAGGGAAGCCGCGGTGGAGAGGCTTCAGTTCTGCGTGGAGAGCCGAGGAGCAGAGGCTTCTGGGGATGGAGCTGAAGGCCTCAGCCCGGCACAGCGCGGCCTTCGGGAGGAGAGGGAGACGGGACGCTCATCGCAGGCCGTGATCGCCTTCGCTCTAACTCATCAGCACGCCCCCTGCTCTCTGCCACCACAGGAAGTTCCCAGGGATTCCGTGGGGACCCAGGTGGTGGGACGGGCTCTCCTGTCAGCAGAGCCGGGAGTCCTCAGCCAGGCAGCCGGCCGCCAGGGTCCCAGGCCCACCCCGGGCTTGGGAATCAACCTGCCATTCGGGGGATGGGCGAGGTAAGTCGTGTGCACAGTCTACCTTGACATGCGCCGCCTTCACCACAGCCACCAGCTCCTCGAGCTTAGCCGCCACAGACGCTGCTCTGCAGCTGCAGTCTGGAAGGTGAGAGGAAGGAGGGAGGAAGGGGGGAGGGAGGAAGCAGTGAGGAAGCAGGGAGGGCGGAGGGAGGAAGGAGGGAGGAAGCAGGGAGGAAGGAGGGAGGAAGCAGTGGGGAAGGAGAGAGGAAGCAGGGAGGAAGGAGGGAGGAAGCAGGGAGGGCGGAGGGAGGAAGGAGGGAGGAAGCAGAGAGGAAGCAGGGAGGAAGGAGGGAGGAAGGAGGGAGGAAGGAGGGA
Organism: Eubalaena glacialis; assembly: GCF_028564815.1. NCBI lineage: Eukaryota > Metazoa > Chordata > Mammalia > Artiodactyla > Balaenidae > Eubalaena > Eubalaena glacialis. The sequence goes on along the minus strand of NC_083727.1, from coordinate 398,923 downwards.
GGAAGGAGGGAGGAAGGAGGGAGGAAGGAGGGAGGGAGGAAGCAGTGGGGAAGGAGGGAGGAAGCAGGGAGGAAGGAGAGAGGAAGCAGGGAGGGAGCAGGGAGGAAGGAGGGAGGAAGCAGGGAGGGAGCAGGGAGGGAGCAGGGAGGAAGGAGGGAAGAAGCAGGGAGGGAGGAGGGAGGGAGCAGGGAGGAAGAAGGGAGGAAGGAGGGAGGAAGGAGGGAGGAAGGAGGGAGGAAGGGGGGAGGGAGGAAGCAGTGAGGAAGCAGGGAGGGCGGAGGGAGGAAGGAGGGAGGAAGCAGGGAGGGAGGAGGGAGGGAGCAGGGAGGAAGCAGGGAGGAAGCAGGGTGCAGGCCGCATGGGCAGCAAGTAAAGCCACGGAGAGGACTGTTTTCCAATAAAACTCTACTTACACGGAAGGACAGGTGGAGTCAGCCAGCCCTGCTCTAGACCATTTACTGCCCAGAAGCAGCTCTGTTCCACCGGCAGATTTGAAGGGAAAGGTCAGGTTTCCAAATGTGGAGCATGTCCCCCTGCTGAACTGCACTGGGCAACTCGATTCCGGAGGAAGGGCTCACAGAGTAAGGGAGCCGCCCCGGGAGCCACGTGAGCTGTAAGTCCAGGCCCTTCACACCTTCTGCACTCAGCTTCACAATAACCTATGCATGTGCTGTGTTATTTCCTTCTTTTTCAGACAAAATTGGGGCTTGAAAGACTTCAATTTGAACTTGCTTGTTAATAAGCAGAACTGGGGCTTCAGCCAAGACCAACCGGCTACCCCCTGAAGCAGCAGCATGGCCAGTGTGCATTAAGTGTGCTGACCCGGGCTGATTCCTCACCCACCAACTCTGGGAGCTCATTCCCATTGCGTGGCTTTGCCCCTTCAGGCTGCATTATTTTGACATATAGTCAGCCAAGAAATTTAGATGAAATAATTCCCTTTTCATCGTCTGTGAAGTTTAGACTTCACTTGGTACAACTAAAAATCTTACTTGAAATCCATAAGAATCTGGTTCAGTTCAGTCTGATTCACTGTGTGCAAGGCAGCCTCTCAGCTGGTGGGGATGTGACGAACCAGCCCCCCTCTGACCACCTCCAGAGACTTGCAGTGCCACAGACTGAACGCTTGTGTCCCCCAAATCCATGCTGTGAAGGGGTAACCCCCATGTGGTGGTGTTGGGGTGATGAGGTCACGAGGGGGGACCCCCTTGATGGGATCGGTCCCCTGACAACAGGGACCCCGCACGGCTGCCTCTCCCCATCTGCCACGTGAGGACAGCCTCACCAGACACGGAACCTGCCCTGGTCGTGGACGTCCTGCCTCCAGAGCCCTGAGAGTCTGTGTCTGCTCTGACGAGGTCCCCAGCATGGGCTGTGTCACCGCTGTGGCCTGAAGGCACTGAGACACCGTCTGCTCAGACGCTTCCATCCGTCCTGGTGCTGGAACGGCAGACGTAACCTCCACCTTTATTGTGAAGTGTGTGCTGATCTCCTTTTCTAGCACTTTCTCGAATCCTCCAGGTCTTTGAGAAGGTGTCATGGAACAAACAGAGGATGGAAGATGAGTGCTCCCCTCGGCCACGGCAGCCTCACCCCACAAAGCTTCAAGCTTCCAGGACGGCCTCGGTCTCCACCATGTTTTCGCTGCTGCCCTTTGTACCTTTCCCCCAACCTCGCCCGCATGTCTGGACAGCCCCACCGCGGGTCACTGCCTGACCCCTTGGGAGGATGCAGAAGTGGGGTGTGGATGACCCTCACAAGAAGCCACGCCCTCTCGCGACAAAGCCACAAAGGGAAGGTCCTCACAGCGACTGGTCCCAGCAGTGGCCTCGTCCTCGTGGCTGGGCTGCCTTCCATGTTGATGAGAACACCCTGGTGGGAGAGAATCAAGTGGCCCAGACTTGCCCCGAGGACAGGAGCAAGAGCTCTAGGATGAACCCTGCATCTCCAGGGACCCGTCCCGGGACTGTCATCCCAGAGAGAAGGCAGGTGATGGGTCCCCCATACAGTGGCGTGAAGATGCCCCGTGAACTGCTTAGCTCTGCCCCTGGTACCCAAGAAGTCCAAGAAATGCCGGCCATTGTTTCCCCAGAAAACAGTGACGAATGAATGCTGCCTTGGTCCCCGGGTGTCCAGGGAGGGAGGCTGAGGAGGGACCTTCCTCAGTGAGGCCCTTCATGCTGGGCCCTCTGAGCCGAAGCAGGCACAGGTGGCCATGGCTGGGGAAGGGGTGAGGGCAGGGTCTGGGAGTGGCCTCCCGAGTGGATTCAGGTGAGAAAGCTGTTTGCACAATAGGCAAGATAAATAGCTGTTGTCCAACCTCCACCAAGTCTGGAGGCCACGTCCACTGCCGGGTGTGTGTGTGTGTGGATGGCTTTTTGAGTAAAGTCAAAGCGGAAAAGACAAGGGGCTGATGTCTCCAGGAAAGATGAGCATTGATTTCTGCCCTGTTTCATGGCAACAGTCCATAGAAGTAACGGATACATTTCTGGAAGGAGAAAGGAGTGAGAAGTGGGGGAAACAGCCATAAAGGGTTAGGGGTGTAGCCAGAGGGGTGTAACCTCACTCCTGTGAGGCCGGAGTGTAGGCTTTACATGTGAAAGCGGTGAGGTGAGGTGAGGTGAGGTAGGGTGAGGTGGGGTGAAGTTAAAGTGTAGTTGGTGGATGTTTGGTTCAGTGAGTTGAAGTTGAGGTGGCAGTAATGGACAAAGGAACAAATACACAAATGGGGCCGCTTCATCATTTTGTATCATGATGTCCTGCCATGGCTGGAGCCAGGAGAATTGCAGAAATACCAGGGAGGCGCTAGAAGTTCAAGCTCAGCCTGGGACAGCCCAGCCTAGATTCTTAGGGCAAAAAGTGCAGGTTAAACAAGCACTTCAGGGACTAATGTCCAGCTGGCTCTTTTCCCTCCAGGTCACCTGGGTGGCTCCTGCTGGGAATGGAACTCTGGGTCCTGAGGGGCCTTAGAGTCCAAAATATGAGGAAGGAAATGAGGACGATTGATCAGCCAGGCAGCAAAAGAGGAGAGGCTGACCAGCTGCGTAACAAGTGCAGGACAGCCAAGCAGAGAGAGATCAGGGTGCAAAATCAGATGTATTTATCGACAGGTGAAAATGTAGAAAAATGATTGGAGAGCCCAAATGCCAGGGACCAAAAAAAATGCCGTCACAGTGTCTGAGGGGAGAGCGCAGCCTCTGGAGGACATGGCCAGAGTCCTGCATCAATGCCACGTTCCCACAGAGAAAAGGGAGGTTACTCACGCAGTTCCCGTCACTTCAGGGAAGCTCAGGGGCCTGAGACCTGGGAGCAGGCTGGGGCCAGCGCAGGGGATCCCACAGGAAGGGCCCGAGCGAGCGCCTGGGGGGCAAGTCTACTCCTCGTGAAGTTTCTATGGCTGCAGTCTGCACGGTGCCTGGAAGTGAGGAGAATTCCATGAGCGGGAAGCCCAATTACGGCTCCACAGACGACGATATGCAAATCCTGGACGCTTCTAATTTGAGATCTTGCAAAAGTTACTATTACAAATATATGATTCACTAGCTCTGTCTTGAAATTGTAACCATGTGTTTATTCACCATTGCTCCCCTGTTGCAAGATCAGAGAAAAGCAACGTTTTATGGATCACTTTCCCATCACAATTTTATGATACAAAAGAAATGGCCCATAGTCGAAAGGAAGGGAGGGAGAGAAAGAAAGAAACAGATGAGGAACAAAAAGAAAAAGGAGGAAAAGAATACTTTTCTGAGTTGCTTACAAGTATTAAAGTGACTCACGGGGAATAATCTTAAACTGAAGCTACTGATAAACATCTGGCAGGTCGTCGGTTAACTCAGAAGGAAGAGGAAGTGCTGCAGCCCAGCACCGATGAAATCCTGGAATTCTGAAAGAGGATTTCCTGGAAGGAGGGCTGGATACTGGCATGGAGGTCATCTGGGTGCAGTTTACATTCTTCACATTAACTAATTTTGACTTTTTACTATTACAAAATCACACCATGTCCATTGCAGAAAAACAAAAAAGATACAGATCAATAATGAAGAGAATTAAAAAGTCCCATAACCTTACCACCCATTACGAAGTGGCCACTGTAAATATCTTTCTGGACATTTTCTGTATGTCTATCTACATCTATCTATCATCTATAGATATGATTTTATATATATATATATATATATACACACACACAGTCTTCTAATGAGTGTGTCATTTTAAAAACAGAAAATTGCACGTGTAACATCAAGGACTGTTGTCCCTTCACCAGGCAGGAGTGGCAGGGCCCGGTGTGAGCCAGGCACCGTCGTACATGCTCCCTGTTTACTGAACAGTTGCTACCTCCGAGGTGCTATCACGATCCCACTTCGCCACGAGGGGTGGGGCACGGGGGGGTTACATGGCCTGGCCAGGGTCCCTCGGAATTAAGTGGTGGGGCTGGAACTTGAGGCCAGGCCGTCGGCTCCGGCCTCCGGAGCCTAGACTCCTTCTCGGGGCACTTTATAGCATTTAGTGACTCTGGAGTATTTCATCATGTTGATATGCCATAATTTATTTAAACATTTATTTTTCTTGTTTCAGTGTTTTCCCTATTATAAAGCACAGTGCAAAGAACATCTTATAGCCCAATGTTTGTCTGCGAACTAAATGATTTCTCCCAAATCCAGCGGTTAGTCCACTGGACCGAAGGTCGCTGTGCTCTTGAGAGCCTGGATCAGTGCTGACCAGCTGCTTCCCAGAGGGGACAGAGACCCTCCCACTCCAGGCAGCGGCCAACATGCCCCCCAACTCCGTTAACGGAAGCGTAGAAGCGTGTTTGGGGGAACTCTTGGCACCCGTTCTCATTCTAGAGGCCACACTTCCCTGAAAAGCAAGTCCCTTTTTCTCTCCAAAGAGACCTTCAACCAGGCTGCACCTTTCAGTTCAGAGTCAGGCGGGAACGTGATGAGGATGTGCCCCGTTAGCGCCACACAGACGCCCACCCGGTCCGTGGTCTGTCCCCACGTGCGTCAGGCAGTGTGGACCCACCCTCTACACCCCGGCGTGTGAGACACCGCGCGCTCGGCTGCACGGGGAAAAGCACGCTTGGAGGGGCAGTGTCGAGGGGCGCTCTGTCCCCAGGGGGTGAGGCGAGGCCACTGCACCCCCATCCGCGGGCTGCGCCCTGGGCGTTGCCCTAGTCCCACAGCCCCAGCAGGGCGGCAGGTGCCCCTCTTGCATCTCACTGGCACCCCCTCAGTCTTCCGTTCTCTGGGCGAGACTCGGGGCCGGAGGCTGGGCGGGCAGTGTTGGGGGGCGGCTGAGGACCCGTCATCACCACGGCACCCAGGGGGCAGGGCGGGACCTCAGTGCCTGTCCCCTCCCATGAGAGTGGCTGCTCTGCTTCCCTTCTAACAAAGTCAGAGGCAGAATGACGCCAGGCAGCGACGCAGCTCCCAGAGCCCGAGCAGCAAGGGCCTCCCTCCATCTTTTCTTGATTCGCGCCCAGAGCTCGCTTGGCCAGAGTTGTGTGAGTTCTGAGGACTGCCTTCCAGGCCCTGGAGACAGCTGTTTACCCACCAGGTGGTGTGGAGCGTGGAGGGCATTACTGGAGGGGAAGCCACGGGCCCCCATTAACTGCGTCTGCAGGGTCTTCCTGCAATCTCACGCACCAGCCCCGAGCGCCAAACCCTCTCAGGCTGGCTGGCAGCCCCACCCTCGTGCAAAGGAGCTTCTCCACTTATTCTTCCTGCAGTGAAGTGAGCTCCAACCTGGGGAGTTTGCATCCTGTTTGCAAACAAACTAAAAGTTTGGGTGTGGGTGGGAACTGGCCTTCAGTTGCAGCAGCCGAGTGTCCAACCCTCCTATGGAAGCTGTAATTCTGTAAACTTTCTACTGTGGTCCACATGGGGAGGCAGGTAGGTGTGACCTCCCCAGGGTCCCCCATCCTTGGGCACAATGGAGAATTGGAGGATATTTGTCTACAGGTCAGTGCAGGTCCGGGCCGCTTCCCCCCACCCCCTGTGTCCCCTCCCCTGGGCCAGAGCATCCTTCCACCACACCTGAGCTCAGAACCTCCCAGGAGTTTTGGCCAAGGACACAGGTAGACTCTGACTTGTCCGCTGGCCGCAGGGCCACAGAGCCACAGAGACGGGAGGTCTGACAATGCGCACGGGAATCTGGCGCCCTTAGATCCTGCGATTCCTATTCTGGAACTGCCGCAACAGCCAAGAAAAGTGCTGAGAGACGCGTGGGCGCCCAGCCGCGTGGGGACTGTCAGAACCTAACCAGAAGTAACCTGACGTCTCCAGGGCCCGGAAGGACGACGGGGCGTCCAGCTGGCCCCGTGCAGGTGGGGAGGTGGAGGTGCGCCCGCTCCCTGCCCCGTCCGCGGGACGGCCATGACCTTGCCCGAGAGGGTGCCCGGTGTGGAACGCCTACTTTCTATTTTAAACCTTTTGGAATTACTTTTGCTTTTTTCATGCCAATTTATGTACTTGTATAGTATAGAAACCAAGCATAAGTTACTTAAAATAAGACAAATGTTTAGGCTGCCAAAACTAGTTTGATGTGCCCACCCTGCTCGACAGAATCGTCGGTGCTCACGTGGGTTCAGCCTGGGACGCTCCACACAGGACAGGCACCCCCTCCCCTGCCCGCCGGCGGCGCCCGGTCTCACTCCGCCCATCACCCCCTCAGGCTGCTTTCTAAGTTTCCATTTTCTCTGTGTTTTCACCTGTCTTTTCTTTCTCTGTTGTCATGACACAACTCACTCTCGTGGGGAAAGGAGGCCGTGAGGGCGGCCAAAAGCCTCCTGATCTGGGCGGCCAGCGGTCTGTGGAGGGAGCCGGGTCAGCCACGGAGGAGCCGGCCCCTGGGCTCCCGCCGTCTAAGCCATCACGGAGCCTCCGATGCTGACGACAACCTGCGCAGTGGGTGCCCGGGTCCCCGTTTACTGTGGGAACTCCTGCCAGCGAAGGGAATGGCCCTCAGTCCCCAGACGGTCTGATTTGCAGCTTGTGGGCAGCGCTGCCACAATACAAGCCCTGGAGGTAGGTCCAGGCGTGGAAACCGCGGGGCCTTCCAGGCTTCAGGGCCAGAAGCCCAGCCCCGTGTTTTCCTGAATCTGCCGTCGCAGCCTCTGGCGCAGAGCTGCGAGGGGACATGTGGGCGGGCGGGCGGGAGGCAGACAGAGCGGGAGTCGGGCTGCCGGGGCTGCCGAAATCCAGGCGGCACTTTCTCAGGCGTGAGCCCACCCTGAGCGCGGGGGGCAGAGCCAGCCGAGAGGCGACCGAGAGACAGCAAGCGTGTCGGTGGAGACGCTGACGTGCGGCCACGTGGCCACAGGTGTGCAGGAGCTGCTCTGGCCGGAGGCTGCCGAGGGAGCACAGCCTTCCTGGAGCCTCCCCGGCGCAGCCACTGCCGACTCCGCCGGGGAAGACGGCACAGGGGCCCACAGACCACGGCCACTTCCCAAAGACAGAGATCCCGAAGGAAAATGGAGCCTGGGGGAGGAGGACAGGAGAGGCCCCCTCCCGTCCCTCCGGCAACGCCCTCAGCCGGGCCACCCACTGCAGAGACCCTCCGCCTCCCTGGCCGCCCTTGCGAGTGGTGGGCAGCAGCCACCCTCGTAAATCTGCCGGCTGCTGACAGCAGGCTGAGGGCTGGGGGCCGGGGCACTCGAGCAGTCGCCCCTCTGCTCGAACCCGACCCGCTTCACAGCAGACAGCTCGTGTGGCCTCGCGGGGCCACTGTGAGGCCCAGTGAAGAGCCCGGGGAAAGGCAGGTGCCCTGTGGTGTTTAGTGGTCTGTCCCCGGCTCCCAGGTGAGCCTTGATCCCCAGACGCCACGGCTGCCGCAGCTGAGCAGACGCCCAGGGCCCACCAGAGCCCAGACACACTGAAACCAGGCCCCACGCGGCCCCGTGCCCCCCTCCGGGGCCCCTCTCCTTGCTGGGGAGTCTCCTCGTGGGCACCAGGCGGAGGCCAGCCTGCGAGGCCACAAGCGGGCCCCCAGGCCTCAGCTTCCTGGTGCAGAGCCAGCGGCAGGCGGATCCCGGGACCCTTCTCTGCCCAGGAAGGACCGTGTTCCACGGCGACACCGCAGCACACAGACCTCCAGGCCAGGCCGGCCTCCGTGCGCGGACGAGCCCCTGCTGGGCCTGGAGGACCTGAGGGAGCGCATGGCAGCGCAGCGGCTGCACCCCAGACCACTCCTGGCTCCTGAGACCTGCAAGGACAGCGAGGTGCCCAGCAGACAAGCGGCCTGTGTGGAGCAGAGGACAGCTCTGCCAGCGTCCACTCTGTTCTCTGCACCTTCTTCATGGCTCCTTCTCGCTGGTCAGCAGGTCCGGTGAAAACCACGGCGGCTCCCCTCGGGGAACACAAGGCCCCGCCCACTGCAGCGGCGAGCAGGGCAGGAGGCTGCCTGGGCTCTGGTGCTGCAGGCGGCGTTGGGAGGGGACAGCCCCCCTCGCAGCCCCACTGGGCCCGGGACACTCCGAGTCTCCCATCCTCTGTGCCCCAAGCTGGTCCCTGAAGAAGGTCTGCAGTTGGGAGCAGATCAGAGGCCTTGGGCCTGCTGGGCGAGGGGCCTGTGCAAGCCTGCAGAGCGAAGGGAGCCCAGGGGAGAAGCCAGGACTTGACCAGGAGACACGCCCACCCGAACGGTGTACCTGGCTCTGGAGGTTCTGTGGGGCTTTCTGGATGGGGCATGGGGAGGGGCTCAGGGGACAGAGCCTGGATCCAGCCCCAGACCTGCAGGAGGACACATGGCCCCATCCCTCTGGCTCAGCTTCTGATAAAACAAGCCGTAGACACTTCAAGCCCTGAAATCTGTCCCAGGTGTGGCCTTCCCGGAAGCCAGAGGTGCGGAGGCCCCAGGCAACCCTCACCCGAATGATGAACGTGTGTGGGTGTGCACCGAGCACCAGATGCCCGAGTCAGCTTGCCCTGGTTTCCTAGTCGCACGCGCGTGTGTGTGTGTGAGCGCGCGTGTGTGTGTTTACAGCTGAGACACTTTCTGCCCCTGCTTTACTCCCGGGGTCCTTAGGGGTGTTGCTGTGTTGTTCTGACGCGTGAACATTTGGAGTTGGCCGGTGGTGCCATCACCAGCCAAGACCACACAGGAAGAAGCTGCCCAGAGCCGTGGCCCCTCCCTCGAGACCCCAGGTCTCTTTTCCAGCCAGCACGGGAGGCTTACACAGAACGGCGGGCATGGTAGCCCCAATGTGTGCGGGCGCCTCCAGAGCTGAGCTGGAGCCAGGCTGGAACCAGGCGGCGTCAGTGCCCCACGAAGACACTCCTGTCTGCAGGCCGGGGCACCCCACCTGCCCCCGAGCCCAGGGTAAAGAGCTCTGTCCATGAGGGCCCAGCGGAGCACCGGCACGAGGCGGGTCCTTAAGTGTCAGCAGCGGGAGGCGGGGGGCCCTCAGCCCACTCGGCTGGGCTTCTATCTGAGCCGCTACCTGGGTGTCATCGCCTCTAACTGATGGGCGGATCCCCTCCTCCGCCAGCTGCTGGTGTGCTGGTTGGCCTCGGTCCCACCCTCATGGCCCCTGTGCCGCCTGTTTTGCCAAGTCATGGACCCTTAACCCCCGAGGCCTCGTGGCCCTTGTGGCCGGGCTGTGGCCGGCCGTGGGGTTGGGTGGTGTCCCTCCCCGGAATCTGCCTCACTGGGACACGGACGCACGGGAGCACAAGGCAGGAGGGAGCCCTGTGCTGAGCACCTGCTGTGTGCCTCCACTCCCCGCAGACGTCACTCACGGCATTGAAGTGGGTTTTAGTTATCCCCCTTTACGAATAAGTGGGTCCAGGTTGGCAGATGCGGGTGAACAAGAGCCTCAGGCCTGGGGCCAGGATTGGCCAGATGCTGCAGCGAGAGCAGACCCGGGCCTCCCTGTACGAGGCGGCCCGTCTCCCTCCTGGCCCAACTTAGGCTGGAAATTCAGCGTCACTGGGAGTGTTTCCGGCCTCTGTGACGCTCAGCAGCGTCTCCCCTTGAACAGGTCGGAAAGCGGATCAATGGAAAGGCAAGACTCGGCCGGAGCCATCCAGCCAGGCTGCCCCGTGGGAGCCACAGGAACAGAAGACCGCACGGCTGGGGGGCTGCGCTGGGAACAGGGAGCTGGGGCCTCAGGCTGCACCGAGGGGAAGGACGGCGCAGGGCTGGCCGTGGCTGGAGCTCCAGGAGGAAGTGTGACCGGTTCTCTCTGGGCCAAGCTCCAGGCCCCTGAGGGCTTCGTCGCTTAGGTCGCTGCACCCAACCACCTCAGCCTCCCGGGTCCCACCTCCGTCCTGCAGGGTGCACGCCCGCGCACCCACAGGGACCCACCGGGGAACCCCGCTCCTCCCCCGGCTCTGGATGGAGCAACTCTGCCCCTCGTCCTGCACACACTCGCCACAGGGGCCCCCCCGCCAGAGGAGAAAACGGCTCAGGGGCCCCTCTGAGAGGACTGGCCAAAGCAGCCTCGTCCAAACTCCTGTGCCCCGTACTCTCCGGGACTTTGCCGTTTGTGAGACTCTTTCCTTTGACCCTAAACCCTCCTCTGAATCCTGGAGAGGCTTTTTGTCACGGCTGGTCCTCTGCTAGGGGCACACACAGCTCCACTGTCCTGCGAGCCGCCTCTCCCATCTGGTGAGGGACTTGCCGGTGACTGACCTTGGCGCACATGAGGAGGGACAGGGCCAAGCCGAGACCAGCAGCCCCGGGGCGGAGGGGCTCCCCTGGCTGACCCAGCCCCTAAATAGAGGCCTCCTCCTCGGCCGGACACCACCACAGGCCACACAGAGGACAACGCCCCACTGTCCCTATTAATGGCACATGGAGACCACCCCTGGGACAGTGCCTTTCCTGCGTCTGCAGACGCACCAGGGTCCAGGAGCCGCAGTTCTGCTCCGTGGACGGCGTCCCTCGGCCAGCGTGATTTGTGTCTGGACAGAGGCCCACCTGGAAACGGGGGAGCCTGGTTCAGATGTCTCTCCATAAACGACATCGCAGGAGCTCATTAGCACGAAGCCATACTGGGAGCTAAGGGGCGCCAGTCCATTTTCTTTTACGGCTCCAGAGCTCTTTGCCAGCTTGGAAGCATTTATTTTCCCCAAAGGTCACATCTCATGCCTCATCACCCCATCCCACTGCAAATGGAGAGGCTCCATCAGGAACCCGGCTCTGGGAACCAAGCCCTAGATCCGAGTCTGGGGGCCCCGGGAAGAAATGGCCTCCATGCATTTACACGCCATGCCCTCTGGGTGGACTCCGTCTGAGCGCCTCCCCCCTGCCCCACCCAGGCAAAGCCCGCGCTGTGGCTTTTGTCCCAGACGCTGCTGGGACCCAGCTCAAGGCCTGGCTCTGCGCCGTGCTGCCCAGTCTGAGGACGCAGACCTCGCTGACCTCAGTTGAGACTGAGTGGGTGTCCCCTCCCATCTCCCTGGCCCACCCTGCTGCAGGGCATCTCCCCAGCCGCTGCCTGGCCGCCTGCACCCGACAACCTGCTGGTCACCGACCGAGTCTGGCCTGCTCACTACTTCAACATGGGCCACCAGGGAACTGCAAAGGAAAAGGGGACCTCAAGGAAAAACAGGGCCCACTGCTCTGCAGCCCTCAGCATCCCCCAAGCTCAGCTCGTCCCCCAGAACCCCAGCCTGCAGCCTCACCTGGATGTGATCAGTTGAGACGAGCCATCCCAGGTAGGCTGGGCCCAATCCAAGGACTGGTGTCCTTAGAAGAGGGGAGATACAGATACCAGGGAGGGGCCAGGTGACCGCTTAGATGCACCCAAAGCCAAAGAACAGCACGGCTTGCTGGCAGTCACCAAGGCCAGCGGAGGACATGGGTCAGAACTGAGAGAAGAAATTCCTGTTGTTTAAACCCCTCGGTCTGTGGAGTTTGTTACAGCAGCCGTGGGAACTAACACAGCCCCACGCATGCTTTCTCTTCGCCTCCGAGAGAGGCCCTGGAACCGTCTCCTGTTTCACAGCTGCTGGGGCCCCTGCTCATGGGCTGTATTGAGGGAGCCCGGGACCCTGTTCTGCCCCGTCCAGGGATGCTCGTCTGTGAGGTCCCCTTTGTGGGTTGGCCCGTAATGGACCCCACAGAGGGAACACAGAGACAGGTCCACAGTGAGACCTGACCTGCCGCAGACATGAAGGTTACTTAGTTCCGGGATTTCCTTGGGAGCTTAGAAGCTCCAGGACCCGCTGGCTGCGGGAACACAGTGTGGAGCTAGAAGCTGGAGGAAGACTCTCTGGATTTCAACCGAGCTCCACACTGTGCCTGCTGTGTGACCCTCAGTAAGCAGCTCAACCTCTCTGAGTCTCGGTTTCATGATATTCATTTTTAAAAGCATAACGTGACATACTATAAACCAGACATATGTAAAGTGTGTAATTTGATGAGTTTTGACAGCTGTATATGCCTATGAATCCATCACCACAATGAAGAGATTGAACAAACCCATTACTCACAAAGTTCCCCTTTGTGATACCTCTGTCCTGCCCTCCTTCCCCGCACTCATCCCAGGCAACCACCAATCTTTCCTTCACGATAAATTACTCTGCATTTCATAGAACTGAATGCAGGTGGAATCATACGTACACACTCTCTTCATCTGGTTTCCTTCACTCAGCGTGGTTTTGAGATTCACCGATGCTATTACCACTTGTCAATAGTTGATTCCTCCGTATACTGAGTTTACCCCACACTGTTCACCCCTTCACTTGTGGGTGAACATTTGGGTTTTCTCAGGGTTTAGTTACTACAAATGAAGTTGCTATGAGCATTCACCTACAAATCTTTTCATTGACAAATACTTCAGTTTCTCTTGGGTAAATACAGGGAAGAGTTGACTGGGTCACATGGGAGACACGGGTTTAACTTTTCAAGACGCAGACAAGTGTTTGCATCACTTTGTGCCCGACAGTGAATAAGGTCCCAGAGCCTCCACCCCACACCAGCCTGGGTACAGTGCCTCTAACTGCACGTTCCAACGCGCACACTGGCTTTACATGTCCCGAGTGGCGGAGGACGCTCAGCATCTTTTACGTGCTCCTTTGACATTTGTGTATCCACTTCAGTACTGTGCCAATTCACACTTTTTGCCAACTTTTACTGAGTTGTTTGTTTTCTTATAATTGAATTGTAAGGCTATACATTTTTTATACATTCTGTACACAAGGCTTTTATCAAATGTATGATTTGCTGATGTTTTCTCCCAGTCGGTAGCCTTTTATTTTCTTGATAGTGTTTTTCACAGAGCAGTTCTTAATTTAAAGAACTATAATTCATCGTTTCGCTTATAAGTCAGGCTTTTGGTGTTGTATCTGAGAAATCTTTGCCTAAAGTCACAAAATTTTCTCCTATGTTTTCTTTTGGAAGATCTATAGTTTCAGGTTTTATGTTTAAGTCTATGATCCACTTTGAGTTCATTTATGTACATGGTGTAAGGTATTGAATTGATGTTCTTTTTTCAAATATGGATATCCAATTTTTCCAGCATCTTTTGTTGACAAGACTAACCTTACTTCATTGAAATGCCTTTGAAACTTTGTCAAAATTATTCCTAGGGCTTCCCTGGTGGCGCAGTGGTTAAGAATCTGCCTGCCAATGCAGGGGACATGGGTTCGAGCCCTGGTCCAGGAAGATCCCACATGCCGCAGAGCAACTAAGCCTGTGAGCCACAACTACTGAAGCCTGCGTGCCTAGAGCCCATGGTCTGCAACAAGAGAAGCCACTGCAATGAGAAGCCCGCGTACCGCAACGAAGAGTAGACCCCGCTCGCCGCAACTAGAGAAAGCCTGCGCGCAGCAACAAAGACCCAACGCAGCCAAAAATAAATTAATAAAATAAATAAATTTATTAAAAAAAATTATTCCTGGACTCTCAATTCTATTCCATTGACTCATTTGTCTATCAGGGTGCCAATACCACACTGTCTTAATTACTATAAGCTTCTAGTAAGTCTTAACATTGGGTTATGTGAGTTCTCCCATTTCCTTCTTATTTTCAAAGTTGTTTTGACTATCCTAGGCCCTTTGCATTTCCTTGTGAATTTTAGAATCAGCGTGTCACTTTCTACAAAAAAGCCTGCTGAGATTTCATAAAGGTTGCATTTAATCTATAAATTAATTTGAGGATAATTGTCTTCTGGCCCATAAACACAATGTATCTCTGCATTTATTTAGAATATCTTTAATTTTTCTCAGCAATGTTTTGTCATTTTCATTGTATGTATTTCACATCTTCTATCAGACTTACCCTTAAGTATTTTGCATTTTTATGCTATTGTAAATGATACTGTGATTCTAATTTAAATTTCTGATTATTTATTGCAAGTACATAGAAATAAAATTGAGTTTTAGATATTAGTCTGTTTTATCCTGCAAACTTGATAAACTCATTTATTGGTTCTAGTAACTTTTTGTAGACTTCATCAGATTGTCTATGTAGACCATCATGTCCCTGGCAAATAAAAACAGTTTTACTCTCTCCCATCCAATGTAGATATCTTTTATGTCCTTTTCTTGCTGTCTTGCACCGGCTAGAACCTCCATTGAGACATGAGTAGAAGTGATGAGAATAGACATCCTTGCCTTGTCCTGATCTTAGGGGGAAAACTTCCAGTCTTTACAATTAAGTATGATGTTACCTATAGGTTTTTCATAGATGCCCTTTATCAGGTTGCTGACTATTTTTATCAGGAATACATGTTGGATTTCTTCAAATGTTTTTCCTGCATATGAGATAATCATATGATTTTTCCTTTTTAATTTTTTAATATGTTGAACTACACTGATTAATCTTAATTAAATTGCATTCTTGAGATAAACCTCACTTGGTCATGCTATATTATTACTTTTATATATTGATTTTATTTTATAAAATTTTGTTAAGAATTTGCATCTACGTTAATAAAGATTTTGGTGTATAGTTTTATTTCTTATAATGTCCTTGTGTAGTTTTGGCATTTAATTCCCTTAATAGATATAGGGATATTCATGATATCTCTTTTTAAATGAGGTTTGGTGGCTTTTGTCTTTCAAGGAATTTGTCCATTTCAACTAGGTTGTTGATTTTTTTTTAAATTAATTAATTAATTAATTAATTAATTAATTAATTAATGTATTTTTGGCTGTGTTGGGTCTTCGTTTCTGTGCAAGGGCTTTCTCTAGTTGTGGCAAGTGGGGGCCACTTTTCATTGTGGTGCGTGGGCCTCTCACTATCGCGGCCTCTCTTGTTGCGGAACACAGGCTCCAGACGTGCAGGCTCAGTAGTTGTGGCTCACGGGCCTAGTTGCTCCGTGGCATGTGGGATCCTCCCAGACCAGGGCTCGAACCCGTGTCCCCTGCATTAGCAGGCAGACTCTCAGCCACTGCGCCACCAGGGAAGCCCCAGGTTGTTGAATTTTTTACTTAACAAATGTTTTGTCATCTTTATCCCAGGTAATATTTTTTGCTTTGAAATCTACTTTGCCTAATACTGAGTTGCTCATAATATTCCCTTATTATCCTCGTGCTATCTGTGGAATCTGTAGTGATGTCACCTTTGTGATTCCTGGTGTTGGTGACTTGTGTCTTCTCTCTTTTTTCCCTCATTAGTCTGACAGAGGTTAATCAAATTTATTGATATTTTCAAATAACCAGCTTTGGGGTTTATTGGTTTTTTCTATTCTTTTTGTCTTTCAGTTTCACTAATTTCTACCCTTCTCTTTTTTATTTCTTTATTCTGCTTACTGTGAATTTAATTTGTCTTCCAGTGTCTTCAGGTGGCATCTGCCTCAGTCCTGCTCCCATCCTCTCCCAGCCGCTCCCTCCCAGGTAAAGGAAAGTGCCGACACACACCCGCCTGTTAATGCCCAAGCCTAAGACTCAGCCTCCCTGCCCCTGGTGTGAGCCACGAGCAGACCTGCTGGCTCTAGCTCAGATCAGATTCCAACTCCGGTCACGTCTCACCCTTTCCTCAAGTCCCACCCTGCGTTTCCACTTAACCTCCACACTCTTCTCACAGCACCCAGAGTGCACCTCACAAAACATAAACCAGGGAGCACTGCCGCTTAGAACCCTGAGTTATTGCGTCAGAAGTCCAGCCAGCCCAAGGCCACCAGGCCGCGAGGAAGCCCAAGCCACATGGGGAGCCCACGTGCAGGGGGAGGCCAGGCACAGGGGCTCCAGACAACAGCCCCAGCGTATCCTGCACTCTGAGTCATCCCAGGCAAGCCCAGACTTATGAACAAAGAGACTTTAAGGTAATGCCAACCCTCAGTCACCTGAGTCTTCTCAGCTGAGGAGACCTTCCCAAACGTGATGGAGCAAACTGTCCCCTGCCATGCCCTGTCCAGTTTCCTACACAGAATCATGGTGGTTGTTTTAAAAAGACTGTAAATCATATTACATTATACCCCTGCTTAAAATTCTATCATAACCGTCTTACAGCTCCCAAAATGTAGGTATCAGTGACCCACAAGTTCCATGTGTAGGTACATACCCAAGAGAAATGAAAACATACATTCACACAAAAACGAATACACAACGCAGCATTTTTAGCAATATTAGCAGCATTATTTACAAGAGCTAAAAGTGGAACAACCCAAATGGCCATCAACTGATGAATGGATAAATAAAATAAGGTGTATCCAAACAATAGAATTAATTTGGCAATAAAAAGTAATGAAGCACTGACACAACACCGATGACCCTTGACAACATTACGCTAAGTGAAAGAAGCCAGTCACAAAGGCCATGTGTCATGTGATCCCATTGATATGGAATGTGGAGAATATGAAAATTCATACAGGCAGAAAATAGATTGCTCATTCTCTAGGGCTGGGATTTGGGGAGGAAATGGCGAGGGATGGGCAGTGGATACAGGGTTTCCTTACGGATCATGAAAACGCTCTGAAATTAGATTGCCGTGGTGGTTTCACAACTTCGTGAATGTACTAAAAACCACTGAGTTACATACATTAAACAGATCGTGCGGGATGTGGATTATGCCTCGATAAAGTTGCTGTAATAGATTTTTACCTGTAAAGTGAAAGAGTTTTCATCGTGTTTACACAGGTTCGCCAGCTCTGGGCTGATCTACCGCGAACCCAGGTCCTTCTCCTCCCTCCCTCACGCCCTGCTATGGCCCCTCGGCTTTGCCACTCGGGGGCGTCCCCACTGGCCCATCTCAGGGACATCACACTTGTCCTCTTTTTCTTACTCAGACCCTCGTGGACCAAATACTCCTTTGGTAGCGAGTGCTTCCCATAAAAATATGTCTTTATTTGAAGGCTGTTGTGCCCTCGCCCTGCACTGTGCTCTTTATCGGAGGCACCGCTCCCACCCGCATGTACAGGCCACGTCTGCTCCTTCCCCGCTCAGATGGCACCTCCATGAGCGCAGGGCCGCGCCTGGCACAGAGCAGCCTCGAAACATTCACAGAAACACTAAGGAACCTAGAGGAGACTGGAGAGAGCACTCACAGGCCCTCCCAGCCTCCTCTCTTCCTCCTGGGAAGCTCTGCTGCCGTCTCAGTGACGGTGCCTGAGGCCTGGCACATCCAGCCTCTCCTGTCCTCCAGGGGAGAGCCCAGCTCATCCTTCAGGAGAACGCCCTGTGGCCCTTTCCAGGGCTTTGAGGTCCACGTGGCCTCAAGTCAGCCCCCAGGGCACCCAACAGGTGGGAGGAGAGGCAGCCCCCAGAGTTAATCTGGTCCCGTTTCAGTAGCTGCTCCTAAATGCGCTTCTCATTTAGTTGTAAAGGCCTCTGAGGCCATTGTTCAGTGCAGACCAATTGGTTATTAAAAACATACGCACTGAGGACTGGCCACTGTGCAACTAGATATATATCTTTTGCAGGAAAAACCTCAAGAAATGTGTTTCTTACAAGTAATTAGTATTAACTGAGCAGTAATATAGCGATCCTACTAACTTAAAATGCAACACATGCATGTCCCTTTGGAGGAGTGGCACCTGGAACCGGCATCCAGCTCCCTCTCCCTCTGCCCCTGCTGGCCTCCCAGGGCCCGGGCCGCGTTGGCTGTCGGGAAGGTCTCAGAGCATCGTACAAAGGGCAGTGGATGCCACGTCAAAGTGACCAGCGTCACTGCCCTTCAGTGGCAGACTCCCAGTTTGGACCGTCAGAATCTTGGGGAGGCACTGGGGAAGGCAAGACCTGGGCTCCTTGGGCGTCCATCCCCTGGGCCATGTTGTTGGAGATCAAATGTCTAACATAACAGGCGTGTGTGTCAGAATCTCAAGGAGGATCCAAGAAGGGACTCCCCCCTCCACCTCCTGGTCCCTGTCACAGACCACTCACTTCAGCAGCCTGACCCCCAGGTCAACACCACAGAGCTCCCCAGACACACACACCACACACATTCACACAGCGCACACATTCACACAGCACACACATTCACACACCACACATATTCACATGTACCACATACATTCACACGTACCACATACACCACACACATTCACACACCACACACATTCACATGTACCACATACATTCACACGTACCACATACACCACACACACATTCACACACACCACACACATTCACATGCACCACATATACCACACACATACCACACACACCACACAGACCCACACATGCCACACACATTTATACACCATACACTTTTACACACACGTTTACACATCCCACTCACCACATATATTTACATACACCACATAAACACATGTTTAAACATAGCACATACCATACGCACACAGATACATTCTTAAACACACACGCACACATTCACACACACAAGAACCTAAAACAACCCCAGACATGTAGACAGAATAACTTGTTCCTAGTTAAAATAGCTTTTTATTGAACATCTGCCTTGGGCTAAATACTCTTTTAATAATTTGGTATGCATTATTTTATTTACTCATCTCAATAAATTCCAAGAAGAGGGCGCCGGTGTCCTGGCACTTTATAGGGTAGGAGATGGAGCCCCAGGGTGCAAGTTCCCTGTCGAACATCTCACACCCCGTGGTGACTGAGTGATGGCTCTAGCGCTCAGGCCACACCCGCTCAACACCTTTCGGGACAGTCAGCTGATGAAACACACAGAATTATCTGGAGAGCTTTTTGGTTCAGAACTGACCTGCCTCTGGTGAGTAAGGATGGAGG
Source organism: Eubalaena glacialis (assembly GCF_028564815.1). NCBI lineage: Eukaryota > Metazoa > Chordata > Mammalia > Artiodactyla > Balaenidae > Eubalaena > Eubalaena glacialis. The sequence goes on along the minus strand of NC_083727.1, from coordinate 379,823 downwards.
AATGCCCACCTGAACATCTTGTTCCGTCTCTGGCTCGATTTTGCAAACGGGAAATCATGTCCTGGGGAGGAAGAAACACAGAACTGATGGTTCGGTTGCAGGCTCTCTTGTTTCCGGATCGTCCGCTGTGTTTATCCCCCCACTCTCTCTCCTGAAGCCCCCCACTTTCTGGTCAGAACTGGGGCCAGGACACTATCAGAGGGAAAAGGAAGGGACGTTGCCCAGAAGGTCACCAGATGCGTGTCCTTCACCAGCAGCCGCAAGCCAGAGCGCGTGCACTGAGGGAAAGAAAGCACGCGCTGACATCTCGAAAGAGACCTAAGAGAAAGGCAGACCCACTACTGGGTGCTGTCCACGTGCCCAGAGACAGGGCGCTGCTCCCGCCAACAGCCCACGCTCCCGCATCCCCTCCGCCTGCACCCGAGCAAGCAGAGTGGGCCCTCCCTCAGTCGCAATGCCCCCAGGGCCTCCCAGCCTGGACCAGGCTCCAAGCCCCGGGCCCCGCACTGGCCGCTCCTGTGGCCGGGCGCCTGCCCGCCGGGCTCCGCTCCTGCCCAGAGGCCCTCACACCCAGGAGCTCTTGACCGTCCCCCGCTTCCTTCAAATGCGCCTCCTCCCAAGTCAGACACTGGGCCCCTAGTGCCCTCAGCGTCTGGCGATGCCCCGTTACAACACTGACCACGCCATTTTTATCATCACCGTCATTGTTATCTGTCTGTTTTCACCTTTAGTTTGTGAGTCCATCAAAGTCAGGGACCAGAGCTCACTTATTTTTCTGATCCGAGCCGTCCTCAGTGTACCACAGACACTTAAACCATCTTTGCTGAGTGGGAGGACTGATGTCCACACAACATGTGGAATTAGGGGTTTAAGGCCCTGGCTGACCCAAGACTGTGGATTGTCCTTGAGATTCACTTCGTGGGTGTCCGCACCTTCATTTTAAGGAAGAGGGTTTATAATCCAAAGGCCTCTGTGTAACTCTCACCTTATCCTAAATGCCTGAGGTTGGTAGCATGCCGGGACGGCATTAGGTGACGGGGTCAGGGCCCTCACTGTGCGGTCAGCATCCTGGAAGATTGTGGAGGGGGCCCAGCCCTCAACAGCAGAGATCACAGACGTGCCGTCTGCACCCAGAGCATGGGTCTGTGGGCCACGTCGGGGAGAGGCGGCACCCAGGCACCAAGGGGGAGGGCACCGGCAGGCGGAGGCTCCAGGGCCCAGGTCCAGAGCTTCTCAAGGTGAGGGCACCACCTCCAAACACCGGCACGTGGACTTGGGGGACACGGGACGAGGGAAGCAGGGCCGGGAATGTGACGTCCCAGGGCTCTCAGCGAGGGAGCCCGGGGGGAGGGGATGGGGGCGGGGAGGATGAGAGCTGGGGACACCGCTGCAGGGGGCGACCCGCGCTCCTCTCCCTCCCGCCGTCCTGCAGGAGCAGAGAGAGCCCGGGCACGTGGCCCGGGGGGCAGCCGGGGGGCAGCACGGGGGGCGGTCACCCTAACAGCCCACTCAGGACGGCCACCTCCCCTACTGAGGGCAAAGGCAGGACGGGCCCCTCGGGCAGACGTGGCGGGGAGTCCCCCATGTGGACCCTGGGCTGAGACTGACCCCCAGGGAAGAGGCCAGGCCGAGGGAGGAGGCGTGGGTGGGAGGCGCAGGGTCGAGGGTCAGAGGTCAGCCTAGAGGAAATGGAGCCGGAGTGCAGGGCGGCCTCGCGGGAGAAGAAGGCCCACGGCTTAGACCCTCCCGAGGCCGGAAGAGCCAGCAAACTCCTGGAACAAAACGAAATGAAACATCCCTCAACCTCAGAACCACCCGTTCGCTTGTGTCCTTCTGGCCGGGGGTCAGGGGGCGAGGCTGGGGTTTCTGGGTCCTGCCTGGACGTGCCGGTCCGTTTCTCACGACTCGCTCTGAGGAAGTATCGGGGACTATTTTAGAACTGGTGAAGCCTCCTGGGTTTTGAAATCTGGACCCGTCAGGAATATTTTAGAGTCTGATCTGGTTTATTCTCAAGAGAAAACAAAACTCAACTTCCTGTTTTGAAATAAACTCTTTCATAAGTGCCCATGAGGACACTTAGAAACCATTCGTCCCGAGTGTCCCAAAGGCGTCTTGAGAAGGGCCAGTGCAGTGGGCAGCCAGCAGGACCCGGTCCGGCACGTGCGGCCCCAGTGACTCTGGGTCACAGTGAGATGGAGGAGGGTCCCCTCAGCCTGGGCTTGTGCAGAAGCCCCCGCCCTGCTTCGCGGAGCCACGGGGCGGCTGGAGGCCCTGGCGGATGGCTTGTGCAGAAGCCCCCGCCCTGCTTCGCGGAGCCACGGGGGGGCTGGAGGCCCTGGCGGATGGCTTGTGCAGAAGCCCCCGCCCTGCTTCGCGGAGCCACGGGGCGGCTGGAGGCCCTGGCGGATGGCTTGTGCAGAAGCCCCCGCCCTGCTTCGCGGAGCCACGGGGCGGCTGGAGGCCCTGGCGGATGGCTTGTGCAGAAGCCCCCGCCCCGGGGCGGCTGGAGGCCCTGGCGGATGGCTTGTGCAGAAGCCCCCGCCCTGCTTCGCGGAGCCACGGGGCGGCTGGAGGCCCTGGCGGATGGCTTGTGCAGAAGCCCCCGCCCTGCTTCGCGGAGCCACGGGGGGGCTGGAGGCCCTGGCGGATGGCTTGTGCAGAAGCCCCCGCCCTGCTTCGCGGAGCCACGGGGCGGCTGGAGGCCCTGGCGGATGCCCTGCTCAGTCTGCACGCTGCCCGTGAAGTCCGGCTGGTCGTCCCCAGCCTGGACATGAGGAAACCGGGGCTCGGAGGCTGGTCCTGAACGTGACAGTCACACCCAGGGCCAGCCTTCCCAGTTGAAAGAAGGATGGTCTCTGCCTGCTTCTTCCCGGGTTCCTAGCCCTGCGCCACGGCCGCCGCAGGGCCAGCTGCGGATGGTGAGCAAGGCCGTGCACGCGCCGCCTCCACCCAGCACCCCGTCTCCTCGGCCCACACCTTGAGTGCTGCCCGTGCGCCATGTGGACGAGAGGACGCTGCCCGCCATGTCCGTCTGCGGCTCCCAGGCCTCCACCCTCTCCCCGCCGAGCCCGCAGGGCCACCCGGACGTGATCGGGCGGGCGCCCGCCCAGCAGGACCAGCACCCACCCCCGACGGCAGCCCCAAGTTCATAGAACCTGGACCCCACATCTTTTTGTCAGTTAGTTTAGACTTAACTGTAAACTTGAATAGAAATCATTGGAACTGGCTATAAAGGATTGAGATCAACTTGAAAATAGAAAGTCTATTGCTTCACTTTGGATAAAAGTGTGACCATCCTAGGTTTCTGAAATTGTTTTAAAAATCTCTCCTTCTATCCCATCAGCATGTCGATGAGACCATTCTCTCTACTACAACTGCTACTAAAGCAAAACAGGAACAGGAGACGTCCAGCATCCCTGCCCTCAGTGGCGTCGCCAGGCAGGGAAGCAAACAGAAGCTCGCTGGTCTCCTAAAAGTGCCAGCTCAGCACAGGGTCACTGGGCGCACACAGAAGCAGCTCACGGGAGCTTCCCGCAGGCCATTCTGTTTCCCTGTGGTTGTGGGATGAGCAAAGGAACGAGAAGCGAATTCACAAGTCCAGTGACCGCCCCAGAGAGTTTATGCAAATTCTTTTCTATTTTCCTATTTTTACTTTTGTTTTGATTTTACTGTTTGAAACAATTTCATGTCTGTGGAATATAATAATAAAATTTGTATTACAATAAAATTTGTAATACTTGTTGTATTTTCAAGTGTCTGTATTTTTATTTCTGTAGGAACTAATTCTTGTCATGTTTTACACCAGTATCAACCGACGGGAAACGGAAACGTTTGGCCTTCCTCACAGGAGGTGGCTGTCGTCGTGCAGGGGCTCTGGGGGAGGAAGGGAAGTCTGAGGCCCGCGGTGAGCAGCGGTTCGGGCCCCGGCTGCCAGCTGGGAGGAAGCCCAGGGCCTCCGGCTCTTGCTCTGGAGCTGAGGGGACGAATGTGCGGCCGGCCGGGCACCGCGCTGGGACCTACGCCTGGGAAGTGAGGGCAGGAGCCTCCACGGCGTCTCCAGGGCTCCTCTGGCCAAGGGGGGACCTGCAGCCACCTCCCCTCCCCGGGCCCGGTCCTGCGGCCACATGGGAAGGCGAAACCTCCCACGGGGCCGCCCCAGACAGAACCTGCAGGATGCTGCCTGGTCGCCATGTGCAAAACCCCATCACCTGCCTGAGGCCTGAGCCCCAGAAGTAGGCCTGCACAGCAGGGGCTGGGGGCTGGGGGCAGAGCTGCCGCTTTTCTAACATAGGCCACCTTCCAAGGACATACGGGCCATACCTGGGGAATGATTATGGACGCTGCAGCAGGGAGAGAGGGAGGGAGGGAGATGGGAAGAGAGGGAAAGAAGGAAGGAAGGGAGGGAGGAAGGAAAGAAGGAGGGAGGGAGGGAGGGAGGGAAGGAGGGAGGGAGGGAGGGAAGGAAGGAAGGAAGGGAGGGAGGGAAGGAGGGAGGGAGGGAGGAAGGAAGGAAGGAAGGGAGGGAGGGAAGGAGGGAGGGAGGGAGGGAGGGAAGGAGGGAGGGAGGGAAGGAGGGAGATAGGGAGAGAAGGAAGGAAGGAAGGGAGGGAGGGAAGGAGGGAGGGAGGAAGGAAGGAAGGAAGGAAGGGAGGGAGGGAAGGAGGGAGGGAGAAGGGAGGAAGGAGGGAGGGAGGGAAGGAGGGATGGAGGAAGGGAGGGAGGGAGGAAGGAAGGAAGGAGGGAGGCAGGGAGGCGGGAGGCAGGGAGGGAGGGGAGCCCTCTGATCCAGCCACTGCCTTCCGTGGCCGGCGGGGACGCGCCCTCCGAGCCCAGCGGCCCAGCACCCTGTGCCATAGCCGGCCTGGCAGCCTTGGTGGAGGACACTCATAGGCCCAGCGAGGAAGCCCGCTGGCTGAGGGGCAGCGCTATCTCCAGGCGTGGCTTTCACGGAGCTCCTGTGAGAGAACAGGGGCGGCCTCGCTGCACAGATGGCTCTTTGTCCCCCTGACACCTGCCATCTGCTTGTTTGTCTAAATGATGCTGGAGGGGCAGGGGGCTCCCAATCTGCTGCCCAGGCCCCTCCCACCCGCAGTGACCTCCTGACCTCTGGGCCAGACAGGTCCACAGTTTGTTCCTCCAGCTCAGGGGACCCTTCCCCCCATGTCCCAGCCTCTCCCGGGGCTGCTGCTGGCGCCTGGGAGGAGGGGGCGGGGGGAGGGAGCAGCCTCCCCGGGCCCTGCGGCTCCAGGCCAGGCTGGAAGCTCCTTTCCAAAGCCCGTCCCTCACACCTGCCAAAGGAAGAGGACGTCATACGTGGGGAGTCTCCCCAGTGCGAGTACTGGAGCCCCTCTGGCCAGGGGGCAGCCGCCGCGGGGCTGGGGAGCGTGGGCCCCATCAGGGTCTCAGGTCCTTGCGGGGAAAGCCCAGTGCTGAAGTTATGGAAAGTGGAAAAAGATCGAAGCCTCTGGCCTCCGGTCACCGGGGAGCCTTTCGGAGCCTGAGCCGCGGGTGCTGGAGGGAATGCTGATCGTGAAACGGGCCGGGCCGCACAGGAGGCCGGGCTCTGGGGGGATGGGCCCAGGGCAGCCGAGTGACTCCAGGACCCTGGCCTCCAGGAGGCCCGACAGAACGCAGCTCGGCTTCCTTCCGAGCTCAGGAGCGTCCATGTGACTCAGAGCCGCCGGGGCTGCCCACAGCCCCCCACCCCGAGCTCAGGTTCCCGGTGACCCTGGCGAGGGAAGGCTCCACTTGCGCTGCTTCCCCTGCAGTCCACCCGTGACCAGCACTGACCAGTCGCCCACGGCTTCCTCTGAATAAAAGTCAAAACCCGTGCGTCAGGAGTGGACGGCGGCCGGGACGCTGGCGTGAACCGGGCAGGCGCAGCTGTGCGGGGCTTCGTGGAGGACACACGCTGGCCGTGCTGGCATCCCTGTGACTCAGGCACTGGTTTCTCTGCCGGGTCATCAGAGGTGAGCAGCTGGCCAGGGAGGCTGGGGGTGACCAGCCGAGAGCCCCTCTGCTGGCCGCAGGGCCTGGGGCAGAGGGCCTCCTCCCCACGGGGCCAGCCCCGGGTCCTGGCACTCAGCATCTTCACCAGACTCACTCCCCTTCTTCAGTCACTAGACAGACAGGTCTGTTTGCTTCACATCTAAATCCATCTCGTGTAGAACCCTGGAGGCCTCAGGCCACCTGCAGCAGGACGGTGGGCCCTGCCGGGTTAGGCGGGCACTTCTTCCACGTCTGCGTCACAAGTGGGAGAGGAAACCATTGGGCACCAGAGCAGTGATGTTCTCACAGGTGTGGTGAGTCTCTCTGTAAAGCGCCAAGCAGCTGGCACCGACCTCACGCAGCAGCGGTGTTTGCTTCGTGGGTCTTTGTGGAGACAGTTTGGGGCCGGACGTTCGTGGGGCCTGTTTATTTGACAGTTTCCAGGGCGGGCAGTTGTCCTGGACCCAGAGCATAGTAGGAGCCGGGCTGGCAGCCTGCAATCCTCTGGTTTGAGGGCTGGCTCCGAAGAGACATTTCCTCCCACAAAATGAAGCTTAAATAAGTTATGAATTGTGTGGCTTAATATCAGGCCACAGAATTCTCAGGGTCAATTTAAGAGTAAAGTGCACACTTCTGTGAATGGCAGTGAGGTTTTGAACTGACAGATCCAATCAGGACTGGGGCTTGTAAGGCCAAGGGGCTGCAGACGGACGTGCAGGCGGCCTGAACTTCAGAGCCTCTAGCGCATCCCTTGATGCCCAGCCACTAGAAAAGGAGCAGAGGAGGCATTCTGTGTCCTCACACCTGCCACCATGTCCAGCACATAAACGCAACAAAACCAATTTTTACTGAATTCCTTAGTGTATTGGAAGCACGCTGCAAGTAAGCACTTGGATTACCTGGGTCGCTAGGCTTTTCAATCCCTGTGGGCCAGGCACCATCGCCGGATCGTGCACGTGAACCCTGTCTATCCTCAGAGCCCTGGGAGGCGGGTCCCGTCATCTCCCCACCTGTGAAGAGCTCCGGTGAGGCAGCCCTCGGGAGGAGCCGGGACTCGGGGCTGGGGCCTGGCCCTTCACCGCCAGGCGAAGGGCCACCCCTCGGTGTGTAGCTGGATGTGAACAATGTAGGAGGCAAGTCTCCAAGCAACAGGAGAAAAGCAACCAGGGAGAAGGAGAGACAGGATGGCGCCCCATGGGATCAAGTGGGGGGGACGTGCAGGGGGCTCTCCCGGAGGTGGGGGTGATAAGAGCTCAGGCTGGGGGAAGACCCAGCAGAAAGGAGGGAGGCCTTCCACTGGGGACAGAGGAAGAGGGGCGCCTGCAGGCTCTGGACCCAGGGAGGAGGTGGCCCTTGGGAACGAGCACTCACGCATCTCCCTAGAGAGAAGGGAAGCACAGACCGTCTTAGGAGAGTGAACAGGTTTTGCAGTGAGTACCCCAGAAATCCTCCATGTTCAAAGAACGTCCCCAGACCTAATGCTTGTATTATGCGGTGTTTTCAGTTAATTACACACCTTAAAATAACTCTGTGGGAAGAGTTCAGTATTTCCAACAGTCCCGGGAGTTCTGGGAAAGCATGATACCCCACTCTGCCACATTTCCAACAGTTTGCAGGAAGGTTCACTGATCAGGGCTTTGGGCGTCTGTTCCCCTCCTGGTGCGGACGCCAGCGCTGACTCTGACACGTGGTCAGATTCTCCAGAGTTTTGCTCTTTCCTGAGCTAAGGTCTGGCATTTACCAGGCACGCTAGCCGATTTCCCGAAGTGTCTTGATTCCTTTCTCCGCTGAGTGTTTAAAAGTAAAACATGTTTTTGTGGCCTCTTTCTGCAGCGAAGACAGCCCAAATCATAGGCTGCTGTATTTGGCCCGTCCTTGAAACAAAAGGACTATTTTGGGGAAAGTGGCACGGGCAGCCCCCGCTCTGCTTCCAAACACTCGGGGTAAACAGTCTGGGAGGAACCATGGCACCGGACAGTCCCTGCCTGTAAACGGGCGACCTCTGTTCACAGGCAAGGGGAGAGCCGGGAGGGCAATGCCCAGAGCGCCGCTTCTCCCCGCCTCATTCCTCGGCTGTGGCGCCACCGCCCCCAGGCCCTCCTCCACTGCAGGGGTCACCCCCACGCCGGGTGACCGCTGCGACCCGCCACCCTCCCAGCCATCGAGACCACCTCCCGAGCCAGTGGGTCCGTTCTCTGGGCTCCCGCTACCTTCTGAGTCCCTTTAACACGATATTTACTGTCTCTGTTCTCTTCCTGTCCCATCTCCTGACCAGAGCCTGAGGCTCTCAAGAGCCAGGATCCTGCTAACGCGCAAGCCTTGCACAGCGCCTGGCATGGCAAGTGCGTCCAGTAAATGTGTGTCGAACAAAAGAACTAAGTAATGACTCCATGCTCCCTCCTTGTCTTCTTATGAAACCTTTTTTTTTAATCCAAGAATAAAAGCCATGTGGATTAAAATGTTTCTGAATTTTTCCATTCCTGCCCTCTTGCAAGATCATTGTGCTGGGTTTGGATGACCTACTTTTTCTCCCCAGGCCTGAGACTGAAGGCTATAGAGGCTATTGTAGTGACACGGCCGTGAATTAATCTTTCCATTTGCTGAAAATAGAATCCTACTTAAATAAAATGTTTAAGAAATTGCTGATGACTGGGACCATATCATTAATCTCATTTGCGTTTTTCAATTGAGTGTTTCCAACTGTCTTTATACTAATGACTTATATTTGCAGAAGATCAAGAGGGTGCATTTCACATAGAAAACCACAAAAGCACAGAGAGCGCGGTCTCTGCCGCAGCCCAGGGACGCCGGCCACGCGTGGGGCACTGCAAAGAGCAGGCAGGATGACAAGGGCGAGGGACCCAGGCCGGCGTGGAGAGAGCAAGGCCATGTGACGTGGACACGAGCGCGGCCCTGCAGGTTGGAGCAGAGGGGCCACTGTCGCCTTCACGAGGACAACCCGGCAACCCCGATTCAGGGCGTGGGCTTCTGGGGAGAATGAGCTCTGTGACGTGCACCCACCACCGACCCTGGGCCACCTCGCTCACCGGCTCCGCGAGAGCTGCACTGCACCCCCACCTCAGGCCTAGGGCTCCTCCAAGTGCCGTTAGAAAGACCACAAAAGCATAGCGCACGTTTCCTAACCCTCAGGGAGCTTACAGTCTCGTCTGGAAGACAAGACGAAAACGCAGTGAACAGGCGGAGACACTGCAGGCTGACACACCGCTCAGTGCTCACTTGCACAAGACGAACCTTAAAAGGTGCGGAGTTGTCCGGAAAGGGCGTGGCAGGCAGCAGAGTCGTCAGGAGGCTTTCCCGGGGCGGGGGAGGGATGCAGACCCCGGCGGCGAGGTCGGGCGGACGGGACTGGGGAGGCCTGTGTTGGGGCGCGGTCTGGGCAAAGCGCACTGACAGCACGGATGCGGGGTCTGGCGGGGCCTGGGGAAAACGGTGCCGCCACAGAGGCCAAGAACATGGGAGCAGCGGGTTTGGAGAAGGTGGGGAGAACTCTTAAGCAAAAGAGGGGAGTAACAGAGCCAGTGGAGACACGGGGCGGAGGCTGCTGCGTAGGGGGCCTCGGTGCAGACCCCAGAGCTGGGGCGTGCGTGTGACCCCCCTGCGAGCAAAAGGGGAGTGGAGCGCGGGAGGAGGGGCCCCCCAGGGCCTGGCGGCGCCCCAGCCAGAAGCAGGAGAGGAGACCCTCAGGGATGGGGCCTCCGTCCAGGGGGAGGCCCACACGTCTCCGACGGAGGCCAGAGGCAGGGTGCCACCGTGGCCTCCCCCGAGCTCCGGGCACATCCTGCCGGCCATTCCGTCTCGGGTCTGGGATCCTGACAACCACAGCTCTGGGCCGGCCCGGACTGTCCCCGCGGGGCTGCACGTCTGGAGTGACTTTTCATGGGCTCCTCTCCGGGGGGGGGTGTGGGTGGCACCGGGCACCCCTCAGCTGGCCGTGCGTCACCCTCCTCGTGCAGACCTGAGAGCATCCTGGCCACGGGCTCTGTCTTGCTCCTCCTGGTCTGTTAGCAAGGTTTCTACTGAGGCAGGCACAGTCACGGCTAAACCGCGCCCAGCACTCAAGTGGCAATTGCCATTCTCCCCTCCATCCCTTTCTACTTGCTGCAGTTGTATTAAAAAGGAGAACTCCAAAACTGTGAAAAACATCTGCTATGGAGAGGTGCACGTGCTGCTCGGGGGGCCTGGGGCCCAGAGAGACCACCGGGGGCAAGCAGGGCTCGTAGGAATGGGACAGCGGCCACCAGCCACCCCTTCCCTCTCCCAGCCTGGGGATCTGGTCACTGCCTGGGAGCCAATGGGTTGTCCCTACCGGATGAGTGGCTAAGAAATCAGGCAAGCGTGCCCCCAGGACCAAAAAAATCAGGAACTGAATCCAAGGTGAAAGGGAAGAAAAACTTTTGAAAGAAAATATTACTATGAACAGTTGAAATGTGTGCTTCACACTTTTGTCATAAATACTCTGATTGTGCAGAAAAGCTGGAAAGTGATTGTGCAGATTCAGGGCAAGTCTCTATGGGTGTGTGGCTACCCCCAAATCGCCTCCTGCCTCTTACCTACACCATCTACAAACAAAAATCGTAATATCAGTAAATTGTTTAAAGCAACACTAGGAATTACTATTTATAATATTTAATTCCTCACCCAACACAAGAAAATTTTAGCCAAGAAGACTAAATAAGAAAATTGATTACATACAATTTTTTTAATATTAAAAATATCATAGTGTATGTTTTTTAAAGGACTTAAAAGTACATCTGTCATGTGCCCAAACATTTGGATGAAATTGGTTTTGATTAATTTCTGAGTCAATTTAAAGACCCTTAAAGACCCATATACGAAAACATTTTAGTCATTCTTCATTCTAAACCAAGGTTGGGATAAATTCTTCAGAGATGGGACTTCCCTGGTGGTCCAGTGGGTAAGACTCCAAGCTCCCACTGCAGGGGGCCAGGGTTCGATCCCTGGTCAGGGAACTAGATCCTGAATGCATGCCGCAACTAAGAGTCCACATGCAGCAACTAAAGATCCCGCATGCCACAACTAAGACCAGCGCAGCCAAAATAAATAAATAAATAATAAAACTAAAATATTTAAAAAAATATTTCAGAGCTGGCTCTTAATAACTGCTTGCAAAATTGAAAAACATCCTCTAAAGAACAAAACTTTATTGACACCAGTGAAGATGAGAAACTACCGGGAAACTCTGAAGGCAGTTCCAAGACGGGACTTATAAACAAGGAGAAAACACAAGAAATTGATAAAAAGCAAGTAAAAAAACAGTAGGATACTGAGTTGAATGTATTCTGCACTTATGTGAAATAAACCAAACCAAAACCTGTATATAGAAAATAGCTGGCAGTAAAAGAAATGTTAGTTTTCTGGGTAGTACATTATGGTTGTCTTTTCTCCTTCTGTTTTAGTGTAATTTTCTAAATTTGGTTTAATGCAGATATACAATTTTTACACTGGAAAAACTGAATTTTGTTTACAAGTAAAATAACTCGATTAAAAAACCAGCTGTAACAGGTGTTTATTTTTCACCACCTCCCCTCCTCCTTTGAAAACAAAGTTGACGTATCTTTCTCTAGTCATTATGGGTTCCAGTGTCATTTTCAGGGAGTGATTGTTAAAAATAATCCTTCTTATTTCAAGTGGGTCTCTGAATAATCGCGTTGACTTCTGTTGAGAAGGTGTGGCCGCTCTGAGGACACAGGGACCCTCGACGGCACCCGAGACAGAGCTGCTCTCCGGCCCCTCGTCCTGGACGGCCTGACCCCGCCGCCCGGGCCCCTCCTCCCACCCCCTCCCCTCCCCCACGGCCCACTCCTCAGACCACATCACTGCCCACTCCACCTGGAAAGCTCGTTTCATCTGCTCCTGCATTTCAGCCCTTGAGCTCTCATCTCAACACGATCCTCCCTAGAAAACAAAGCACAGCAGATAAAAGCTACCGACTCCCGCTCACGCTCCGGTCCTCTTCCCAAATTCTCCCTGTGGTCAGACTGAGGCGCTTTCTCTCCGTGGTGCTGAGCTCTGGGAAGGACACGGCACAAACCAAGGTTCCCGATCTGCTGTTTGCATTGTGCGCTGAGTCCAGGCCGCGGCGAAGGGCAGCTTCACCCCGTTGGCGACACGTCGCTTGCTCCGGTGTGCCTCTCCAGTGGGCAGGTGCCTGCGAGCCTCCGGGGTCTGGTCCCCGCTCCCGCAGGGCAAACCCTGAACAAGGGACCTGGGGGACCAGGGCAGGCTCAGCTCAACTCAAGTGCCGTGAGTGCCGCTGAAAGGCCCTGGGATACCTGTTCCAAGGCACGCACCTCCTAAAAGTATTGATATCAAACACTTTCTTTTCTTTTAATCTGAGAGGGGAAACTGTATCACGTTCCCTGATCTCTTGTGAGATGGGGCAATTTTTAGACGTTTACTGGTTCTTCGAATTTCTGGTTTTGCAAATTGTTTGTATTGATTTGGCCATTTTCTTCTTAGCTGTGCATGCTTTCTCTTTATGATGTAGGAAGTCTTCCTTCTCCTAACACAGGTATTTTATGGATCCTCAATTCTAACCCTTTGTCTCTTGTACACCTTGCTGAGCTCGTTCAAGCTTATGCTGTCCATACAGCCAAGTTCACTAGGTTTTCCTTTATTCCATTTGATTTTTCTGTGCCGTTTAAGAAGGTGTTCCCTACCCCCAAGATTACGAAAATACTCTCCTTTTTTTCTATTGCTTTTGAATTCTTGTTTTCTCTGCTTAGATCTTTCCCCTCTGTGGAATTTAGTTTTGTATAGTTGGGGGTTTGGGGCTACAAACTCCTCTGTGCCGTCTGGAAAAGCCCCATCCTCTGGGGTGGCACCCGGGGGGCTGCCCCTCCTTGCAGCCAGTCTGCCTCAAGAACACCATTTATGCCATCTTCCACGTCCCCAGCCGCCTGCCGTCCTGCCCACTCGCTGGCTAGACCCCCACGGCAGTCCACCTGAGTTTCCACACCCCCGTTGCCCCTCAAGGACGCAGGCCGGGGGTCTGCTTTTCCTCACCCTGCTCGCGCAGGTCACACACGCACCGTGACCCCTTCCTCGTGAGGCTGAGCACAAGGGCCCCCAGCCCTTCCCAGGGGAAGGGGCTCTTGGAGGTGACGAGGGCGTTTCAGGCGGTGGGGCTTCCACATTCTCCCCAAGGGGGCAGCGAGCTCTGACCCGTCCGCCCCTCAGAGGAAGTCACCGGAGTGAAGAGAACGCCAGTGCCCAGAGGCAGCCCAAGGGCCCCTTCTGCCCCCAGAGGAAGCGCCCTGAGGGTCTCCCTGGGCACCAAGTCTTCTACCGGCCCCCACCCCCAGGGGGCGCAGACAGAGTCAGTTCACAAGAGTGGCGGGAGGGGGCGTCCCTGGTGCTGGGGGAGCAGCCCCTGAACCAGCCTGGAGTCCACGTCCTGAAAGGCACCGAGTGGCGCTCGGGGCAAACTGTCCTCAGCGCTTTCTGTAGGTCACCTGCCACCTGCCCGCCATGGCCCCTGCCTGGTGGCACCTGCCTGGTCTCCCCAGGGGTCTCCCCTGATGGGTGTCCCTGGGCTCCGGCCCTCGACCACCACCCCGTGCGCACGGCTGCACTGCAGGCTCCCACGAGGTCACGCCGAGTTGTGGCCACTGCAGACTGACCCTGGCACTGTTTTCCAGTGGTGTTTCTTTTTTTTTTTTCTGTCTCCCAGTGGGTTGTCTTTTTTTTTTAATTGGGGCATAGCTGTTTTACAATGTCGTGTTAATTTCTACTGTACGGCAAAGTGCAGTGGAGTTCCCTGGGCTCTACAGCGGGTTCTCACTAGTCATCTATTTTGTACATATTAGTATATATACGTCAATCCCAACCTCCCAGTTCATCCCACCACCCCCCAGGTGTGCTTCATTTTGATTTTGCTGTCTTGGACCAACTAGTCTGTGAACTAGGAGCTCGTATCACACCCATCACTGACCCTCCTTGTCTGCAGAACGGGCAGTGGCTCCCTGCCAGGGGCGGGGGGCAGCAAGGGGCCGCTCCAGCCACCCCAGGCGTCCTCTGCTGAGAGTGAGAGGTGACCCCGCCCTGCTCCCGGCTCCCGCCTAGGCGCCTACCTGCTGGCCGGCCCTCACGGGCTCTGGGTCAGGCGGGCGTCGGGCTGCTGCAGGGACAGCCTGACACTCTGCATTCCTTCCCCCTCCTGAGGCCGCGCCGGGCAGACCCCCTCCCCCACACTGCACTCGGGAGCCTCTGCTTCTTCCACGTGGCCCCTCTGGGCCTGTTGCACGAGTCATGGTCTGAGCCCCTCTGTCCTTGTGCCTTGTCCATAGGCAGCTCGAGCCACGTTTGGAGCAGGACACCTGCCTTGTGGCCTGGCCGGAGGGGTGGCCAGACTCCTGAGACTCTCACTGCGGTTCCTGTATGACAGCTCTGCTCAACGCAGAATCACAGCCCCACTGAATGTGACCGCAGAGGCCCTGGCTGTTTCCAGGAACTTACCTTCTGCTGGAGGCCCTGTTCCGGCCACAGCGGGCCAGCCCCACCCCCGGCCAGTTCCCTACTCGCCCCTCCCAACGGGCCTCGTGGTCCCCAGCCCTGGGGCCAGAGTGGCTGTTTGCAAGCTCGCCCATGTCCCACTGCGTCCCACCTAAGGCCCCGGCTCACAGGAGCCTCCACAAACCAGGCCCTCGCCCTGGATTGCCCTTTCCCCCTAAAACCGCAAGGCCACCCTTCCAATTACGCGCTTGGCACCAAATGGCCAGGCCCCACTTCAAATGCCGCAGTGGCCCAAGCACTGGAGGCGTGACCGCTTGGTCCAGGCTGCCCCACTACCCACCGAGAACGAGCCCCGGGAGAGGACCCTCCACGCCCAGCTCTTCCGCAGTTCGGGGACTCGACAGAGCTGGGCAGGGGGACCAGCCCCGGGGCCTGGCAGACAACCGACCAAGGACGCTTCACTACAGACAGGAAAAGCTCCCTGTGAGTCTGTCAGGATCTGGGGCTTAGCAGATGGCAGCTAAAACGAAAGTCTAAATCCTCCCGGAGAGGACGGATGGGCACTTGGTTTGCATCAGAGATCACGAGCGCTCACAGCTGCCTGCAGACGGACCGCGTCCTTAGTCCTCTACTGAAAATAACTCTGCAAATCCGAGAATGACAGAAATACGACGGGTGTTTAAGGAATTGGGGTTCTTTGGGGTTTATTCAGCACGGCTCATACACCTGCATTAGTTTTCCATGTTTGCGTAACAAGCTGCCACCCACTCAGTGGCATTTCTGCGGGCTGGGAGTCTGGGCAGGGCTCAGCAGAGCCCTTGCTCCCAAGGCTGCAGTGGTGGCTGTCGGCAGCAGGGGTCTCGTCAGGAGGCTCGGGTACAGAAGGACCCCTTCCGGGCGCCTCAGGTTGCAGCTGTAGGACGAGGAGCCTGGATCCTCGCTGGCTGGAGCTGGCGGCCCCTGGAGGCCACCTTGCCACCCCCGACTGTGGTCCTGAGGGCGGGAGGAGCCCCGGGCCGGCCCACACTCTCGGTGAGGGGATCACACCAGGAGCTGGGCTCAGGGGAGACCACCTGGGTCTCCACGAGGAAAGCAGATCTGGAGTGGACAGGGCAGAGGGCTGGCCCTGGAGGCCTGGTCTCATGCCTGCAGGATGCTGGCCCAGTGTGGTTTCCACACCAGAAGCCCTGGGGTGCGACTGAATCTGCCATCCGGTTTAATAATGGACAGAATGTCTACAGCTGCCCAAGAGGCAATGAATTTGCTCTAAATCTTTAATTCTTCCTTCTGAACAGAAATCGCAGTGGAAACTCCAGTCTTCCAGGGTTTCTTCGGCGTTCTCAGAAACTACAAAAAGAGAGCTTTCTCCTGATCTCTTACTTGTGGGCCCAGCCTGAACTTGCCCATTTCTGTTCTTACCCTAGGACCACCGGCCACTCCTGGTGAGCTCCCTGCAAGCCACGCGGAGGCTCCACGCTGTGCCGGCCCCGCGCCACCCCGCCCTCTCCTACCGCCAGGCCGTCCCAGCCGCACCTCCCTAACCCGTCCTGTAATCGCAGCCACTTGTAGGTTCCCCCTCGCGGCACTTCCTGCCCATCACCATTTCTCCGTGGACGTTCTTCGGGTTCAAACATTAATTCTGCTGCCTGGTCGCCTGGCGTTCTTATCGTGACTGTCCTGCCTTTGGAGTGTGTTTTTTTCCAGCTCTGCCGCCTATGCTGATTGTCCTGAACAGGAAATAGACTTTCTTACTCTTCCATTATCGGCTTTGCCATCACGCTGGGCTTTTTCCTGTTCTGAACAAAGTTGACTGCATCCCACTGCCCTGCCGTTACAAAGTTAATTGCAACCTTTAACATCAAACAGTCTGAAAAAACACACCTTCTTCATTTTCTACTCCACACATCCGTCCTTCCTTGTAAAAATATTACGATGGTCTAGTTCCCTCCTTTCTCTTCTTGGCACTTGTGAGCTGGGAAGTGTGTGTTCTAACCGCTGCTTCTTGGCTTGCTCCTGACCTTCTCCGCTTCAGCCCTGTCTCTGTGCCGGTGCGGTGACTCGGGTCGCTCCTTTCTGGCTGACCAGAGCCACTTCTCAAAACACCGACCATCAGATAAAAGCCCTGCCTGTGGGCTGGGCGGTGACCGCCTGCCACAGGGCGCTCTGCCACAGGGGCTCCCCAGGGAGCCGACATCGCAGGGGAGACGGGAGCACGAGACACGCGTGGGGCGCGGCGCCTGTGAAAACAGAGGTGGGGCTGGGGTGGGACGGGGCGCTGAGCCTTCAAGGCAGACATGCCACGGTCCTTCCCACCCAGGCTCCTCCCCGCCTGCCTGCAGCGCTGCTGCCGGGCTGTGCCCTCAAGGCTGCAGCTGAGCCCTGGCTCCCCAGGAACAGGCTCTCGTGCCCTCCCGGAGCCCGAGCTTGCCAAGCGCACGCGGAGAAGTCGGCGTCCTGGAACCGGGGCGGGGGGGGTCTGCCTGTGGGATGAGAATCCGAGCCTGGGGACCGCCATCCCCTAGCCCCGGCCCAGACCTGGGTGGTGGACCCTCAGTTCTTCCAGAAAGCAGGCCATGAACAGGCAGGGAGAAGGCCGCCATTTCCCACAGAAGTCAGGAAAGTGCGAGGCCCCCGGGCAGGGCCCCTGCCTCAGGGAGGGCGGTGCTCACACAGCCTCCCTCCCGGCCCGGCGCTCTGCATCCCGGGGGCCCATGGGCTCCGAGTCTCAGAACGAGGCCAGGCCTTGCCTCCTGCACGCTGCCCACAGCGGGGGCCGGTGGCGCCGAGTGCAGCCCAGCCTCCTCCTGGGTTCTGGAGCGAGGCCCTCCCCCTGCCTGCGCCTCCCCGTCGGCCTGGCCCCCCCACCCCTGCCAAGGTCCACCGTGGAGCGAGCCCTCCCCCGCCCAGCCCCAGGAATGCGGCCTCAGCGGGACGCCAGGCCCCTGCCGTGTCCCGCTCAGTGATCACACATTCATCACCACACGTCACAAAACCCGGGGAACCTGCAGCATGGGCCTAGCAGAAGGCTGTGCTCCTGACACACGACGCCCGACGTGCGCCCTCCGGGCCGGAGCCTCTCCCCTTGTGCGTCTGCAACTCCCCTTTCTACTCAGAGGGAGAGGCCGCTGTTCAGCTAGCTCTTCTCGCACCTTCCAGCCCCCTCCAGCCTGCCCTGGGTGGGCTGTGCTCTGGACAGCAGGGCCGTCCTGCGGGGGGAGGGGAGCATCTGAGGAGAGGGTGAGCCTGGGCAGGGCTCAGCTTTAACCCAGCACCTGACCTCTTTAATCTTTAATGAAAATTCAACTACATTCAGACTAACCGGTATTTACCCAGGGCCCCCAATACAATATTTGTGTATTTCATTTAACACCACAGTTCCCGCTGAGGACTATTTTACTAACAAGGAGACAGGCTCAGACGGCTGAGTGGCCTGCCCAGAATCACATGGGGGTGGAGACCAGAGCCAGGGTTTGCCCTGGACCTTGCCCTTCCCGACTCCAGGTCGGATGCCCTGCACACGCCTCACTCCTAGCTGTCGCAGACGGGGATGGATCCTGCCTTAGATACAGAGGCTAAAGAAGCCTCACCCACCTGGCCAGGTAAACCCCCTCACCAGGTAACACAGCAGGCCGGTCCCCACCTCAGTGCTGTGTACAACTCCCTGCCTGAAAACGGTGGGACCGCTCACTCCCAGCAGTCTGTCCTTCCCAAGAGCTGTCAGGACCGGAAGCTTCACGGCCCGCCTGCCTGCTACCGCTGAATGGGCTCCACGCTCTGTCCACCTGCCCGATGCCCCTTGGCCACTCCCCAGAGGCTGGCTGCCCCTGCCCTGGCACCCCAGCCCGTGTCCAGTGTTCAGCCTGCCGTCTGCACTTCCAGGAGGGGGGTAACAAAGGACTACCAACCCAGCAGCTTCAACACCAGCTGTCTGTCCTCTCCCAGTCCTGGAGAGCAGCCGTCTGATCGAGGGGCGGGCAGGGCCGCGCTCCCTCTGAGGCTCCCGGGGGCGGGGGTCCTTCCTGCTCCTCCAGCTGCTGGGGGCTCCAGGTGTCCCTGAGCTTGTGGCCACACCACCCTCATAGTTTCTCTGTATTCTGTTGCTCAAGGAGACCTTTGTCCAGGTGCAAGCACTCTGGTGGAGGGTCCCAGGCCTCAGGCCTCAGACTGTCTCAAAACTATTGAGCACCTGCTTTAGTCCAGGTTCGGGGCTAAGCTCCTTGAATGCCTGTGAGACTCGTGACATTTTACAGAAATCTGAGCCTTGAATAGGTTTGGTGGCTTTCCAGATGGTCCCATGAAAAAGACAACTCACACTGCTAAGCCCAGGAGCCCGAATCACTTGGCCTTCGACGTTTCACAGGTGGTAAGTGCATCTCACTTACCAATATTTAACCAGTTCTGACGAAGCAACAAAAAACACACATCTCTCTCGATTCTGCATGGGCGGCAGCAAAAGAAAGTTTTCTTCTGACTTTACACCCAGGTCGTGCTGGGGCTTCTCTTTCCGACCTGCTGGGAGCCACGATCCCGAATCCCACTGCTGCCTATGGGCTGAGCGGGGCCCCCGAGCAAGGTTGGGCTGGGCCGGGCTGAGGAGACAGTGCCGGTGGGTGCGTTTGGCCTGCGCTACTGAGCACAGACAGTGGAAGGTCCCAGCCAGCCTGCTGCAGGGTTACCCCAGGAGAGGAGAGACGGGCCTTACCCTTCAGGCCCCTCTGACTGCTAGTGTGCTGGCAGTAGTGGCACGAAGCACTGGCCTCATGGTCTCTGCAGCATTTGTAGGTGTCACCTGATCCCAGCTTTGGCTGAGGGCTCAGGATTTACCCTGAGCGCTTAGAGGGTCAGGGAAATGCATGATTTGCTCTGGGGATCCTAACTAATCCTAAACAATAACCTGTGAATTGGCAGCTTGGAGAGCCCGTCCCCTACTTTCCTCTGCAATCAGCCTTCCGTTTCCCCTTGGCTCAGGTCAGATTAGCTGTGGGAAGCTGGTCTCTGGAAGGAGCTCATCCTCTTTCCTCCTCCCGCCCAGGCACTGCTCCCCCCTCCCCACCCTCCAGAAGCAGCCTCCCCGGCGACTCACATCTGCCCCTTGCTGCTGCAGCCAGGTCTGCACAAATCCTACAGAATTCCCAGAGGTGACAGACCCAGAGGGCGTTCCTATAGCTTGTCACTAGATGAACAGAATACCACTGAGGAGAGGGAGGATGGGGACACTATTTGGGGCTAAATCCAGCAAATAATTTCAGTTTAGGGGCCCTGGTGTTCCCCAGGTTCCAGTGGAGCTCCTGGGGTTGAAGGGCTCAGGGGGCTCTGCTGGTACACAAAGAGATAAAGCCGAGCACCTTGGGGACACGCTGTGTGCTGGTCACCCCACGCACATTGTGTCATTTCATCATCAATCAACTCACCATCAATGGATATTACAAATGCAGGTGTTAGCTGCCTCGTTTCTGGATGAGGCCCCGAAAGCCGGAGGGCGTCCCTCGGGGTCAGCGCCAGGCCGAGGGCCACACTTAGGCTGCCGACCCGTCTGCCTCCCCCCGGGTTCTGCCTGTTCCGGGAGAGGGCCGTCCCGTCCTGCGCTAAAACCGCAGACGCAGGCAGCCCTGACACAGCCCAGGATGACGAAGCCACAGCGAGAACTCTCTTAGGTCTTTCCCTCCCGCGCCCCCCGAGATCCAGCCAGCCGCCCAGAAGACCCTTTGCTGGAGCCGGCAGCCGGCCGCCTGTAACTAGCCCCACCGGACTCTGCGGGAGACCCTGAGGCAGGGCGGGCGTCAGTTTCCGGAGGCCTAAGCGGCACGGACAGGAGCGGGGGGCTGCGGGACCCACGGCAGGGGAGGGGCTGGGACAGCGAGGGCTCCGGCTCCTCAGCGGAGAGTGGGCGGTACAGGGACAGCGGCGCTGCCCTCGGCGGTGTGTGGCCCAGCGGCTCAGCGCGGGGCTCCGAGTCCCGGGGTCGGGCCTCAGGAACGGCCCTCCCGCTCCCAGCGCTGACCTGTGCCCAGGCTGCCCACTCAAGGCAGGGGGCTCTTCTCCACCTCGAGATGCGTGACTGAGGACCTTCTCTGGACCTGAGGGGAGGGCTTGGGTGCTACTGCGGCCAGGGGAGAGGCCTCGGAAAGGCCACCGGCCGCCCTGAGAACCAGGCTCCTCACCTGATAATCAGCCGCGGGGTCTCACGAGCCCGCCCCCTCGGCTCGGGGCCTGCGCTGTGGGTGCCCTGACCCCCCTCCCTCGGTGCTCCCGGCCTCACCCCTGTCACTGCACCTGCTCACCGTTCCTTTCCGAAGAGACCCTGGGGAAAAGGCTTCCTTCTTCAAGCAAGAGAGCACAGTGGATGGAACGAAGGGCACAGCCCTGCAAAGAGCGGCCCAGGGCTCTGCCTGACCCGGGAGCTCTGGGAGCAGCCCCGGGACCGCTGTCCCCTTCCCCAAGGTTGGATCAGCTTCCAACACCCTGCTCTTCCCCTTCCACTGTCGGGAAGCACCTCTGAGAGTTGCTTTGAGGGGACGTGTGCGGGGCAGCCTCACCCCTCCTTCCTCCTGCTTCCCCAGACGCTCTGTGGCTGCGGGGACCCCGCTCACCACCCGTCTGGACCCCCTGCACTTTGGGACTTTCCCTCTCTGCTGCCGTGCATCTGTGCTGGACTACCGACCTGCCTGTCCCGCGTTTTTCTCAACGGCCATACAGGTTTTTCCCTGGCAGACGTGGAGGAAGTGCGGCCGTGCTTGGCTGTCTGCGAGCTGAATTGGCCTTGGGGGGTAGTCTGGTCACTGTCATGACTGACGTCGCAGATGCAGGGACCTGGGGGCTGAGCCCGCAGCCAAGTCTGTGCCGCGTGCAGCTCCGCAGCTTCAAGCATGTCGTGGTGATGCGCTGTGGGAGCCCTCTCCCGGAGCTCCCGTCTCCCTCCAGAGTCCTGGCCTTCGCTGCACGGACCACCGGTGGGCACCCTGCCCGCGGGACAGGCAGGGCCAGGGCAGCTGGGGGTCCGGGGAGGGGGCTTGGGGGCGGCCAACGGTGGGCCTGCGTGAGGCCTGGGCACCCCGTCTGCCTGGAGACGCCGCGGGCCCGGCTGGAGCGGCCGACGTCCCGCCTGAAAACACCAGGAACGCGAACCTTTCAGCGCCGTCACCAACCGCGCCCCCGTAACGCTCCGGCAGGCCCTCCCGGAAACAGAACGGCGGTGATGGAGCCACTGCAGCAGGCCCTCCCGGAAACAGAACGGCGGTGATGGAGCCACTGCAGCAGGCCCTCCCGGAAACAGAACGGCGGTGATGGAGCCACTGCAGCAGGCCCTCCCGGAAACAGAACGGCGGTGATGGAGCCACTGCAGCAGGCCCTCCCGGAAACAGAACGGCGGTGATGGAGCCACTGCAGCAGGCCCTCCCGGAAACAGAACGGCGGTGATGGAGCCACTGCAGCAGGCCCTCCCGGAAACAGAACGGCGGTGATGGAGCCACTGCAGCAGGCCCTCCCGGAAACAGAACGGCGGTGATGGAGCCACTGCAGCAGGCCCTCCCGGAAACAGAACGGCGGTGATGGAGCCACTGCAGCTTAGAGCCCGAGGAGCCTCGGCAGCCTCAGCGGCCTGAGCAGCTGGCTCACACGACCCTGTCACCCCAGGGGCTGCCCCTGGCGTTTCGGTGGCCTGGGAGGGGCCGGCGCCACTGCCCTCAACCTAGTAGCTCAGATGGTTGGCAGGCCTTCACCAATGCTGCCCCCGAGCCTAAGGCCCCTGCCAGCTTGTGACCCTGTCCTTGGTCCTCACGTGGAGGTGAGGCTCAGCTGCGTGGAAACCTGTCTGAAAGAGGTCACCCCGCTTCCGGATCTCTGTCCTGTGCCGTGACCCTTTGGTTTAGTCAGTGTCGCCCCCAGCTCTGACCGTCACAGGCAAGAGAGTATGAAAGGGTACAGTCTTCCCTGAAGTGTTCATGGCTGTCAGCACATCATTTATGAGACTCCTGCCTTTCTGGTGATGACAGGATATTTCACACATACAGGATCTGTTCGGTAAGCAACACGCAAGAGTGAATTAAACCTCATTCAGAATAAAACAGGCGCCAGGGGCTAAACCGAATGAAATGCCCCCAGTGTGTTGCTTGTGATAATCTGGTGAAACTGCAGGCACTTCGGGGGGCACCCAGAGCCTGGCACCCTCCCCAGCTCCCCGGCCCTCCTCTCCCACCCCCCTGGAGCCTCGAGGAGGGCAGGCCCCACCCCCAGGCTCTGCTCCTCCCATTAGACTGCCCGGCTGTTGGCTCTCCTTTGACTCCAGGGACAGGCCTTGCTCCTGCAGGGTTTTCACCAGGAAGCCTGGGCTGTGATTTCTGACCATCACCGCGGTTCCCCTTCAACAGTCCTCAATTGTACCTGGCAGCTTAGCACCAGGCGTCCCCCTGCGGTCAGGTCAGCCGAGCACGTGGGCAGGGAGGCCTCAGTACACCTCCAGCCAGAGCCTCTGAGACGCACCATCTCCTTGTCCACTGGGTGAGGCGGCCGCACGCTCACACAGATCATGCGACAGAGGCCTGGGAGGGGGTTTGTGCCTTTGGCTGTGGGTTCAGCACCTTCCTTGTCAGCACGAGCCATCTCCAGCCATCTCCCTCTTCTTCCAAAGTGAGCCCGGGGTGGAGGCCAGTCACAGGCCCTTGTCTGCTGTGCACTCGTAAAAAGATGAACAATTATTGCACTTGAAGGAACCCTATCATCAACCAGAGGAAAAGACTATTTTTCTGTAGCACGTGGACTCAGCTCTTATGACTAAATGACTACTTAAATCTTAAAACCCTAATCATTACCGTTTGCTCCCAAAATAACTGTCTCCCGAGTCCATATTTAGAACAGAAAACACTGCACTTGGAATGCTTCCCCCACCCCAGGCGGCGTCTCTTCCCAGAGCCCCGCATCCCTGCTGGCCACTTAACCCCTTCCTGCCTGGGAACGAGTCTCGTTGGCAATCCAGACAAGGAGACAAGAGTCCTACAGTCGCCTAGATGAGGGCTGAGGGCCAGCTCCTCAAGACCAGCCGACAGAGGACACCTGGGCAGACGCTGGACCTTCTTGGGCCTCAGTCCCCCACAGACAACGTGAGGGGACCCTCTGCCACTCGAGGTGCATGTGGCCTGCTGGAGCGTGAGCTCCCTGAGGGCAGGGCCGGGGCTCTGTGGCCCTGACGTGGGGTGGAGGGTCAGAGTGTCCCGCACAAAGGCCCCACCCCCTTCTGGAGCATGTTCCATGGAAGTGAGAGCAGGTGAGTGTGAAGCTCCTGACGTCAAGGGCACACACGTCCGTCCTCGGGGCACGTTTTCTTCTTGCTCATGGCAGCTTTGAGTGATGCCTGACACCTGATATTTTTCCAGGAAGCAGAGCAAATGCTGACTCAGAGCAAGTGACTCAGTCCACTCAGGAATCAGCTTCAGCGGGGTCTGCATCTTCCCGGCAATGCGGAGGAAGCCCTGGGAGAGGCCCCGGGCCCACCTGGAGCAGCGGGCAGGAGGCAGGCCTGGGGCTGCTGCCCTTCCTCCCGCTGCACCGGCTCCCCACTGGCTGCCGAGGATCAGGCTGCCTGCCAGCCCCACGGAGAAGGCCTTCAGGAGCATGGAGGGTCTCACCCAGAGCATGCAGGGTCTCACCCAGAGCATGCAGGGTCTCACCCAGAGGCATCAGTGGGGATCTGGGGCCCCTCTGGCTCTTCCCACCCGTCCTGGAACATCAGGCGTCTCTACGAGTTTCCACCCTCCTCGAAAACTGGAGGGGCTGCCATGGCCCCGTGGATGTCGGTGGAGGGCTCAAGAGTCCGGGTCAGATACAAAGAATCCTCGTGCTGAGAGGTTGGCCTTTTCTTGTCGGGCTTCCCCAAGCCCTGTCCCCATCAACGATGCAGAGGCCACACCTGCACGTACACACCTGTAAGGAAGCTGGGTCCTTTATAACACACTTGTCCCGTCCCCTTCTCCCCAGGGAGACACATGCCTGCCAAGCCTGTTCATTACACAACTTCCTTGAAAAGAAAGGCAGTCAGAGCTTCTGCTCGCAAGACCCACCGAGAACTGTCTGTCAACACCAAGATGCTCATCAGATTGTTGTTTTCAGCACTGTAGTGAAATATGGAAAATGATCTGAAGGCACAGCAAAGGGTGCTGTGTGGTTAAAGGAATTCAGTTGTGCCCTCGTGAGGAACTCTTAGACACATATATGTCATTAAAAAGCATACTGTAGAAGTATGTTTAACAGCCTGGAAAAGTAATAAAAATATACTCTGAAGTAAAAAAAAATAGGTTACAAGTTTATACAACAGGTTTCCACTTTGGAGAGAGGAGAGAGAGGAGTGTATATGCAAGCACAGGAAACAAAACAAAATGAGAACAGTAATTATTTGGGGAAATGGGTTTTGTAGCGATTTCTAGCATTTATCTTTTGCTTATCTATATTGTATATGCTAGTAAAGTATAAGAAAATGCATCATTTCTGGAAGAACTAGGTAAATAGGTGAATGTCTTTAAAGACAGAAGGTTGTTCTCACACAAAGACTCCATGATGGCCCCAAGCAGCTGAGCACCTCACCCCCTTTTGCAGCTGGTGGGCAGATTCCACGGTCCACCCTGAAGAAATCGCTTGACAAAGAGTTGGTTACAGTTGTCAATTACGCTGTAGTCACTCAGGAAATCCTGCTTTTTCCAGTTTTTCTTATGTTCTCTGAGACAGGCATCATCAAGGTTCTGACCTCAGAAGCACGGTCACGGCTGGCCTGTAGCCTCCGCAGAAGGTCGGCGTCTCCCGAGCTCCCCTGCCGGTCGCCCGCCTTCCTGGACAGAAACGCCGAGATTGTTCTTCCATTTCCAACAGCTCATTGCCCAAGCGCCAACAGTTTTAGCTAATCACAGAATCATAGCCCCAGAATTTAGAAGACATTTCCCTAAAGACAGAAGGGGGGAAATAAGTACTTTACTGAGAAATCCTAGGAATATTAACAAGCGGTGGAAATACCACCCGGAATTTGACTAAGACAACTTACAACCGCCCTGTAACTTCTGTGAAGGGTTTGAGGAAAGAGGGGGAGGAAGAAGGGGACAAGAAGGGAGGCCCTGATGTCCACACCCCACTGTCACCCTTGCTCTGTCCCTCGGCCCCTCCTGCTCCCATCCTGACACTGCGGCAGCCCTGCCCTCCTCCCGCTTGGCTGACCCAGCTCACTCTGCTGTAAAAGTGTCCCTCCGGTCGGCTGTCACCAGCTGACTTTGGACCATCTCAAGTCACGTCGGGGTCACAGGCACCTGCCCAACTGTGCCGCTGGCACTGAGCCCCCTCCTTCACCCACCCCACCCTGCGAGTCCAGGCCGGACTTACCTTCCGTAAGTTCGACATTGATGTATCACCTTGTCTGTCTTCTCAAAACCCTTCAGAGCTCCCCTCTGCCCGCCATCACTGATGCATTTCATTCGTTACCCTTCGCTAAGGAGTATGGGAACGCCTTCCTCCTCTTCTGCAACCGTCCAGGTCCGGCCCACTCCTGAAGCGCCAGTGTGGCTTGCCCACCTGCTGGGTGGCTTCCCTACCCACCTCCCTCTTGGTCCTCCCTGCCCTGATGGCTGGAGCGCTTGGATTCAGGAATCATTGAATTTCGCTCCTCATTACATGTCATCTTTCCTCATTTAATGATTGCTTTCACTTCCCATTTAGATTGTAAATTCCTCGAAGAGAAAGACATACCCCTAGGAAATCTCAAAAAATACGTGTTAAGTGATTGGGACGGGCATGAAAGGCGGGGGAGTTGCCTCAAAAGCAGCAAAGCTGGTTTACCGGACACAGAAAGAAGTAAAAATGTAAATCATGTACAAAGCCAATTTCGTGCATAATTGCTGAGAGAGTACAGTACGATATGCTGAAATAAAGCTGAGTTTCCATGAGGATCGAGAGAATGGACGAAGACGCTGGGGGAGGGACGTGGGGCATGCAGGGACCTTGGGACCACTCTCGGGTCAAGGACCCGCTTTGATCCCATTGTTCACAGGCTGCCCTTTGCCTTTGTTCCCGGGTCAATAAACAAGAGTGTGAACCGCAAAAATCCTGTCCTCCGGCCCCCGCGCTCCGGCGGGAGGGGGAGCGGAAGGGCGCGGACGCCGAGAAGCTCCAGCCCGCGGCCCGGGGGCGTGGCCTCGGAAGCCGGCGGGAGGAGCCGAGGGGCGCGGCGGCGCGGCGGGAGGCCGGGGGCGGGGTCCCGGGGAGCGCGCGGCCGCCGCTCAGCAGCCCCCGGCGCCGGCTGACGGGCGACGGGCGGCGGGCGGCCCGGGACCCGTCCCCAGCCCCGGGGCGGAAGGCGCCCACCGCGCGCAGGCCGAGGAGCGAAAAGCGCGCGCGCGCAAGGGGAGGGCCCTGGGCCCCACGCGGCGCGGCCTCGGGGCGCAGACCGCGCTCCTGCCCGGGCCGCGGGGAGGCCTGCAGGGCCGACCGGCGGAGCCGCGACTGGCCACCCGCACGCGGAAGGCTCTTAATAGCAGGCGACGGCGCCGCGAAGGCGTCCGGGGCCTGCAGATATCTCAAGGGCGGTTCAAACTTTCAGAACCCTCAAAAATGGTTCAGCTCAGCTCCCACGTCCCAGGGCAAGGCCCTCGGGGCCCCAGGCCACCCAGAAAGGCCCGTGCCCCGAAGTGCCAGGACTCCCCACCGCGGGCAGTCGCCGGAGCCGCCGCAGGGCCCTGGTGAGAGGAGGACAGCAGCTTCCGGCAGCTGAGCCCTGCTGGCGCCGGACACTGGACCCAACTCGCCAGGCCGCGAGCCGCCGAACCCCCGCTGTCCACGTCCTTCCCTGGCCTCCTGTGAGGACTAGAGAGACCGCCGGCCAGCGAGTGCAGCACTCGGGATCCAGATTCGCAAGACTCGACTCCGGAGCCCACACTGGTCCCTGCGCGGGATTCTCTAACACAGATCCGCTACTGTTTGTCCTTGAGGGTCTCACGCCCCCAGCTTGTGATCGCCCATCCTCCTCCCCGTGCGCGTTAAGGGTTTGCCTCCGACCAGCGTGACCGGGGGGCGGGGAGAGGAACGCGGCCACGGACTACTCGGCCATCGGTCAGTGGCTCCGGAAATAGGTTGGATGAGGGAGGGTCACCGATGTAAGGTGCGTACAGTTCTTCAAAAAGGTAAATGTGAACAATTCCAAACATTGGCAACGATGCGGAGCAACAGAAACTCTCACACATCTTGGTGGAACCATATGTGATACAAGTACATTGAAGAAAAGCTCGGCGATTTCTTACAAAATAAAGACACACCTGCCCTACGACCCACAATTCCAATCCGAGATGTTTACCCAAGAGAAAGAAAAATATGTGGCCACAAAAAGACTTGTAGAAGGACGTTATAACAGCTTTATTCATAGTAGCCCCAAACTGGAAAGAGCCCCTACGGCCATCTCTCTGCGAAGGTAAGCTGTGGTACGTCCGTGCAACAGACACTGCCTGGCAGTGAAGACGGCAGCAACGTGGAGCTCTCACACCTAAGACCACTCACGCTACGTTTCCACATGACTGCAAGAGAAAATGAATCTATGACAGAAAAAAATCGAGGGGGGTTGAACAGAGATGGTCTGGGAGGGGACATGGGGGAACTTCTGGTCAGACCGGCACTGCTCCCCTCATGTTCACCCACCTGCCCTGCAGTCAACCACAGAGCTCGGTGACTGGAGAGGAAGCCCCATGGGGAGAGCGACTCTTGAAAAGAAAGCAGCCTGTGATATCCTGTGGCCTCTGTTGAGTTTTCAAGGTCAGCCACGGTCCCCGGGCTTGCTAAGGTGTTTCCTGCTGCGTGGGGCTGCATCTCTTTAAAACTCATGCTCTGAAACTGCTCATGGGCTGCACCGCTGTTAACTGGGTTCGCTGTTCAATTATTATAAATCGAGGGATGTAATGTCTCTGAGAAAGACCTTTTGTGGATAGGAAGTCTCAATATTCTCAAGACATCAGTTCTTCTCAACTTGATCTCTAAATTTAGTGCAATCCAAACCAAGATCCCAGCAATTTATTTTGTGGATATTGACAGACTGATTCTAAAGTTTATATGAAGAGGCAGAAGACCCAGACTAACCAACACTTCAGCAGTGAAGGAGAAGAACACAGCTGGAGGATTACACTGCCCAGCTCAAGACTCACCATAAATCCACACTAATCACCACCGTGTGGTGCTGGCAAAAGAGCAGAGAGATACATCAGCTGAACAGAATAGAGGGCTTTGTTTTCATTAATCTTTTTCTATTGTTTTTGTTGCTCTGTTCTCTATTTCTTTGGTTTCTCTTTTACCTTTACTAACTGCTTGCCTTCTTGTCCTTTGGATTTGCTCTACTGATTTTTTTTCAAAATTGATTGCTTAGTTTATATTTTTCCACCATTCCTGTTTCCAGATAAAGGTATTTACAGCAATGCATTTCTAGGTATAACTTAAGCTGTATTCCACAATGTGTGTGTGTGTGTGTATATACATATAAAATTTCCTCTGTCTCACACACACACATTTCTAAGTCTTTCTCTTTGTGCTGCCTTGTCAGAGATTTCCTCGATTTGATCTTCCATCTACTAACTTTCTAAGCAAGTGTTCAAGTATTTTGCTCTTTATCCCATTTCCTGTCTTTGTCACGTTTACTACCATTATTTCACCCCTAATGATTCTACTTGATTCATTTTTATGACTTCATTCCACTTATATCTTTCCTTCCCTCTTTGAGGGTATTTACTCTTTATTTTACTGCTTACCTCCTGGAGGGTCCTATGCTTTTTTTAAAAATAAATTTATTTATTTTATTTTATTTATTTTATTTTTGGCTGCATTGGGTCTTGGTTGCTGCGCGCAGGCTTTTCTCTGGTTGTGGTGAGCTGGGGCTACTCTTCGCTGCGGTGTGCGGGCTCTTCATTGCGGTGGCTTCTCCTGTTGTGAAGCATGGGCTCTAGGTGCGTGGGCTTCAGTAGTTGTGGCACACGGGCTCAGTAGTTGTGGCTCACGGGCTCTGGAGCGCAGGCTCAGGAGTTGGGGCGCACGGGCTTAGTTGCTCCACGGCATGTGGGATCTTCCCGGACCAGGGCTCGAACCCATGTCCCCTGCGTTGGCAGGCGGATTCTTAACCACTGTGCCACCAGGGAAGCCCTCCTATGCTTTTTAACTGTGAGCCTGTCTGTTCTGGCAACGTCCCACATGTACATCTTGTTCAACTTGGCATCCTTTCCTAGTAGTTGTGCTTGTGGGGAGTCCAGCTCTCTTGGCCTGTGCCCTCATATTCCCTCAAGGGCATTGGCTACCCTTCAGGTGAAGCCGCTGGAGAGGAGCCAGGACCAGCCGTAGACCATGCCCCCAACAAGGAGGTAAAGAAAGGAGAGGGGCTGGGTCCAGCTTAGCCACCACCTGGGCTGCCCGTCCCCCAAGGAGCTTCCTGGGTGGAGACGTGGCTTCTGAGCTCAGAAGCATCACGGCCAGGAGGTGCTCCTCCGGGGCCACGTGTACCGCTCAGGAGGGCAGGTGGGGAGGGGAGAGGTGACTGACAGCCCCACAGCACCAGGCGTAAGCTGTCCAATTCCAAGGCAATGGAAACAGGCAGTGGTGTTCACCGGCCATTTGGGGAGAAGCCAAGGAGAACGGCCCTGCCCCCAGCCCCTCCCCAGCCACCCCAATACACGCAGCAGTGCTGTTTCCCACTGGTTTCTCACCATCTTTTGTCCCTCACATCCATACTTTTCTCTTCTTCTTGTGCTCTTCAGTAGTTAAAAGTCATACTGAGTGCCATCTTCTCTGCAACAATACCAGAACCGTGCCCAGTGCAGTAAGGTCACCACACGCTGAGAGCAAACAAAAATGAAGACCAACTAAAATATACCTCTTCACACCCCCACCTGTGCTGCGGAGTGGGGAGCAGCCACCCGCTCCGCCTACCCGACTGTTCCTGAATCCCCAACCCCTGGCCACAGGCTTGAATTGACATGAAATACATGTAGGTGTGAAGGAGCTCCTCTGTATACACTCGGGGCAGGGTCTGCAAATAGTGTTCTATCTGCAGGTAATAGTCACAAACAGGTCCTGCCGAAGAAGGACCAGGACGTTTAGAGTCGGCAAAAAGCCATTGTGCTGGAGACTTGTTAACACGTTACAGATTACATGGCGCATTAATTAGGGAATTTGGGTTGTGGGTTACAGAAAAACAACTTAAGCCACCTGAGAAAGCGAAAGTAAAGGGATCTGAAGAAGAGTTAACCCCCGACGAAGGTGGGTGCACACACAAAGGTACCTGAGATGCTAATTCACCCCGTGATAGGCTGTGTGCCCGGGGCAGAAGGAACCAGCGCGAGCCTGCAGCTCCATCACACGTAACCGCAAACGCCAGCAGGCAGTCCTCCCTCCGGCCCCGGCTCTGCGCCTTGACCACACCCAGGGCCTTGCTCCTCCGGCCCCGCTCCCTGCAGCGGCCGCCTCACCTGAGAACAGCACAGGTGGCCGCAGTGTGAGGGGGTCCTCGGGCGTGAGCCAGTGCCCGAGCTGGACCACTCTACTCATTTCCCTGCCCTGGTGTCCCCGTTGGACACTTGCTGCTGCTTCTTACTTAGCGAGCTCCCAGGCACCGCTGGGCTGGAGCTAACCCCACCAGGTACGCAGCCAGGATGGCCCAGACCAGTGGACGGATACTGGGCGTGCAGACTGGCCACCC
Source organism: Eubalaena glacialis (assembly GCF_028564815.1). Taxonomy (NCBI): domain Eukaryota; kingdom Metazoa; phylum Chordata; class Mammalia; order Artiodactyla; family Balaenidae; genus Eubalaena; species Eubalaena glacialis. Next base: position 348,649 of record NC_083727.1, on the reverse strand, counting down.
ACGTGCCGTCGGTCTTCCAGCTGACTGCTCAATGCCCCGGTGCCCTCTCCTGCACAGCGGAGGTGATGAGCCCCTGGCCTCTCCTGGCACTGCCGTTTCCACGCTTGTCTTAGCAGGGAAGACGCTCACCTCCAGGACGGCAGAAGCCCAGTGGGTTTTATTGTAGAACTGCGTCCTGAGTGTTTCCTCTTGCGGGGCCCCCGAGGTCATGGTTTGGTCGGAGGGGAGGGTCCAAGTGAAAGGGCCCTGGACCCGGAGTCGGGACGGCGTGTCCACCTTGGCTGCCGGGCAGCAACCCCGCTCGGAGGGGCCTCGCTGGGCGGGAGTCAGGTGGCCGCCACACGCCGAGAGCGGGGATGGGGCTCCCTGCTGCTGTTGCTTGCTGACCCAGCTCCCGTCGGAGCCGATGGACCGGGACACACATGGAGCTGCAGGGATGACAGGGCAGCACCCGCGACACCCGGGAAGGAGCAGCGCGCGCCGGCGGTACCTCAGGAGGAGACCCGGAAGCAGATGCCCTGGCACACTCCCCGCCCCACACCTGCCCTCTTGCTCACCTTTCCTTCGCTCTAGAAAAGTGGAATTTAAGGTCATTTTTATTCGAATGGCTCTACTTGACCACTGATCACTGCCTCAGCCTAAAGTGCTGGGACCAGTCGTACGTCTAACATCTCTGCGGCCCGTTTGGACTATCTTTTGGGAACCAGGGCCTCGTTTCACTAGCGCAGCAGCCCCGAGAGAGCACATACCTGTCATCCTACCGGTTAGGAAGTTGAGGGCACAAATGATTTGCCCCAGGTCACAAGCAGCCAAGGGGAGAACTCAGGTAATGAAGATTCAAGCAAAAGCACAGGGAGCCCTGCCCACCCAAGCATCTGTCCAAGGATTGAGAGGCTCCTTCAAAACAGCGCCAGACCCACCTACAGATCAAACCTCTAGAAAACTAGAGGACGGCCGGGCTGCCTTCACCCTCTGTCTGGCCTCCAGCCGGGTGCAGAGGACACATCCTCTCCTCGGCTGTCGAAGGAGATGGCACATGGAGACAATGAAACGCTCCGTACCTGTATTTGGAGACGCCTCCTATTGGACCCGCAGGAAAACCCGTAAGCACTCCTATGACAGCGCGGCGACTTCCAACCGAAGGGGCAAGTGGTCTGCCGAGGGCGGGGAGAGTCAGCGGAAGGGCTGGTGGGGCCGGGGCCTACAGGGAGCACACAGATGTGGAACCCAGCACAAATCTACACAGCCCCTGCAGCCGGGCTGTTGCTGATTAGAGGGCATGCAGATTGGGCTTACCTATTCTCTACCCCACCCCCCGGAAAGGGGCAGCTGTAATGACCCAGATCCCTCTCATCACCCAGGGCAAGAATTCCAGGCCAGCCTCGGAAGGATCCAAATTCCCCGGCGGCAGCAGCAGGGGGAGAAAGGTGTATTGTGTGGGCAGAGAGGCCTGAGACAGGACCTGTCGTGTTTGCAAGCAAGTTATTTAAGAGTCTGCAGGCAAATTAGAGGAAAAACTGGCTTTGTGACGTCAATTAATACACTTGGTTTAAAGGCACGGTGGAGACAAGCTAAGAGCGGGGGCAAATCCCCGTCCTCCTGGTCAGCAGGAGACGGCCGCCCACCCGGGACTACCGGGCTCCAGCACAGGCTGCCTGCGGAGCTGCCATCAACAGCCCTGCAAGCAGGTGGCTGGGGAGGGGACGGTGATGAGGGGCTCCCTGCTGGGTAGCTGCCCCCGGTGTGTATGGGGCCCAGCCAGAGGTGCCCGACGGCAGAGACAGGTGTGGTCAGCGAAATATTACCAGCAAAGCCCATCTCTTAGAGGCTGACTTCACTGCAGGAAGTACAGTTTTGCAATGATGTTCCCATGGGTTTCACCTCTATCAGACTTGAGGGTCCTCCTCCCAGGCCGGGGTCTCTTCCCTGAGCACAAGCCTGTGAGGATAACCCAGAAGGCTCTGCTCTGAGCCCTGGAGATTCCTATTTCCTGGAAATCTCAAAACAGCCAAGAGCTTTTTGTTGTTTCCTTCGAAAAAGTTGATTTTTGCTTTTTTTCCCCAATACGGAATAATGCCTAATGTTAAACATGCTTTTGCAAACCAAGAACCCCACTCCCACCCCAGGAACAGCAACCTCTCCTGTCCTCCGGAGGGTCCTGACCGGGGCGCCAGGCAGGCGGGCGGTGGTGCCAGACTTGCCCGAGGCCCGAGGCCCTTGAAGGCCTGAGACCAGCATGACCGGGAGAGGCCGGGAAGCACCCCGGGGCGCGAGCACCCACCAGCTTAAAGCCTCTTCCGTCACTGCACCTCATTCTTGGTTGGGGGCAAAAACAGCTTCCAGCTTCAGCCACTCACCAGAGCCACAGCCTCTGAGACCTGCATCCTGGGTGAGTCGGAAGCTGTCAAGCACCTGGTGAAATAAACATCGTGTATGTAGATGCAGATGCAGTGGAGGCATAGATACAACTGTGTGCTCAGGTAGGCCATCAGCCTGAGCAGCTCACCCAGGGACCAGAACTCCCGCCACGTGGACGCGTGACAGGCAGTGTCACCCACAGAGAAGCTGGCACCATACAGACCATGAGGCGGGTGGGCACCACCGGAAACGCTCAGACACAGTGATGCTGTGACAGACGCAAGCCCCCGACCGCTGAACCCCGGCTTGGTGGGCCTTGGAATCTGCTGGTCACCATCCCCAGGGCTCGCACCCAGGTCGAGGGAGCCCTCGCAGCCGCAGCCTACACCTCCATTGCACCGGCCCCCCTGCTCTTGGCCTCCCGCAGCCCCAGCTTCTGTCCCCGAGCCTCCAAATTCTCAAAACTCACAGTCAGCAAAGCCTCCCCTGTCCCGTCCCCTCCTCTCACACAACCTCCACCTGCCCTCTGGACTCCACCTTAAGCCAACGGTCAAGGCAAACTCCCCAGCCGCGGGGCCACGTGTGCCCGGAGTCTCCTTCCCAGTGCAGCCTCTCACCCCTCCCCACGGCCCTTCCAGCCCCCCAGACTGTCCAGATGCCAATCTATGGCTCACCTGTGCCGGCTCCTCCCTCCTAACCCCACATCCCCACATGCACCGCGTCCCACCCATCATCCAGGGGACCCCGCACGTGGCCATCTTCCTCACCTCTTCCCCAAAGCCCCCAGACTCTCCCTGACCCCTCTGCCCCCCACCTGCACACACAGCCCCGCCCTCAGAGCCCCAGACCTGCTCACGTCCAGCTCTGCTGATTCCTGGCCCACACCCACCTCCCTCCATCACCCGTCACCATCTTCCAGTGTCATGACGTCAGGAAAGCCTTCCTGGGCCCTGGCTCCGCCCTAGGCACCATTTCCCCTCTGAGTTCCCTCTTAGGACTCTGGCATTTTGTACCTTGTAATTTGTTATTTACATACAAGTTATAACCCCGTGCAGGCAGAAGCTGTGCCTTACTCATCTTTCTAAGAGGAAAACAAATATCTGTCTAATCAAATTTAGCACCAAACCCAAAGCATTATTTTAAGTTTCCTTTTAAGATGCACCCAAGCCAGTGGTTTGGGCCAGACAGGAGGTCAGAGCGGGCAGGACCCAGGCAGGAGTTGGGGCCAGAATTCTAGCCCAGCTTCCCGGGCCTGGTTCCACATCTATCAGGTGTGAAGACTGGACTAAGTCAGCCCTTCCCAAACTTGAGGTGTGTGTCAGTCACCTGGGATTTTGCTAAAATGCAGATTCTGGTGAAGAAAATCTGGGGTGGGGCCTGAGACTCTGCATTTCTAATGAGCGCCTAGGTGATGGGGGTGCTACTGGTCCTGGGACCACACCTTGAGTAGTGAGGAACCTTCTAGAACCTTCCAGAGCTAACGTCCCATGAGAGGCAAAATAAAGTTGTGGCCAAGGTCCAGTTGAGGCCTCGACTCCAGAGTTTGCATCCCAGCTCTTACGACCCGGTGACCTTGGGCAGGCCCCTTCGCACCCCTAAGCCACAACGTCCTTACTGGAAACAGGGACTAACGCCCTTGGCTGCTGTAATAATTACGGAAATAACTCACATGGAGGCTGGCCCTGTACTTGGCTGGGAAAGGCCTCTACAGACCAGCTCTCACCTTGATTTTGGGAAATCCTCATCTCAGCAGCCTCCTTAGGGTCCCAGGGTGCAGAGAAGGACGCCCTCCACCCCAGGGCCAGGTCTCAGGGGCCACCCGCCAGCTCACCGCCCCTCTGACCAGCAGGGTGTCAGGAGTGCCCGTCCTTTCTCCAGCCCGGCTCCGAGCGCCTCCCTGCCCTCAGCACCACTGTCCTGGGCAAGAGGCCATGAGCTGCAGGAACAGGACGTGGAGGAGAAAATCTTCTGTTGTGTAAACACAGCCCTGGGTTTGAGGTGGATGAATTCAGCCAAAGAGCCAGTGCCGTGGTCGGTGCCTTTTAGAGCAGGGCACAGAGTTTCTACAAACCAGGCCTCTTTCCAGGGACGGCGTCTGACACCCACAGGAAAGAGAACGAAGGCTGTATTTCTGATGCAGCATCCACACACAATGAGACTCAGACTACAAAGTTGGGAACTCAACTAAACCTGCTCACAAGGTCCTTCCTGGATATCCAGGCCTCTCCAGGTGCCTTTGCTGTAACAGCAACGAGCAGGGTTTAAGCACCTAGGACCTCCCACCTGCTGTGCACACATGCCCTGCACATTGTGCAGGTCGGGGAGCACAGACACCTTGTAACACTGGCCCGGCTGGAACAGGCACTCAATAAGCGAGAGTCATGAAGGACTTAGTCGGCTCGGTGCTCCAGTAACACCAGTGAGTGCCTTCTGCTTACACGGGTGCTGGCGCGGTCCACGCTGCCGGTCAGCTCCACTTGCGGAGACACGACAGGAGCGAGGGTGTGTTTCCGTGCAGCTGTGCGAGAGCACAGGGCACGTCATTCCTGGCGAGCTAGAAGCCCACAGATTTCTGTCTGCACCGCCGGGACGATGGTGATGTGGGATGCTGGAGGCCACCCCTCGCCCCGCAGGCAGTGGCTGTACTCAGACAGGGCCACCAGGGGCAGCTCAGCCTGTGCCGGGGCAGAGTTCCAGGTACAGCAGAAAAGCTGAGGCTACGAGGAAGGGGAGGCTGGGGCTCTCCCCAGACTGAACGACCCAGATGCTGACAGGGAGGCTGCTCCCGGGAGCGCTGCAGGCTGGAAAGGCCTCGATTCCTGAGAGAAGAGGTGCCTCCGAGGCGCCACGCTGGGAGAAGCCCTGCTCTTGGCTGTGGCCTCTGTTTTCCACTGACCGTACGTTTCCCAAGCATTTTCCACCCACACGCCCTCAGAGGATATTTCTGTCAAATGAACCTAATACTTCCTCCAGTTAACAATCCAGAATGAGGTGCCCCCGCCCCTCTGAGAGCCCATCCTCCCCAGCTGCAGCCTGGGGCTTTCCAGGGTGCAGGACCCCGATGGCAGGCAGGGCTGGGCTGCTTCCACGAGATGCAGGAGGCTGCTTCCCATCAACGAGCGGGGTCCGGGAAGCCTGGAGCCGTGGGAACCGGCTGCCGGGAGGTGCCCCGGCCCCACTCGACAGAGCCCACAGGCCCTGCTGAGCATCTCTCACCGCAGCCCTCGGCTCTGCCCTGTTCCCCCTCCTCGTAGCCCCCATGGGGCCCCCCAGCTGGGGCTTTCGGTCTGACAGCACCGTGCAGGTGTGTGGTTGACGCTTTCGATAGCAGACGACAGAACTGACCTTCCGACGGTGGGCACGTCTAGGAAGTTTAACGCACATGTAGAGTTGAGTAACCACCATAACCAGGATCCAAACTCCCAGTGGAATCCCCCTGCAGCCACACTCCACCTCCCCCCAAAGCCCTGCCCACTGACCTTCCCCTCTAGTCTGGTCTTGTGTCTACTTTCGTCACAAATGGAAGGACGTGGTAGGTAACCTCCAGGTCTGGATTCTTTCACTCAGCAGACCGTCTCTGCGTGGCATCCACATTGCTGCACGTGTCGGCATTGTCGGCTGAAAAAAAACCACAGCGTGAGAGTATTGGGGGCAAAATGAGGACTATAGCCCGGGAGACAGCATTTCAAGTAGCTCTGAGAAACTGCTCCAAAGAGGTGGGGGGAGGGGTCAGTGTATACGTGATTTTGGTGAAGAAGGGGTCCATGCAATCAAACACACATTTTTGCAGAAGGTCATTGCTAGTCACGAGGAGTAGATGTCACCATTAACAATTTTAGTGCTTTTCTACACATGAGGAGATGCAAGAATTGAGCTCATAAAATCTTCTCCTGAGAATATCTAACTATCTGAAGGCCTGTTCTGCCAGTTTTTCCCAGAGCACAAGTGCCTCATTCCTGATCTCCACCCTGAACTCCTTTCAGGGGGTGTTGAAAGTCAGCGGTGGCAACAGCTTGTGACTTAATCCTTGTAGAAGCAGAGGGCAAGTGACAATTTTTTGTTGGCAGCGTCCACTGTTCCTCACTGCTGAGCGGTGTTCATGGCGTGGATGGACCACAGTTTGTTTATCTCTTTACCCAATGAAGAACATTTGAGTTGTTTCCAGTTGTTGTCAATTATGAATACAACTGCTGTAAACATTCACGTACAGGGGTGACCATAAGTTTTCATTTCTCCACAGTAAATACCGATTGCTGAATCGTGTGGAATGGCCACGTTAAACTCTAAGAAACCACCGTTCTGTGTTCCAAAGTGGCTGATCCATTCTGCATTCCCACCAGAGACACAGGAACGATCCAAATCCACATCCTCATCTGCACTTAGTGTTGCCAGTATTTTTTACTTCAGCCATTTGGATGTGTGATGGGATCTTTGTTGAATTCATAACTTGCAAATATTTTCTGCCACTCTGTAGCTTGTCTTTTCATTCTCTTCACAGAACAAAAGTTTTTCATTTCAACAAAGTCCAATCCAATTTTTTAAAGGATTGTGCTTTTGGAGTCATGTTTGTTCAAAAGGCTATTCTCCATTGAATTGCCTTTGAACCTCTGCCAAAATCTCTTGGCCTTGCCTGTGTGGGTCTATTTCTGGACTATCTATTCTGTTCTGTTGATCTATATATCTATCTTTGCCAATCTCATACTAAGTTACAATAGGTTTTAAAATTGGATAGTATGATTCCTTCAACTTTATTATACTTTTTCAAAATCATTTGTCTATTCTAGTTTTCCTGTTCCATATAAATTTTAAAATTGGCTTCTCTATATCTACATGCAAAATATGTCTGTGATTTATATTGGAATTGCATTAACCATGTAGTTAATTTGTGGAGAATTGACATGCTTACTACATTGAGTTTTCCAATTGATATAGTATGTGTCTTCATTTATTTAGTCCTTTGATTTCAATAACATTTTGTAGTTTTCAATATGCAGATCCTATACATATTTTGTTAGATCTGTGACTAAATATTTCATGTTTTGGTGATCTTATAAGTGATATTCTTATTTTAATTTCAGTTGTCATTATTGATTTCTACTCTAGATTAGGATTGATTTATATATATATATATATATATATATATATATGTATATATATATATATATATATATATATATTGACCTTGTGTCTTACAAGCTTGCTAAACTCACATATTAGTTCTAAGAGATTTTTTTCTGTGTATCTCTTGGGGTTTTATACATAGACAGTCACATTGTCTATGAATAGGAAGAGTTTTATTTCTTCTTTTCCAATCTGCATGCCTGTTCCTGCCCTGGCTAGTGCTTCCAGTACAATGTTGAATAGGAGAAAGGAGAGTGGACGTCCTCATCTTCATCCCAATCTTGGGGTAAAAGCATTAATTAGTCTTTCACCATTAAGTATAAAGTTAACTGTAGGTTTGGTTTTTTGATTTTGTTTTTGTTTTTGTTTTTTTGTATCTGCCCTTTATCAGGATGAGGAAATCCCCTACTGATCCTGGCTTACTGAGAGTTTATCATGAATGGATGCTAAATGTTGTTAAAAGCTTTTAATGTATCAATTGATATGATTATGTAGTTTTTCTTCTTTAGACTGTTAATATAATGGATTATGTTGATTGATTTCTGACTATTGAACCATCCTTGCATTCCAACAATAAGCTTCACTTGGTTGCAATATATCTATATCTAAATATGGATTCATTAACTAAATTTTTTAAGGATTTTTGAACCCATATTCATAAAGGATATCGACCTGTAGTTTTCTTATACTGTCTTTGTCTGGTTTTGGTATCAGCGTAATGTTGGCCTCGTAAAAGGGGTTGAGTGATTTTTCTTCCTCTTCTATTTTCTGAGAGTTATTTTTGTAGAACTGATGCTATTTTTTTCTTTAAATTTTTGGTAGAATTTGCCAGTGAAATCAACTGGGTCTGGAGTTCATAGCATTCTGCTTATCCATTTAAGGTTTGCAGGTTCTGTACTGACACCTCCCCTTTCGTTCCTGATATCAGTATTGTGTCTCCTCTCTTTTTTTCTTTGTCTTTGCCTTTGTTCTTGTCAGTATTGCAAGAATTTTGATCAGTTAATCATCTCAAAGGACCAGTTTATGGGATCATTGGTTCTTCTAAATTGTCTTTTTGTTTTCAATTTTATTTCTGCTCTTATATTAATTCCTTACATTTATTTTGCTCTTTTTTAATAATTTGTTAGATTTGAAGCTTAACAATAATCTTTTGTTTTGAGTTCCTTTTTCTAATACAAACATTTAATGCTCTATTTTCCCCTCTAAGCATTGACTGCAACCACAAATTTTGATATACTGTATTTTCATTTTCATACAGTTTTCTAATATTTCCTAATTTCTCAATATTTTATAATTTCTCTTGAGACTTCCTCTTCGACCCAAGGATTACTTAGGAGTGTTTTGTTTGATTTTAAAGTATTTTGAGATTTTCATGTTCTCTCTTTTTTATTGACTTCTAGTTTAATTCCATTAAGGTCAGAGAACATACTTCATATAATTTCAATTCTGTTCAATGTCTTAAGGTTCGTTTTTTGACCCAGAATATAGTCCGTCTTGGTTGATGATTCATGTGCACTTGAATATAATGTGTTTTCTCTTGTTCAGTTATGCTACATAAATGTCAATTTGATACTGTTGGTTGATGTTGCTGTTCAGTTCTTCTGTATCTTTGCAAATTTTTTGTCCACTAGTTCTATCAATTATTGAAAGGAGAGTGCTGAGGTCTTCAATTATAATTGTAGATTTGTGTATTTCCCTTTCAGCTCTGTCATTTTTACTTCATGTATTTTGAAACTCTGAAGTTAGGCGCATACACATTTAGGATTGTTATGTCTTCTTGGTGAATTGGCCCTTTTATTATTATGTAATGTTCCTCTTTATCTCTGGAAATTTTCTTTGCTCTGAAGCCTACTTTGTCTAATATTGATATAGCCACTCCTTCTTTTAATTAATGTTTGCACTGTATATGTTTCTATCCTTTTACTTTTAACCTCCCTATATCATTATATTTGAAGGGAGCTTCTTGTAGACAACATATAGTTGGGTCATGTTTTTCAATCTTTCTAACAATCTGCCTTTTAACTGCTGTGTTTAGATTATTAACATTTAATGTAACCATTAGGTTTGGACTTAGAGCTACCAGTTTCTAATTTGTCTTCTGTTTGTTCCCTATGTTTTACATCCTTTCACTTCCCCTTTCCTGCGTTCTTGTGGGTTATTTGAACTTTTTATAACTCCATTTTAATTTATCTATTGTGTGTTAACTATATCTCTTTGACTAGTGTTATTGGTAGTTGCTCTAAGGATTACAGTGTACATACTTAACTTTTCACAGTCTAATTAGAATCAGTATGTTGCCATTTTGCGTGGAAAGTAGAAATCCTGCCTCATATAGGGTCCTTTTACTCTCCCTTTTCTTTTTTTTTAAATCATTTTTATTTTTTTAGCCACTCTGCACAGCATGTGGGATCTTAGTTCCCCAGCCAGGAATCGAACCCACACCCACTGGATTAGAAGCATGGAATCTTAACCACTGGACCACTAGGTAAGTCCTTACTCTCCCTTCTTTATGTTGTATTTCACTTGGGTGCACCAAAAACGCCGTGAGATGGTGTTATGAGTTTTGTTTTCATAAACATACTTTAAAGAGCTCCAGAGGAGAAGAAGAATCTAGTATATTTGCTCAGGTACTTACCATCTCTGCTGCTCTTCTTTATGAACTGGAGTTCCATTTTCCTCCTGGTGCCATTTCCCTTATGTCCAAAGCACTTACTTTAGCAATTCTTTTGAAGTACATCTGATGGCAAAGTTCTCTTAGTTTTCCTTTATTGGAATATGCCTGTATTTTTACCTTCATTCCTGAGGGACACAGAATTCTGTGTTGATAGTTTTTTTTTCTCTCAGTGCTTGAAAAATATTATGCTGCTTCCTTCTGGTCCTCAAAGTTCCTGATAAAAAAGCCACTGTTACTCTTATTGCTTTTCCCTGTAGGTAAGGTGTAGTTTTTCTCTGGCTGTCTTCAAGGTTTTTTCTTTATCTTTAGTTTTCAGAAGTTTGATTATAATGTGTCTTGGCATGGATTTCTTTGAGTTTATCCTGTTTAGAGTTACTCTTCCTCTTGAATGTGTAGATCTGTGGGAGTTTTCTTGCCAAATTTGGAGAATTTTCAGTCTTTATTTGTATGGTTGGCAGAATTCTAACTTGGCCCCCTGATTCCTGCTCCCTGTTCTATACTCGCCTTCTCACAGTTATTCAATCAAACATTAATCTAGGTGCTGGTGTGTAGGGATTTTGAGCTATAGTTAAAGTTGAAATCAACTGACTTTAAGAAAGGAAGATTGGGACTTCCCTGGTGGCGCAGTGGTTAAGAATGCGCCTGCCAATGCAGGGGACACGGGTTCGAGCCCTGGTCTGGGAAGATCCCACATGCCGCGGAGCAACTAAGCCCGTGCGCCACAACTACTGAGCCTGCGCTCTAAAGCCCTCGAGCCACAACTACTGAGCCCGTGAGCCACAACTACTGAAGCCTGCATGCCTAGAGCCCATGCTCTGCAACAAGAGAAGCCACCGCAATGAGAAGCCCGCACACCACAACGAAGAGCAGCCCCCACTCGCTGCAACTAGAGAAAGCCCGCGCGCAGCAACAAAAAGACCCAACGCAGCCAAAAAAAAAAAAGAAAGAAAAAAGAAAGGAAGATTATCCTGAATGAGCCTGACCTAATCAAGAAAGCCCTTAAAAAGAAACTGGGCGTTTCCTGGAAACACTGGAATCATAATTGGGCTTTGATACAAGGGTGATCCTCTGTTGCTAACTCTGAGATGGGGAGGGGCAGGAACACAGGCAGCCTCCAGTAACTGAGAGCAGACCCCAGCAGACACCCCACAAGGAAGGTGGGACCTCGATTTCAGCCAGGTGAGACCCTGAGTAGAGGACCCAGCCAGGTGAGCCCGACTTCTCACCCCCAGAGAACAGGACAATAAATGTTGTTGTTTTAAGCCATTAGGTTTGTGGTAATCCATCACTTGGCAATAGAAAATACTTCTCCGAACATTTCCTTCCCTGGGCTCCTTCCTCTCCTGCTGGGACCCCATGACACAAATGTTAGACCTTTGGTAATGTCCCACTTGTCTCTGAGGCTCACTCCTTTTTTAAAAATCTTTTTTCTCTCTTTTGTTCAGCTTGGGTAACTGTATCTCTCTTCAAGTCCACCAACTCTCTCCTCTGTCATCTCTGTTATTGACCGCATCCTGAGAGGTGTGTGCCTGTTCATTTCAGTTCATGTATTTTCAGTTCTAAAGTGTCCATGTGGTTCTCCTTTATACCTTCTATTCCTTTGCTGAGACTTCCCACCTTTCCATCTGTGAGTGTTCACTTGTTAGAATATTTTCATAGTGGCTACTTTAAAGTCTTTCTCAAATAATTCCGACATCTTTGTCCTCTTAGCATTGAGATCTGTTGATTTGTTCTTTCCCATGATAGTTGTGATTATCCTGATTCTCCATGTGCCAAGTAAACATTTTATTATATCCTAAACCTTTTGAGTATTATGTCATGAGACTTTGAATCTTCTTTAAGTACTCTGGAGAATGTTATTTTTGAGTTAGCCGGAGGTTGATCTGGCTGGATTCAAGCTACAAGTTCCAACCTGCCTTCTGTGGGCTGTGGTTCTAATGTCAGTTCAATTTTCAAGCTTCTGCAGGTCTGTTGCATGTGTACCCCACACACAGGCCAGTTTGGGGCCTGGGCAGCACCTGCACCTGGGGCCAAGTGCCCAAAGGACAGAGAGGACAGAGCAGTGGCGTTCACGTGCCCTCCTGTCACCTCAGCCCTCGAGACAGAAAGGAAGGTCCCATTCTCTAGAGCACCAGGTGTGGGGGCTCCTTTTGCTGTTGTTGCCACAGCAGCTACCCAGGGACAGCTTGGGGCCAAGGAACAGAAAATATGAAGACAAGGGAAAAACAGGGTTTCCATGCTGCGTGGACATTAAGAGTCACCTCTCCTGCTCCATGAACCAGGACTAGAGGCTTCTGGGTTCTTTCCATCTGTCCCGTGTCCACTATTCAGCTTGAGGCTACAGTCAGTAAAGCTGGGGACAACAGAGAGGAAAAAAGGTAAGCTCACTGCCAGTTAAGTGACTTACTTTTCAGACTCCCTCACTGCTGCTCCAAGCCCCTGTCAAGGTCAAGGTAGCTGCAATCAGCAGCAGTGGCAGGGCGGGTGCAATTACTCCATTTTACCCAGAACCAGACCACCAGAGGCAGTTTTGAAAATTGGATTTTGGTGCAATTATTTTCTCATTGACTTGCATGGAACCTGCCTTTGTTTTCAGTTCTGGTTGGCTTATAAGTGGGGAGACTCCAAAGGTTTTAGATTTGGTTTCTCTGTCTCTTGGGCTCTCTGTAAAACAGTAAACAGACATTCACATGTGCTGGAAGAACAATTCTTTCTTGAATAAAACCCTCATAAATCCTTTTGCAAACAAAAATCCACTTAATGTGAATAATTGCAGCCTAATCCATTTTGCACATTAGGTACCTAAATAAGACTGAGATGAATAGTCGTCCTCTAGACTAAGTAAGTCTTTCTGGCTGAGACAAAGTCAATTTCATACACATTTTTTAGTTTGTGCATGGATATCCTGTTGAGTAAAGGATCATCCCAATAGTCTAATGCAGAGATCAGCAAACTATGGTGTGTGAGCCAAATGTGGCCAGCAGCCTGTTTTTGTAAGTAAAATATTATTGGAACACACATAATTGTCTATTGCTGCTTTCACCTACAACAGAGACTATATGGCTTGAAAACCTAAAATATTTCCTTTCTGCCCTTTACAGATAAAAATTTACCCACTCCTGGTCTATAGACTGTAAAAAATGTAAACAGAATTCTATACAGGATATAAATAACCTGACCTGCTAGCACCTGCCTCCTATTTCTACACCCAAGGCCGACATTCCTAATCAGTCCCTGCTCCCCTTGCTGCGGAGCAATAGCCTCCCTCAGAATCCTTCTACACTCCAGGTAGCTCCAACCAAGTTATTTAAAACTAGCATATCAGATGAAAACCATCTGCCATGTCTATTACAGGCTATGGTTGGAAGAAGACAGCTAAGTAAGAAAAAGAAAAATCTAAACGTGACTTGCACACCTAAAGGCAGAGGCAGATCCAGATTTTGGAGCGTCTGAAACATATAACTTGGGAGCCCCCTCGTTAAGAACATTCAAAATCATGAATATAAAATTACTACAGGGTCTTAGAAGGGCCTGGGCAAGTAAGGGACCGGAAAGTTTAAACTTCACTGGCTTTGTGGTAAATCTGTCCCAAACGCTTGGCTCCACCCCAGAACTCCTACACCGGCTTTGGGGTCTGTGGTCCCCAGCCTAACGTGTTGCTCTAAGCATTTCCTGGTTGGTTCTGATGCACGTGTAGGAAGAAGAAACTCAGATGTGAAGCAAGCAGGAGTAACACACGACCCGGTCTGTTGAATATGGCACTTGGTAATACGGTCATCTTAATGCAGGCTTCCAGCTAAAATGAGTGTAGGTGTGTATGTGTGCAGGACCCAGACTGCACTCAGGCACGCACGCTCTGGCTGGGCGACGAAGGTCCTCCTGGTGGCGCCGCCTGGCGCCGCGCCAGCGGCTGGGATGCCCCCGCGGCAGGCGGGTCACCTCCTGCAGGCTGGGTGCCAGGTTGGGCCCGGGCTGCGGCGAGCAGGTCCTGCCCTGAGGGACTTGGTCCTCCGTCCCACGCACATTCCTCCTCCTGAAGCGACGCTGAGCGCTCAGGCCCCAGCGGCCTCTTCCCTCGCGCTGTGAGAGGAAGTGAGGACAGACCCCGTGCAGCTCGGCAGCCCCTGTACCTGTCCAGGCGGGGTCTGAGGCGCTCCACCCCCGCCGGCCTGCGTCCAGCTTCGCGCAGGGCCCAGAGCCAGTGCGCCCCAGACACGACCCGACGAGTCTCCTCTGCCCCGGAGCGTCAAGACAGCAGCGGGCCCAGGAGGAGCCCGGACAGGCAGGTTGGACAGACGGACGTGTGCGTGGAGGCTGCACGACTGTGGACGCTCTGGCTTCATACCCAGTCCAGAAACTAGAGGCCCCAGAGCTCATGATGAGGCCGAGCCTCCGCAGGAAAGAAGGCAACACCTGCAAGCCCCTGAGGGAGGTGTCTCCCTCCACCAGAGGCCTCCGAACATGAGGGGGCGGCCACCTGCCCTCAGAGAGCTGGAAGGGGGGAGGGGGCTGCTGGGCTTCCCTCTGCCCTCGGGACACAAGGAGGCCTGAGGTCCCCACCGTGGCTCCACGTGGCTCCCCTCTCGCCTCTGTGCTGGGCAGGGAGGGAGCCTGCACCTAGAAAGCATTTCTCCATCTCCCGAGCATCTTCTAAACCCTTCTTCTCTTTCAAGCCCCAGAGGAGGATTCCCCCCAGCCCCGCCAGTAAAACCTTCTCTGGCAGGAGCCCGCCCGCCCCTCAGGCCTGTCTGCCTCGGTCTTGGGTGGGCTCACTGCTCACTGCGCTTTGACTCTGGAGGCCAGACGCTTCGACCCTCCCCCCACCCCCGGCTTAGTCAGGACTGAGTATCTGCCAGCACAGCCCCCTCTTCAGGCTGCAGACTCCGTAAGGGCTGAGACTTCATCTGTCTCAGCTGGTTTTGCCTCCAACTGTGTACTTGATACTCTTGTAAGTTAACTGACCCATCCACTTGTCTTCTTTCGGCAGTGCGGCTGCACTCTCCACGTGGAAGGGATGTTGTCCACCCTCTGAGCTGCCATCAAGGTGCTCCACCACCTGGGTACCCAAGTGCAGCCCCCAGCTAACAGCATCGACTCACCTGGGAGTCTGTTAGAAGCGCAGAGCCGGGGCCTCCCTAACCTGCTGTCAGAATCTAAATAACAAGATCCCCGGGTGATGCATGTGCCCCTTAACTACCGAGAAGCGAGGTCTGCAGGGTGCTTACCCAGCACACGTTAGGGGAGGACATCGATTTACTCTCTCCACAGGCATCGGCACTTACACGAGGCGCAGTGTTCAGTGACTCTCAGTGGAAGGGCTGGGGAACCACGCTCCAGGCATGACATCGATAGTTCCCCGCACAGTGCCAAGTCCAAGTGCTACTGGATTCTGAGCAGGGAAGACCAAGGTCATTGTTGAAACTGGAATTGCACGTTGCTTAGAACCGGGGGAAGGACACAATCTCTCCCTGCTGTTACCGCATCTGCTCCAGCCTCTATCGCTTGGAGCCTGTGACGGTTGTGCCCTTCACACCTCATGACTGTGTATCTCAAGGAGGGAGGTCGGGTGTCCTTGGCCATCGCTCTTGTGAACACTCCTGCTCCACAGTCCCTGTTGTGCCTGAAATTCCTCCCAGCCCTAAATCTTCTCATCCCGGATGATGTTGGGTTTAACCACAAGTCCTCAAGTGTCCAACAAACACGCTGAACTGGTACTCTCACTTGAGTCTCGTTTTAGAACAAGCTCCTTGTTTTTAATTCTCCTGAAATTTATTGGACTGTTTTCTAGTTTTGTTAAGTAATATTGCTAACGGCCAGGCCCGTGGGTGAGAAATCATAACATAGGATAATAAATCCTCCACGGAGAGAGGGAGCTTCAGGAAGACAGAGGACACCCACCGGGGCACTCTCACCCCTGGGACACTTGATTCTAGGTGATGCTTCTTACTCCCTCTGACCTGACTGAAGACCTGTCTTTGAGGACAATAGGAAACTAGCAGGCCATAAAAAATGCACAAGTTCAGTCCCAAGCCCTTCCTGCATCCTAAAAATACAGCCGATTCCTGCAGCAGCTATTTTGGAAAGGGACAACAAACTGCTTCCTCAAGATGAAAAGGCCCCACGGCCATAAACAGGATCTCAGACCCAGACTCTTGTCAGACGGAGGGTCAAGGCCCAACTCCACACAGAGACCCTGGGAGCTGCCATTTTTCCGGGGCCAAGGGTGGGGGGAGGAGTGGTGCCTCTGTTTTTCTTAGTTTTATTTTGTTTTTAAATATAGACTAACTCAGAAAAGGTGGGGCATGAAGAAATATGTGGAGACGGGGAGAGAAGGAATTGGCGAGACTTTACGAGCTGAGTCCTGGCTCGGGTGCCTGTCTGGACGAGTCGCAAGCTCCTTTCACCCCATCAACAAACACTGTCAGCCTTGCCCTCAGAGCCTGGCGCCTGGTCTCTTCTGATCTAGAAAGCCCACTCACTTTGAAACTGGGGCTCAGGGATCCCGAGCAAGTCAGCATCAGATGTTTGTTCTTCACAAGAGATCTCTCCTAAGATCTTCCTGTGTTTCCACCAGACGTGACCCCCTGAGGAGGGGGTTTGACTGAGCTAAAGGTCAGGCCTGTTTCTTTTCACAGAGAAAGCCCTCTTCTGACATTGCTCCAGGGCCTCTGGGATACTGGCGTGCCTTCACGTGGCTTCTGAGAGAGGTGAAGACAGAGCAGATGCGGCTGCCCCGTCTCTGCCTCACAAACCATAGAATGAGCGTGCACGTGGGGAGCGGGCTGAGACCTATAGGGTCACACCCGTACTTCCTAGCATCCTCTTGGGTCCTGCCCAATGAAAGAGTTGTTTCACTTTTCCGTGTTTCTGTCTTGCCATCAGTAGAGGAAAAACAGTGATCACGGCTCCCAAATTTCCTCATGCACACAGAGAGCTACTGTCACCTCCCAACCAAGCAGCAGGTCAGCGTCTGCTCTCTTGTGCAGATTCCGTGCCCTCTTCCATCTCCAAAACAAGTCCCGGGCCTCCCCTCAGAGGACCCACCCTCTCTTCCTCCAGAAAGTCTGGGAAGACCTAGTCTATTTCAAGAACTCCTCTGGGGTCCACCTGGTCATGACCAACCCTGACCAGCTCCCTCTCCAACCCTGGGGGTTGAGAAGTTCTGTCTGCTTACAGAAATGTTTGGTTCCGTGGGTGTAGCTCTCCAGCAGTTTATGATGCGTGCAGCAATTTTCACTTTGGTGTGCTTAGCCTAAGGCAATAATCCCCCTAAAGAAAAAGGTTACGTAGAAAGATGTTCAATCCAGCACTATAATAGATAGTGACCCTTCAAAAAGAAAAGAAAAAAATCCTAAATGTTACACAGGAGTTTAGCAAGGCCAATTATCATTGTGAAAATACTGGGAATCAAAATTGAATTTTCCGGAGATGAAAACAAACAGGTAGGTCAATCTAAAAAAAGTGAAATTACGGTAGTATTGGCCTTATACGCTAGCTTGGCCAGGTGATCACGATGAACGTCATTGGTGGAAACTGTTGTTAATAGGGTGTGATGAGAAGGGCGCTTCTCTGTGGCATTCTTCCCTAGAACTCATGACCCCAGTACAACCATGAGAAAAACATCAGACAAACAGACATTTAGGAACATTCTACAAAACCCCCGACCAGTACTCCTCAAAACTGTCCAAGTCATAAAAAAAAAAAGACTGAGGAACTGCCGCAGCCCCAAGGACCTGAAGGAGCCAGGACAGTGCGCCGTGGTTCCGGGATGGGATCCGGGGCGGGAAAAAGGACTCGAGGGGAAAAAAGTGAAATCCAAATACAGTCTGGAGTGGAGTTAATGTGCCAGGCTGTTTCCTTAATGTTGACAAATGTACTGTAGTCATCATGTAAGATGTCAAGAACAGGGGAAGCTGAGTGAAGGGTGTAGGAAACATACTATCTTTGCAACTTTTCTGTAAATCTAAAATTATTCCAAAATAATGTTTATTTTTTAAATAGTGTTGGCCTTATCAACAGCAATACTCGGTACCTAAAGAAGCAAACTACCTATGAAGTATGAGGCTAAAATGAAGACACTTTCAGGCATGCAAGGACTCAAAAAATGATCTTCCCAAGCACTCTTTCTTGGTGCTACTAGGAGAGCAAAATGAAGGACTAAATCAAGAAAGAGGCAGGCATGGAATCCAGGAAGTGGCCTGCAGCCAGGCCGAGGAAAGTCCTGAGTCAGAGTTCTGCACCAGGCCTGGCGGGTTCTAGGGAGAGCAGGGAGGGGGCAGAGCCAATAGGTGTGTGTTTGCTTTGTGGAAGACTTATTGCCGGGCCTTTGAAAGATTTACAGGAACATTTGGAAAAACAGAATGTTCAGTACATAGAAATCTAAAGAAATAAAATTGTAGCTCAATTAGTAAACCCAGGAAAAACTAAAGGTTTACAAGAAATGTGATAATAATACACTACCTGGCTCAGCAGTAAAAGACATAAGCTGGTTATTGAAAATTGTGATGTAATTATAGTGAGAATACAGGGAAAGGATCATGTTAGTGTGAGAGGGGTCAGTCTTCAACCAGCCTAAGTGGAAATGAACATTTACTGTGTAAAATTTGTAAACAACATATTATTTTAAAATGGTTGTTTCTGGGGAGCAGAACTAGGGCGTGTGGAGAAGAGGAGCAAAGGACTGTGTTTTTACAGAAGTCTTTTAATACTTTTTAAAGAAATTGTATGTATGTATTTAATAATATTTTAAATTTTAAAAATGAAAATGTTTGGGTTATAATGTTGAAAGAGAAAAGCAAAAAAAAATTTGCATATGTAGATTATCAGAATTAGACAGGGCTGGTGTTGAGTGGTGACAACTGTTAACAGCCTATCCATTCGGTTTGCTGGCACCCCATTCTGATGGCTGGGGACTGTTCTGATGGTTGGTACCTATTCTGATGACCTGTGCCCCTTTCAATGGGATTTTTAATAACCTGTTCACCAGACCAAAACTATGGAAAACATTGCCTTTTTAAATTTAATTCTAAAAATAAAATGTTTGAGGGCTTCCCTGGTGGCGCAGTGGTTAAGAATCCGCCTGACAATGCAGGGGACACGGGTTCGAGCCCTGGTCCGGGAAGACCCCACATGCGGCGGAGCAACTAAGCCCGTGCGCCACAACTACTGAGCCCGCGCGCCACAACTACTGAGCCCACGCGCCTAGAGCCCGTGCTCCGCAACGAGAAGCCACCGCAATGAGAAGCCTGTGCACACAATGAAGAGCAGCCCCCGCTCGCCGCAACTAGAGAAAGCCCGAGTACAGCAACGAAGACCCAACGCAGCCAAACATAAATAAATTAAATAAATAATTTTAAAAAATAAATAAAATAAAAATAAAATGTTTGAGGAATATAGTAGTTTTTCACCTATACGTATATGTGCAGATGCATATGGCATCGAGGAGATACAACTATCAGAAATGACTTTTGGGGACTTCCCTGGTGGTCCAGTGGTTAGGACTCCGCGCTCCCAGTGCAGAGGACCCGCGTTCAATCCCTGATCCGAGAACTAGATCCCACATGCGTGCCGCAACTAAGAGTCCGCATGTCGCAGCTAAGAAGTTCGAGTGCCACAACGAAGATCCCCACGTGCTGCAGCTCAGACCCGGAGCAGACTAAATAAATAAATAAAATAAATATTAAAAAAAAAAACTAAAGTCTAAAAAAAAAGATTTTTTATAGGTAACCATTACATGTCGTTAATTGTTTTATGCCAATATATATCCTACCAAAGAGAATGGTTTCATAAGTAATTGATTTTACAGTAGTTGCCATTGTTATTCATTTATTTTTATTGAAAATGTATTTTCTGTAGTGGAGGAAATTCCCCGAACCCCTGACTATAAACCCAGCGGCCTCAGTAGACTCCCTTGTCTCCTGCCAACACCTCCTCCCCTTGCCCCTTCACGGGGGCGGCGATCCCCTCGCCCCCGGGGACGCGCCATCCCCACAGCACAGCCCACGGAGCTGGGCGCCCCTGCCGGCCTGGTCCCGGTGGATGTTCCCAGGCAGTGCCCGGCACCGCTCCGGCCCCACACCCCCGTTCCTGGGCAAGCTCAGCTGCCTGGGAACGCGCCAGGCTTTCCTCTCCCGTACTTGGAAGGCCAAACAAGGCCAGCCCTCTCGTGGCCCTGCCTTTCCTGTCTTGTCTTTACCGCACAGCCCCTGGGAGGAGCGGTCCGCTGGCTTCCTCGCCTTCCCGACCTCCTACTTGTTCCGAATCGGCTCTCTTCCGGCTTCAGCCCCTTGGCTCCACCCTCATGGCTCCCCGAGCCTGGTCCACGTCCAGACACCTGCGGTCGGGCCTCGGTCCTGGGCCCCCGCTCTGGGCCCCTGCCTTCCCACTCCCCGCTCCAGACCCGCCCGGTTCCCCTCGCCCACAGCAGCCCCCTCCACTGAGGACCCACCCTTCGCGCGTAGCTCAGGCCCTGCCCCACCCAGACGGGACCTCCGGGCCACCCGTGTGTGCACCCCGAGCCCGCCCGCCGCTCCGCCCAGCCTCCCGACGGCAGCTCGTTCTGCCCCCGCCAGCCGCCCACACACCCAACGCGCCGGAGAACCGCGTGGCCTGGCCACGTCTGGCTGGTGCTGGCCCGTCTGCTTCGTGGCTTCCTCTCTAGACGGCCAGCCGCAGGTGCATTGAGACTGGTTTCTGCGTTGTTCACTGATGCGTCCGCCGTGCTGAGGAGTAGCGCCCGGGATAGAGCCCCCAGTGAGGGTCCCGTGAGCGCTTACGGGGGGCGGTGGGGGCGGAAATCAGAGCCCTCTTTTTGCCCAGCTCTTTTTAAACTTCTGGTCCCTCAGGAAGCGTCTGAGGCCCCCAGGACCCGCCCATGGTTACTGTAGGTCCTTTTTGTCTGTTCACGTTTTTCTTAGAAGCCCCCTTCCCTGTCGTCTTGAGGAAGGCGCAGTTTGTCACCTTTGTACCGCGCGGTCTGCAGTCGCTGCACCCTGATGACACTTTTGAAAACAGGCGCGTCTCCTCGGGAAGGGGGAGGGACACCGTGTCAGAGCAGGTGGTCCCGTTCTTTTCTTAGAGCCCCATCTTGTCTCCTCCGTCTTGGAGGTCTTGGTCAGCCTGCCCCATGCTGACCCACAGCAGGAAAAGCCCTCACGGAGACAGGGAAACCCGCTCCCTTCCCTTCTTAGAAGCCAAAGCCACCTTCGGGCGCAGTGTGGCAGGCTCATTCACGGTGGGGGGACTTCCCTGCCCACCCACCCGAAACCTCCGGGGTGGAGATTCCGCTTCTACCCCAAAGCCCGCCGCAGCGACCGTAACACTCCTGGCAGCATCGGGGCCTCCTGGAAAAGTACCCCCAGCCGGTGAGCCTGAAACTGTGGGGTGGCGCTTGCCGTTCTTTAAAAGTGCAAAACAGCCCAAAACGGGGGCTCGTGAAAACTTCCTAGAAGCCGGTTGCTTCGTTTAGGAAACAAACTGTGGAAGGCGCAGCTCTGAGGACCACGACCTCTCCCCTCTCTGCTGAGGCTGGAGGGTCCCTGCGGCCTGGGCCCAGGCCCAGCCCAGCAGCAGTGCGGGGGTCTGTCCAGGCAGCACCAGGTGGCCGAGGCCTCTGCAGGGTTAGGGCGAAGGTTGGCTCCAGAATCCCAGGTTCCCAACAGGACGACGGCGTCGTGGGAAATGCAGGCTGGATGGGCTCACGTGTAGGCACGTGGGCGCCTGGGATGTTAGCTTACAGGGAGTTTGCAGTTTAGGTCACTCTCCCTGGGGGAGGGAAAGGGCGCCGCTGGTCAAGGGTGAGGTGGGGCCGGGCTGCAGGCCCCCATGGACGCTGATGCCTTTGAGGAGGAGCGGCTGGGACCCAGCGTGGAGCCCAGATCCACAACTCCGGCCCCTACCAGGCTGAACGCTCTCCCGCAAATTCAAAACCAATTATGAGGCCAGCGTTTTTTAAATTTCCTACCCAGATATTCCCAAGTATCTAAATATATGGCATGTAGTCAAAATATCTGGGTATTTTTTTAAAACCTTAACATCTTCCTCTGAATATCAGGATGCAGCCAAGATGCAGTAGGAGAGTGTCCATCTACTCGGCAGCAGGAGGCCTGCCCTGGGTCTGTGTGAGAGGGGTGAGCCAGGGCAGCAGCTGTTGGGCAAGAAGGAAACTCTGCAATAAACACACCGCAGACTCCAGAATGTTCCATGACATCATCTGCATAATCCCCCGTGTGCAGTGAAGCCGGCCCAGCTCTGCCGTGACCGAGGCCAGTGGGTGGGGCAGTGACAACATGGGTCCACTGCTGGGAGGAGGGACTCAGCCACCCTCCACTGCCCCCGCCCCGGGGTTCGCCGTTGGGCCACGTGAAGATGGAGCAGCCAGTGACTGGGGTGGAGATGAGGGACCACCGGGCACGAGTGCACCACACAGAAGCGGACGCCCTTTGCTGGCGCGTTGATCGCCGGGCTCTGTTGCCACGTTTGCCGTGAGCAGGTAAAAGGGGGTAAGACGGACAGACGGCAGACCCCGGGCAGCACCAGTGCCACCTCGGCGGGCACAACCCCAGAGCCAGAAATGGACAGCTTATCAAGATGTACTTCACATCTGCCATTTGACAATTTGTCCGTTTCTGATGGGGCCGGAATTGTGAAATTAGAAAAGCCTGGATTTTCTTTATTAATGTAGAGTTGATTACAATATTATATAAGTTTCAGGTGTACAACATAGTGATTCACAATTTTTAAAGATCGTACTCCATTTGTAGCTGTTATAGACTATTGGCTATATTTCCTGCACTGTACAGTATATCCTTGTAGCTTATTTATTTTATACATAATAATTTGTACCTCTTAATCCTCTACCCCTATCTTGCCCCTTCTACCCACTGGTAACTACTAATTTGTTCTCTATATCCATGAGTCTACTTTTGTTTTTGTTTTATTCACTAGTTTGTTGTGGCTTTTTTTATTCCACATACAGGTGATATCATATAGTCTTTGTCTTTCTCTATCTGACTTATTTCACATAGCATAATACCCTCCACGTCCCTCCATGTTGCTGCAAATGGCAAAATTTCATTCTTTTTTATGGCTGAGTAGTACTCCATTGTGTGTGTATGTGTGTGTGTGTGTGTGTGTGTGTGTGTATCACATCTTTATCCATTCCTCTGTTGATAGACATGTAGGTTGCTTCCATATCTTGGCAATTATAAATAATGCTGCTATGAACATTAAGGTGCATGTATCTTTTCAAAATAGAGTTTTCATTGTTTTCAGATATAGACCCAGGAGTGGAATTGCTGGGTCATGCGGTAGTTCTATTTGTAGTTTTCTGAGGAACTTCCATACTGTTCGCCATAATGGCTGCACCAGTTTTCATTCCCACCAACAGTTTATGAGGGCTCCCTTTTCTCTCCAGCATTTGTTTTCTGTGGTCCATTTGATGATACCCATGCTGACAGGTGTGAGGTGATATATCATTGTGGTTTTGATTTGCATTTCCCTGATGATTAGTGCCTATTGGCCACCTGTGTGTCTTCTTTGGAAAAGTGTCTATTCAGCTCTTCTGCCTGTTTTTTAATTGGGTTGTTTGTTTTTTGATATTGAGTTGTATAAGCTATTTATATAATTTGCATATTAACTCCTATTTGGTTGTATCATTTGAAAATATTTTCTCCCATTCAAGAGGTTGTCTTTTCATTTTGTGGGTGGTTTTCTTTGCTATGCAAAAGCTTTCAGGTCTAATTAGGTCCCATTTGTTTATTTTTGCTTCTGTTTCCTTTGCCTTAGTGGATTTTTTTTTAAAGAAAAGAAACATTTGTATATTTTTCTAAAAAAATTATGAGCAATAAATTCCCCCGAGGAAATGCCACTTCCCTGCTAGTGCAAGAGCAGGGCTCTGAGTAGCGGGAAATAGATGTTGTATAATCCAGCCTTGCCCTGGGGAATGCATTGCCTAATTGCCTCCTGAAAGGTTTAAATGTGGAGGATTCATGGGGAGCCTGGAGAAAATGATGCCGGCTGTTTGGTGATTGAGTTTTGGGAGCTGGGAGGCTGTGTGCATCCCTGAGGGTTGGGCCCAGAGACAGAGGCACCAAGCCCAGCGGCACAGACAACAACTGGGTACTTAGAAATCCTGTGGAAGGAGCACAGAGAGGCATTTGGAAGAGGAGTACTTTGGGGTTTTGTCTGTTTTTGTTTCTGTGGCTTTTTGTTGCTGGGCCAGAAGGACAAGGGGTTCTGCCTCCCCTCCTGACCCTGTGATCCTGGGGCAGCCTCGGGCAGCCTCGGGCAGCCTCGGGCAGCCTCGGGCCCTGGCCGGAAGGGCCAGCGAAGCCCAGCACGAGTGTCCCAGCCTCGCCCCGCCAGCCTCGCCCTTCAGCTGAGCTGAAACAGAGGTTGGCTTCGCCCTGCTCGTCAGGTAAATTTGGGTGGTCTTCATTTTCGAGGTGAGAAATGGGGACTTTCTTCACTTGTCTGAATTATTTAGATAAGAACGTACTTTATACGGCTAGGTCGGCCTCAGTTGGTCCCATGCACTGGGGAAGGCCCAGTGCAGGAGAAGCCCCCATCTTTAGAAGATGCTCCGTGTGGATTGGGTCCCTGTCACCCCCGGTCCTTGGAGCCAGTGTTGTCCACTCCGTGTCTGCTGTCTGTTTGCTACAATGGGCCTTAGGTTCTGTCCTTGGCCTGTTCCTCTGGGCCAAGCCTCAGGCAGCTCCGCTGAGAGAGGCCCGGCAGGGATATTAGTGAGGAAAGGGTGCTGGGCCTGCCGCCCTCGTGAAGCAGAGGCAGCCACGTGTTCCCTGGAAGCACCAGTTTATGTTTCCGGGCCAAGGGTGTCCCCTCTTTACAAAGCACCTTTCTTCCTCCCAGGCCGGCAGGCCATCTGGACATGAGAAGAGCCGATCCACTCTGCCGGCGCCCCCGGCTGTTCCTCCTTCCTGGGTGCAGCCCAGCCCGTTCCCCTGTCCCTCAGGACGATGCAGTCGATCCACCCGATGGTGCCCAGGGAGCCTCAGCCAGGTCCCCGGTTTAGGGGTCAGAAGCTGGCGTGGGGCTCAAGGTGGATGCTGGCAAGGGTGGAGCCAGTTTCCATGGCGTTTCATGAGCCACACCGGCACGCGCACCAAGCCCCACCCTCAGAGAGGCCACTTCTGCAGGACCAAACTCTCGGGCTGGCTGTTCAGCGAGCTGCCCCCAGCCTACTCCCGGCCCCTGCCGCTGTGCCTGGGTGGGGGGCCAGCTCACCGTCCCCGCCCTCCTGGCCCCGCTCTGCCCGGCTCGGAGCTCCTCCGGCCTCAGAGGGCTGCGCTCTGGCTGGCCTGGCGGGAGCTGGGCACTGACTCCACTTGTGACTTGATCCTGGTGTGTTCTCTCTATGGACTGCTTCACCGTTAAGAAAGGGAAGAGCTTCAGCCCTTTGGCACGAATTCCTGACACATTCGACGTCCTAATTATCCAGGATGAATCAGCAGCTCTGCCCGGCAGGGCGCTGGGAAGGCTTGGCTGCCAGCCCACCGCTGGAGGACTTCAGGGAGAGCTACATCTATACCTGGGGAGGCCCCAAGTTGACCCCATCCTAGAGATTCCTTCCGTCCATCTTATTTGTGTCACTGGGGGCTGGAGGGGAGAGCGAAGCTGGCCGTGAGATTTTCATAGGAGGCTCGGGTTCCAGAAATGAACACCATTCCCTGAAAGTGAGGCCTTCAAGGTGGTTTCCACTGTAGCCTTGAATCCCCCGGGACTGCCCTCGTGCAGGAGTGCATCTCTGAGAAACCAGCCTGCCCACAGCCCCTGTGACCACCTTGGTCTTTGCTGCTCCCCCCTCTCCTGCCCCTGTGTCCTCCAGTGGTGGGGGTCCCCAGTTTACTTGCGAATCCACAACCAAAGCCCGGAAAGAAGAAGGTTGGGGACCCCTGCCGAGGAGTGACGCACAGGTGTGCCAGGCGCACTGCTCGAGAGAGCGACACCTCCTCCTAAGTCAAGGGCAGCAGGCGGAGAGGCCGGTCCACGTTCAGAGGCTCTGTGGGTGCCCACTGCTTGCCTCCCCCTGCACCCTGCTTGCCCGTATCAAAGGGGGTGCTGTGATCAACTCCCACCCCTGTCCCTTTGAAGCCCCACTAATCTCCCTTTTCACCCGCCAAGCCCGTGTGCTGGCGTCGGTACCCCTGTGGGGTGTTG
The DNA here is from genome assembly GCF_028564815.1 of Eubalaena glacialis. Taxonomy (NCBI): domain Eukaryota; kingdom Metazoa; phylum Chordata; class Mammalia; order Artiodactyla; family Balaenidae; genus Eubalaena; species Eubalaena glacialis. The sequence goes on along the minus strand of NC_083727.1, from coordinate 322,317 downwards.
GCCACCAGGGACACGCAGGGGCCCCAGCTGGTCTTGCCTTGTTCCCATAATGGTTGTCTGTCCCGTGCAGTCGGACTTTCTCCATCTCCTCCATCCCCCTGGTGTTGTCCCCAGGGCCCCTCCTCCGACCTCCTGTGTCCTCAGAGCCCCAGGCTCCTGCGATTTTCTGCCGTGTGCCCACAGGCTAGAGATGCCCACACTTCCTGGGCAGGGCCTTGCGTGCCAACCAGACCTCTAAGGAGGGAGGTGATCCCACCCAGGCTTCCTAAGGGCTGGTGCCTGGCGCCCTGTGTACATTCTGGAACGCAGCCCACCCTGAGCATGCAGAGCAGCCCCGGTGGGGGCCGCTTGGGAGAGGGTGAGAGCCTGGTCTCCCCTCCTCGCTGCTGGGCAGATCCTTTTGGGACCACTGAGCCAGGAGCATCCCTCCGCTGGTGAAGCAAGACCTTCTTGGCCATGCTGTCCCCTCCACTGGGGTGCGGGGGGGAGAAGCAGACTGTTCTAATCCGCCCCCAGGGCTCCTGAAGACCCTGCTCGTGCCTCTAACAAGGAGCTGCCACCGTGGTCTGCATGGCCCAGGGCTCAGAGCCAACCCGCGCCAGGCCGACCTAGAGCCCAGCTCGAGGCCCTGTGAGTGTGGAATCCATGAAGGTCCCACAAGTGGACACATGGCTCGGGTGGAGGGGGAGGCACCGAGCCTCTTTTGGTCCATGTCCAATCTTGCAAATTAAGGAAACTGGACGAGTCAGTCATTTTTGTAAGTTTCTCAGTCATAGACATCTTTACCTATTCCTCCAAAGTCATATTCTGGAGCCCAGTACAGGAAAACAGTGGAAGTGACCTCACTCACCCTCATGGAAGAGGGAGGACTGACCAGAGAGATGCCCCCAGAGGACCCGGGGCTGCGAACCCGCATCGGAGGACCAGGCCAGGTTCTCTCTAAGCCCCGTCTCCGTGTCCTGCTGGGACTTCCAGAGAAGCCAGCTTCACCTACAGGGCCCTGGCTGACCTCACGCTCCTTCTAAAAGTGGGTGTGAGGAGGCCTGAGGGCCCTGGGGTGCTGTGGACACGGGACTTCTTTCCTGGTTGCCTGTCTCCTGTGACCAGCATTCCTCTTCCTTCTGACTTTCCCAAACCAGGCCCCGCGGCTGTGCTTCTGCGTCCACAGAGACAAGCTGTCACATGAGCAAGAAGAGAGGGGACAGAGGAGACAGCTCTGCAACTTTATACGGGCCGCGCTGAGGCGGAGCTCCGTGGCGAGGTGGACGGCTATTTCGGGAATCGAAGGGCTTATGACCACAACTGCTGCATTTAGACGGGTAATTCAGCGGGTGAGGGGCTGGCTGACAAACTTACTAAGACATGGGACCCATTTCTAATCAAGATAAAGGACCAGGGACACGATGTCTGGCCATTTAGGGTATAAAAGCCTATTTCAGGGAAGTAATGATAGGCTTGGGATAGAATCTTAAACCCGAAGAATAAGAAATCAACTTATAGCCAAGATAAAGTGAGGGCTAATTTGGTGCCACCTTCTAAGAGCTTGGGTATTCATTTCAGAAGAAGAATCTTCCCACCAACGTTCCTACAGGAGGCCCAGCCGTCCATCCTGGTCAACAGGTTGCTATCATGAACCAGGGGGAGGCTGTGCCCCACGAGGGCAGATGTCCCAGGAGGGAACAGAGGGGATGCCTCCAAGGTCCTGAGCCATGTGACCTTCCCTGACGGGGGCCGGCCTAGTGGGGTGTTTGGTCAGATGAATGCTGGACACACACCGTTGGGTTGGATGTAGGCACATCACCCACCTCGTGAGGTCTTGTCCCCTCAGCTGCGCCCAAGAACAAACAGTGGCATAAGAAGAATTTTCCAAGGGTGCCCTCTGCTCGGGGCCACAGCTGCCCCACTGCCCTGGCACGGCCAAGCCCTGCTGGGCTCCCGGGCGCGCGTCCTCGGGGAAGAGGTGCAGGACCCCTGCACAGCTTTTCAGGGCTGCCTGGAGCCCGTCAGCAGGGGCCTGCCCTCTCCTGTGCGGTCAGAAAAGGGCTGAGCGATGCCGACAGGACCTGCGCTGGGCCTGTGCTGGGGAAGGGGCCTCTCTGGACTTCAAGGGTCCCCAGCAAGAGCTTCACACTTGGGACAGAGGAGAGGCAGCCCTCATCCATGTCGAGAGAGGAGGGATGCGGGGTGTGGAAGAGAAGATAAAAGCTGGGAGAAGGTGCCATGTGGACGGAGAGGAGGCCCTGATTCCAGCCACCGTGGCTCTCAGGATGGGCCCAGTCATCCCGACGGAACTGACTGGTCATTCAGACTGAAGTCAAGTCAGTTCACAGGTGGAAAGGATCAAGCAGGTCAATAATTTGACTTAGGCCCTCATCATCTCTCTGCTAAGCCAGCGCAAGCCTCCTAACTGTCCCTGTTTCCATCCTTCCCGGTCTGCCAGGGCCCACCTGGACCAGCTGGGCCCTGCCCTCTCGAGCCCCGCAGCCCTCCCATTGCCACTTCAGACTTGACCCAACTTCTGATTTACGCAGCAGCTCCTCTCAGAGGTGCCGTGCGCCAGAGCCCCCAGGAGACGCGTGAAAGCACAGACGCGAGGCCCCGCCTCCTTCCACAGCTGCCAGGTCAGAATCTGTCCGTGTCCCACTTCCTGTTGCCACTGTAACAAGTTATCACACTTAGCGGCTCAACACAGCACCACTCACCACCTCCCAGGTCTGTAGGTCAGACATCTGAAAGGGGTCTCCCCTGGGCTGGGAATCAAGGTGTCCACAGGGCTGGCTCCTTGTGGAGGCCGTACGGGGGAATCTGGGCCTTTTCCAGCTTCCAGAGGCCTCCTCTGTCTACAAAGAGCGTCTGTACTGAGTCAGATTCTCCTTTAGTCCCGCACTCCCCACAGGATGACAGGTTTCTTGCCTCTGCCTCTCATAGGCTTCGCTGGCCGTTCAGCTGCTTGGGAGCTGCGCCGAAGGAGCCTTTTGCATCGAGGCCCAGACCAGACCAAAGATCTACCCAGTGGCGTTGCTGGGTGACCACAGACCTGGACACCCCGTGCAGGCTCACCTGGCCGTCCCCAAAGCCATCTTCCCAGACGTCCACGTCCTTGCACAGGCTGGAAAGCAGGACACCCATGTGGCCCCTCTGAGCGAGTGAAAGGAGCTGATGACAGCCACCGTGCAGGAGCTTTGGGGCCCCGACGGCCTGCTGAAGGCTGTCCCTCGAGCCCTCCTCCAGGGCCACAGGTGAACGCCCCCAGACATCCGTGTCCTGATCCCTGGAACCCGGGAATGTGGAGTTCAGTGTGCTGGTCCGGCGACCCTGAGGTGGCCAGTGTCCTGGGCTCTCCGGTGGCCCAGTGTGATCACAAGGTCCTTAAAAGTGGAGGAGGCAGCAGCAGAGGAGGTCAGCGTTGTGTGCGGGAAGGACTCAGTCCTCCAGAGCCGGCCTCGGAGACGGAGGAAGGGCCCCGAGCCGAGGAAGGCGGGCGCCTCGAGAAGCTGGAAACGGCCCTTCGCTGGATGCGAATTCTCCCCTGGAGCCTCTAGAAAGTGGGCAAACTGAACCCCAGGAGGAGCAGAATCGGGCCCCTCAGAGAGGAAGGGAGATGGTTTAAAAAATAAAAAGGCTTCACACTGACTGAATTTTTGAGACTCATAGATCAGAGTCTGTAAAAAGTGTGTTTACATTTTTTCACATGTAAAATGGACTAATTGTCAGGGATGATAGTCTGCATTTGTATCTGGATTTGGCATTTGCAACGCACGTTAACATGCATTAACCTCTAAGAATGTGGAGGTTACAGATGGGGCTTTGCTGGGCAAGGTCAAGGCAATCACTCAAGGTCGCCCGGCTACTGGTGGTCTGGCAAGAGGGATGCAGCTTCCAGCACAGCACAGACAGACAGACAGACGGCGGAAGAGCAGACAGACGTCGGAAGAGCAGACAGACGCTGGAAGGGCAGGCAGACGCTGGAAGGACAGGCAGACGCTGGAAGGGCAGGCAGACGCTGGAAGGGCCGTCTTGATTACAAAGGCAAGGATTGTTTTCAAAATTAAACTCATGCTCCACGTCTTCGCAACAAAAGCAGTGAGAACATGAGTGATTCCCCGAAACTGTTTCATAAAGCTTTACCTGAATGGATGCCCAGAAAGCCCCGTAACAGAACGACTGTTTGGGAATAGCCTCCGGAAATCCTACCGGAGGGGGATAGGGTGTGTTAACTAGAACACGAGTCTCCCAGAAGCCTGTCCTCCCGCTCACCCTGCTGTAGCCCAGTGCGTCATGCCAGCAGAGCCCACGCCCTGGACCTCCTCTCCTCACGGCAGCGAAGATCTCCGCGGTGACAGGCCGGCTGTACTGCCTGCTTCGTCACCTGCTCTATAATTGGGAAGCCCGGTGTCCAGGCCCATGGCACTGCCCCCACCGTCCACTCCCCCGCCTCGCCAACCCCGCTTCCTTAGTGCAAGCTCCTAATTGATTAAACGGATGATTGATTATCGGGCCCGAGCCATGTGTTCTCCAGACACCCGTTTGCTTGGAATGGAAGGAGCGCGGCCGGCATCCATCACTGCCCGTTGCCCGCAGACTCGGAGCCAGGGTCTGCTGCGGACCCCGCCGCCGTAATTGCCGCCAGCCTCCCCTGAAGCAGGTGCACACCCGCCATCAGTTTTGCTGTCTTGATGTGAGCATCCTGCCAGCAGGCCACTGTCAGATGCTGCTGACGCAGGACTCGCTGCTCCCAGCCTCCCAAAGCAGCCACACTGTTCGGGATGGGAACATGGTCCCACCGTGATGCCTGGTGACGGTTCCATCAGGGAGCAGGGAGTGAGGAATTCAGGTGCCTCCTGGTCGCAGGGCTGCTGGGGGACATGTGATCCGGCACTTTCTTCCTGTCTGATGAGATGGAGTGGTGACTCCAGGTTGGTCCTGAGAGCAGGAGAATGTTTCCCCCCTCCTAAACTTTGGCCCTCAGGTTAAGATGCTATTACCCAGGCCGCCCTCGAAAGCCGGGGTATCACTTCACCCCCATCTGGACATGAGAAAGTAGGGGGGAAACGGGAATCCACTCGGTCAATCCAGCCACGCGAGGCCCTTTATTTTGTGCAGCCTGGGAGGCAGGCACAGCGTCAAACGGGAGGTGGGGTCAGTGCATGACTGTCACACACAGTCCTGAGACTCGACGTCTGGAGGCTGACGAGGTCCTTTCTGCAGGGCTGCGTCCATGCACTGTGCTTCTGGCATCTTTCTTGCTTCACCCATGAATTTCCACGAATTTTGTGCTTCTTTAAAGTGAAGCAATGATTGTAAGGCAAATATAAAGCTACGGAGTGCAAAAGCATCTATGTTTCTACAATTTTCTCCTCAATCTTTTAACGGTGGCTGGTCTCACCCAGGGCCAATTTGGAAGCAATATTTGTGCTACAAAACTTTACCGAGTGTTTCGAAAGCGTTAGGCTCAATTTTCATAAAACATCAATTCCCTCTCTTTTCACTCAGCCTCCATCATTTTGCATCCCAGTAAGTAAATCACATCAGTGCAATAAAACGGTCCTAGACAGGTTTGGGACCAAGCACACTGCTTCCAGTTGCATACAAGTAGCTCGAGACGGCCACAGGCTCCGCGGGCCAGCTGGAGGTCCTGCCACGGGAAGGCCAGCCTGGGAGGAGGGTGCCCTGGGACGAGGCCAGGCCTGCCCTGGTGATGCTCAGCAGCCGCGGGAGAGCAGGCACCCAGGAAGAGCGGCATCCGACTGGGTCACAAACTCAGGCTGAGAAGCGCAGGTTACATCCACCGCGTGGTGATCGGCAGTCAAACTCGAGTCCCAAGACGACGCTGTTTCCCTAAGAGTGAAAAATAAACCGGAAGCCCCTAGCTTTCCAGAGCCCTTAAAGGGAATTGCACATTTTGGACATTTACTTTATTTCGTTTTTTTTTTTTTAAAGCTGAAGACATTTTCAACTTAAAAATTTATATAATAATGTATTGTGCAATGTACACATTGTATATTATTGTATATAATTAAAAGCTTGAAATAATAAACCTATCCACATGTAACTTCCACGTGGATGTAGCATCTTGTCAGTAACTCCCAGATGCTGACGGCGGTCCTGAGGGATGCACCTTGGAATGCTTCCACCGGGAGGGCGCGCTGGGAGCAAGTCGCCACCCTCACTGCCCACACACCCCTCTGGGTCCCGCCGACTGGCAGACCAAACTTAGCAGCCTTTTTAAAAGTTCTCCTGTCTATAGCACGTTCCATGTCAGAGGCTGAGTTAAGGATCAGTCAACGTCCAAAGAAGCAGCGTCTTCAGGAAGCAAAAGTGCTCTGGTCTCAAGTGAGGACCGCTATGCCACCTGTCCTTCCAGGCCCAGAACAACTATCTGAGCCACAGACAAATCCTCTCCGGGTTCCTGCCCCCAGGCCACCAGGCCGATGCTCCAGCTGGACCCTGCGCTGAAGGACAAGTGAGGGTGTGCTGTTCAGGGTGGCCCCCGGGGGCAGGCTGTGTGGACTCAGACCCGCTCTCCCGGGGTCGCATTCCCGCCCTCCTCCAGGAGCGGTTTTTGTGTCTGGACAGGGATTTTCCGGAAAGAACCTAAGCCGGGGACCATTCTGCTGGTCGCCCTCCCAGCATCCCGGCTCAGGTGGAGGCGGCGAGATTCGCTGGTCAGAGCGGGGAGCATTCCCGTCAGGCGGGGACGCCTCCCGTCCCCTCGCAGCGAGAGGACAGTCCCGAGAGGAGCAGGCGGCCGTCGGCCTGGCCAGGAAGGGCCGGGAGTCGCCAGCGTGGGTCTCATTAGCCCCCCGTGGGGAGCCGGCCTCCTACCGCCTGACCCCTGCCTCCGGCTCATTCTTCCACAGACTAATTCCCCAAATTGACAGATTTCAGAGCCCGGTGTGCCCAGGGTCACTCAGTCACACTGGGCTCTGGTCAGTGTCAACCAGGGCTTTAACCGGAGCAGGGGCTGCGGTGGGAGAAGAGGGTCCACAGGCCCAGCACGTGTGAGCTCAGCCCGAGAGGCCGGCGTGGGGAGGGCGCTCTCGGGACCGAGGACACGGCCGCGCCGCGGTGATGCGAAGGCGCCGAGCTCGGCAAGATTCCCGAACACGCGGCAAGTGTCCCAGGAGAAGCGGTTTTCAGGTGAGGGCGCTGTGCCCAGGACAGAGCCTCGTGGGTGTGTAACACACACTTTGCAGAAACATCTTTTATGTCCGTGCACCTGTCACCTGAGGCTCCCAAACTGCCGTGTAGCTGGCGGGCGGAAACCTCCGTCCCCTCGTCTTCAGTGGAGACCGGACACGCGGGGCCGAGTGGCCACCAGCCCAGGTGGGGTGAGGGCGCCGTCCACGCCTCCTCCTCAGCGCCCCACCCCACCACCTGGCCCGTCGGAGGACTCGTGGCCAGGCCCCCGGGGCTAATGACGGAGGTGCCAGGTCGGTACCAGCAGCAAATCAGTTAAAGGCGTTACACCGAGTGCTTCTCTGTGCCGAGTGCTTCTGAGGGAGCTCAAGGCTGGGAGTCGGGGCTCTGCTCACCTGGGATCTGAGACACGGACCCACAGATACCCTGGCAGGTGCCCAGAGGTAAGGACCCCAATGGGCGGCAGCTCCGGAGGGACCCCGGAAACCCGTCCTGGGGAAGGTGACCAAGGGTCCTCTCAGCCAGCGGCCCCTGCTCCTGCCAGAGAAGCAAAACCACAGAAAAACCAGGACAGGCTGGTCACCGGGTCAGCAGGACCCAGAAGCCCAGCCTCACGTGTGGAAGGCAGCATGTGGTCACCTGGGCCCTGTCCGCTTGTTTGTCTAATCGAGCAGCCCCCCGGCTGGCCTCATCACACGCGCGGGGACCCGGCTGGGCTCCAAGGCTGGGCTGCAGGCCTGGGCACCGGGATTTTGAACATTCCTCAGCGGTTCCAGGCTGCGGCCAGGCTGAGCATCCCTGGCCGAGCAGACCGGGCGTCCGCACAGCCTGGGCACATCCTGTGCACCTGAGAAATGACAACCGCTGCGGGTGGGATAATTTTAGACTTGGGCGCATTCGTGTACCGGACACCATACTGAGTACTTTAAATACAGAAGCCTCAGTACAAGCCTGAAGGCACTACTATTATCCCCAATCACAGATGTAACCCCGAGTGCAGGGACTCGCGTGAGGCCGCTCAGTGGTCAACGGTCCAGCCAGATTTGCGCTCCAGTTTCCCTTGAGCCTGAGCCCATGCTCTCCACGCTGAGGCTGTAGCACCTCCCCAAGTACCTGTGAGGCTTGACCCTCCGGTCACAAACTTCTCTTCAGTCATTTCATTCTGCACTAAATTATATTTTTGCCTGATCTCTGTCTATTTTTTAATGAACCTAACAATTATAACTGTGTTCCGTGAGTATTGCACATATAATTTTGTACATGTACATCTATATACATACATATACACGTATTCATATTTCTGGCACGGTCATAAAATGTGCTTCTCCAGGCAACAGAAAGATCGGGTCAGCACAAAGATGTCTTAATGCTGCTTTTTTAGGACCCCTAATTGAGTCTGCTGCCTGCATATCCACTTGCAAGGCATCCTGACTTCGGAACGTGAGCCCACAAATGCTGCGGCACCAGCTGTCTTAAGCCTGAATCTGCTCCACCAGAAGGGCGGCATTAGATGTCCTCTCCCTTTACATATTTTCATTTTTGTAACAGCATTCCTCAGCTCAAAGCTGCCGTAGGTGGGTGAGGAAGGAGCGATGAGGGGCTGGCCTGGAGAAGAATGAGAAGACCGGTGCCACCTGTGGGACCTGGGGCTCGGAGCCCCAACTCAGGCAGAGATGTGAGAAGCAGTCCTGTCGGCTGAGGCTGCCACTCCCGAGACAGGACTGGAACACGATGGGAGCCCCACTGGCCCCTCTGTCCCTTCTGGGGGGATTCACGCACACGCACGACAGGCGCCCCGTTTCCACAAATAAGGGCCAAACTACCAGCAGCCCAGTGGTGGCCCCCCAAGAGGTGCTCCTGTCTCCTCGTGGGAGCCCGGCTCCACCAGGCACGTGGAGCAAGGGGCCTGCACACACGTCGGGTCTCGCTCGGATGTTTCTCCCTCCTGTTGGGAGATGACCCCCGAGGCTCCACACTTCCACATGGCTTTCCAAGGGCGGCCACATCCCAAGCTCTGGAACCTATGTGTCATGTTCCCTGGAAAGGGGGACTTTAGGTTGCTAATCAGCTGGCCTGAGACGAAGAAACCGGAGAGCCCTGATGCTGCTGGCTCTGAAGACGGAGGAAGGGGCCAGGAGCCCAGGAACACGACACCCCCAGAAGCTGGAACACAAGGCCCAGGAAGAAGTATGGACTCTCCTCAGAGCCTCCAGAGGGAACCAGCCCTCTGACTCCTCGATTTTAGCCCAGTGAGACCCACGTTAGAATTCTATCCCAGAGAATGGTAAGTGGATGAATTTGTGATAATCTCTTACAGCAGCAATGGCTCACCAGTTCAGTCCCACTCCAAGGAGAAGTTCAGAATCTGAGGGAGAAATTGTAAAGGAGGGTTTGTGAACAAGAAACGCGACGAATGGGTTTCCAGCAGTCACTTCCAGAGTTTCATCTCCTCGTGCCCACTCCACAGAGTGATGTGGTATGAGGTCGGCCTTGAGGACCGTGCCGTGCCCTTCCCCGTGGAGTCAGAGTCACCAGGGGAGACCCCGGGGCCCTCTCCTGGCACCAGCGGCCCAAAGGGGTCAAGAGGACGAGGTTTGCAAACTTGACCCTGAGAGGCCGGGCCAGCCGCTGGGTTCCGCTGCCCTCGGGACGGGGGGAGGAGTCACACGGGACACCCTGTGCCCCCAGACACCCCGCTGTGCGTTACCGGAAACACCGTCCCTGCGACAGGCACCAGGACTGGCACAGCCCCTCGTGGGCAGAGAATCACGGCTGCCTTCCTGCTCCGGCTCCATGGGCGGCCCTCACGGGGCTGTGAGGAGCTTCTGGAAGCCTGGGTGTGGGGGACCAGGCAGGGCACGTGGGACTCGGGCTCCCACCTCCCTTCTCACTGTCTGTCCATGTTCATGCCTGGGCAGGACCTTCCGCAGGCCTGGGGTCAGCCACCCAGCCCAGACCCTCAGCCTGGGCGTCACGCGGAGCCTCTCTTGACCCAGACATCGCAGACACACACGCTCACAGGGGCACGCACACGTGTGCACACCAAGATGCACATGCCCAGACACACGTGTGTGCTCACACACGTGTATGCACGCACGCGTGCCCACCCCCACCCTGCGGGCTTGCTGGCTGGGCTCCAGAGCAGGGCCTGGCCCACGGGGATGGGCCAGAAGACACTTGGGAACTCCAGCCACTCCCGTGTTTACACTACCGTCTGCTGCTAATCCCACTTGCTGTAAACTCCAGAGCTGGTTCCGTAGAAGGAAGGAGAGTCTCAAGCTCGCGCCAGCTGAGGCGGAGGAGCAGGAACAGGAAGCTCTGTGCCTTCACTTCCCCAGACGGAGGGCTGAGAACGGCATTTACCACTGGGGAGAGCCTGGGACCCCCTGGACGTGCCTGCCCCCCAGAGCAACACGCCAGCCCCTGGGGCAGGCCTCACTCGCAGGCAGCCCCGTTGGGGGGCTCCGGGTGTCTGCACGGCGGTCCCCAGGCAGCTGGTGGCCCCCCTCGCCTCCCCCTCGCACAGCCCAAATCTACCCGAAGGCACCCGGCTGCACCCCGGCCTCTTCCTTCCTCACTGGAAACCTGCACGCAGAGGCTGTGTGTGCTGGCTCCTGCGGAAAGCGCCTGGCACACACGGCCTGAGGCGAGGTGACAACGTGATGCCCCTCCCGAAGCCCCCAGCCCCTAGGAAGCCACCACCTCTGAGGCGGCCCGGAGGCAGACGGCAGGGCCCCGGGAGCTCCCGCCACCGAGGGCTGAGCCCGCGGGCCTGGGTTGCACAGCTGCTGGCAGCACGGTCGAGCGGACACCACGTCTCCAAGGCTGGTCCACACCGACCACAAAAACTCGAGTCTCCTCGGCACTGGAGTCCTCAGGAAAGTGTCACTGGGCGTCTGCGTGGGAGCCCCCCCCCCTCAGGACCTGCCTGACAACCGTGGTGAGGCTGTGACCCAGTTCTCCGGGGGGCGCACAGCCGTCCAGTGTCTGCTCCATCGCACGAACGGTGGGCTCTGATGTGTGGACCCACCTTGCAGATGAGGAAGACGGGGCTTTGGGCACATGGACAGGCGTTGGGCCCGGCCCCCACTGACTGCAGCTCAGACCCCTCTGCACTGTGGTTTGCCGCCTGGGAAGCAAAGTGTCATCCTGAGGATGAACCCGAATGCACTCCAGTGCTGGGCAAAGCCCGGAGCACAGCACACTTGCAACCCTCACGGCTGTCAGTGTTATCGCTGCTACAGCGTCCCTGCAGGGGACCCGCCAGGGGCTGGACCCCGCCAGCCACAGAGGCCACTTTGCAGGAAGAGAGCTGGCGTCAGGGGCTGGGCCCCTCCCCTCCTGGGTGTCCGCCCTCCTTTAGGGGTGTCCCCTCCTACCCACACCCACTCCGTCCCTGGCCCTTCCCTGCGGCTGCACCGGCCTGGCGGCTCCTCCTGGCCCAGCCGCCCGGGCCCTGCCTGGAGGCAGAACGGGCATTATTCACGTTGCTCCGCTTTTGAAAGGAAAGGGCCAGGCCTCAGGCCATCTCCTCAGCCTCCCACTCACACCTGTGCTTTCCGGCTTGGAGGAGGACCCTGCCATCTCACCAGGAGGCTCCAAGGCCAGGTGGCCCGCCAGCTCCCCTCTGCAGGAGGGAGGCTGGTCTACACAGGTCGCCAGCAACTGCTCTTCGGCTGTCGACTGGGTCCCGCCTGCGCGGCTGTCACCTAAGACCCTCCCTCGGGGCTGCTACCAGAAACGCCCAACGTCCAGCGAGGTTTCCCCTTGCTTCCTCGCCTCTTAATCCAGGACGGGAGACTCAGAACTTCGAAGCACAGCGGTCCAGGCTCTAAGATAGTTTGCAGGGAGGCCGTGGGCAGGTCAGGGGACTCGCCGCAGGCCTCTGGGTGGCTTGTCTGCCAGGTGGTCCTGGGGGTCTCTGAGCCGTCCTCCACCCCGACGGCGGCCATGGGCGCTGCAGCCCCGGAGCTGCATGTTAATTATCTGTAGAACAATCCGTCAGGCAGGAGGCCGGGGAGAAATGTGGTTTCAAAGAGAAGCGACCTCAGGTCAGGGGCAAACACCACCGCCGCTGCTCAGGGAGCAGGAGACTCGCAGATGGGAGATGGGGAGGGTGGGAACCAGCTTCACGCACGCTCTGTGAACAGAGAGGAGATTAGAGGGTTAGTTAGTTACTGCTGAAGACAGAGCAGTTTGGTAAAATCTGAGAGAGCATCTAGAGATACTTTATTCTCAAAGTGCCTCCAAATTGTGATATTTCTTTTAAAACCTGTTTAGGGTGATCATTTCATCCGTCTTTTCAGAGAAGGAGAGAAATTCTGAAACGGTAGGAGTGTTTCCTGTGCCGACGGTGCTGTGCTGATGCTTTACTCTCCAGGTGACATTTACAACTGCAAGGCCGTAGCCCTCTGCTCAGAGTGAGGGGGAAAAGCATGATGACGTGACGGTGGTTACACCTCATGCTCACAAGTCTGTAAGGAAGCGTGAACTCCTCCAAAGGCCCGGTGCTGCTGGGTCCACCGCCGGATGGGCAGTGCCAGAGCATAGCCACGCACGTCTGCTCTGGGCAGGTGGGGACACTGGCTGAGGGGTTGTGCTGGCCTCTGCAGAGACTCCGGGGTAAGCGTTTACAAGGCCAGGCTGGACCGGTGCCCAGGGTCCGTGGCCAGCTGGCATCTCCTCTTTCCTCCACTCTAGTCTCTTGTATCCTCCTGTGCAGCCTGGCCCTGCGACCCCAGGATGGAAGAGGACACCGCAGAGGGTGTCCTGGTCCTGCAGTCGGACCAGCCTCTGCCAACCACCGTAGGAGGCTGGGTGTCCCGGGAGCTGGGCCTCTGCGATGTTAGGTGCTTGGAGCTCCCAGGGCCCATGACCCAGAGTGCTCGAGGCCCACAGGCTGAGGGCCAGCAGGACAGGCACCCACCGCCCCCAGCCCCACGAGTCCTCCTTCCATCCTGTGTCGTCACAGGGAGCGCCGCTATCAACAAGCTGAGAGAGCGGATAAAGGGATTTAGAAGATCCTCCAAAGAGGAGACGTGAGTCTCAAAGGCTCCCACATTGCGCGGGTCCTCAGAGGAGCCCTGGGCGCAGGGATGATTGGGGATCCTGCTCCCAAATTTTCACTGAAGTTTTTTCATTGGCCAAGTGCAGCCCACCCCTGCCAGACTCCCAGCCGAGGTCCCTGGAGAGCCGGCGACCCCTCGCAGACCAGAGCTCACAGGGCACCACACTCCCAGGCCTCCAAGACGCGGGAGGGAGGTCCCCACCTGCGCCGACAGGACTGCGGGCCTTTCCGGGACGCTGCTCTGTTGCCGTCGCCGAGTCAGTGCTCCCGCGGTCCGATGGCGGCTTTCGGTCTGAGACTCTCAAACTCAGCCAGGCAGAGCCGCGTCTGGGCCCCTGCCTGTCCCCAAGGCCCTCAGGGGCTCCCAGCGGCCGCCCCCTCCCACCACCACAACCCCAGCTGCTCCAACCCTGCCCTACTCATCCCAGGCCCTCCTTTGGTCTGCTGGTGCCGCCAGGCACTCCGCTTCTTCCTGGGGATGGAGCCCCCCTGAGTGGGCTCGCGGCTGGCCACAGACCTCACCCGTCACCCTCACTGCGGCCCCGGGCCCGGACAACCTCACCACACCCGGGAACCCGTCTTTTTCTTTGGCGTGAGATGATGCTCAGAGAAGAGCCCTGTGCTTGGTCCCCACCGCTCGTGAGACCACAGCGTCCGACGCTAGAAAACGCTCGGCGTATGTTGGCCGTCAGGACTCCCGCTTCCTGCTGGGCCTGTTCTTCCTCATCACCACGCAGGCCTGGTTGATTATGAGGCGTCTGCACTGGAGCTGCTCTCCCCACATTAGAGGAAATCTGCTTAACTCAGTGCCGGACCAGAGCACCAAGGGGTACTCAGCACCCTGATTAGAGCACCAGGAGTAACTCAGCACCCTGATTAGAGCACCAGGGATACTCAGCGCCCTGATTAGAGCACCAGGGGTACTCAGCGCCCCGATTAGAGCACCAGAGGTAACTCAGCGCCCCGATTAGAGCACCAGGGGTACTCAGCGCCCCGATTAGAGCACCAGAGGTAACTCAGCGCCCTGATTAGAGCACCAGGAGTAACTCAGCACCCTGATTAGAGCACCAGGGGTACTCAGCGCCCTGATTAGAGCACCAGAGGTAACTCAGCGCCCTGATTAGAGCACCAGGGGTACACAGCACCCCGATTAGAGCACCAGGGGTACACAGCGCCCCGATTAGAGCACCAGAGGTAACTCAGCGCACTGATTAGAGCACCAGGGGTACTCAGCGCCCCGATTAGAGCACCAGAGGTAACTCAGCGCCCTGACTAGAGCACCAGGATAACTTACCACCCCAATTAGAACACCAAAGAGTTTATTCATCACAAAGGTGACCCATCACCTAATGATAGAATCACACGCATGTAGCACTAAAATAACCTGTGCTATTCATAGTTTTCTTGGCAAGGACCTACCTTTGTTTGAGGGAAGTTGTATTAACCTGGATCCCAGTACTTCAGACTCTGTCCTCACCTGAGAAGGATGTAGCAGAGAGACCAGCTCTGTGCCCGCCCCTGCCCCAAGTCAGCCATATTCGTTTCTCAGGGGAGATGTGGTGCTTTGATCTAGTCCTGTGACCTACCCGGGAAGATGGAATGTCTGACCCCAGGTTGCCCCTGGGGCAGTGGCTCATGAGTCAGGAGAAGAGTAGCCTCCAAACACACCAGTTACCTCTGCTTTCCTAAAGATAGGACTTCAGCTTATTTGGGGTAGAACTAAAAGACCCACAGTTTTCTTCCCGAGTCATTGAAGTGCGTGAGGAAAGGAATATAGACAGGATGAGGAGCAGGAATGAAAACCAAACTCTGAGAACAGAGTCCTGAGACTCGACAAGTGGGTCATGCCCATGAGGCCCAAAAGAGCAACGCTCTGGGTTGTCAGCCAGCTCTGTGCACGGGGGAGACACTGAGGCAGGTGGAGAAGGGGCCCCACTCAGGCCGCACAACAGGGCAAGGGGAAATGGGCTGAACCCACAGCAATCAAGTTTCCCCTTGACAAGGGTCAGACCCTGAGGCCCAGCTGCCCTGACTGGAGGAGCTTCACAAGAACTCTCGTCTCCTGATATCACAGAACTTGTCTCCCAGACCAGCTACAAGTCTCAGCTAAGTTGACAGTACTTATTGATAGAACTAGGGTGGCAGGTGCCCAGCAGCAGACATCCTGCAATTCAGGTGAGATGTTTGGAAGTCACATATCAGTTCCAGGCTGTAAGCACCAAGTTCCACAGATACCAGAAGCAGTGAGAATTGCCATGGAGACCTCCATCCACCCATCCCTCCACATGCACGGAGCTGACTTTGAGCCACTCTGAGACTTAAGACTGAGATCAGCAGAGGATAAAGAAGAACAAAACCCAGGACCTGCTCCTGAAGCCACCACATGGGGGAGGAGAGGCCAAGAGGACCCGTCGCATGTGGGAGGAGAGGCCAAGAGGACCCATCATCTGAGGGAGGAGAGGCCAAGAGGACCAATCACATGGGGGAGAGAGGCCAAGAGGACCCATCACATGGAGGAGAGAGGCCAAGAGGACCCATCACATGGGGGAGGAGAGGCCAAGAGGACCCATCACACTGGGGAGAGAAGCCAAGAGGACCCATCACATGGGGGAGAGAGGCCAAGAGGATGCATCACATGGGGGAGAGAGGTCAAGGGGACCCATCACATGGAGGAGAGAAGCCAAGAGGCCTCATCACATGGGGGAGAGAGGTCAAGAAGACCCATCACATGGGGGAGAGAGGCCAAGAGGACCCATCACATGGCGGAGAGAGGCCAAGAGGACCCATCACATGGGGGAGGAGAGGCCAAGAGGACCCATCACGTGGGAGGAGGAGAGGCCAAGAGGACCCATCACACTGGGGAGAGAAGCCAAGAGGACCCATCACATGGGGGAGAGAGGCCAAGAGGACCCATCACATGGAGGAGAGAAGCCAAGAGGCCCCATCACATGGGGGAGGAGAGGCCAAGAGGACCCATCACGTGGGAGGAGGAGAGGCCAAGAGGACCCATCACACTGGGGAGAGAAGCCAAGAGGACCCATCACATGGGGGAGAGAGGCCAAGAGGACCCATCACATGGGGGAGAGAAGCCAAGAGGCCTCATCACATGGGGGAGAGAGGTCAAGAAGACCCATCACATGGGGGAGAGAAGCCAAGAGGACCCATCACATGGGGGAGAGAGGCCAAGAGGACCCATCACATAGGGGAGAGAAGCCAAGAGGCTGCATCACATGGGGGAGGAGAGGCCAAGAGGACCCATCACGTGGGAGGAGGAGAGGCCAAGAGGACCCATCACACTGGGGAAAGAAGCCAAGAGGACCCATCACATGGGGGAGAGAGGTCAAGGGGACCCATCACATGGAGGAGAGAAGCCAAGAGGCCTCATCACATGGGGGAGAGAGGTCAAGAAGACCCATCACATGGGGGAGAGAGGCCAAGAGGATACATCACATGGGGGAGAGAGGTCAAGGGGACCCATCACATGGAGGAGAGAAGCCAAGAGGCCCCATCACATGGTGGGGAGGAGAGACCAAGAGGACCCATCACGTGGGGGAGGAGAGGCCAAGAGGTGTAGACGCTACAGTGTTGCGTGGACTCGAACCCTCAGGTGGGACGTGGAGGTGTAGACACCCCTGCTGTCATGTGGACTCGGCTCTCAGGTGAGCCCACTGTGGCTCTCAGTGGGGGTCTGGACCCACACCCGGGGCTCCAATGGCCTCTGCTGCCTTTGTTTAGATGGTAGAGTTTATGTTCTTTAGGAGCCATGATTTCCAACCCACATGCCTGGGTCTCTCGTCTGCTAAGGACCTGCATCAACAGATTTGGTCTCCATGGGATAACACCTGGGCCATCATAATGGGGAGCGAGACAGAGGCGCGGGAACCATGGCTTCAAACCTGTTGGTCCAGGCCCTGGGATAGGCCCTTCCCAGCCTCCTCCAGGGGAAAGGCGCTCCCGCCCCCTCCCCGTCTGTCTGCTGCTTTCCTTCCCCTCCTTTACAGAGACCTGGTAAACGTCGACTGAGGTGAATTTAGTGAGGAAGCAAGTAGGCGAGGTCTCGGAGTCCCCTCTGGATGGACCACGTTGCTTCAGCGGATAAAGGCCCAGCCGCATGCAGAGCCTATCCGGATGGATCAGTGGGTCTCTAGCCACCACCGGGCAAGGTCTTGGCGTTACAGCCACTTCCCCAGCAGGCACTGACTTAACTCTCTTCCTTACTGTTTTGCCCTAAGCGTTCACTGCCAGATTTCCCAATTTTTCTCTAAAAACTAACAAAGTACTTTATTATTTTCTGATATTTTCCCCAAGGGAAAAAAATTTGAAAGTAGCAAAATGATTGTAACTGAGCAATTATATTGTGCCAGAGACTGATGACTAATTGACAAGTACTTTCACATATTCAGTTTAACAAGACAGCAGGAAGATTGCTGAAATACTTCCCTTCTTCTTTCTTCTCTTTTTCAGCCGTATTTGTGGGGAGTCCTGGGAGCCAGGAGCTGCACAAGGGCCTGAAGGGAGGTCATGGCTTCCCCACGTCCCATGCCTTGGAAGTGCCGTCTTGCTTCCCGTTTCCCCTCCCAGGGACAGTCTCATTGCAGCATCACATCCCCCAAGACCAGTTTTCAATTCGCTAAATAATTTACCCCCAGCCTCCCCTGGCCTCCCTCCGTCGGAAACACACCAGCTGACTCGTGGAATCAAACAGTCCTTTCTTCTCTCTCTGAAGATGTGAAGCTCCGTAATCTTTCACTGACCAGCTCTGTCCCCTTATGAAATATTCACTGCCTGGAAGCATCCCCCCCCGGAGAGTAACCCGGCCTCCTTCACCCCAGAGATGAGAGAGCGGGCGGGGTGGTAGGGAGGCGGGAGGGCTGTGTTTGTTTGGGGTCTGGTGCCATGTTCAGCCAGTGGGGGCCGGGCTCTTCCGAGGCTGCCCCTCCCCCGATTCCTCAGCTGCCTCAGCGCACAGGCAGCCAGATGAGTCATGGTGACCATGAATATTTTAAGGAGGTCTTTTCGATGTTGCTGGATGGATTGCAGCTGTAATGCAATCCACACCATCACCACCATTGCTTCCTGGGAACCAGGGAGAGATGGCAGCTGGGGAGCCCGGGCCAGGGGAGAGGAGGACCGGGAGGGGGCCGGGCGGCTCGGGTGCGGGGCGGGCTGCAGGCCTGAGAGCTGCCCAGTGCTGGAGAGGTGGAAGCAGATGACCAGCCTCCCCGTGGTATCACGCTGGCCCCTCCCAGTGAGCCCAGGAGGTCCACTGTAAATGCTTCAGAAATGAATGTGTAAAAGAGAGAAAGAAAGAAGAACCAGCGTTAAAACTAGCTTCTTCTGAAGTTCAGAGACCTCAGTTCAAGGAATCTCCACCCACCCCGAGTTCCGCCTCCCTCTTCCTGGCACGTCTCAGTTTCTATTCCAACTGGAAGAGAAAACGCTGCCCCGTAACCACCACGGGAAGGTCTGGCTCCTCAGTTCCCACTTGATTCGCACCCAGATGGGATCCGACGCGGCAGAGGCCTGAGGCCCGCTAGCCCCGAGCTGTCGCGGGCGGGGGCCTCCACCCAGCGCGCCCACCTTCTCCCCAAGCTCAACCCAGAGCCCTGTGCGGGCGGAGCCCAGCCAGCGCTGCCCAGTCTCCTGCCATAGGGAACAGCACGCCTGGAACAGCACCTGGCAACGTCCACGAAGCCCCTCAAGCCTGAGGACTTGAGGAGCCTTTGAAACATGGCGACTAAATCGTGAAGAATCTTGTGAGCGTGAGGACCACCTTGTTGAACAAGGACCACCTTGTTCACGCAGCCGTTCGTCCATCCGGAAGCCAAGCGGAGCCAGTGCTGCCTGCGCATCTCTCTGGGCTGCAGCAGGACCACAGTCTGCGGCCGACACAGCGAAAGCGTGCCGCGCACACCTCTGAAGGCCTCAGACAGTGGTGTCCAGGGCCTGGCCCCTGAAGTCCCCCGGGGACCACCTCCCCGCCTGCAGAGAGCCCGCTTCTCCCTGGGGCCCTCCACGTCGCCTTCCTCTGTGTCCAAATTTCCCCTTCCGATAAGGACAACGGTCCCGGTGAGGGTCCACCCAGCTCCGGTGGGGACGCTGTTTCCACATAAGGTCCCATTCGGAAGGACTGGGGATCAAGACCTCAGCATACAAATTGAGGGGGACATAACTGAGCCCATAACAGACCCTGTGTTTGCTCACAGGCTGCTGGGTGATATGCTTTCTGCAGGCAGGGAATGGGGCTGGGGTCCCCTCACTGCACCCCAGGAACCCCGTGGCCCCTCAAACCTAGGCAGCACCCATGCCTTCTCAGCAGACAAATGCGCAAGCTGCCACCAGGTTTCTTACGGATAAGGAGTGGGGTCAGCTCCTGTCTGCCGCCAGCAGTCCCACCCCCCGAGGGGCTGGGCTCCATCAGCCCCAGCCTGGGCCGAGAGCAGCAGCTGGGAGGTGGTCCAGCGCATCTCCACGACTTCTCGGCTCCGCCCCCCGGGAGAGTGTGGACGGCGCCGGGTCGCTCGCGTGGGCCCCATGCCTGCCTGCGAGCGGCCCCAGCGCCGCCCAGCCCCACTGGAGGCAGCTCTCCTCCATCTGATGCCTGCGCTGTCTTCCGAGTTTGTCTCAGAACCACAGGGCAGCGACCAGGAGACACGGGGAAGGTGGCGAGGGCCCACTCTCAGGAGGCACAGCAGCCGGTCCCAGCAGAGGGCACCGCACCCGCTCTCTCAGGGAGTGATGACCACCGCCCCCGGTGCTGGGCACCCACCTGGGCTGCTTTCTTGTGTGGAGACACAGCCCATCAAGAAGCGCACTTCGGTCAGGCAACGATGCTCCTGACAGGAGACAAAGTGGGGAGAGAGGTGTGGCTAGGGTGTCAGGGGCCTCTCTGACTGGTGACGTGTGGGGGAGTGAATGACGTGAGAGGCCAGCCCAGGGTCCCGGGAAACAGCCCCTGCCAAGGCCCAGGGGTAAGAACAGGGAACCAGAGGAGGCTGGAGAGGCTGCGGGTTGGGTCTCGGGGGACCACGGAGTTTCCAGGTGACAGCCTGCGTTGGAGAAGGCCCTCCAGCTGCTCTGTGAAAGCTGGATGGAGCGGGTGGGGGGAGGAACACAGGAGCAGGGAGACAGCAGGAGACCTTTGCAGTAATCCAGGGCGCTCGCGGTTGGCCTGGTCCAGACGATCCTGGTCCAGACGACGATCCCGGTCGCGGGTGGAGGGGAAATTGCATTCCGGCTGTGCTCACGTGGCCAGTTTTTGCTGATGGGCTGGATGTCTATGCAGGAGACGAGAAGCACCAGGGGTCCCCCAAGCTCTCAGCTCGAGCAGCACCGGTTGAGGCTTGAGGAAGGTTGTAGGATGTAGGAGAAGCCGATTTGGGAACATGGGAGCCGGGACTCCTTTGACCTGGACCATCTTAGTGCGGGCAGCTCATCAGGCATCCCAGTGCAGATGCTGGGTGGGCTGAGGGTGGGCATCCTGGGCTGGGGAGGCAAATTTGGTGGTCATCAGACTGGACGGCTCTGAGGGCCGTGGGGCTGAACGAGACACCCCCGGAACGAGCCCCGACGAGGAAGAGAAGGCGGCTCGGACGGAAGCAGGGAGGCCGCCCTGGGGGAGAGGAGACCCGGGTGGGGGGCTCCAGGCCTGACCCAAGTGGTGTTCTGATGGGCCTGAGGAGGAGGGGTGCCGGCCGGCTGGGACCTGCGTCAGGAGTCTGCGCCAAGAAATGTTGGCCAAGATGCTTCTGTCTGGAGGAGCCTTGCTTTTTTCCTCTGCTTTATGTTTAAGTGTAAATGTCTACTGCTTTTGCACTTAGAAAACAGCAGTTGCTGAAAACAGGCCTGGCCCACCAGCCTTGCTAATTAATCCCACCCACTCTCCCCATCTTGGAGGCCTGGGCCTCGCCTCCCCGCAAACCCAGCCCACGCTGCTGGGCCGGCCCAGCTGTGAACACACACACCCCGGCTTAAAGGGGCTTTGCCACCAGGACCCCGCATGACAGTGACGGGTCTCTGCCGCCAGAGCCTGGGTCACAGGGGAGACAAGACAAACCTAAGCAAACCCAGAGAGGGAGCAACTCCTCACAGACCTGGCAAGTCCTGGGCGCCTTCGATTTGGGGTCGGATTCGCCTGTGAAACAGCAGATGCTCTGTGGGCATCATGCCAACCCCTGGCTGGTCCGGACGAGGCCGAGAGTGCAAACCTCAGGGTCCTCGGGGCCGGGGGCAGGGAAGCTACTGTCCACGGTCTCGGGAGCAGACAGGCCGCAGGAGCACGGGAGGCTGGCAGCTGCCCCCTTGGGCCAGACGCCACCCAAATTCTGTTTGAATCTCTGGGAGTCGTGGGACGCTACACGGCCGCTTGGCCTGGCAGGAGCTCCCACCGCCCCGCTCGGCACCCTGCCCATCGCTGAGCAGCTGTGGCCTCCGGGGACGGGACCGGCGCACTCAGCCCCCGTGTGAGTCGTTTTAACCTCCTGCTCCACACAACAAAATTACTCTCAGCAACAATCACGGGATAAAACAAACAATAACAGTGGCCAGCAAAGAAACAGCAAGACAGAAGTATTCTGTTATTTAACTTCGCATATAGAATCACACCAGTAAAGTTTAAAAAATTAAAATTAAAACCTGATAAAAAGTAAAACAGATATTACATTGCTAAGAAAGGAAGAGTCATAGATGAACACTTCTTGATTATGTGAATGTCTCTTTTCACCAAAGGGGAGCTGGCAGCACACCCTGGGTTCGCTGTTTTCACCCCCGGGGGCCACATTCCAGTGGTATTGGAGTGTCGGGCGCCCCTGCTCCGTGGTTTCTGTCACCGTTCATCCTGAATGTAGAATTTTGAATTTAGAACTACTGGCTCGCGGTGGTAATAAAAGCAAGCCAAGCTTTTGCTGGCTGAATTGTTTCTAAATTCTCTCAAGACAGGCCCCCGGCCCTTGCGCCGAGGCCCCAGAGCTTCGCCGCACAAGACAGCCAGCCCCGGGCAGACCTGCTGGATGCCAGCACCGCTGGTCAAGGATGAACACTTCTCACAAAAACCAGGGCTTTGGACAGGCTGCCAACTTACACTAAAGCACGTCTGTTCTCGAGGGTGACCCGGTCCTGTCGGGGCCAAGGCACTGCCCATACCACAGTCCATCCGGCCAAGTTCACATCGCCTCCAGGTGGGTCCTGTGCTCCACGACTGGTCAGTGCAGTGAGAGAGGCACCTTTAGGTGGCCACAGGCAGGGGACACCTGGGTCATAGGTGGCCATGGGCATGGGGAACCTGGCCTTGTTGTCCAGAGGTTGTGGGACTGACTGCAAAGGAACCTGCTTGCCAAGAATTCGGTTCTTCCTGGTCACAAAGGCTCTGGAGGGTGCTGAGGGCTCTCCTGGCTGTTGGCGTTGATGCCACCTGGAACGAACCTGCCCTACAGAAGCAACCTGGCCTGTGGACTCAGGAGGGATGAGAACCCAGGCCGATGGTTTCTAGTGGTGTTTCTGAGAGGGCTGAGGGTCCCCGCAGGGCCTCCCAAGGGGAACTGCCGTTGAAAACATGAAGGTTTAATGAAGTGGTTTTTCCTCTCCCCAGCCAGGCAGCGGGTGCAGCCTGGGGGCTCCTGGGAGGTGAGGGAGGGCTGGGCCTTGCCCCGGCTGTAAACAGCTATTACACTGATCAAAGGAGCTATGTGCACCTAATTACAGAGCTTAAAAATGAAGGAAGTGCAAGGCTTTTGCCCACGATGGGGATAAACCTGGAGTTAAGATAATCCATCGTGACAACGTGGGGGGCTCCCATGGTCATCTCCTCAGGCCTCCTGCTCCTCCCCAGCCGCACTTGTCAGCAGGGTAGGACCAGGCAGGGGACGCACCAGCCTTGGACGGCCGAGTGTTTGCTGCATGAACAGACGCGTCATGGGAGAGGAAGTGAGATTTTTCAAGATTCAAGT
Source organism: Eubalaena glacialis (assembly GCF_028564815.1). Classification (NCBI taxonomy): domain Eukaryota; kingdom Metazoa; phylum Chordata; class Mammalia; order Artiodactyla; family Balaenidae; genus Eubalaena; species Eubalaena glacialis. The sequence goes on along the minus strand of NC_083727.1, from coordinate 299,166 downwards.
GAAAGGGACAAACCTTCACGCTTCATTGATGGAGATGCCGCCGTTTGGACCGAAGGCGAAAACAGCCGGATCCCACGTCCAGGTAATGAGGGGACAGCTGGGACGGACAGACTCCCTGCCGCCCGACGGCCCTGTCCAGGCAGGACCTCCCCCTGGGATGCCTTCCAAGCCCACCTCCTAAGGGGCACCGTGGGGCTGAGGGAGAGCAGAGCCTCACACTGGCCTCGGCGGGGCCAGGAGAGCGCCCCCAGACCCTCTGCTGCAAAGAGAGAGAGGACGGGGGCCCGGCGACACCCCCCGGGCCCACCAGCACGTTGACGACTTGTCCGCTCCCAAGAGTTGCCTCTGGTCAGGGGTTGTAGGCCCCTCCAGCCCCCATACATCACCTTGGCCCAAGGACTCTCGGTCAGCCTGGGGCCCGGTCCTTCCTGCTCCCTCCCAGGGGACAGACCTGTGTCCCAGGCCCAGGGCTCTCCCTGCTTCCTGATCCCTCCCCCGTGCTTCGCAGGCGTCGTCCCTGTGGTTCCCTGCCTGCCATCCTACCTGCCGTCCGCCTCCCGAAGGCCCTGCCCTGGCCATGCCGCATCTCTGCGCCCTGCGGACTGTGCGGGGGCATGTCGAAGGAGTTGGGAGCGGCCGTGCCTGTCTGCATGGAGGACCCGGCCCCAGGCGAGGACAGCGACAGCGGCCCCGGCACCGGGGTCCTGAGACCATTACAAGGTGGAGCTGTATCAGTGTATCAGCCAAGGTTCTCCGAAGAAACACACAGTGTGTGTGTGAGAGAGAGAGAGAGAGAGTTATTTTAAAGAATTGACTCACGTAGTCCTCGGGGCTGACAAGTGTGAAGGTTGCAGGGCAGCCCAGCAGCCTGGACCCTCAGGCAGGATTTCTATGTCGCAGTCTTGAGGTAGAATCACTTCTTTCCTGGAAAAACCCCATTCTTTTCTCTACTGTCTTCAACTGCGTGGGTGAGGCCCACCCCCACTATGGAGGGTCGTCTGCTTGACGCAAAGTCCACCAATTCTAATGTTGATCTCGCCTAAAAATACCTTCACAGCAATTAGAGTGGTGTTTGACCAAACACTGGGCACCATGGCCCAGCCAGATGGACTCGTAAACTCACCACCCCTGGGACCATAAGTCACTTACTCGGTGGCTGGCCTTGCCGGGAGCCCGTCTGGGAGCTGCACGAGCTGCCCCCGCTCCCCCCTGACTTTCCAGGGCTTGCTCCCCCTCAGGGGTCCCCGACCACTGCTGGCTTCGTTCCTTATCAGCACTTCATCGGTAGCATCGGGGTTTACTGTCCCCTCAGATCCGTGGCTCTCTGTGCCACCCCTTGCTGGACATGCCGCCCCTGGGCCCAGGCTGCTCTGCAGGGGCTCAGAGAGCAGTGAGGGTCCCGGGCCCCAGCCAAGCAACGCCCCCAGGCCACACCCTCAACTGGCTTCTCTCGGGCACTGTCTGGGGCTGACCCTGACCTGACTGAAGTCTCCTCACTCAGCAAGCACCCGCCCAGGAGCCGCGCCTTCGCAGGTTGCGGCGGAGAGAAGGACGGGGGCCCAGACCCAGGGTTGCAGTTGCTGTGTGGCCGCCAGCCGGTCCCCGGGCCTCTCTGGGCCTGTTGCTTCTTCTCTGCTGAGGGCAGCGAGATTGCGGGCAGAGCAGTGTCGCTAAGGTCCCTACAGCCCAGAATCGCGTGGTTCTCAGCCTTTGTTTTTGGAAGGAACCCTTTGGATGCGTGGGGACAGCTGCAGTCTGGACACAGGGGGACAGCACCTCCTTCTGTGCCCATTGGGCTCTCAGGCCAAAGGGCGCCTTCCAGGCAAAGGGCGCGTGTTCAGCGGTGACTGGCACGGTGGTGGCTGGCCGCTGAGCGCCCGGCATGTCACCTGCCGGCAGAGAGTCCTACCCGTGCAGAAACCCAGCCCACAGGGCCTCCCCAGCAGGAGCGGTGGGCATCAGGCCCGGAGGAGCTCGTGGGCTGTTCTCGTCATGCGCGCGAGGAGAGCGCTTCCGTCAGGAAGCAGCGCCTGCCTGCGGCCCCACGCCGGGCCAGGGCCTTGGCAGCTGCTGAGGCTCCGGCTGCCACTCGCCCACACGGTGAACGCCTGGAGCAGATACACAGTAAACACCGATTTAGTGATGGTGAACAAAGGCAAGTGACGGTCTCTTAAATACTGACTTCCCTCTGAGATTAAGAGCCAGGTGAAAGGTGCCTCCTGGGCTGGCGTCTTGCAGTGGAGCTGCGAGCCTCTCCCAGGCGGGCCTCGCTCATTCACTGAACAAAAATTCGTCCTTGGCACCAGCTAAAATGTTGGCATGGTGTTGCATTCAATCATGCATTCCTATTTTTTAACTATTTTTATTAAATCCATTAAGCCAACCAATTGCCAGAATTACTAGATTAAAATGTGTAATATACAATTAGAGCAAATGTCAAGAAATGCAAAACCTAGGCAGGATTCCTCACAAATATTCCACGATTGTGAGTCACTCTTTAGTAGATCTTTCTTTTCCTCCAAAGGAAGACCACACTTCAGAAGAAGAGAATTTTACAGTCAATTTATATAATATAAATATGTAAATTTGCCACCTTCTGAGGACATATATAAACACATAACTGGTCTCTTTATCAATGCCTCTAAGAAATAATTCCTCCAGAATAGGCAGAATTAGCCTTATAGCAAAGTCAGTTTTAAAAGAAGACATGCCACTATTTATGGATTATAACTTATTAATTATATTTTATATAAATAGAAATGCTTTCAATATCAAGATTACAAGTCAAGTATATGCTGAGTCTCTCCTCATCTGTATATCAAATCCTGAAAGGATAGGGGAAAAAAATAGCAAACGTGAGGAGAGAAACAAGGAGCAGGGATTCTCAGAGTTTGCCCACATGAGGAACCCCGAGAGACCAGAGGAAAGATGCAGGGCCGCTCCAACGCTGGTCCAGAGCGCTCGGGAGCAAGCAACCACAGGGGGACCTCCACGCCCAGAGGTGAGGACAGCAGGGCGGGCACCCGAGGGGACACCAACCAGGTGTGCGCTGGGGCCCCCAGCAGAAGCAGCTGGGCTGTCCACCTCCTCCTGGCCCGCCCACCTCCTCCTGGCCCTCATCCAGGCAGGCAGAGCAGGGACGAGGCAGAACTGGGGTTGGGGGCAGAAGTGGAGAAAGCAGATACAGAGGCCCCTCTCAGCAGCATGACCTGCCCACCACCTGCCCCCCGACCACTGAGGCTGACCTAGGAATCAAGCCCAGAAGAAAAGTCTTCGACATTTCCCTGAGCAGGCTGTACACGGGAAGGTGTCTGCACAGGAATGTCTACTGCAGACACGAGCAGAGCTGATGCCTGAGGAAGCAGAGCTGGTGGCGCTACCTGAGGAGAACATTAACACAGCAGGATACATGGCGTCCAAACCAAGAAGGCGGAGTGAGGAAAGAGAACCAAACAGGAGCACTGAAAATTGAGAGCATAACTGTTGAAATTTAAAAATTCAATCTATGTTTTGAATTTTAGAGTGGACACAACGACAGTGTGAATAATGAGCCATGAAAGGAGGCTGAGGGATTTTTCCAGAATGTCTGAAATCTAGATAGTATAAAAGTTAAAAGACATGAAAGGGAGATGAGACGCATGTTCACGCAGGCTCTCCAAGGAAACAATGGAGAAATTACAGAGAAAGCATTATATGAAGAAACAATTCTTGAGAATTTCCTGACAATAAGTTAGTTCTTAGTGCCTATCAAATGCTAAGCAGTATAAATAGGTTTCACTTACCCCTTGATGCTCTGGAGAGAAGTATCAGAACACGAAATATAAGAGAAATCCTCAAAGCTACAGAAAAAATCCTATTTTCCACAAGAAGCAAAAATCATCTACAATCAGATTACTATCATTCCTGGATACATGAAGGAAAATGGAGTAATGTTTTCAAAGCGCTGAAGGACGAGAATTTTGAACCTGGAATTGTGAATCTAGCCAACCTATCATCCAATGAAGGTTAAGAAAAAAAATCTTTCAGACTCACTAGGAATCAGAAGGCTACTCCCCACAGGCTCTTTTTCATGAACTGCTAGAGAATGCGCTCAAATAAGAAGAAAAATTAATCCAACAGAAGCAATGAGATATAAAGTTTTATTAATAAATAAATTAATAAAATGCATCAGTACCTAAATATGTTATCTTTAAAAACTTTAAAAAATACTTCTAGCACAAAATAAAATATTTACAAACTTTTAAAAACAATAATCTGAAACTAAAATCCCAGACGGTGAACAGGGCAGTAACAGATTGATGCATGTGGAGGGAATTATGATTATGCTAATTTTCTTATTTTCCCTCTGGGGAGAATTTAAATACTTATTACTTTAGAAATTTTTAGAAAAAAACTACGTATTTGTTTTAATAATATAAAGGTAAAAACTAAAAGAATAGAAGTACTCTATGACTTTAAAACCTACAGAAGAATAAAATTAAAAAGGAAACTAGATCAATATACAAAAAGGAGAGAAAAAACAAAGAAAAAAGTAAAGAAAAAACATAGTAGATAGAAGATATTATAAGATGGCTGAATTAAGCACAAATATTTCTGAAATCATAAAAACTGTAAACTGGATCAATCAGTCAGTTAAGGAACATGCCTCACTGTAAATAAGAAAAAAGCAAGCTAGATATATACATTTATTATAACAAGCTCAAACAAAAGCAAAAAAGAGAAAATAAAGGAATAGGAAATATTACCAAAATGGAATCCGGACAGCACTATTAATACCAGGCAAAATAGAATTTAAGATGAAAAGCATTAAAAAGTACAAAAAGGAGTATTTCTGAAAGATTGAAGGAAGATACACCCAGAAGATAGGATTGTGAGCATGTTGGCAGGTAGCGTTGAAATCCGCCCAGCAAGACCTGAACTAACGACCGGATTCCTGACGATCACGGTCGTGGGAGCGGGGTGGGGGTTGGGTGCGGTCCACAGACTTCTCGGGAGCCGAGAGATGAACCAGGGAAATACGGGAGGAGGTCAGCGGTTTGAACCACTTGACTGATCAGCTTGATGTACTAACTGACACCTACGCGGAGAGACACAGAGCACGACGCCCCAGAACACAGGCATAAGAATCCCTGTGGAGGGCGCTGCGCACGAGTGATCACAGAGGGCATCCGGGACGTACCCCACGCAGTCCACGTTATAAATACCACGTGCTCTGACCTCCACCGCTGACTTTGGGAATCAACAGCAAAAAGACATCTTCAAATGCTACTCATCTCGAAATGTGAGGCCACGGGTCGGAGTGGAAAGTTCACGCCCCTGGGTGGTTCCCGGTGCTGAGATGGGCGTGGAGTGCAGCGCGCCCACCTGGGTCAGTCCCGGTGGAGGAGGAGGGTAGGGGCAGTAGACCCTGCAGAGCTGGGCCGGCCACACACTCAGGAGTCCGCCCGCCCCCGTGTCCAAGGGAGGCTCGAGAGCTCCTGAAGTGCTGAGAGCACAGCCTGAGGGGAGGGTCTGGGCGGCGTCTCCCCAGGCCCACCAGAACCCACAGGCCCAGGAAAGCACGGGAGCAGGTGGCACTGGCCCCTCGCTCAGCCTGCGGCCCCTCGGGGATCCCTCTTCACCACGTGCCTGAGGCAGAGAGAGACGCAGCCTGGGGCGTGCAGACGGCTCTGGTGAGACGCCCCTCTGCGTGGGAGAGAAGACCCCTCTTGCCGGATGTAAGAAGAGCCTCCGGGTGGTGTCAGCTTCACCTGAGGCCATGCCCTTCTTGGGCAGCCCAAACCCAGTGACTGGGGGGGGACAACGGCTTGGCCATTTCAGCCCCCCAGAGAGCAGCTTTCCCATGGCGTAGACCCCGGTGGCCTTGGGTCCAGCCCTGCTTCTCTCCTTCTTCCTCAGGTGTTAACCCCTAATAAACAGCCTGCACCCCAAACATCATGGTATTTGTTTCTGGATGCCCTGCGACACCCCAGGGGGGACCACTGACCGTGCAGGTGCTGGCTGAGAGCCAGCGCGGAGGGCGTCCTGCCTGAGGGGAGCCAGACACCAGCTGTGACCCTGTGTCCAGCTGCAGAAGCAAGGACTGCGGTGAATATGGTTATTTCCTCCTCACTCTGATACAAATTTGTCTCCATACATATTTGCCATTTTCTCCTTTCTTTCCCCCATTTCTCACTATGCAGTGTAAGTGGCGTTAATAGTGATTAAGGAGACATCTCAATGCTCAAGTCGCAGGCTGTCAAAGGGGAGCATGGCCCTGAAGAGGAAGGAAGGTCACCCAGATCGACCTTCGGGTGCTGTGCCCTCCCTGGGGGAGAGGGTCGGCATGCTTATGGTCGAACCTTCCTGATTTGGAAGGTAAATATAGTCCAAGAGGTCTGTGTGGTTGCTGGGTCCACACTGAGTGGACTTTGGTGGTTTGCACTGGGTCGGCTGGGAGCTGGCAAAAAGGAACTTGCAGGAGCTGTGAAGGCAGAAGAGGAGCAGCCGCCGTGGCCCTGAGGGTCGTCGGGTCAGAGGCGGAGATGGACAGAGCAGGGGGGCCGGAGGCTCCAGCTGTCCTCACCCTTCCTCTCAGCGTCCAGCAACTCTTCCCAGCCGCTAACCCCAAGCCCAGCGCCGGATGTTTGGCTGCGCACCGCACGGAAGCACAGCCTCCTCGGGTCTCCCTGGGTGTCCCCTTGATCCACAGTGGCCGGACACGCTCAGCTTCTCAGACCAACAGGTTGTGGCATCCTCTGATCCCCTTTTCCCTTCTAGACTGGTTCCCTCAGCTCTGCCACAGTCCCCACAACACATGCCTCATCCAAGGACACTGATTAGCGACCTGCTCCTCTCACGGAACCCATACTGAGGCACCAACACATAATTATTGATTTTCGAGATTGGATGGCACTGTGCTAGGTGCTGGGTACTCACAGCCCAGCTAGATGATATATCTATCCTTATTACGTCATATAATAAATTGTCATTTATTATGTCCATGGTCCAAAGCATCTGCCGTTATTACTTCTACGAAGCACTCCTTTTGCTATTACTCGAATTGTCCACATATTACTGTTGCCATATCTTTAAAAAGTTACTCAAAGTGTTGGTGAGGAGGTAGAGAAGCTGAAACTCTCACTCACCACCGTGACAGTGTAAATTGGTACAACCCTGTGGAACCACTTGGTAGTATCCATGGAAACAAAGCCTTTAGTAGGTGCCTATCTGATGATCCAGCAATTCTGCCCTGAGGTATAGACCCATCAAACAGCATGTTCGCGGCAGTGCTATTTTAATAGCCCAAAGCTGGGAACCACACAAATGCTCATCGTTAGTAGAGGGATAATTTGTGGTTTATCTTCAGCAGTAAGAATCTACAACGGCAGGCACCAACAAGCATAAATCTCACATAGTGTGAGGGAAAGAAACCAGATACACAAAATACGTATTGTCTGATTCCAGTCATACAAAGTTCAAAATCAGGAAAAGCTAATCTAAAGGTTAGCAGTCAGGTTATTCAAGGTTGAGGGGGAAGGACATAGTGACAAAGTGGAGAAGGAACAGGCTCCTGGAAGCCGGCCGCTGATGATCATCCCACTGTGCTCATTGTAGAACTTCACTGGGTTTGCACCTAAGATGTGTGTATTTTTCACCTCAAAACAAGTGTTTTTCCCCTCAGAGTTACTCTGCTTTATCCTTATTTCATTTTATTTCTGTATTTCTCTTCATGTCCTAAAAATATATGAGCTACATGTGCCTTATCATCCTTCTAATAGTGTTTAGTCATAACGGGCAAGTACATCTGTGCGATTCTCTTTGTATCTTTCAGGCCAAAGGACATTGTGCTCTCAGGTTCTTGATAGAGGTCTTTCGATGATGGTGGTGATGATATGATGGTGATGATGGTAATGATGCTGATGGTGATGGTGGTGATGGTGGTGGTGGTAATGATGATATTTATCTCAGAACATGTGACAAAAACAAATGGATGATATTAATGCTTGAATTATTAGATAAAAGATATAATTAAAATCAAAATATTAGTATTTTATGCCATGTTCCCAGTCCCAGATGGATTTCTGGAGTACGATTCACAGAAGTGACCCACGGTGGACCGTGGCGCTCTCTTGGACACCGCAGCACGCCCCCTTCCTGCTCCCAGTGCCTGTTTGTCAGCGTCTTTCTGACTGAGGATCAGAAAGGGCTTTAGATCCCGCCACCCTCTTGTAAGTACATGAGACCTTGTCCCTGGGGGTGGCTCTGTCAGATACAAACATGCACCCACTTCAACAGCCAAGGAACGCCCCCCTCATTTCCATCTCCTACTTGGTCATCCAGAGGCCTGGGGAAGAAAGGAGAGGACAAGACCAGAGTGACAGCCCCGAAAGCCCCACTGCTGCCAGCACTTCCCAGCAAAGCAACAGGCCCCATTGTGCGACTGGGCTCATTTACATGAGGAAGTGCTGCAGGTTTGTCTGCAGTAAGCAGAGGGGCGTAATCAGGGCCAGACAGCAAGGCCGTGGCTGTGGTGACCGCCTGCTGGAGCCACGTGAGGGGCCGCTGGCCCCGGGACTGCAGATGGGGGTCTGCCGCCACCTTCCTGAGCCTGGGCGTTGTCATGGCTCTGGTGAACTTCTCCACCGGTGTTTTTTGTCTTTGTCTGTGGCAGAGATGCCACCAGTAGCTAGAGCGTGTGGCAAACAGGAGGGGACTTATTCTCACTTCCAGAACTTACTGTGGCCGGGACAGTGGGCAACTCACCCCTTCTCTCCAGGTCTTCGTCTTCCTCTCTCAACCAGAAAAGTTAAATAATTAATGACTTTTTCTCCAATAATCATGGAGTATCTCAGGGATGTCTATGGTGTATCTATGCTTTTCAGAAGTTCAGGAAAGGTAATTGCCATTACTCGCCTGCAGCAAATAAGGGGAAATAAGTGTATCACCCCCTTTAAAATAGACCCCAGTCAGTCGTCAGAGCACTTTCTCCAGGAAGCCTTTGCCGATGCCCATCCCCCCTCCCTGCAGGCTGAGCCCACGCCTCCCCCTCGCTCAGGGGGACGCAGCGCGGGAACCACGCTCGGCCCCACACACGCTCTGTCCACGTGCGCACGGCCCGCGGGCGCTGCTCTCGGGAGAACAATGCATTTGTGCAAAACAATGACTCGGGGAGTCTCAGGGCCCCAGGAACACCAACACGCCTGGGGAGCTCAGACCACACGACGGCTCCGTAGTCTCAGGCGTCTTATCATCTCGTTGTCACCAGCGGGCAGGCAGGGCTCGGCCCAAGGAGCAGCGGACCCGGTGGCTTCTCTCACCAGCCCGGTGCCCTCGTGGCCCCAGCTCAGCAGTGAGCCCGGGAGCCTGGGCCACCGACCGACCTCACCACCCAGAGCCTCCTGGGCCAGTCTTCTCTTTCTGGGAAAATGGCAGCAGCCACCTGAGGCTCTGGGGAGACGTGAAGAGCTCGGGGAAGCACCGATCCAGGAGCCTGAGGACCCGCCGCCAACTCACTGCCCAGCCAGAGCCCAGGACGCGGCGAGCAGCTGCGCGCGCCATGGACACGGGCCGCGCCAGGCGCCGAAGCCACTGTCACGGCCGTGTTAAGTCCTCGCAGGACAGCAGCGCGCCAGGCCCGCCTGAGAGCCGGGGGTCCTTCCCAAGCGCTCAGACCGTGAACTGACCTGAACTCCAAGGCTGGGCCCCAGGCGGACCCCCGGTCGGGCGCAGGAGCAGGGATGAGCACCCGTGGGAAGGGCCGAGACGTCGTCACCACAACAGAGGGCAGGTGACTGGCAGCCCTGCCCCCTGTGGGACGTGGTGGCCGCAGGCAGCCTCACGGGACACAGAGAGGGTGGCACCGGGGCCGCTCTCTTATTGCGGGAATGTCTGAGGACAGTCCCCCAGCGTTTCGTCTCTGCTGTCTGGGTCTGAACATCCCGAGAGAGAAGGGCCTCCCGTGACAAGCGTTTCCTGTCTGTTCTAGGCGCCTCCTGGGTCTTCACGGGCGGGAGACGCACTCCCGCCCCTCAGCTCTCCCGGGCCCGCTCCCCACGTGCCCCCCTTACCTGTGTTCTCGCCTCCGCAGCGCCCGAGCTTGAGGCCTGTGTGTGATTTATCTTTCACGCGGCCCTCAGCACATGGCAGGTGTTGGGTGAGTGAGGACAGAGCTGAGTGGCTGGAGGGGGACCCAGGATCTGACCTTTACATTAGAACCAACACGCACATGGCCCTAACTCCAAATCCTCTCTACCGCGAAGGTCTTGACCTTGTTCCCCGGAAGCCACAGTCTCCTCCTACTTCCTCAAGAGCCAGCACGGCGAGGAAGCTGCCCCGCGGCGACCTGGGACACCCGTTCTCAAAGCGGCCAGAGGAGGTTAGAGGGACGGAGGGACGCAGACCGTCACATGGGCAGCAGCCCATCCCCTTGGCCTTGCAGCCCCCATGGGGTGCCGCCCAGCTTCGCCCACCCGGTGCCTGCAGCTCCCGGCCCCGCAGGATCTTCACCGACCTCAGCCCCGTCAGTGTCCAAGGCCGCCCGCCCAGGAGCAGGTCCGCCGTCATCTCACCCGCCTCACTCCTCTTCCCCGCTCACTCTCACATTCCTGAGGGCCCCTCCCACCTCCTTTCTGAGGCCCTGAATCGTCCTTCCTTCAAAGCCCAGCACAGCCGGGCTTGGCTCTGGACTCAGCGTCAGGTGGAGACCTTCGGGGTTGGCGATGAGGCCGCCTGTCCAGCTGTGGTCCCGGGGCTACCGGAAGCCACTGTGCCATCAGCTGCCTCCTGGGTCATGCCTGGAAGGGCCTGAGCGCACTCTCTGGGGATCCGTCTCCCCTATCTTGCAGCGATGCAGAGGGGAAGCACCCCCTCCCGGGAATCCTCACTGGAGGCTTGGTTGTGGCCGTTCAGACGTGCCAACCCAGCTCCCATTAGGAGAGGCAGCACCGCTGCAGCTGGGACACCGAGCCCTGCCCTGTTGGTCCTGCCCGGCCACACCCTGGGGGCAGGTTGCTTCTGAGCTGCACCTGTGGCCACAGGCCCCACAGGTCAAGTGGAGCCCAGCAGGGCAGAGACCCCCCTCCTGCCCTCCGCACGAGCTGCCCGTCCTCCACGGCCGGGTGGGGGGTACGCCAGCCAGCTCAGGGTGCCCTCCTCCACCCCCTGGGGAGCTGGGAGCATCGAAGTCCCCAGGTGGGAAGTGCAGACACAGGGGACCGCGGAGCACCCAAGGGTCGCGAGGACCTTGTGGGGAGGAGGACTCGCGAGCCAGAGGGAGGCCCACCAAGGCTGCTGCCCAGACCGCAGCCCACAGCATAACTCACCGGGGACCTCGGGCTGAACCCAACCACGTGCCTGAGTGTGAAGGCCCAGCTTTATCATTAAGCCGCCCGGCCTACTGGAAAATCTCTCCTGTGTTAATGCTGAGGAAAACCAAAACCAGCTTGCCCCGGGAGCCAGGCCAGCACCCGAGCAGACCACCCGCCCCACACCGGGCAGGACAGCAGCCACTCCACCGACGGCAGTTCCGGGCAGGCAGCCTCGTTTACAAAGGATGCAGATGACCTGAGCTCCGCCCAGCCAGAGAACACACCCGGACGCACCTAGGTAACAGTGAGACCTGCACCCCAGGTGGGGTGAGCAGGAAACCTGACCCTCCAGCCCAGCCCTGAAAGTGAGTCAGGACCCCTGGCTGGTTTCCTGGCCTCTGTGAGCAAATGCTCGGGTCCACATTCCAGAAAATTCCCACGTGTTTGCACGTACGTCGTATGTAGACAGGTTCCAGAAGCAGTGGTGGGCCCGCTGACCTCCAGGACTTGGTCTGTCTGGAGAGGCAGGGAGCCCCCAGGTATGCAGGAAGCACACTGACTTCGGGGGGGGGGGCACACAGAATCAGGACACCGGCGGGGGGTTTCCAGGGAGACTGGAGACTGCTGGGCGGGGGCCGACCAGGGTGACCTGGGGGCAGAGAGATGCAAGTTGCGCCCGCCCGCCACCAGGCGCAGAGAGATGCGCGGATGCTGTTGAGTGAGCTCTGAAGAAGCAGACCGACCACAAAACGTGTTTGGCCCTGAAGGCAGAGTTCCAAAGTTGACTCAGGGCTGAGAATACAGATTAAAAAGAGACACCATACCTGGAACCTACTAAGATTTAAAAAGCAATAATTTTACTCTATCTTCTCCCATTTTAACTTGAGAACCATAGATTCAGCTCTGCAGATCTCAGCACCTCCGAACCGTGAGGACTAAGTCCTGACTCTCTGTCCTTGGTGCACCCCTTCTCAGTCTCCCACGTGTGCCCACAGCCTTGGGGTCCCTCCTGTTCCCGCAAACTGACCACGTTCTCTGAAGGTCCCCCTCCAGTACACAACCAGCCTGAGAAGACTGCGGCACAAGAGTAACTGCTCCGCATTTTCTTACTAAAAAACAGGAGAGAAAGATACATAAAACCAATCAACTGGAATGTTTCACAGGCCTTATGCAATTTCAGTGGCATCTCATGCAGAATGCTCCAATTTGGGGCCTTTTGCTAAATTCTGCTCAGCATGAAGGAAAATCATTTCTCACTTGTTAATTCTTTGTCATTTACATTCTAGTTCTTCGTACCCCTCCCCCACCCCCCCAAACATTACGAACTTGCCTTTTTCTTATAGGCAAAAGATTTAAAAAAATACTACTTTGTGACTTCTTTAAAAGTCCCTCTTGCCTGGAAAATATCTTCTCAACAATGTTGCAAACCTGCATGAGGCCGTCCTGCTTCAGCAGGACAAACTCCCCGACATATGCCTCACTGCGCCCACCCTACAGGGCCAGCTTCCACGCTGGTGTCACCACTTGTCCCAAACACACAAGCCCACTGCTCACAAAAGGGTCTGTAGGTCACACACAAGGCCATGAAGTAATTAAAGAGCAAGCCTCTGGGTGGCCTGACCCTGGGGGGACGGGGAGTCACCCACAAACCGTGAGTGTGAAGAAAGAGGAAGTCTTGTCCAATGACACTGACTTCAGACATTTTCTCACCAAAAGTCCCAGAGAGCTGTACCCCACCCCTCCTCCCAACCCTGGCACGGGGAGACCCAGCGCAGGTGTTCCGGGCAGCTGCTCCAGGTGCTGGCCCATGACGGGTTCACGCATTGGTTGTGGAGCAGGGCAGGGAGCTGCAGAGCCAGGCTGACAGGGCGTGTGTGCCTTTACCTGAACTCAGCAACTGTGGGGACTGCAGTCTCCGGGATTTTAATATCACTTATGATGTCAGTGGCCATTGTGGACCATGAACCGGCATATGGGGTGGGGGATCGACATCACAGAGCCAGCTGACCTGGGCAAGTCCTGGCCAGACATCTGCCACACCCGGGCCCTGGTGAAGAGAGATGGTGTTAACACAGAGCCACATGTGGACTCGTTCCTTGTAAGTGCTTGATGTGTGTATACCTGCGCTTCAGTTATTGAGTGATCTGTACACAACTTGTTAGTAGATGATTTGGTTGTTCTCAACTGCATTTACAGAACTCCTTCACAAGAGAAGCCTCTTCAAGTCCCTCTTTAGGGCCTCGGCCCCACTGTGGTCAGGAATCTCTCTAGGGTGTCCTCACAGACAACACAGAGCAGGAAGCGTCTCTCTGCCGGCCCATGTTCTGCAGAGAGAACAAACCAGGAATGAAGAGGAGGAGAAAGAGGAGGAAAAGAAACACTAATCAAAGAAATGAGAGTTGAAAACCTCTCAAATTTAGCAAGAGACATAAACCTACAGATTCTGAAGATGAGCAAACCCAAACAGGATAAATTTAAAATCCATATCAAAACACCTCATAATTAAACTTCTGAAAACTAAAGACACAGAAAAAAAAAAAAAAAAAGTCCTGATGTCTGCCAGAGAAAAACTGGCATCCTACCTTTAGGGGAAAAACAGTTGAAATAATAGCATATTTCTCATCTGAAATCATGGAGGCTGGAAGGAAGTGGCCTAATATTTTATGTGTTTTAAAAGAAAATAACTGTCAATTCAGAATCCTATATAATTCAGAAAATGTCCTTTAAGAATGAAGGGGAAATCAAGGCATTCTCAGAAGAAGAAAAACTAAGAGAAGTAGACCTATCCTAAAATAATGACTAAAGTAATTTCTCTAAACAGAATGGAAATGATGAAAGAAGGAATTTGAGAACATCAGCAAGAAAGGAAGAACACAGTAAGTAAAAATACAGTAAAGTTTATACAGTAGGCTCTTATTGAGTTTTCTAAATTATGTTGGACAATTACAGCAAAAGTATACCACTCTCTGATATTGATCTAAATGTACATAAAAAAGATATTTAAAACACTGTATTATAAATAGAACAGACTAAAGGGACATAATAGGAGGAAAGGTTTCTAATCTTCACTCAAACTGGTAAAAGGACAACATGTGACATGTTAGTTATATATACTGTAATATCAAGAACAACCACTTAAAAAGCTGTACAAAGAGATAGACTAATGAACACTAAAGATAAATCAGAATGGAATTCTAAAAATGTTCAAGTGAACCACAGGAAGGCAAGAGAAAGAAAACATACAAATGAAAAGCAGAGAGAATAAAGAGGAAATAAAAAATAAAATGTCAGACTTAAGTCCTAATATATCAATAATTACATTAAATGTAAATGGTTTAAACATACCAATTAAAAGACAGAGGTTGGCAGAGTGGACTAAAAACTATGACCCAACTCTTTGCTATTTAAAAGAAGCACTCTTGAAAAATAACAATACGGGAAGACCGAAAACAAAAAGATGGAAAAATATATATCATGCAAACATTAATCAAAGGAAAGCAGGAGTGGTTATATTAATATAAGGTAGATTTCAGAGAAAGAAAATTACCAGAGACAGAGAGGGACACTATATAATAATAAAAAGTCAGTCCACCATAGCAATCCTAAATATGCATGAACCAAACTACAGAACTACCAAAATACATGAAGCAAAAACTGATAACCAAAAGAAGAAATGAACAAATACATAATCATAGTTGGAGACTTTAAAATCAACAATAGGTAAAACAACTAGGCATATAATCAGCAAAATTAGAGAACTCTGTGATACAATCAACCAACAGGATTCAACAGATAATTATAGAGCACTCCACCCAACAATAGCAGAAGATACACACTTTTCATGTGCCTATGGAATATACACTAGGATTCGCCATATCCCGAGTCATAAAAAAATACCTCAACAAATTGGAAATAAATGAAGGTATAAAGAGTGTGTTTTCAAACATAGTGGAATCAAACTAGAAATCAATCATAGAAAGATAACAAGAAAATTGCCAAACACTAATTGGAAACTAAGCAACATACTACTAAATAATCCATGAGTTAAAGAGGAATTCATGTTAAAGTCAAAAATTACACTGAACTAAAATGAAAATGCAATATGTCGAAATCTGTGGGGCACAGCTAAGGCAACATTGAGAGGGAAATTTATATCACTAAATCCATACAGTTCATACATTAGAAAAGAGGAAATGTCTCAAATCAATAGTCTAAGCTCCCAGCTCAAGAACCTAGAAAAAGAAGAGCAAAATAAGCCCAAAGTAAGCAGAAGGAAGGAAATAAGCAGAAATTAATAAAATTGAAAACAGAAAAACAATAGAGAAAATCAACAAAATTAAAAGTTGCTTTTATAGAAAGATCAATAAAATTGGCAAACTGCTAGCAAGACTGAAAAAGAAAGAAAAGTAGAAGACACAAATTATCAATAGCTGTAATAAAATATCAGAGAGGATATCACTACAAACCCTGAAGACATCAAAAGAATAATAAGAGAATACTATGAACAACTCTACACACATAAATTTGCTAATTTAGACAAAATAGACTAGTTCCTCCAAAACCACAATCTACCAAAACTCACCCAAGATGAAATAGATGATTTGAGTAACCCTTTAATTCTTAAGGATATTGAGTTTGTAATTTTAAAAGTTCCAGAGGAAGATATTTCTAGGCCCAGATGCTTTCACTGGAAAATTCCACCAAATGTTTAAAGAAGAATTAACACTGATTCTATACAATCTCTTCCAGAAATTAAAAGAGGAAGGAACACTCTAATTGATTTAATGAAACCAGTGTTACCCTGATACCGAAACCAGTCAAAGACAGTGCCAAAAAGGAAACAAACCAATATCCCTCATGACTGTAAATGCAAAAATCCTTAACAAATATTAGCTAATAAAGTTAGCTCTATAATATATAAAAAGAATTGTATACCATAACCAAGTGCGGTTTATATACACTTGAAATGCAAGGCTGGTTCAATATTTAAAATCAATCATGTAATCCACCATATTAACTGACTAAAGAAGAAAAACTGCACGACCATAGAAGCCGATGCAGAAAATTCATTTGACAAAATTCAACACCCACTTAAAATTTTTTTTATATCTCATAAAAATAGGAATAGAGTGGAACTTCCTGAACTAGATAAAGAGTGTCTATGAACTCCTACAGCAAACATCATATTTAATGGTGAGAAACTGATACTTTCCACTAAGATTGGTGACAAGGCAAAGATGTCTGTTCTTACCACTCTTATTCAACATAGTGCTGGATGTCCAACCAGTGCAATAAGGTAAGAAAAGGAGATAAAAGGCATACAGTTAGGAAAAGAGAAAATGAAATTGCAGATGACATGATTGTCTATGTAGAAAATTCCAAGGACTCTACAAAAAAAAAAAAAGTTCAACAAAGGATTTCAACAAAGTTGCAGGATATAAGACGAACATATGGAAATCAATTGTATTTCTTCTTGCTACTTATGAACACATGGACACAAATGTCAAATACAACAACATTTACTATTGTTCAAAAAACATGAAATTCTTAGGTATAAATCTAATAAAACAGAGGATTTGTATGTAGAACCCTACAAAACACTAATGAAAGAAATCAGAGAATATCTAAAGATGCAAACATCCAGTCCATGGCACTCTCGCACATGTGTTCCAGAAGGCCTGCAGGAAATGTTTAGAACAGCATCGATGGAACAGCAAAAGTACCAAAACAGCCAATGTCTGTAACCAGTAGAATGGGTTCATGAACTGTGGTATATGCAGAGCTGGTAAGTAAACTACAGTGATATGCGTCATGGCTGTGCATCTCAGAAACTTCATGTTAAGTAAAAGAAACAAGTCCCATAAGGACACTCAGAGTGAGAGTCCACTTGTATAAAGCCCAGACCCTGGCAGTACTAAACAACGTGTTGTGTGGAGATGCATAGATACATACACATGTTGTAAAACTATAAAGAAAATCAAGGCAACCTTTATAAAAATTCAGGATCATGATTGCCTCTAGCAGAAAGGAAGTGTGATGCGATTGGTTAGGGGCACACAGAGGTTTCAAACAGATTAATGAGGTTCTCGTTCTAAACTTAGGTGGAGGATACCCAGGTGTTCATTTTACTAATATTCTTTAAAATACACTTATATATTGCAAAGACTTTTGTATACTTTTTCGGTTTTCTATCACTCTTAGAAACATCTTTTATGCATGTGACTTTACACAGTGTATTTCATGCAACAGAGTATATCAAAAACATTCTTTTTCTTCTTGGTAAGTGTTTTTGTGTGTACACATAGCATAATGTGTACCATCTTAACCATTTTTAAATGTACATTTCAGTGGTATTAAATATATTCACATTTTTGTTCAACCATCACCACCATATATCCCCATAACTCTGAAAAAGAGTTTTCACTCTGAACAAAACTTTTTCATCTTGTAAAATTGTAAGTCTATACTCATTAAACAGTAACTCCCCATTCTCCCCTCCTCTGGCCCCTGGCAACCACCATTCTACTTTCTGTCTCTATGATTTTGACTACTCTAAGTATCTCATAGGAGTGGAGTCATATAGCATCTGTCCTCCTGTGAATGGCTTATTTCATTTCGAATAGTGTCCTCAAGCTTCACTCATGTTGTAGCATATTGCAAAATTTCCTTCTTTTTAAGGCTGAATAATCTTCCATTGTATGTATAGAACACATTTTGCTTACTCATTCATCCACTGATGGACACTTGATTGTTTCTATGCTGTTTTAAATAACGCTGCTATGAATATGGATGTGCAAATATCTCTTCAAGACCCTGTTCCAATTCTTTTGAGTATATACCCAAAAGTGGAATTGCTGGATCATATAATAATTCTACTTTTAATTTTTTGAGAAACCACGATACTGTTCTCCACAGTGACTGTTCCATTTTATATTCCCACCAGCCATGTACCAGTGTTCCAATTTCTCCACATCCTTGCCAACACTTGTATTTCCTTTTGTGTTTATGCTAGAGTTATTTTCTTTGTGGTTACCACAGGGATTTCATTTAACAACCTAAAGTTATATACATTGTGTGCCCCAAAACATAATCATTCTTTTAAATGCATTAGGCTCTTAAATTATGTAAAAAATAAGATTTGGAGTTACAAACAAAAGTTATAGTAATATTAGCTTTTACACTAATAATTGGTTTTCTTTAAATGTATTAGTCTCTTACATCACTGTAGAAAACAAAAAGTGCAATTACAAGCCATTGTTTCAATAATATTAGCTTTTATAATTGCCCATATATTTACCTTTATTAAGACCTTTATTTCTCCATAGAGCTTTGAGGTCTGGTCTAGCATCCTTTTGTATCACCCTGCAGGATTCCCTTGAGCATTTCTTGCACAGCATGTGTAGTGGTAACAAGCTCCCTCAGCTTTTGTTTACCTGAGAATGTCTTAATTTCTCCTCACTTTTGAAGGACAGTTTTGCCAGATACAGGATTCTTGGCTGACAGGTTTTTTTTTCTTTCAGCACTTTGAATATACCTGCCCATCATCTCTGGTCTCCAAAGTTTTGGTGAAAAATATGATGATTATCTTACTGAGGATCCCTTGTGTGTGATGATTCACTTCTCTCTTGCTGTTTCCTAGATTCTGGCTTTGTCTTTGTCTTTTGAAAGTTTCATTATAAGATGTCTCAGTGTGGGTCTCTTTGAGTTCATCTTACTTGAAATTCATTGACCTTCTTGGATGCTTATATTCATGTCTTCCATCAAATTTGGGAAGTTAGCCGTTATTTCTCTTTGCCCCTTTCTCTCTCCCACAAGTCCCTTAGGCCTGTTAGCCTTTCTTCAATCTTTTTTCTTTCTGTTCCTCTCTTTATTGATATTTCCATTTTGTTAACACATTGTTTTCTTGACTTTATCCACATCTTTTTTTAGTTCTTTGAGCATATTTAACAGTTGTTTTAAAGTCTTTGTCTAATATATCTGCTATTAGGTCTTTTTCAGGGACACTTTCTGCTGAATTTTTTTTCTTTGAATGGGCCATACTTTTCTTTTTCTTTGTATGTCTTTTGTTTTTTAATTGAACACTGGACATTTCAATTTAACCATGTGGTAACTCTGGGGCTTCCCTGGTGGCACAGTGGTTAAGAATCCACCTGCCAATGCAGGGGACACGGGTTCGAGCCCTGGTCCAGGAAGATCCCACATGCCACAGAGCAACTAAGCCCATGCACCACAACTACTGAGCCTGCGCTCTAGAGCCCGTGAACCACAACTACGGAAGTCCACACGCCTAGAGCCTGTGCTCTGCAACAAGAGAAGCCGCCGCAATGAGAAGCCTGCACACAGCAAGGAAGAGTAGCCCCCGCTCACTGCAACTGGAGAAAGCCCACGCGCAGCAACGAAGACCCACCACAGCCAAAAATAATAATAATAATAATGTGGTAACTCTGGAAATCAGGCTTTCCCCTTTCCCCAAAGTTTGCTGGATTTTGTTACTGTTTTTGTTTATTGTTTTTGCTTCTCCTATTGTTGTATGCTGTCTCTGTGCTAAGGACCAGCCTAAGGCATAAACTTAATGCCTTCTTATGTTTCTTCTGAACCTTTCCCCAGGCATTTATGGGCACTTTCTATTTTTCCCTGTATATGCAGTCATTTTTTAATGTCCTGGTCTTCTAATGTCAGGCTCCCAAAAGAGGGAAAAGCAAAAAATAAAGGGGGAAAACAGGAGTGGGCCTTTTAAATCCCCTGGCAGTCACTTCAGCCTGAGGGGGAGGGGTTGCAATAATGGGGGAGGTGCTACGACCATAGCTGTGCTCCTCCTTGTCTGCACCTCTGTAACCAGAAGCAGTAATCAGTGATCAGAGCACAAATCCCAGTATTTGTAGGACAGGATCCTTTTTGCCCACCCCGGCTCCCACAGTCTATGCGCACAGCTGTCTGCCAGGGGCTGGGGGTGGCTGGTAGGTGTCTGCTCCTGTGGTAAGAGCTGACATTGACCAAAATGGACCACAATTTATGATCCAAGCTTTCAACAGACCCCAGAGTTCCAAGACGGTTACATCAGACAGACTCTGCCAGTGCCACTGTTATCCGGGTGGGAAGACAGAAGATTTCTGCTGTGTCCTACTCTGCCATCTTCCCAGAATCCTCTGAAAACACAGTCTTTTAGTGAAATAACACTGTATTCACTCATATGTACAACTAGTATTCTTAGAAACATCTTTTGCACCTGTTCTTTTACAGAGAACATTAAATACAGCACATGAAGTGAACACATTCTTTCACTGAAATAACACCATCCAGGTGCAATAAAATCCTTCCACCCTTAGAAAAATATTTTTCTTGCTGTTGCTCAATGGGTATAACATCTCTGTCATGCAAGATGAATACGTTCTATGGATCTGCTCTAAACATAGTACCTAAGTTAATAATGTAGTCTGTGCACTTTCAAATATGTTAAGAGGATAGATCTCATGTTAAGTGTTCTTACCACACACACAGAAAAAACCCACAAGGAAAGTTTTAGTAAAAGAAATAGTGCAGCACACGGTGGAGCAACGCCTCAAAATTCTGAGGGAAATAAAGTGTGAAGTTTAATGCCATAGGCTTAGCCCCAGCAAGGTCATACATTCTCAA
The DNA here is from genome assembly GCF_028564815.1 of Eubalaena glacialis. Classification (NCBI taxonomy): domain Eukaryota; kingdom Metazoa; phylum Chordata; class Mammalia; order Artiodactyla; family Balaenidae; genus Eubalaena; species Eubalaena glacialis. The sequence continues at coordinate 278,245 of NC_083727.1, read as the reverse complement.
GTCTGTATGAATTCAGGGGATTCAGTAGATTTTCAGTAGACTGAAAAATCTACTTAATGGTGAAATTTAGTCAAACAAGAAAAAAAAAAAATTAATAACTCAAAAATGCAATCTTTGAAAAAGTCACTAGACGAAATAAAACTCTAATTTGAATGCAGTCAAAGAGAATATTTGATATTTGGATGATATCATTGAAGCATTCACCCAAAACTCAACATTGAGTGACAGTCTTTTATATAAAAGAACAATTCAAAAATAAGGACAAATTTTAATGTCTCATAGACATTCTAAAAGGAAAAAAGGAATAAGAGTAACAGAGAGACAGCATTTGAAAAGAATCTTCTAGAACAGAAGAAAGATATTTGTCCTCGGAACAAATGTGCACTTCATACACTGAACAGGGTAATTAGTGATAATCCACACCGAAACACAATATAAGGTCACTATAACATCAAAGGCAAAAAGAACATCTTAAAATCTTCCAAAGAGAAAGGCATATTACCACAGAGGAACTACTTATACCAGACTTCTCATCAGCCAGAATAAATGAGAAATGGTAATGGAATAACATCTAAAACATGCTTAGAGAAAATATCTGTCAGCTGGAAGATTTATACCTATCGCTTAAGAATCAGGGCAAAATAAAGACATTTTAGACCTTCAAAGACAAGGAACTGAGCAACCACAGATCCTCACTAAAAAGAAGTTAAAGGAGTTCTTCAGCCAAATGATAACTAAACTTAGAGGGAACACACAGGATATAAGAAACAACTAAACGCAGGAGATTGATTTTTAAATCATTTATTTATGTTTTTAAAAAATATTTTATAAAATAGCTTTTTTGTTTCAAAAAAATAAATACCCAAATAATAACAATTTGGAAGGAGGGATCAGTGATAATTACAACTTGTTATTTGGGAGAAAAGGAGAGACATACTGAATAAATTTCTATAAATAAATTCATCAGAAAGACAAAGGCTAAAAGGAACTAGTTACGTTTTTGATTTAAGAAGATAGAAAGAGAATAGAGTGAACCTAAGGAAAGTAGAAGGAAGGAAACATTAAAGAACATAAAGTAACAAAATTGAAAATAAGTGATCTGTAAGACAAGAATGACATTAAGTTGTTCTTCGCAGAACTACAGATAAGAGCCTAGCAAGACTAGGCCAAGAAAAAAAAGACACAGATTTACATACTTGGAATGAAAAGGGGAGGATAATTACAATATAGAAGACACTTTTCAAATTACAAGAGAATCCTATGAACAACTGTGTATTGATAAATTTTAGACCTCTATAAAATTAATAGTAATTTTAGCAATATAGATTGTCAAAAATTAAACCAAGATGAAATCAAAAGCTAAATGAACCTATAATCATTAAACAAAATAAAAATTCATTCAAAAGTCTACCTTTGCCAGAAGTTTCCAAGACACTTATCATTCCCTTGTTTTCGACTGGAAAATGTACTACATGAATGGAAGCTGAGGAAGGGGCCATCACTTCCTGTAGATGTGCCCGACCCATAACGCACGTGCAAAGCCCCTCAGCGGCCCCGTCTGGCCTGTCAGCACTGATCCCGAATGCACTGTCTGATGCAGGCTGATCTGAACACAAGACGGGAGTGTGGGAATCTTTTTGTTCACAACCTTCACCCTCTCCTGGGGCCATGTCACACAGGCTGGTCACGGTGCGGATTACCTAACTGTATTTCTGCAAACTTGGAGAAAGCCTCAGTCAGGTTTTGCTGCCATGGTGGTAACTGCTGTTTTCCTGGCATCCGTGCCCCAGAAGGCAAAGCACAGAGCAGATGCCAGCTCCCGGGGGAAAGGTTTGGGCTGCCGATGTGGACTCGTGCTAGGGTAGAGCCTGATGACCAGCCACCACCTCAGAGAAAGTCCCAGCAGCAGCGGGTTAGAACCCGCAAGCTCGCTCAGTCTGCTGTGGAGCCGCAGGCACGCGGACGGCTAGCGGGACCAACACACTGCTGAACACACATCTGGCGGATGGGAATGTCCTTTACGGACTTTTAAACTTTCTCCCTGGTGCACTAGAGTCTAATATCACACTCACCCAATGTGACCTCCGAGACAGATGACAATGGTACCAACGAAAAGATGGAACAACCCAAGACCCAGTTCACGAGGAGCCGCACAGACCCCAAGGGTGGGCTGGTCAAGCCAAGCTGCTCGGCAGGGGTTACGAGCATGGCCGTCGCCTTCCTGAAGCCCCTGGGGGAGCGGCTGGGGGCCTGGGGTGTGTGCTGAGCACGCCCGCGAGGCCCAGGGCAGTGACCTCTTCCACCTCCTTTCCTGGTTTCAGCCCAGGCCGCTCTGCGACCCCGTCTTCAGCCACCCCTGCCCGCTCGCCTCAACCTGCCCTCTCCCGAGCTACGGACAAGGAAGACGCCTGGTCCTGGAGGCATCCTTTACCTCATCTCACCCTGGGCTCTGCAGCTTCTTGTCCCACACCTTCAAAGCCCTCTTTGACCCACGCGTGGTCTCCTTCGCCAGCATCTCTCTAAAATACGCTACAGTGTTGCCAAATCTCCTCCTGCAGCGCCGGGAAGTGCGGCCTCCGCCTGAGCCTCCCGAAGCCAGGAGGCCCCCAATTCAGAAGAGCCCTGTCCTACCTGTGAAGACGGATGAAGCACCTGCAGGCAGGCATCCTCAAACAGAACAAGGGCAAAACCGTCTCTTAGACCAAAAAAAGAGATTGGGGAGATGGTTTAAACTATGGCTCTTTCCACCAGCTTAGGGCAAGACAAAATCAACTTTAAATTCCACTTGGCTCGGCTGTGCAGACTTGCGTCAGCCCAGATGGTAGCCACTAGCCATATATGCGTTCACATTTGAATTCATTAAAATTAAATAAGATTTAAAAAATCAGTTCCTCATCCTCACCAGCCACAGTTCAAATGCCCAGTGTCACATGTGACCAGTGGCTACTGCGTTGGACTGTCTAGAAATTTCTACTGGACAAAGCCAGCCTCAGGCATGAGCAGGGGAAGAACACGACGTTGGGAGCCCAGTGCCTCCTTCGCCCTTACAGGCACACGCACGGGAGGCAGTTGAAGGGCTGCAGCGATGCCGTTCGCATGGCCTCTGCACGAGTGGCTAATGGCACTTGCTGTGGGTTTTATGATTTTGGAGATAAGCTGATGGGACGGCAGGGCTCCCCATCCTGCCTTCCTGCTCCCAGGTCAAGAGGAAAACCCCGTCGCCTGTCCTGGGGCTGCCTGGGGAGCCCTGAGCTGAGTGGCCTCACGGGGCACAGTGCAAGGAGCAGAGGGCAGGCTGCCTGCGGGGCGCTGAGGCCCGGGCTGGGCTCACGGGGGGTTGGGGGCACTCACAGACTGGGGAGGCGGCAGGAACCCAGCGGGAGCGCATCCTGCGAGCACGCACTCTGTGGCGGAGGCCACGTGTCACGCAGCACAGCCCTGTGAGCTGGCTCTGGGACCGCTGCTGGCAGCAGCCTGATTCTACAACAAGGAAAGTGAATCGTGATGTTGAGAAGATCCTCATCTCAGGCTGTAAACATCCGGCAGTGGAGTCAGAATTGGTGACCCGGCAGCTCTGAGACACAAACTCATCTGGGATTTTAAAAATTTCAACCAAAGAAAGTCACTGCCTATTTATTTGGCTTTTTTGTGTGGCCGAGCTCTCAGCTAATGAGACAGGTTGGCAAGTCCCCCTTCTTGGGAGCAGCGGCTCTCCTGGGAGAGCTTGGAATTGGGAGATGGACTCAGATAACCCCTAATGCATCCCGCTCCCTAAGTCTCCCCTTGATTCCCTCCGGGGCCAGGAAACTAGCGTTCCTGACCTACATATTTTCAGGTAGACTCTATAGAGGTAGCTCCCGGTCTCCTTCCCAGACCCCGTTCTCCAGTTTCATCTGCCGGCCTCCCTCTCTTGTGTCCGAACAGGGGAGGGTTCAGCTTTCCCCGTGTGCGCCCTTCCCCCGGGGATGTCTGGTCCACACGCCGGTCCCTGGTGGCAGCTCTGGTCCTCGCTTCTGTAACAGGAGCTCAGTTGTTACCGACATCGGAATCAGACAGATCACTTTTTCCAGAGAATCTTGGGCCACAATGAAAACAAAGCAAAATAAACCCACATCATCGTCCATCTGGGTTTCCTTTGGCTTTTGTTCATGGTAGGAATGTGGAAACACTGAAATTCAGTCTCTCCCCTGGAGATGCGGGATTTCATTAACGTTTGGGGAAAATTGAGAGAGGGGCCAGTGCTAGCGACCTGACCACTCCAGGCATCGGGTCCCCAGAGGGCAGGCGAGGGCTGGTCCCTGTGATGCAGGGAAGGGGCTGTGCTCCTGCACACACCTCACGGGGTCATGGGTGTGAAGAGCCTGGACCCTGGGGAGAGTCCTGACCTTGTGCCCCCCAGAGACTCCATGGATCGGATGGCCCTTCGAATCCTGTGTGAGAGCCTCTCCTCACGACAGGGCCTGCAGTGTCCTGGCCTCAGGGTTCGGTCGCTGCGCAGGTCTGTGTTAGCGCCTAAGGGTAGATTTCCGCCTGAGCGGGAAAGTGCCAAGTGTGTGACCCACTCGCCAAGGACACCAAGGTGTCCTGGGTGCCCGGTGTGGGCGGGGGAACAGGGACAATTCTGCCCAGGGATGCAGGACACGGAGCAGAGCTGTGTCCTCCTAGCCGCTGGCTCAGTTACCTGCCCTGCCATTACTTTGTTTCAGGCTTGTAGTCATCTTCATTCCACCAGGAGGCTCAGTGCCAAAGAAAGGGCTTTGAACTGAAATGTTCTTGCCCTCACGAAATCTTGAAGCCTGTAATCTTAGGGAAAGAGCTCGGGGCTGATGTTTAGAACGGACTCTGGGTCCACGAGGACCATGGAGGGCTCAGTGCTCGGGTTCTAGAGCCAGACCATGTGGGTGTGAATCCCAGGTCTGCTGCACACAAGCTGGGTGACTGCGAGGATTTATTTAGCCTCTTCGAGCCTTGGTTACTCCTCTGCAGATGGATGTACTGGTCCCTCCTTCGTGGAGTTGCCGTGCAGACTGAACGAGCGCTGTCTGCAAGGGGTCTGGAGTGGCATGTGGCCCCTAAGGACGAGCGGGTGCCGGTGAAGCTCCCTTAGAACTTCCGGCCTTTGAAGCAAGACGCTGCTAGGCCCTTCCTCTTAGGGAACTAGCTGTGGGCGGCGTGTGGGCAGGGAAGGGGGGCCGTGTGGAAACCCCTCTGGCTGGGGAGGCTCAGGGCAGGTGGCGTTCCTGCAGGCTGACGGGGACACCTTATCACGGCTCCCTCGGGCTCCCGGAGCAGGGTCCTGGGGGGCGTGAGGGCGAACCTCCCGAGGCCCACAGTTTTCCACAGGCTCCAGCAGCGATCTGGAGGGCTGCTTGGGGAGAGGTGGAAAGCTGTGATGCCAGCTGTGTTGTTTCAGCTCGAGGGCTTTTTGCTGGGACAGCCAGGGCCCCGGCACTCCTGAACAGGGCACACAGGACCCCTGAGCCCGGGGCGAGCGTCAGACGCCTGTTACCACGCCCGCCTCCTCGCAGGCCTGGGCAGCGGGCGGCTGGCAGCACGGGTTGTCCGCTTGCCTTTCTGAAGACGCCAGCTCGCCGACACCACAGTTTGCAGTCGCACAACCAGCGGTTCCTGGAAGCAGAGCGACAGCGGCCCCGGGGCTGCTGTGACGGACAGGTCCTGGCACTCGCTGGACACTGGACGGGCCTGTGCTGAGGGCGTGCACGCTGGAAGCAGGCAGCCCAGCCTGGGCAGGAGGGCCCTCGGGGAGGTGCTGGGGATAGAACTCACAGGCTCTCGGGGGCGTCTCCTCCCCTGTGGCCCTCCGGCCCTCCCACGACTGTGTCCTCTGTCCCCCACCTCAGGGGCTTCTGACTGTGCTAACCTTTTAAAATCAATGTGAAATTTACTTTGCAAAGCTAAGACAAGACACAAACCCAATCTCTCTTTGTACGAGCCACCACCGTCCCTCAGACACTGAGCCTCCATCACCGCCCCGAGCTCATGTGAGCTGTGACCTTCGACCTCACAACAAGTCAACAATATTGCCTCTACTGCTGTTGAGGCCTGCAGCTTGGCGCCTGTGTGCCCAAAGTCTCCAGGCCAATAAACAGAACAGGTGAGCTGGTCCTGCAGCATGGCTCTGCCCACACGGCTGACCACACGGCTCCACGTTGGGAAAGGGCCCGACCAAGAGCATCTCGACTGAAGGAAGGATGAACTTAATGAGTCAGTGCACACACCGGAGGTGGATGTAAGCAGCCTGGCACCACGGCAGAGCCTGGCGCCTCGGCAGAGCCTGGACCATGGCAGAGCCTGGCACCTCGGCAGAGCCTGGCGCCTCGGCAGAGCCTGGACCACGGCAGAGCCTGGCACCACGGCAGAGCCTGGCGCCTCGGCAGAGCCTGGACCATGGCAGAGCCTGGCACCACGGCAGGGCCTGGCGCCTCGGCAGAGCCTGGCACCACGGCAGAGCCTGGCGCCTCGGCAGAGCCTGGACCATGGCAGAGCCTGGCACCACGGCAGGGCCTGGCGCCTCGGCAGAGCCTGGCACCAGGCTGCACCTAGCACGCCACAAACGGGGCCCTCTCTGCAGCCAGACTGTTGAGTGTCAGTGTGGTCCCAGCTCCTACCTCTCCCCCCGACCTTCGTTCACACGCCCCCTCCAGAATCCTCTGCCCTACCTTCCTCTGCTGGGCGTGCACCGCCGCCGGGATGCTCTCAGCTCCTGCTGCCTGGTCAGGCCTCACCCTTCACTCAGCTCCAGCCTCACTTCCATGGGGAAGGCTTCACTGGCCTCCTAGCAGGGTCATAGCAGGGTCATCGCAGGGTCACGAGCCTCTCTTTTGGAACATTTCCCACAGTTTACTTTGCATATTGTTAAGTAATTATTTGACGAGTGTCTGCCTCTCCCAGTAGAGTATAACCGCCATTCGGCGGAGGCTGTGTCTGGGTTTGCTGCCCGCTGCACAGCAGCGGCTTGCAGGGTTAAGTACTGAATAAACACTTGTAGATAAAGGCCTTGTGGCCCAGGGGATGGAGGCCATGGTGGCTCCATTGGTTGGAAACTCACTGCTTGGGAGGGAAGGAGGCTGATCTTGGCTTCAGACCAGTTGGGTCTGGGGCGACACAGGTGAAAATGCCCTCCGAGCGGCACACGCTCAAGAAAGAGGTGAAGGTGAGACATCCCTGGGGACGTCACCATGGAGGTTGTACGTGGTCTCCCAAAGGGAGGGAAGACTGGAGACACAGCCACGTAAGGGAGGGGCAGGTGGGAAGAGGCCAGGCTGGGGGCCGCCGGTGGGGAGGACACAGCAATCCAGTCCGGCAGAGGGTCGAATGGCTGGACCCTGGGAGACAGAAGGGATGTCATGGAGGCAGGAGACAGCGGGATATTCAGCGTCAAGAAATCCAAGGACACTGGATGGGGAGGAGCCCACTCCTGAGCTCACATTCGGGATTTGTTATTTTGTTTCAAAAATAGATTCCTCACGTATAATAATCTGTATCATAATCTCCTCACTTGTAAGCGTTCTCTGTAGGTTTTCAGAAAAACACAACTTTGAGAATCGTAGCATTTGGACTTGCAGGTCAGGAACGGAAAGGGGTCCGGTGGGTGGGTGGCGCTCCTGAGGAGGATGCAGCCCAGGACCGCCGGGCAGGGTCTACACCTGAAACTCGCCAGTCACACCCTGCAGAGCAGCGCGTGACGGGTTTGTTGGACCGTCCAGCCCAGGGCTCTGTGAGCAGAGGCCCCAACCGGCAGCCTGAACACTTGTTAGAAGAGCAGGGATGGTGGGGACGTGAGAAACAGTGCCTGGGCTGCCTCTGAAACGTGATCTCCAAACCCTCTGTGCCCCTCTGGCTCTGAGCTCGGCGGGCAGGGGCCCCCGAGGGCACAAGAGAGAGGCTGAGGCCCTCCTGACCCACCCTCATCTCTGTATCAACACAGACTCACAAGTGAGGGGCCGCAGTGGGCTGGGCTCGCTGCAAACCCAGCTCTGAGCCCCGGGGGCCGGGACACCCCAGCTGCCGGCGCCACCGCGGATGCACGAGGACAGGAACCTGAGGGGCTCCTGGCACCATGGCTGCCCCTCCCCTCCTCCTGCCACCCCTCCCACTGCCCAGCCCAGCCACCTGCCTGTGCCCCACCTGCCCGGACCTCCCTGTGGAATCTCTTCGGACTGTGGGCCCCTAATTAAAACGGATTAATGTTCTGGAGCAGAAACTGTACCTAATGGAGCCGTGCTGGGGTCCTTCGAGGCGCTTTGCCTGCGTCCTTACCAGCCCTTCAGAGACGGCTGCCACCCGGCCCCAGCCTCTGCCACCAGCAGGTAACGCCAGGCGACGTTCCTCACACCTTCACCACCTCGAACCGTGTCTGTGCCCACGGCGGACAGGCCCACCTGACCTCTCACGCCGTCCCCGGGAGAGGGATGCCCCCATCTGGATAAAGTGGGCAAAGGGGGGGCATTGCAGACCCTCCCTCCCAGTTGGGGTCTCGTGGTCCCAGTCTTGGGTCGGCACTTGCACACCTGCTCGAGCCTTTGCTGCTACCACCATTTCTGGGAGGGGCCCCAGGAGGAAGGCTGTGAGGACTCCGAGTGGTCCGTCTAGAGACGGGGCGGGGCGTGGCACAGAGGGGGAGGTGCCCCAGGACGAGGGACCTGCCACTGCTGACCCGCCCACGCCCTCCCTGAGGCCAGGGCAGAACCTGGAGTCCACGGTACTTTTAGGGACCCAGGTAAGAGGGGAAGGCGGGCTTCAGGTGGAGTGATGTTGACCTACTTGTCTTTCCAATGCAGCCAGTGTCCTGTGTCCTCTTTGAGGTTTCTGATGGGGGAGGGCCCAGCATCTGCAGCCTGTGCAAGGGGTCGGGTCAGCAGTGGGCCACTCGTCCTCCCAGGGCCTCTCTCAGGCTGCCCTGCGTGGCGTGGGGCATGGGAGCAGCAGAGCTTCCCTGCCCCCAGCTCTGGGCCTCCCGCCAGCTGCCCCCGCTCAGAAAAGGCCTCCAAGTAGAGGGACCCTGGGCAGCTCTGCCCCGGACTGTCGCCCAGCACAAGGACTGGCAGGCCAACGCTTGTCTCTCGGGTCACTGCGCTGACCGCCCCACCCTCCGGTGCCAGCGCGAGGCTGACACAAGCCCGCGCCTGCTTCTGGGTAGGCGTCCAGCCCGCCTCAGATCCTGCCTGCTGCCCTCTGCCCTGCATTCCTGGCCCTCGCCCGCAGCCCCAAATTCCTGCCGTGCTGAAGGCGGGGTGTTCTTCGCGAAGGTACTAGCTTAGGAATTCACCCTCTCACCTGGCCTGTCACGGCCTGAGCCCACGGCCCCGCGGGCTCACACAAGTCCCGTCTGCTCCCCGGTGGAGGCTTGGAGGTGGTGACTCAGGGCAGGGGAGGTCCTGGACCACACGCCCCACACCCAGGAGGCCGGTGGCAGCCCTCTCTGGACGTCAGACAAGGGGTAATGAGTTTCCTGCACACCAGGCTTCTGAAGAGAGATGGTCCACAGGTGCTGGGGGGGGCGCGGACACTGATTTGTGGTGCGGGGGAGTCTCCACCGTCTGGAGCTCTTCTCCTCCAGGTGTTTGGGCCTAGAGGCCGAGGAATGCCGGTGGCCTCAGGAATGTTATCTGCTGGGAGGGGCTCAAGATTACATGAAGCAACCTAGCCATGCAAAAGAACAACCTCCCAAATCAACTCGTTCAGAAGGAACCGGCAGCTAAAAAAAGAGACGTTACCCTGAGCAGGTCCTTAGCGCGCAAGCCGCACCCTCCCTTCAGGCTCACAGACGGCGCTCACCTGGCTCGCAGGAGGCCCGGTGCGCTCTGCACTCGGCTCCTGGTGAGAAGCCAGCCCAGCCGAGCCTTCCTGCCGAGCTGTCCCGAGCCAGGCTGCTCCCCCCGGCACCCTGGGCTCACCCCACGGAGAACATCGCTGAGGTTAAATGGATCTTGTACACAGATTTTTGTCTCCTTAAGTGAATGGACTTTATAAACAGTTTTATTTTAGTCTCATCATTTTTTTACAAATAGGGGGTGGGTCTCCTAGAACTGTCCTAGATCAGATTTCTCCCAACCAGTGCCATTTACCAGAAAGTCAGGCCCAGGATCGGCACATGATAAATATCTATGGGTGGCTCTTGTCAAACCCCCATTAGAAATGCAGGATTTTTCGGACCACTGGGGCCAGCATCCTCTTTTTGCGCGTGAGGAAACGAGAAGTGTTCCTGGCCTGCCCAGGTCGCAGGCCGGCCACCTGGAGTCCTGCCCATCCGGTACTCTTTGCTCCCCTCCCGGCGCTGAGCCCCTGGGGTGTTGTCAAAGGAGCAGCCAGCGCCCATCGGCAGTAACACCGCGGGATGAGTCACGATCGTCTCATACGCCTTGCTTCTAAGCCCTAAACCAGCTTGGACCTGCCCTGCTCCTGGCGTCCACAGCACCCCCGCGAGCCCCAGCCCCGCTCTCCATGGGGCTCGAGCAAAGGGCTTGGAGGGGCAGCTCTTCCAAGAGACTCCTGCACGACACTAAACACGTTTGCAGTCTTTAATCGCTACAGGTAAAAATACAAGTAAGTCTAAGACGTGCTTGGTAAATCCATGAAAGATGGAGTTGCCGCGTTCAACACCTGGGCCCTGGGATCGCTTGGGCACAGTTCCTTTCTCTGACCGCATGCCCACTGGTGCCGGGTACTGGGTTCCACTGCTTTCATCGTTCAGCACGCAGTCTGTTTTTCAAGAACATCCCAAAAGGGGGCTTCATTTTTTTTCAACTTGTAAGGGGCACCTTCTCTAAAGGTGCTCGGTACAGGCCTAACATCGCTGCCCCAGAGTGTGCAGTGCGTCCTGTCTTGTTGTTTCCCACCCAACTCTCAGGTAGAATAGAACTACGTCCGCATCTGTGGTCACCAACCGTCCTGATTTGCCCAGGACTGTCCTGCTTTTAGCACTGAAAGTCCCATGTCCTGGGAAAAGCCTCAGCCCCCGAAACCCAGGATGCTGGTCTCCCTCTGACTGCCTAAAATCAAGGCTGCTTTGTCTTACGTCAAGCAGATTTTTACACCAAAAACTTTTTTAAAAAGTTCAAGTGGAATTTTTATTTTATTTTATTTTATTATTTTTTTGGCTGCGCAGCATGTGGGATCTTAGTTCCCTGACCAGGGATCAAACCTGCGCCCCCTGCGTTGGAAGCACGGAGTCCTAATCACTGCACCGCCAGGGAGGCCCCTCAGTTGGAGTTTGTAGTGATGGGGGAAATGGTGGGAAGAACGGGGGAAATGGTGGGAAGAACGGGGGAATGTGCTCGCGAGCTCTGATGACAAGGTGGCGAGAGGCTTGGAATCGAGGGTCTTTTTCTGCAAAAGCTCTGAAGCTCCTCCTTCCTCTGCAAGAACTGCTGTTGTTTTTATTTACATTCAGTGTGGCTCCACATTCATCAGGGAGAGAAAGTCCGGGATCCAACAGGTTTCTGCTTCTCAGATTCCTATGATGTCACCAGCAGGGGAATCATCTGGGCTTTCTCAGAGAAATGGCAGCAGGTCACGGGGCCCGGCCGCCTGTTCATGCATAAACATCACCACTAATTGTCTCTTTGTTACCCTATAGCTCTCCTCCCGGGGCTGCAGTGCACTTGGTTTTGGCCCACTCCCCAGTGCGGGAGAGCCATGCGAGGCCCTTCCTGGGGCTGGATTACACCCCCAATCCACTGGCAGGGCCGGTGGTCCAGCGGCAGCACAGAGGGCAGGGGGACACCGAGGGTGCCGTGTCGCTTCCACTCCCGCTTCGTCCCCGGAGGATGCTGGGCCAGTTTCCTGGCCGCTGGGCGAGCTGCTGCCCATGTGGCTGCTGCCCTCTCTTGTCAGGAGCCAGGGCCTGGGGCAGGGCCCCAGGGAGGGTCTGGCACAAATTCACTCCCACGTCCGCCCTGGCCTTGGACAGAGAGGGGACAGAAAGGACCATGGCAAAGTGTCCTCACGCGCATCTGTGTGCACACATGTGCCACTCTCACACACGGCACCGACCGTCTGGGGAGGCGTGCAGACGGGCACATGAATTCGGCGCCACCCGAAGAGCATGGCCCAGAGAAGTTGGAAGACGAGGTCTCCGAGGGCGAGAGCCAAGAAAACCTGTGCAAAAAGGAGGGAAAAACAAGGGCGGACGGGGCGAGGAGGCGGTCAGACAAATGAGGACGAGAGACGGGCAGGAAGGATGGGGCAGCCCTGCGCCGGACCCGCATCTGCACTGCCCCGCACGCCAGGCGGGACCACCGCGAGGCTCCCCCTGTGCTGCGCCCCCTCCTCCTAGTGCGTTCTCTTGTTTGTTTGCAACATGTTGATGTCATGCACTCGCCAAGAGCTCAGGGGCCAAAGTCGCCTCACCCTCAAGAGTGGGAAGAACAAAACTGTTGAGGGAAAGTTTGCTTTTTCTGAAATGGGTGCAGCACAAGGGCTCGAGCCGGCCGGCATTCTGCAGGAACACGCCCTGCCGTTATCTGACCCTCGCCCTCGCCTCTGCCCAGGGAGACCTCTGACTTGGAGCCATCCTGCCCCTCTGTCCCCCAGGGGCCCGCACCTGGAGCACATCAGCCTTGGCCACTGCCTATGTGGGCCTGTCTGATCCACCACCTCGCAGAGGGGTTTGCACAGCGTGCCGGCCACGCTGTACAGAGAGAAATGTCATGAGGCCACCCTCTCCATGTGGGGAAAATGCACCCCTCCCAAGAGGCGGAGACAGAGTTCATAGCAAACACTCACTGCCATGCTTCTTCAGGAAAAAAATAAAAGCAAATAAAAGTGTCTGGTCACGGAGCCTTGACAGTTGAAGTAGGGAAGGAAATGGCAGCAACCCCCCTCCTCCTGGTCCTTGCATTTCTCATCTGGTGCCCACGCCACAGCTGTGACATCACAACACAAAGTGCCAGATGCTGGTAATGAGCTCCTCTAAGAAGGCCTTTTAGCATCCACCCTCGCGCCTGTGTTGTGAGGAGGCCACGTGCATCCCTGGGTGTCTGATGACTCACCCGGAAGAAAGACTGGTCAGGGGCAATGAGCTTTGCTGGGTAAATTCTTTGGAAATTGTTTATTTATATACTTGTGTGTATGTGTGTGTGTATGTCTATGTATGTGTATGTGTATGTATGTATCTCTGTGTTTGTGTGTGTTGTATGTCTGCATGTATGGGCATACATGTATCTGTGTGTGTTGTATGGCTGTGTGTATGTGCATGCATGTGTGTTGTGTGCATGCATGTATCTGTGTGTTGTGTGTACGTGCATACATGTGTGTTGTGTGTCTGTGTGTGTGTGTAACGTTTACATAGTTCTCTTGGGCTGTTTGCTCACTCAGATCCCTCACCTCCTGGCTGAGGACAGAGAAGTCACAGGAGCCACAGGAACCAGACTCAGCCAGAACGGCCCTGACACGGCCTCAAATTCTCACAAACAGGCTCAAATCTGAAGCGTTTATCCCAGTCAGGGAGAAGTGGAAATCCTGCAGGAAGAGGACCGTTTGCTTTTCAAGACTCCCAGTCCAGAGGAGCTGAAAAAGAGAAAAGCAGGAAAATCTCCTTTTAGTGGCGTCTTGAGTTGCTGGGTCTGCGCCGCAGACACGCGGGAACTAGGGCCGCCGCGTTCTCACAGTCGCCACACCGCTCACTCGCGGGAATAGTTTTCTGCACTTTCACATCGCGCCACGTCAGCGCTCTCACAGCGGGGAAGAGTTTGAAACTAGACACAGAAGAAGTTCCAGCTGACCTTGCTCATTTTCCAGCGAGTTCTGGTTAGGAGCTAAATGCCTGGCTGCGGCTCCTTAGAAACGTGGGCCCTGCTGCGCTTCTGCCCAGTCTGTTCTGGAAGCTCCCGGAGGCCGAGGGCAGCGGCGGCAAAGCCGTGCAGGGCTGCTCGTTGCCGTGACGAGAGGTGAGATGTGCCGGCACCTGCCCCCTTCTGCGGGCAGCGGAGGGACAGAGAGGGAGGCCCCTCACCGGGCTCCGGTGGCTAAAGCACCCAGGGCACAGGATCCAGCAGGGAGGCACGTGATCTTGGGGGTGAGTGGCATCTGATGCGAAGTCACCCCACACGAGGACGTAACTTGAGCCCTGTAGCCGGTGGTCCCTGGCGGCGGCAGGAACAATGGCTGGGGGTGTGCGGAGTCCCCCGGCGTCGTGCTGGGCACCGTGCGAGCGTGTGCACGGGTGTGCCTCTACGGATCCTGGAAAGCAAGGCGCTCCCGGTGCCAAGATCCTATCTCAGCTCCAGACGGGACCCTGCACCTGCTGCGTGGGCTTCGGGGCCGCCAGGGGTGGACGGGAGGCTTTGCGCACAGATGAAGCACTTCTGAAAAGCCAACTCACTAAATCGGCTTCTGCGGGGCTAATTGATGTCCTGCACAGGCTTCCGCAGACTGGCCTCAGGCAAGTCCTCCTCAAAATTGAAATCCTAGTGCAGGGCCGAGGCAGGCCTGCCCGGGGACCCCACTGTTGATCGGCCTGCACATCAGCCGAGGAGTCAAAACTCTTTTATCAGCAGTAAGATGGTGCGTGTACACGCAGTTCGCAGACACGTTTTCCCAGCGGAGCCTTGAGTTCTGAGTGACATCGTGAGTGTTTCTGAGGAGCAGAGACGCGAACGCCCGGCCGGCCATCACACAGCTGAGCTGGGGGAGTGGGGATGTTTGCAAACCCCCGGGGCAATGCGAGCGTGGCATCTGGACGTGCGGGACGAAGTGTGTGGACAGCCTCTTTACGGAAGCCGCGGCTCCTCCCCAGCCTGAGGCTGGCAGCGCCCTGACCTCACAGGAGAGCAGAGGGGGAGGGCACGCGTGTCCGAGTCCTGGGATCCCAGGACCCATCCACGCTGCTGGCCGCCAAGACCACAGAGCCTTCCCCGAGGCAAGTCCAGCCCTGCGTGTCTGGCAGCAGAAACCGCCACCAAGAGCACAGTTTTCAAGGGAAAATACGACTGTTGGTGTAAATCCTTTTCATTTTTTCCTGCAGCTACGAGACTCCCTGAGTAATTCTGACGCCGGTCTCTTCCCTCCGGGAGGACGTGGAGCCAGCCTGTGGAGCTCGGCCCGGGTCTCTCCTGACCTCGGCCTGCCACCGCATCTGGGGAGCCATCTAACCACAGAGCGGCTGTTCGCTGTTGGCTCCAGTGGGGTTCAGACCTGGCCCTACAACCCTACAGACGCCCATCCCCCAGCGAGTCGCCCCAGTTCGCACGCCCACTCTCACCGCTGAAGTGTTGCGTCAATTGGGTGGGTTCAAGAAAGCCCTGCAGGAGAGATGGAGACAGGCCCCACCCTGAGGACAGGGCCGAGGGGCCATGAGAGCTGAGATGGGTGGTGAATCAGCACAAGGGCACAGAGTTCACTGGCGATGGTCTTTAAATCAAAGTCCTAATATTCAAGGAGTTAACGTGAGATGAGGGAGGTCAAAGCGACAGATGGATGGCGCGTCAGGTCCACGTCACACGCCGCTTCATTGTGGGTCAGAAACCCACGTTTATTTGTGATTAGGTCTAGAGGCCTGTGAGTGCTTCACAGCTCCACGCCTTTGCTGCCTGGCTGAGCTTTCCCACAGCCAGAGCCTGAGATTAATCAGGAAGAAAGAATATTCCCGTACCTGGCCAGGGGCTTTGCAGTCCCACACACATCAGGGGTCAGAAACCGGATGCTGTGGGAAGACACAGACCTGCTGCACCAACTACCTGATTCTGACGTGCTGAGCAAACCACGGGTCCCAGGATCTGGTGGACCCAGGGCTGCCCGGTCGTCTGAACCCAGGACACCAGCCGTGGGCCCTCGTCCCCGCTCACCCAGAGATGCGACGGTCAGGAGTGGGCCAGCGGGGCCTCCTGGCTCAGCCCATCCACCAGAGGCTCTCGGGCTCCACTCTGAGGTGCCCGGGTTCCAAGGCAGAGCTCCCTCCTGGAGGAGAGGTTTGATGTGAAGCAGCGAACGCTGCAACTCAGGCCAAGCTCATCCGCGCCGGCCCTTCTGCCTGCCTCTCTCCCCTGCTTACCTTTGCTCGTCTGTTTTCTCTCCATGTCGACCGAGGCCAAACGTCTGGCCACGAACCCTCCATCCAGCATGTCCCCAGGCACTCGGACCCCCCTGGCCAGCGCACCTGGTGAGTGGACGCCCCACCTCTCCTCCACAGCTGCTTCCCGCTGGGCTGCTCCCTCACAGGGACCCCGCGGCACCGGCCCCAGAGCCAGCGCCCTGCTCTCAGCCGGAGGAGTGGGGTCTGGCTGGGGCTCTTCCTGAGCCGATGGCCACCCACATGGCCTCCCGGCCCCTGTGGTGAAGGCTGGTCCTGAGGACTCTGAGGATAGCGCAAGTGACTCTGTCTGCTTGGAATCACTTTCCTCTGGAGGCCTCTTAATTTCTAGACGCTGAAACACCCAGATGTGCGTGTAGGGTTTGGAAAGTGAGCGTGCAGACCGAGGAAATGCTGAGGCCAGATGAGCTCAGCAGTTTTGCTTGACACCGTGGATGGCGGCGTCCTTGCCTCTGGAGGAGGAGGCTGGCTGAACTTGTGAGGATGCTCAGATGCTGAGATCGCCCTGGGACCGAAGTCCGGCCGCGGGGGCCCCACCTCAGCAGAAAGGCAGGTGGAGCCAGGGGCACACCCTGCCCAGCAAGGCTGTGTCAAGGCCGGAGTCCGCGCTGGAGCCATCTGGTCAACCCCTGGTTGCCTCTACTGGCCAAGAGTAAGCCCAGGCGTGACGGACTGTTTAGCTCACGGGAGAGGCTTTCTTTAGATCCTCACATGAAGGAAGCACCGAAAGGTGTTATTAAGCCACGGTCTGAGAAGAAAAACGCCAGGTCAGCTGCTGGCCCTTCAGCCCAAGGAGTTGCACCACACCGAGGACTGGTCCCGGCTTCCGAGATGTCGCCGGCGGCTGGAGGCCCCCGTGGTCTGTGCTGCTGTCCCTAATATATAGGCGTAGTCTCCGTCCTACACAGTAATTGTGTCATCTAACCAGCCGATTTACGACTTCTTTAGGGTTCTGACCCAAATGTACATATCTGACTCCCTAATGTACGAGTCAGCTCTTGTGTTCAGCCACCTTTTGGAGTCTCTTCAACCCAAATGTCCTGACTGTCTTCCCACCCAGGACTGTCGGCACCTTCGAGGGGCCTCCTTTGCGGGACCCTCTGGGCACCGTGGGGGGCAGCCACACAGGAGATGCAGGTTTTAGGTGAACACGAAAACCCCTGGTTTCGTTCAAAACACCATCTATGGGTTTAGTGTTAGATCCCAGCCCCCAGATAACGGTATTTTGTGCAAGGGAGGCACCACGTTCAACAGTCAGACATCTGGAGAGCGACAGGCCGGCTGGGGCCCTCGCTACTGCTTCCTCTCTGAGCCTCAGTTTCCCGACAGGCAAGGGACCCATCTTCCGGGGCCGCACCGAGATGAACTTGGGGCCGTTCGCAGTGCAGTGCAGGAAGGTTCCCCAGGGGTCGTGTCAGGCTCCAGAAGCACTGCCAAGTTTATGAATTAAAGTCCTTTATTTCATCAGCCACTTTGGGTTTTCTGTGCATTTTCTTTTGTCACAAGGAGCATCGTTTTCCCTCATTTTTACTGTGTCCTGCTGAAATAGCAGCTTTACAAAAACACTTGTGTCACAGCAACATGCACCGTAGAAACAGAACGAGAAAGACAGACGGCTCCTTGCAGAGTAGTTTTCCCTTCACAGTAAGTGGACTCCAAGGTGACTTAAAAAATAGGCCCCTTCCAACTAACAGCAAACGTATCATGTATTTACTTCAAACACAGGAGGTAATCTTATACACAAGAGCCACTAGAATTGATCAAGTTTCCGAGTGCAGGAAGCTTATTGTTCATTAGATTATTCATAAATAAAGTTGGCTTTTTTGGTTTAAAAAAAAAAAAAAAAGACCAAGTCATGAATGCAAAAAAATACCTGCATTTTAACCCCAGACTCGCTTTCCCCGAGCTCGGGAGGCTCAGCTCCCGCACCTCGCCCCCCAAGTCCACGCCGTCGTCTGCTGTGACGGTCACAGCCCCTTTCTCGGCTTCCACCTCTGTCGGCCGGATCCTTTTTCTCCGTGTTGTGTTTTCCCTTCATTGTTCTGCTACTCCCAACTGGGGTTTTAAAGATGACATGACTGGCTGCAAAGATCCTTAGCACCAAACATAAAAATTTCAGTGAAATTAGTTGAATTCTCCACTAAATTTTGTTCATCCAGACTAGATATTATTGTTATTAAACCTTTGCTTTCAATGTACTCTGATAGAAAATTTTAAACTCTGTAAAAGATGTCAGATGATGGTTTATTTGAAGAGATGGCGACTCCATTAAAATATTTAATCATCAGTTAATAAAACATTCAAGAAAAAATTGTGGCCAAAGAAAAAGTATATTTTGAAGAAAACGTAAGATTCCACCAAAAGTAAAAGAAGCTTCAGAACCCACTAGATTTTTGTTGTTGTCTTTTCCTTATATATTTTCTTTCCTTTTCTTTTTAAACACTGCCAATTAGATGGATTTAAAATTCAACCAAGGTATTTTTTTATTCAAAAGAGACCATTTTAGTTTGAAGAGGAGCGGATTTAAAGCAGAAATTCCTCCCTGCTGTGCCTGATCAGCTATTGATTAGGGGAGGGTTGCTGACCTAAACCATCAATGCCAGATAACAGGCCTGCAGCCCGACGGACTGAACGGAGCACATTTGTTGTAGGAAAAGTAAAGCCGACCTTTTGTGGAGAACCAAAGGCTCTGGTCTCTCTCAAGGAAAAGAAATGTTAATTGAAAAATTCCTTAAATAGGTGAAGGCTCTGAAGCTGCTTTACAGAAAGGTGTGAAATCACAATCAGAGGTCAGGAAAGAAAGGACCCAGCCGTTCAAGTGGGAGTCTGCTCTCTGATGCTGCTGATTAATTTCCCATTCACGGCGGGCTGGGCGGGTGGAAAGGACTTCTTTCAGCAATGGGGCCGATGACAGCTGGATCTGCGTGCTCGGGGGGTCTGGATTAATTGGCCCCTTGATGGGGAAAGTAAAACAAAGAAACTTCCTATTGGATGCTGAGAACTAAACCTGACGATTTACATAAATAATTAATGCATGGCCGTCTTCTCTTCTGTCAGTTAAGGACTTTAGACAAACAATCACGTTGCCACCGTTAAAGGTTCTCAGGGATCCTTATGCTGGAAAGCGACTCTGAGCCCATCAGGGCATCTACACATAACCCACTGTATCCTACAAGAGGAGTATCGAGTGTAGACAGGAAGCCAAGAGCGACTGACAAGCCAGGAGACCTGGGGGCACAGGAGTGACCAGCGGACAGAGGCTCTTCCCCAGAGCCCGGATCCTCCGCTCCTGCCGTCCACGCAGGCCGGGGCTCGGTGCCCCTCCTGCCCTTCCTGCCCTTCCTCTGACCCTCACACTGTCCACACCACGAGTCAGACTTGATGGGAAGAAAACACATCCATTCCTTCTGCCTCAGCCACAAAGCCACCCAACAAAGTGGCCAACGCGGCCCCAAGCTGGGCCTTGGCACTGGCGGTTGGGACCGTCCCAGCTCCCACGTTCACGGGGAGACACGGGCAGGCTCGGCAGGGCATCAGGAAGCAGGAGCAGGTCGGGTTCCCTGAAGATGACAGGGCTCCAGGCGGGCAACGCGGGACCCGGGGCAGCAGGAGAAGCTGGGCAGCTCCCATCTGCCGTCGAGAGCTGTGAACCCCCCCAAAGTGTGCCCACAACCACTTCCCATTACTCGGCACCCTGCACGGAAACCAGCCTGACAGACCGAAGACGGAGCAAAGATTCAGGTTCTGGCTGTCAAATCCCAACGGCCAAAATGCGCCTACTGAGCATCACCAGCTTTGCAGGTGCATCCAGAGCCTCGCTGCGGGGCCCGGACATCTACCCGCCCCCCCCATCAAGTAGAGACGTCCCCTTAACACGGAGCGTCTGTTCTGCTAAAATTAGATGAAGAGTTCATTTGGGAGTTTAAATAATTCAACTAATTGATTAATTTAATTAAATAATTTAAATCTTTCACTTCTCGCTAACTAGGAAAGATGGCTGAAACCAGTGTGTGTTCTGCCCCCTCCCCCAACCTCCAGACTTCAGTCAGTGACATGCAGGTGACATGCAGGTGCCTGAACCTAGTTCGGCCCAGTGAGACGCAGCGGTGAGAAGGAAACAATACCTGGTCTCGATCAGGTGTGGGAAAGGTGGCTGACAGCAGAGCCCTTCTAAGGCGGAAAGGGCCACGGTGACCCCGTGGTCCTTGCTGGAGAGCGGGATCTGCAGCCCCGTGCGCAGGTCCTCGGGAGCCGGGTGCTGGAGGACAGACAAGCCTGCCTCGTCTCTGAAAGAACCGCGGGAGAGGTCTCGTCCGCTTCAAAGGGGCGGGAGAACACACAGGGGAGCCTCCGTGGGTCCCGTCGCGTTCTCAGGCACAGGATGGCGCCCAGCGCAGCGGCGCAGCCTTGGGGCCTGGCCCGGGCGAGTTCATGCCACACCGTGTTCGCTGGGTCTTAGGTTCCGTCCATCCGGGGAACGCGATCGTCTTACCCACGGGACTGCTCAGACCCACCCCCAGGGACAGGCAGCCCCAGGCCTCCCTCCTAAGGGGCAGGCACTGCCAGGAATCGGCCTCCTGTCCTGCGAGAAACAGCTGAGGGGCGGGTGTGGCCTCCGGGTGAAGACGGGAATTCAGAGCTGCTCAAACAGCACACCTGGCCCTGGAGGGGAAATTGCCGGGAAGGCTGCTCTGGACTCTTGGTTGGTCGGCTCCACCCCCTCAGGCCTTAGCCCAAACATCAAACTCTCAGGGCCGTGCCCATGACCACCCCCATCCTCAGACTAGGCTCATGGCCACTGCCTGGCCTGGCCTGCTCTGGGAGGGAGGGCTGCAGCCCCAGGACCAGCTCCGCGCTTGCCTCTTGACTAGTAACAGTGAAAGCGCCAAGCCCCAGGTCGCAAGGGACTCAAAGCAGAGTTCCCATTGCCCAGGCATTCTCACAGAAGCAGGGCCCATCGAGGGGACAGCACCGGGCAGGTCTGGGGGTCCTTCTGCTTTAACGTGTCTGCACTTCAATGGGATTTTTTAAACAATCAAACCAGAGGACAGAGAAGAAAATTCTGCATAGACTCTACGGTGACGCACATCCCTCTGAAGAAGCCCCGGGACAGGGTCCTCCAGAAAGGAAATAGGGCAGCAGATGCTAAAGATGGGAGAGTCAGAACTGACTGAACTGGCCAGTTTTCTTCTAAGCTGAATGTGTTTCTAGGGAGCCCTGTACCGGCCCATGGGGTTTCGCCAGCCCCAATGCCTACAGCAGCCTTGGCCGCCGCAGTGGCAGGAGTATGGGGGTGGGGGTGGGGGTGGGGCGGGAGGCGTCCGTGGGCCTCTGGGGGTAAAGACTGGTGTGCGACAGGTGTGCGACAGCAGAAGGAGCTCCCTAACGAGAAAAGCTACAAAATTACAGGTATTAGAAAGAGAACTCAGTCATAACAAATGTACTTACAACACCAAAATAGACCTAGAACAGAAATGTCCAGCAAAAGTGGATTGGATAAATAAATGCAGAACCTCCGAGTGACAGAAGACTCTGTTCAAAGGAGATTCCAAACCAGCGTAAGCAGCCATCCAGCCTGTGCTTGGCCCAGCCGAGGGCCTGGACCACTTCTAAACTCTCGGACTAGTCTCCCTTTTAGGCCAAAGAGCTTAATTTTTTGGGAGACATGATTGCTTTGACAAGCTGAGGAAAGAAACCGACTGTCTCCCTAGAAAAGCTCGCAAGCACCTGCTATTTTGCCCACAGTTTGAAGAGTTCCACGGCAGCAAGGAGGCCCGAGCCCAGGGTCCCCACAGCCTCTGTTTCCGCGGGGACACGCAGGTGTCAGCCAGGGGCGTCCAGTCCGTTCAGACCCACGTGCTTCCCCATCCCCTCGTCTGCTAATGTCAACACAAGAGGAGCCCCCAAACCCAGAACTCAGATCCCACCAGACCCTTAGGCTCAGGAGGAAGAATTGTCCGTCCCATTGATTCTCTGGCCCCAGAACTAGGAAAGTCTTCCCTCCACAAGCATTTTCCACTGGACTCTCAAGTTCTTCCAATAAGTGAAGAGAAGGGGAACAGCCACTCCAGCCACGGGGGAGGGAGTGGTGTCACGGGGAGTCCAGGCCCGTGTCCGCGGGACGAAGCCCCAGACGCAGTTAGAAGAAGACAGTCCTACCTGAGACACACGCAAGCAGGGCCTGCTCCCCAGACCTGCACACCCATGTCGGAACGTGACAGGCCACGCTCCGGAGAAGCCATGGCATCACTAGGGATTAAGAGTCTTAAGTGAGTTCTAGAGCAGCCAGTTCACAAGTAGGAAATGTAAGTGAACAACAAACATATATTTTCCTAGTCCAACTTCATAAGTAATAAAAATCTAAATTAATATGTATCAAATTTGCAAAAAATTTAAAGTATCTATATTTATTGTTAGCAAGGATATAGAACATACACATTGTCAAACGCTGCTGGGACACCTGAGTTCAAATTTTTGGAGGACAATGAAGCAATGTAATCAAGAACCTTGAAAAGGTTTATGCTATTTTAACCACTAATTCTGCTTCCTGAAATTTATCTTAAAGAAATAATAAGTTTACACAACAATTTTTATACCAGGACATTCTTTACAGTTTTATTTAGCAATAATAATAAATAGACATGACATTAATAACCAACAAAAGGGGATTAGTTAAATAAATTTTAGAACATCTATATAAAGAATACTCAATAGACATTATAAAATCCTATTTTCAGAAAGAGTTAATGACATAGGAAGTGCCTACAGTAACTTAAAAGGCTCATTGCATTGCAGTGTGTATGGTGACAATATTGTACCATAACTTGGAAATTATTGGGAGGGTGAATTTTATGTTATGTGGGGGTTTTTTTGGCCACAATTTTTTAAAAAGCTGGCCACAAAGGTGGACAACCCCAATTGTGATGAAAGCTTACGTAACATGAATGGGCCCCGCTTGCTTCTCACTTTCCTTTTTCCTTTGATCTAAAGCCTCTCTTCTTTCCCATGAACATGTGTTGCCTTTATGAACAGGAATAAAGGGAAACTAGTTTTTTCATGTTTCTACCTCTACCCCCGTTTTTCTACTCCTGGAAAATTAGCCTAAGGAAATAAATTGAGCTCTAGAAAAGATTATTTTTAAAACAAGTTCATGCCAGCATTATCTATAAGCATAAAGAATTTTACTACTTCAAATATTCAAATCAATATTTTTTAAAAGAAAATGTTTAAAAATCTATCAAGTCAATGGAATATTATATAGACAAGATAATGCTTGAAGGGCAGAGAAGTGCTTACATTGTAATATAAAGCAAAACATCAAGATATAAAATCATAATCCTATAAATATCTAAAAGTGATGCATAATCTATAAGCAATAAATGTGCATGGAAAAAAGGAGGGAAGAACATACACCAAGATGTGACTAGTACTGCCTGTGGATGGTGAAACACAACGATTTTATTTTCTACTTGTCTCTGTTTCTAAGTGAGCAGCTATTACTTTTGAATTGGAACAAACGATACATTTTATTTTTAAGTGTAAAAAGCATATCTAGATTTCCTTCCTCAAGGAGAGAAACGTTTTCTTTATGAGCCAAGACGTCAGCCTCTGCCGACTCTCTCCACCATTGAGGACGAAGGCCCAAGGACCGGCCTCCACCAGGGTCCCCCGTGGTGAGAAAACACTAGAACAAACCTTGTGAGAGAACCGCCGGCTGTGTGGACCTTGGATATGAGGTCAACCTCAAAGGGTCTTTCGACACACCTCTGAAAGCTTTTCAAACTTGGGTTTCACGCGGCGCGTCGTGACGTGTCCACGTGTCCTCACGCAAGGCAGGCCCCCGCACACGCAAGCAGCTCAGGCCGGCCCAGCCCCACGCACACGCGGCCGGCACGCCAGCCCGGTCCCTCTGGGGTGGCTGCGGTGCCCCTGCCGAGCCACATCCTCACGGGGTGAGAGCAGCCCCCCCGAGGAAGCCACTAAGGTGGGCGCCCACCCCGAGGGTCCTGAGAGCCACACCTTCCCTCTGCCTAGACCTTCTGCGAGGGGTCCAGGACTCACAAGACCCTCCTCCGGATGCTCGAGAGAAGGCAGGTGTGGGGATGCAGAGCTTCAGGCCCTTCACAGTGGCCAGAGGACAAAGGGGCAAACATTTGTCTTATAATGAAAACAACCGACTTCACACAATAGGGCGGTAGATAATGTATCAAACCAAACACATGCATGCGGCTTTTAAATTTCCACGTTTGGAATTGGCTGACATCAATTATTTAAACACAAATTGAATTAACAAAATATTCAACATATGTTCTCTTTAAACTCTGCTAAATCTGATGGGACATCCAGAGCCGATCCGGGGTCAGCCTGCGGAAAGGGGGGAGGCAGGGGGAGGGGCCGAGTGAGTAAACGCAGCCCAAGGTGGCTTCACGCGGTGCTGGAGGCCTGAACTTCCCGCTGCCCAGAGGGGCGGGTGATTAATGCTGCCACCAAATGTATGCCCGTACCTGACCCCGATCTCATCAAATCCTGCTGCCACCATCTGCTGTTTTTAATTCCTCTGCAATATTTGTATTTGCTGCCTCTTCCGACAAAGGCGGGGGCGGGAGCGCGCGTCCCGCTCGGGGCGGTGTGGGCTGGTTGGCCGGCGGAGCCCCGGCCGGAAGGCATCTGTTGCTCGTAGCCCTGCAGCATCTGCTACTACTTCTCACTTTCCCCGATCGCTGTGGGATACGGTTTCTCCCAAAGGTGGCCTTTCCACGCTCACTGTCAATCCCGGCATTGTGCGCCTCGCGTTCCCACGGTGCCGGCCTCGTTACCATGCTGCCGGCCTTTGCTCGCTGGCTGTCTGTAATCCAAGATATTGTGTGATTGGGTTATGCCATTAACCCTTTTCGTACGCATCAGGACATTCAATTAAGCCCGGCAGGAGGAGCAGATTGAGGGGGAGGGCCGTCTGGTGGGAGGGACAGCCCATTTCTGGTGGGAGGGAAGCTAGAGAGTTTACAAGGATAATGATGACAGCGACCAGCGAGCACTGTCAAAATAGCACTTCCTTCCAGAGAACCAGAGACGCTTTTTGACAGGTAGCTTTCTCCTCTCTCACTTTTTTAATTTAAAGTGCTGTGAAAGGATGCCCCCTTTTTCTCCTGATTCCTGGTGCAGCTATTAAGCCCTGTAATAATGTGTGTGCGGTGCTATTATTGAGGTGTCTGCTCTTTAAACACCTCCTGTTAATGGGGTGCAGCCTGATCTTGCAGCGTCCCAAGCTGTCATCCCTCGTGTCCTTCTGTCAAACCCGAGCACGTCAAGGGCTTCTATGGGGAACCGTCCTTCCTCCGGAAGCTATTTCTCCCTGGGGGACCAGGCAGAGGGGAAAGACAGAAGGAGAGCAGGGCAGCCACGGCGGTGGCTTCAGGGGGCCTCCACTCTGCGGCTCTCTGCTCTGTCCCTCATCCCCGGGATGGCGTGAGCTGGTCAAGCTGTGCGCTCCGTCCAGCGTGCGAGGCCGCGGCCACCCCACAGGCCCTCTCGCTCCCGTCCGTGTGGGGCTTCGTTTCAGGCTGCAGGGCCCCATAAGAGGTCAGAGTACAGCCAGATTTGGAAAATAAGTACTGAGCCGGAAAAGATTTTCTTAAATTGAGGCATTTTTAATGTTCCTAAGTATTAACAGCACCACACTGAGTGTCAGCTCAGTGATTCTGGATATTCTAAATTTGTGAATGACTGGCAGTTTGTAAAGAGAGGGGCACGTCTGTAGGGTGCCTACCGTGTATCTGCAGTATAGGGTTTCCGCTGGTGCCGAGCCCTAGGAGGGACCATGGTGTCCCCCTCCGCGGGTGAGAGACGTCTCCGGAGGAGCCGCGGGCATGCCCGGTGTGGGCACCTACAGGCGGGGTGTGGTCCAGACCCACGGCCGGCCCAAGCACACCCCTCAGTCTTTGTTATTGCAAACACGGATGGAAAGAATAAACCCGCGAAATGCAGGGAAGTTGCACTAGGTTAGGCCGCACTCAGAGAGCACTAAGAATGTAACTCTCCTCTGACAAAGCAACTGGGATGCCCTCGTGCGCTCGCGCTCTTAGAGACAGGCTAGACTGAAGAGGTGCCGTTCGAGGGTCTGGGAACCACAGCTTGGAACACAGCCCAGCCCTTCGCACGGCCTTTGCTGTGTCGCCCCGCGTGGCTCCATTTCCAGGAGCGGCTGCTGTCTGTGGGCCCGGCCCAGGCTCCACGGGAGCCCCCAGCCTGGCCCTGGGGTGCACAGAAGGCTGAAAGGAAGCTGTTTGCGTGACGGGTGTGCCCTCCCCACATGAGAGCCTGGGAAGCCACCTTTCACAAGTTGGTCGCTTACCTCACAAACCCACTCTGTGATCCTGCGTTCTCGTTATTAATTACGAAGTATCCAGTCCCAGTCAGCATTTCATCACCATGTAGAAGGCAGAGGAGCGCCCAGGATCTCTGCCCACGATGCGGATGATGGCTCCTCTCGCCCGGAGCATCTCGTCTCTGGGAAGGAAGCTCCCCGCGGCCCGCGGGCACTCAGACCCTATGCTCCCTGTCAACCTCTTTCCAGTCTGGGATGACACCGTGTGTCTGCTGGACAGAAAAGAACAGGAAAGGCGTGGCCTTCCCGGCAGATCTGAGCCGGCAGAAGAGGCAGTGCTTGGGGCCACGCGGCCCGTCTCTCGTTGGCAGTGCGTGCGCCTGAGTCCTCGTCTCCTCGCCGCCCAGAAGCAACAGGACACCCCCGGCCGTGGACGGGAAGCTCGGGGCAGAAACGACGGCTCAGTCGCTCTCAGCGGCACTGGGAGAGCTGTCGGCAAGCCTCCAGCTGCCCTGGGCACACAGCAGGCATTGGGGGGCCAGGCCGGCAGAATGTGGGAGCAGATGCCAGGGTGTGGCTCGCGGGCTTTGTCTGGGTGACCGACCAGGAGACGGTGCTGCGGCTGTCATGGCTCTGCAGGGCAGCGCACAGCTGCTGGTCTGTCTGTAAGGCCACGCTGCCTTAACCCCGACTGAAGGGGCCAAAAGTCGTCTCTCTGTGAATACGGGCTGCACACGCAGGTGCACAGCAGCCCTGGAGAACAGGGAGCACAAGTTTCACCCCAAGTCAAGTCAAGGTCCCCATGGCCAACAGCAAACGAGACAACCAAGGGGATGGGGAGCTGGGAGGGGAGGGCTGGCTCCCTCCCATCAGGGGTCAGACCCTACCCTGCCAGGCCCTGAGGCCCTGCCTGCCGGGGGGTCTCGCCTGGAGCCCAGGGGTCCTAACCGTCTGAACACTCCAGTATCTGCCAGATTTCTCAGCTCCTGACGCCCCCAGCGCCCCGCCCCACGCACACGCAGGCACACTCGCACGCACCTGTCCTCTAGTGTCGGTGCTGGGCTGCAGCCCACCCGCCTCATTCCTGCTCACATCTAGTTGCACAGGTATCTCCCCCTTCTGCCCCCGGAGGGAAAGGCTCGGGGCGGGGGATGAGACAGAGAGGGCGGGAGGTCCTACTCCACCGCCTGCCCACTCTGGCCACCAGCATCCCCAAAGCCAGGCCGGCGCAGGTGACCCTGGCGCAGAGAGGGGCTCAGCTGCACAGCCCCTCAGGTGTCCCCACTTCCCTGCTGTCCATCCTAGCGGTGGGCACGTTGGCTGGGGTCACAGGCTGGGGACCTGGGCCGTCAGCCTCTAAGCCGGGAGCGGAGGAGATGCTCAGAGCTGACACGGTAAAATAGCCTCTTGGCACACTAATGGGGGACCAGATGGACCCCTCCGCCCACCCAGAGGCCCTGGGTGCCTCTGCTTGTCTCCCACCTTCCACTGGTCATTAAACACCATCGGCTGGACCCAGGGTGGGAGGCCGCCTGCCCCGACCCAGGATCCGGATGCCCTTTCACACTCGGGCCTAGGGAGGTACAGACCAAACCCAGAACCCGGACCAAAATCTGGCCTCTGAGTCAAGTGTTGTTTCTCACCTGAAAGACAGAACCCTCCCTTAGAGTTGGGAGTGATTTAGTCATGGGCGTCGCCAGGTGGCTCTTGAAGAGGCTACCAGGTGGGGAAACTGAGGCAGGGGCCACTCTTTACGGCCCCCAATGGAGAACGCCGCTCGCAGATGTCCACGCTCACGGGGGCAGCCTGATGTGGGCGCCCTGCAATGGCCCTGAGGGGCCCGTTTGTGGGGAGGACGTGGCAGGCGCCCTGCTGCTCTCTGCTTCGGAATTGGTGCCTTTCTCTCTGCATCACTTTTCTACTTTGAGAGCTGCCCATCCTGGGTTTTGTTAAGGCAGATTCTGCTCATCTTTGCTTTTCCAAGACTCCGTCTCATGATAGAGAAGCAGCTTTGCCACAGTCATTCCCGAGCCACACAGAACCCACAGCCCGTGTAACACCCTCCCCTGGGCAGGAGCACGCCTGCCCACCCCAGGCAGAAAGGCCTGGACACGGCTCCACAGAGGACCCTGAAAAACCATTCACCCCAAGACCTGGTCTGTGAACCACGGAGCTTTCCCACTTTCCTTAAGGGTTCTTAGAATTTATCTAAAGAAAAATAATTCTTGTTTACTTAACTTTTTAAATGTTCCTGCTGGGCACACTTTACTTTTAAGAAAAGAGTTCAGAGTCTTAACTCCAAAGGCTCAGAGACTAGTCCTAGGAACGCAGGGGCCCATCAGGCGGTGGGCAGAAGGGGCAGGCCCACTGCATGCCCTGAACTGCGGAAGGTCCAGGACGCTGGGCAGGGCCAGGTGACCTCCCATGAAGGGTGTACAAATCAGCCTCCGACTCTTGGCTAGACTTTGTACTGGGTGTAGAAATGACTTCATCCATCCCAGGGCCTTCCAAGGTGTGAAGGGGAATTATTTCATAAGACCAATGTTGAGTGGGAGAAACTGAGGCACAGAGAATGGGTAAATCTTCCAAGACTGTGTTCAGAGCCACTTAACTGAGTCTGGAAGAAAACCTTTGGTTTCCATGAGACCCTGGGGCTTTCCTTTCTATGTCCGATTTCTTTTTTTTTTTTTATTTTATTTATTTATTTATATATTTATTTTTTTGGCTGTGTTGGGTCCTCGTTTCTGTGCGAGGGCTTTCTCTAGTTGTGGCAAGCGGGAACAACTCTTCATCGCGGTGCGCGGGCCTCTGACTGTCGCGGCCTCTCTTGTTGCGGAGCACAGGCTCCAGATGCGCAGGCTCAGTAGTTGTGGCTCACGGGCTCAGTTGCTCCGCGGCATGTGGGATCCTCCCAGACCAGGGCTCGAACCCGTGTCCCCTGCATTGGCAGGCAGATTCTCAACCACTGCGCCATCAGGGAAGCCCTGTCCGATTTTTTTAATTAAAAGCCTCAGAGCTTCTCCCATGACAATGAAGCCTGTGCTCTGACACTCTTTCTAAGAGCTGTGCAGATGTTCAGGTTCAGACGTCCAAGGTAAAAGGGGAAAGAAAGGAAGGGGGTGGGTACTGGTGCAGGCGCGGCCCTGTAGTAGCTCGGCCTGGGGAAGGGACTCCGAGGGAGGTTCTCAGACCGACAGTCATCAACGATTGCTCTTTGTTTAGAATAAAATTAAGATGAAGCTGAAGCCAGCAAACCCTACCTGGATCGGGACCAGATAACAGCTTGTTCCTACAGTGGAGCCGGGGTCTGCAGGTCCAGACGCTGTTTCTGTACCTTTCCCTGGCTTCCTGCACCCGGGGCTGTGTCGCTCCTGCCTTACCGTGGACGCCTCTCATCTGGAAAACAACATGATGGAACTAAGATACACAACTATTTGTCTGGGGTGGAGCCCGAGGAACATCACCTGTCTGATCCACAGCCCCCCGCAGGTCGGTGTAGCCGTGGCCCTTGTGAGCAAGATGAGTGTCCAGCAGGAGAGCATCGCTTCACGCGAGCCCAGGGCCCCACTGCCATCCACGCAGGAGGGGACATGCTCCCCACGCCCTCCACAGGACCCACAGGCCCTCCGTTTAGGCTGCATCCGAGAGAGCCCAAGAGCTCCCGCGGCCCTGGCTCTGGTCCCCGCCAGGTGACCCTCCAGGCAAAGGGCGAGTGTGTGAGCAGCAGGGAACTCGCGCATCGGAAGCTGGGTCAGCGGCGGGGCGGCTGCAGCCCGAAGAACCAGGAGACGCCAGACTCCCTGCCACTCCCTTCCCCGGAGAGGCGCCCAGTGTCCTGGCTGTGCTACTTGGAATTCGTGCCCAGTCGCCCATCGGGCGCGTGTGTCAGGGCGTCCGTATGGGGAAGCCCTCGGCAAGCACACAGCGCTACTTGCCGCGCTTGAAGCCGCCTGGTGCTGTGGCGTGTCGGCCCCAAGCTCAGTGGCCTTGACAGCCCCGAGGAATGACATGCATGTCTCCAGGGACAGGCTGCCCTACCATGTGAGAAAGGACCCAACCCAGGGCTGGATGCTCAGGAGACCTCGGGGAGGCTGGAGGCCAGCCCACAGCAGGCCGGGCCGTCCCCTCACCGTGAGGCACCCCCCGGGCAGCCTCTGCACGTCGGGAGTCTGTGTCGCAGCCAACAGGCTTTCAGATCTGACCCTGGGGCCCCGGAGAGCAAAAGTCACCCCGAAGCTGGATCCCACTGGCGGGGCAGATGTTCGTTGTGGGGAAAGCCAGGAGCACCTACTGCCGCCCTCACGAGCACCCATCCTGTCCTTTTATCCAAGGAGCCTCTCCATCCCCGTTCAGACCAGGAAAGTGGACACACTGGCAGAGGCAGAGCCACGCTGGGGTCCGCTCTGTGCCGAGCCGCAGCCCAGCCCCCAGGCGATAACAGCAGTTGAACAAACACATTTTTAAGATGGCCTTTCTCCAGCCTTTGTCCACTAGGGCAACGTTGGCATCTTAATCATTAATCGGCTGCATTGATCAGTTTAGTGTGTGTATCAGAGTCTCTGTTAAAATGACCACTTGACCCTAAACCAACTTCCTGGAAACCTGGATCTGCAGCCCCAGGCCCACCTGCTCGTCGAGGGGCAAGTTCAAGCTTCAACAGAAGAAGATTCGGGTAAAGGAAAGAAGGGAGGTCGAGTGGATTCACACCCAGCCTTGGATCAGACCCCAGATGCTGAAACTCACATGCACCCCTCCCCCAGGTTTAAGTGCTGAGTGAGACCTCACCTTGCACAGAGCACCCTCGGCCTGGCTCCCTGGAAATCAGATCCACAGGCCCCGACACAGGGACAGAAACAAATCAGCCCAATCCTAAGATCCATCAGGATATAAATCTCTCTCAACACCGACAGGACAATCCACAGAGATGGCATGATACCTTCTGACCTCCTGTTCTCACGGAGGGGACGAAGGCACTGAGGAAATGCAGAGGTCAAACCTACGTGGCTAGTGGCCTTTGGATACAATAGGCACCAGGAATTCAGGTTCTCTGTGTGACCGTAAGAAGTGTCACTCTGTCCTCTGTTATCTAAACAAGAAGTGTCACTCTGTCCTCTGTTATCTAAACCCAAAGTGAAGATTTAAATTCTCTGCCCAGTATGCTCTTGTAAGACACTGCCAGATTCTTAGTTGAAATTTCCAAGAGAACCAAAGTGTAATCTCACCTGTTTGCTGCACCCAAATCCTTATGCAAGGAAGCCACATAACTGTGCCAGCTTCCAACCTCCCCTACCCTGGGTCTCAGCCTGAGCTCCAGGACACAGAGCTGTGACCGTGGTGGGGACAGCCTGGGACAGCCATCATCTGTAGCAGAGGACAGATGCCCTGCCAGCCAGGTGCAGCAGAGAAGCCAGGATAATGCTTCTGGGAAAGAAGCACGGGTGGAAACAGCATGACCACACGGCCCCTCGCAGACCACAAGTTGAGCAAACCTGGGGCATGTCTTACAAAGCCAGTTATTTTTTTTGCTGTGCATGGCCGAGGTCGTGAATTATAAATCTGATACAGAGAAAACCTGATACAAATACAACTTCAGTACTTTTCACCTTCTAAACTTATTGATCACAAACAAATTCAATAAGTGCCTAATATGTGCCAGGAATGTGCTAGAAGCAGAGGAAAGAGACGAAAGACACGTCAATCCCAGAGAAGTTTGCAGACTGGAGAGGAGACCGACACCAGAGGAAGGAGTAACATCTTCCAGGAGGATGTGCTGTGAGCCGGGCCTTGAAGGATGAATAGGAGTTTTCCATGAGGAGCGAGCTGCATTCAGTATCACTGCAGGTAGAGTGAGAGGAGGGGACAGACCAGGTGAACGTGATTTTATCCTGCAATGAATGAGATCACCGAAGCACCTGATGGGAGATGACCCACCCAGAGTGGCAGGTTGACCTTT
Organism: Eubalaena glacialis; assembly: GCF_028564815.1. Classification (NCBI taxonomy): domain Eukaryota; kingdom Metazoa; phylum Chordata; class Mammalia; order Artiodactyla; family Balaenidae; genus Eubalaena; species Eubalaena glacialis. The sequence goes on along the minus strand of NC_083727.1, from coordinate 245,917 downwards.
ACTTGGATTTCCCCGAGGAAAAGCACAGCAGTAGTGTAACCGTTCCGGGCAAATCAGCTGTGGAAGTACCAATGTGCCTCTAAGAGATACTCTAATTATCACCTACTGTTTCTTTTGAAACCACATTAATTTTCTTAAAATTTTCTCTTACTTCTACTATACCTAAAATAATAAACTGCATTTTTAAAAAAAATGTATTTTATGTCAAAAGCTTTTTAGCTTTTTACTACTTTCCACAGCCTCCCTCCAACTGAACAGAAACACTGAGATTTGGCTAAATTCGCCCTGCGAAATGGACCCTTCGTGCCCGCGTGGTGGATGTAGACCTGCAGGACCACCCCCCAGCCAGGGACCCAGACACCGGATGGGAGGGGAGCATGTGTGGCAGAGAAGTGGAGGTCCCCCGGCTGCTCACAAGAGGCCCAGGGACCACCTCCTTCCCAGAGCTGCTCTGGAAAAGCTGGGGAAGTCACTCCAGCCCTCTCGCTTCCTAAGGCTGCTGTCGGCTCAGAGGCTGGCTTCCGTCTGAGACCTGCCCATCCCTGGGCACTGGGAGGCACCTCTGGGAGGCTGGCCTCTTCCCGCAGAGGCGAGAACACCCTTGCAATTCCATCAGGAGAAATGATGTCTAGATATGCCGTCATAGAGACAGCAGTTACACGTTTGCTCTCTGTGTCTGTGTCCAGGAGGGGAAAGGGGGGAGGGATGAATTGGGAGATTGGGACTGACATATACACGCCACTATGTATAAAATAGATAACGAATGAGAACCCGCTGTACAGCACAGGGAACTCTACTCAGTGCTCTGTGGTGACCTAAATGGGAAGGAAATCCAAAAAGAAGGGATGTGTGTATATGTGTGGCTGATTCACTGTGCTGTACAGCAGAAACTAACACAACATTGTAAAACAACTGTATTCCAATAATAAAAAAAAATAAATAAACAGCAGTTACATTTTTAAATTACGCATTTACGCAGCCTAGCAGGAGGGTGCCACCACTATGCTTTTCTCCGTGGAGGGCAATCAGTCCATCAGCATTTATTAAGCACCTACTATATGCCAGCACTGCAGTGAACACTAGAGATTAAACGTAAGACATAAAATAAGCCCCCCACCAAGGAATCATCATCTCACAGGGCAGCAACTCCAGGGCCGGGAGAACCTCGTCCTTCAGGATGAGGTGGGTGGACCACAGGGTGCCTAAGCGACTGCGGACCAGCCAGTCACTCAGGACAGACGGACCAAGAGTTCGTGGTGGTCTGAACCGGGCGGCTTCCTGGGGATTGAGCCTCAGAGCCCCCGGGGAGTGGGCTGTAAAGACAAGGCCGGGAAGGTCTGCGCCTGGGAAGCTTTGGGAAGCGAGCCCAGTGGCTCCAAGCTGAGGGCGACTGGAAGGGCCCCCAGACAGGGGCTCGAGGAGCCTGTGCGGGGAAGCAGCACAGAGGTGGGGGCTGCCCGGCCTGCGGGCAGCTCTCCACGGGCTCAGAGACTGGCCGGCAGCGCTCTCTGCAAGATGGTCCCTGCAGCTGACTGGGGGCGGCTGGCGGGCTGACCTGAGGCCCAGGATGTCTGAGGAGTGAAGGCTGGGAGCCCCCGGTGTTCTGGGTGTGCTCGGGCCCCAGTTCTTCAGTCTCTCTGTCTCTATCACCTCTCTGTCTCTGTGTCTCTGTCTCTGTCTCTCCTCGTGTTCCAGGACAGGAGAGACATCGCTAGACCCCAGACTGCAGGGCTGTTGTCATGGCTCAGCCATGCGTCCTGGGCAGTCCTTGACCTGTTTTTTCTTACCTGTGAAATCCTACCTTCCTTGTAAGTTTGCTTTGAGGATGAATACATCGGCATATTTAAATGCTTTGCTCAATAAATGTAGCGTTTATGATCATCATTATTGTTCAGCATCTCTCTTCTGAAGCTGCTCTTTATAGGATAGGGTCAGAATGGAAGTTTCCCAAAACTCAGCAGGGCTCTCCATCACCTCGAGAAGTGACAGTGCTCGGCCTTCTAATCCTGGAAGACTAATAAAAGGTGCTCTTCAGGTTAATAAAGCCGCGCCCTGGAGAGGCCGACCTTAAGCACGAATGTGATCAGGGCTGCCCAGCACAGCTGACGCCTCTCTTTCAATTATTTGCCAGAAATGAGTTCTGACCACCACTGGCCCTTGTGTCTGCCAAATGCCCCTTAAAAGCAACAGGCAGACTCACGGTGCAGGAAAGTCGCTCCCTAGAAATAGACCAGCTGCTTCAGAGAGGAACTTCTGAAGGCCAAGTTAAGCCCAGCCAGTAGCAGACGCCTAAAATATCTCACCTTGTGTTACTATAAATCAGTGCCTCAGCCCTGCTGGAGCTGCACCCGCCACTTCTGTCACCTGTCACCCCTCCCGGCAGCCCCGGGGGTCAGCTTTGTGCTCTGGGCCATTTTCTCCCGAAATGAAGCTTCAGAGAAGGTCCTCGGGATCATGGCCAGATTTAGCAAATAAAAATGCAGGACATACAATTAAATTTCGAGTTTAAGGTAAACAATTTTTTTTTAGCTTAACTTTGTCCCATGCAATATTTGGGTCACACTTTATAGTAAAAAATTTCTAGTTCATCTGAAATTCAAATTTAACTGAGCCTCCTATTTTTATCCGGCAGCCCTGCCCTGTGAGGCCTTTACAAACAGATTCTCATCGGTCTGGTGGGGTCCCACCTCCAGGTGGAGGTGAACATAATGATCTCACGAGGCCCCCGGATCCCTAAGGCATTGCAGTTCCTTTTCCTTTAGCAAACATTAAACGGCACAGCTTGTAGAGAACAGCACAGCTCAGGCCAGGAAGATCTGTTGTCTAAATTGGCATGACACAGGCCAGGAAGTGAGGTCCCAGTGTGGGGTGGCCCATTGAACAAGTGACATCTTACTGAGCAAAGGCCACACACCCTGCACTTTGTTTCCGGACTGGAGGAGGCCAGTTCCAGGAGTGGAACCGAGACCACAGAGCACTGAGGGCCCTGCCACCGAGACCCTTGGGGCTGGAGAGGGGCTCCCCACCTGGAGCCCTGTCCTCTGTGGGCCCAGCCGGCTGCCTGTCGGCTTCCCTCCCAACACAGCGGAATGCCGTGGGTTTGCAGGCTGAATCGTCCTGGGTCCCCAGGCCAGTGTGTGTGCCGCCCCATCCAGCGTCTGCCTGGGTCCCACTGTGTCGTGACGCGTGGACCCCATTGCTGCCTGATAACACACTTGACTTGTTTACCAGACCCTGTTGGGCAGGTGGTGACTCGGCGTCCCTGGGAGGGGGGGCTTCCCTGGAGTGACTATGAACCAGACACGGGCTGGGCCTTCGTCCCCAGGGTCCACAAGGACTGTCTGCTGGGCAGTGTCACCTCAGGAAGCCCCTCTGAGTGACCGTCCATCCTTTTCACTTTCACTATTCTATTCTAGGATGCCTGCTCTGGAATAATTAGAGGAAGAAGGTAATTTAAACAGAAAGAACATCGTTTCCTGAATCTTGCACTGATCAGCTGTGAACCCTCCCCCCGCCGCTTCCACACGGAGGACACGCCAAGCGTGGCAGGTTCTGGGGGCTTCCTCTCCTGCCTGCCCTGCGGTGGAGACGGCATTTCTGTCCCCATCAAGACAAGGTTTGCTCGTCTACGTCAGACACTCTCACTGGCAACATGTCTGGTGCCAACGTGGGGCGAGGGGCAGGTGGCCAAGGTTGTGAAGATCTGCTGCCCCAGGAGCTGCTAAGCTAAGCCACCAGAGTGGACAACACGACCTCAGATAAGATCCCTGCTCTGGCCCTGAATTTAATCCACCCACAGTCTACAAGCTGACAAGGTTCCCAGGCCTCCCGAGAGACAGGAAGCCCCGCTTCTAGCTTGTCAGGTAAGGACAGCTGCCCTGGCACCTGCCCTAACTCGGCAGGAAGAGTAGAGGGGGCTCCCGCCGACAGGATGGTGCCAGAGCCTTGGGAGCTGCTGAGACACAGATCCAGACTCCGTGGGAAGACCGGTCCCTGCAGAGTGTTCCCCCCTCTGGCTCACACTCACCCCTCGCAAAGACGCTGAGAAGAATAGCACCTATTTCCTGACTGTATCTCCTGAACAGTATGAAGGTTGATGGGATATAATCTTTTGCAGACTTTAGACGTGTTGGAAGAAAGACAGAGGTAGTTTATGATTGTGAAATCTATTATATTCTAGAACTGCAAGTCCCACTCACTAAAATTCTGGCCCCCGAGGAGCCCGCAGCCCCAGGAACACTGGTTTTGAAGAAGAGAAAATTAGAAGCAGGAGTCACCACTCCTTTCTTAATCCCTGATCCCTCTTCCTCCTCCTTTTATTTCTTCCTTCTCCTCCGTTCTTCTTCATGTAAAGATGTGCGCAAGGTGTCGACACAGCCTGCCAGGCCCTCACTGCTGCCTCTATCCTTTCCTTGTTGCCACTCTAAGGTCAAGTGGTGCTCGCTGCAAACAGTGGACGATGGTGTGCTTGTTTGTGGTGACTTCATCCAACTGGAAACCAGGTCCGGGCTCCACGCGGTCAGCTGCTACCGTCTGTCCCGGATCCTGGGCATGGTGGGGCTTCAGTGCCCCTGGCGAGCACAAAGCAGTGGTCTGGTTCACCACAACGTGGCAAAAATAAAACCCCATGACAATAAGTGACCAAATCAAAATAGAATTTCTTTTTTTGGTTCATTGCTGCCACACCAAGACCTATCTTCAGAATCAGCTGACACAAGTGCTCAAACACCTGGTCCTGCCCTGTTCCCACCCCCGAGAATTTAGGTGGGACGAGGGACAGCATATGTGTCGGTCCACCTCCTGAAGCACCGGCACAGAGGGCCAGCTCCTGTGCCAAATGCCATGAATCTCCCGGGACGGCTGACACTCAGGCGCTGCCCTGGAATTGCTCGTCAGGCGCAGACGCAGACCTGCACATGGCAGCACGAGGCCGGATGTAATTGCTAAAGGATTTTAGTCAGAGAGGGTTTCTACCTGGGATGTCAGCAAGCTTTCCTGTAAGCTTTTTACCACTTGGCATTTGGCCTGAGCCTTGAGAAATATATAAAATTGGACTCAGTAGAGAGCTCTTCTTTCTGGATGGCAGAAATGAAAGTGATGAGAATTAATACTAAGCACGCTTCTAGTGAGCATTTGATACGTGTTTATTCATTTAACCTCACAGCAACTCTAAAGAGAGAACTATCACCCCCTCCCGCAGATGGGGAAACCGCGGTTAAATACCCTGGCCGAGGTGAGGCCACGCCCAGAGCAGGTCTGCCTGGTCCAGGGCCCCTGCTGCGGGCAGGCCGTCGGCACACGTGCCAGTCGGGCCTACCTGCTACCACTGTCATTAAATGCTGGTTCTTGTGGGTCTAGGCCCAAGACCTAAGGGAAATAAAACACTTCAGCTGCCAAGAGCCGGGCCTCAGTGAATATCACAAACCAAAGAGCTTTCTTGCTCCCAGGCACCTCACGCCACGTGGAGAACTGGCCGCCACCCACGGGAAACCGTCCGTGATCCCACCCGTCTCGTCATATGTTGGGGCAGAAGCATTATTTGGGGAATTTCCGTGAGTTTCCCAAAGCTCTGAGTCCTAATGTGACTTTGCAAAAGTGGGTGAAATCTGGGCGCCTGAGGCTCCAGGGGGCAGGATGGACAGACACCTCCTTTCCACGCCCCCCAACCCCCAGTAAGCTGGCGCACCAGCAGGAACTGAGCCCCCAGTGAATCCAAGAAGAGGATGGCACAGGTTCCACCCACCCGAGTTGACCATCCGAGAGGTGGGAGTTGTCACGGGGACCCCAACCTACCACCCAAACTGCACAGATATGCTAAAACAGCGTCTTTACTTTTGGTGGAACTGTATCAAATCGGGTTGGTAGACAGGTCATCCAACACTCACCAGCTGCTCTCTTTGGCAATTAAATGTGCCTTTGATCAACAAAATGGTAAAACACACAAACATAAAAATAAACATAGGATCTACGGGGAAAACAATAAAAAGGGTGTTTGATGATGAAAAGATTGAGAATATCACCATCTTTGATAAGTTCTGATAACACGAGAGAGGCTGAGGAGTTAGAGCCACATTGAAAAAGGGATCACTCATCACGTAACGAGGTCAACCAAACTGATAGGAAAACCATTACTATTCTACTAGATGAAGGTGACAGAAAATTATAACTCAATGAGAGAACAGCCCAACTCGCTCATGATCAAATAGTGTAATTAAAATGATAGCTTACCCATTATGGTATAAAATTTCCTTGATAAGTATATTGTGGTAAAACAGGCATCCCGTACATCAGGGGCACAGAAATTGGTTCCGTCTGTGGGGGGAAGAGATTTGACATTTGGTGATGAGTGCCGAGAACAGAATCAGCTCAGGTCCTTTGACTCAGTAATCAGTGTGGCAGGTGGCAGGAGCTGTTGGCCAGTGTCATTACAGTAGCGAGAATTTTCTAAATAAACCCTTTATGGAGTATTAAGTAGCCTTTTAAAATGATGGTTTTGAAGACCATGTCGTAACACAGAAATTGCTGATAATATAATGCTGCTTAAAAATAGCAGAATATAAAATTGTTCACAGAGTATGATTACAACTTAACATAAAGTACACTAGGAAAGAGATGCAAGAAAACATAGCAAATGACATGAATGCCAGGGTAAGAAAGCTAGGATTCAGTTTTGTTTTTCCAAACTTTCTGTAACACGGCTTAATCAATTTAGAATTGCAAACGAAAATTACTTTTTCCAACAAAAGAGAGTTTGGGTTTTTCCCTCTTGGTAGCGTTAAGAGATGGCTCCAAGCCAAAACCGCACGCAGGCTCATAGGGGAGCCACACCAGCACCTGGTGAGAACTCCAGGTGGCTCCCAGTTGAGCGCTACGGCAGGTGTGCTGGGCAGCCCATCCAGACACAGCTTCGGAGACACCGGGAACCCCCCGCAGGGGACACCTCCTCTGCTTGAGGACCAGAAATAAGCAAGACTTCTTTTTTTCATTTTTTTTATTTTGGCTGCATTGGGTCTTTGTTGCTGCGCACGGACTTTCTCTAGTTGCGGCGAGCGGGGGCTACTCTTTGTTGCGGTGTGCGGGCTTCTCATTGCAGTGGCCTCTCTTGTTGCGGAGCACGGGCTCTAGGTGCGCAGGCTTCAGTAGATGTGGAACATGGGCTCAGTAGTTGTGGTGCACGGGCTTTGTTGCTCCGCGGCATGTGGGATCTTCCCGGACCAGGGCTCGAACCCCTGTCCCCTGTATTGGCAGGTGGATTCTTAACCACTGCACCACCAGGGAAGCCCAAGCAAGACTTTCAAAAACAACATAACAGAAAATAAACATTGCATAATACAAATACAGCACCTAGCAAAAAGCCATTATAAAATTGATTCATTTGACCTACAACTTAAAGGTTGAAATTACCTTGTTGGAAAACTGCCCACACGGTCCACCAGGTTGAATAACATTTGATGTGTAATTCGGACCTGTGTTTATCTTCTTAAACATAACCATTTTTTCACATTTATTTCACTCCATAAAACATTTCTTTTCACAGTGACAGTTACGAGCATAAAATAAGGCAAAAACGTTTTCTGTACCTTCTTTCAAAAATTCACTAACTCAAATGTCCTTAAAAATATTTTTTCCATGCTTATATATCCCTCTACCTCCCCTACGTGGCTCTTTCCGAACTCGAAGGCCCTGGTTTTCCTGAGATTAATGAGATAAAATATGCATAAGTGATTCATAAGAGGTAAAACAAGGCGAAACTATGACTCTGGCCATCACAATGCGTACCACTGTCACTACTGTTGGACAGTCAAGTCTCAGAGATACCGGACCATCCTGAATCCCACAGACAGACCCCACGTGGAATCCACAGGTGCTCAGCCCAGCTGCCTGTGTCCTGGAGGCTCTGGGGCTAGGACGAATGAGACTCTACAAGCAGGAATAAGTCACTTGTCTCAGCTAAAGACTGGGCAAGGCCTGGAGAAAAGCCAATTAAAGGACGACCAGAGATCAGTGTGGAAACACGCCATTCCTTGTTCCTTGGAAAACATCAGAAACCTGCCCCCAGGGGAAGGGAGGCGTGGCCGGCTCTCAGCTGGGAAGGGGCCTCACCCGTCTCTCCGATCCTCGAGATCTGGGCGAGGAAGGAAGAGGGGCTGGTCGTGAGGATTCCCACCCAGGCCCAGGCGTGGCCAGGAAGGCAGGTGAGGATTCCAAACGTGCAGTTTCCTTGCTAGCGTGTGAGCGGCCACAGCCTCTCTCGTGCGCAAGAGGTTTCGTGGCCTTGAGGTGCCCAGTCGCTGGTCCGGGTCTTGGCGTCCAGGTGTGCAGCACGTGCAGTGCGGGTTGTGGGTTAGAAACTCCAGACCGAGCGTCACTCCCTGTGAACCCTCAGAACGACACTTGAAGACTACGACTCACGTTGTCACACAAAGCTTCTCAGGGACGAGGCCGTGGGCTGAGTCCAGAACCTTCCGTGTGCCAGGGTGGAGTCCTACCTGAGCATCTTCCTGAAAGGAAGAAAGTTCTCGGTCTACCGCGGAGGCCTGCACCCTCTCCCTCATGTCCATCTGCCACACTGCAGCGCCAGCAACGCGAAGTCACATCTTCAGAGAAGCTTTAAGTCAATGGCACATCACAGCTGCGAGAGCTGCAGCAGTGGCAGCAGCAAACCTTCCCGACGCGCTGCAAACGAGGGCCCTCCTGGCACACACGGTCCCAACGTCCCTGCGGTGGAATCGCATCAACCCAGACTGGCGCTCTGGTCCCCCCGTGCTCGATGGAGTGGGAGCTCTTATTCCAACTTGTTTATCATCTGTATCATCCGTTCAAAACAAGGCGGACTCTTACTGGGCGGACAGTTACAAACCCGAGTCTGAGCCACCACGGCGCCCGCTGCCTCGCGCCCGGAGCGGTCACCTCCCGCCGGGCCCCTGCTCCTCACGGGCGCCGAGGCCCCTCCGTCGACTCCATTCTCTGGAGTCAATCCTGAGGAAGAGTTGGGCCTTTTTCAGTAACCTGAGCCTCATCGTGCAACATCCGTTCTCAGGGTCTCCCACACGGAACAAGCCTCACTTCTCTAGCTCAGTCGGGGCACCTTGGGCGTCTGTGCAATTTCAAAAGGAGAGGACGATGCGCTCTCACCGAGGACAGAGCTGGCGGCCAGGTGACGGAGGAGGGGGCGCGTCACCTGCAGCAGAACTGGCGAGACCACAGGGCCGTTGCCGCTTTCCAAGCGACCTCATGTTAGCAGCCGCTCGGCAGCCCGGCCGCCCCCAGGTGACAAAGGTAGGAGGTGTTGGGGGGTTTATTAACTGTTCCCTGGCCCCCGAAACCAGGACTCGGAAACTTGCTCTGTACAGAGATTTGTGTTTCTCTGAACTCTGTTACTGAAGTAATTGCCAAGTCTTTTCCTGTCCTGTGCTGACCCCAGGAAAGAGCTTTTTCCCCACACGTTGCCATTCCGAGGCTTCTATCATCTACCAAACCGGCCGTGTGCACTTCCGTGGAAAGACCCAGCTGGGAGGGGGCAGGAGCAGCCCTGACGCTGTGCCCCGGGGCTCACCCCGCGGGGGCTCTGGGGCTGCAGGGCTGACAGGGGATCTCGGAGCGGCAGGAGTTGGCCTCGGTCCCCCCGTCTGTGAAATGAGAGGCTTGGGTGTGTGCAGTCCTCGTGCATGGGGGCGGTTCTCTGAACACACGGGGAGTGGGCCCAGCCCCTGCCCAGAGCTGCCCTCAGGCAGATCACCAAGCTCACGCCCCGTACCCCCAGGGGCCCCTCGGAGGGACATCCCAGCAGCCCCAGCTCCTGGGGGAGGGGGCTCACCAGTCTGGAAACAGCGCATTCTCCTCAACTTCCCTTTCAAAACTGGCCTGTTTCCTTGGCACTCTTGGGAAGATCAGGCAAAGAAGGCTTGATGATTCCACAGAAAAAAAATCAGTGTTCATTAGTGCATTTACTGGACATTATTTACTTAAAAAATTTACAGTCTAAACCCCCCAGAACACAAGTGGTTAGGAGGGCAGAGGAGGAGGAGTGGCGTCTGGAGTTGGGGGAAATGCCAGCCCAGCAGGCGGGACACGGGGGCTTTGCATGCCCCTCCCACCCCCACCCCCCCGCGCCTCCCGCGGGGCAGGGCTGCGGCAGGACCTGGAAGCAAGTGCTGGGCCCGCTCCCGGCTGACCCGGTGTCGCCAGCTACGTGCCCAGGTTGGGCCCAGGGGCTTCCGTCAACATGATCACTTTCTTCTTTGTTTTTCAAAGAGGTCAAAGGTCAGGGGCTGAGGGCTGGAGAGACTGGGGATTCTGAGATGTGGTTTCTTAGAAAACACCCCCCAGGAAAAAATACTTCTGTCACAAAATATCAATGCTGACCAGATGTCACTGGCTTTTTTTTTTTTTTTTTTGCATGTGTCCCTTAACAGCTGGCAAGAATATCAGCTCAAATTATTCGCCACAAGCACACACTTTCTGTCTCCAGATAAAGGGATTTAAAATCCTATTTGTCAGTAAGGGATGGTGAAAACTGTGGAATGGATTTTTCTAGACCAAGAGAAAGGTGACTTTCTTCCCTGCTGCCTGGACGTGGTCCCGAGAGACCAGAGGGCTGCTCCAGCCTCCTGCCTGCTCCCAGGAGCATCCCCTGGATGAATCCCACATCCACCGGCTGGTCCTTCAGCAGAACCAGAAATGAGGGCCATGGTTACCGCCTGTTCTGTCTCGGGATTTTGTAGGCATGAGACCAATCTCCTTACAGCTTAGACGCTCCCGGTCATTCCTGCGGTGTCTGTTGGTGTCCAGTCTAGAACATTCTATCATGCGTCTACTCACATAGACTGTCTTGGGGTGTTTTCCTAGTTTCATGTACAGCTTCCACGTCTTGTCTTTTCTTGTGTTTTCTATTTCATTTCTACTCCCTGGGTGCTTTGAACAAGTAGGTCCTCAGAAAATACTCGCTGAGGAAAATTTAAAGCAGATAACGCCTTTTTAAAAGCCATTTCACCTATTATAATGACTGTTCTATAGTAGGTTAAATGATATCCCTCCAAACCCAGCACCTCAGAGCGTGACCTTGTTTGCAAATGGGGTCTTGGCAGATAATTCAGGATGGAGGTGAGCTCATACCGGAGTGGGGTGGCCCTAGATCCAGTGACTAGTGTCCTTATAATAAGAGGCAGAGAGACACACAGGGAAGGGCCCTGAGAAGGTGGAGACTGCAGTGACGCCGCCCAAGCCAAGAACACCAAGGTGGTCACCCCCCGGAAGCCGGCAGGGAGGGCCTCCCGGAGCCTCCAGAAGGGACCTGCCCCACCGACATCGGATTCTGGCCTCAGAACTGTGGGAGTCCACATTGCTGTCGTTTAAACCCACCAGGCTTGAGGTACCGTGTTATGGCAGCCCCAGGAACTAACCCAGTACCCAGGAAGCATAGCAAGTTACAGCTGGTTCTAAGGGAAGCCGCTTCCCCCGAGGGAAGAGCCTGCAAACCCACCAGTGATTCAGAGTCGCGTCCAGAACGGCCCTCGGGTCACCCCCCGCCCCTCGGGACCCGCTGCAGCCACAAGGACCCCCAGGACGGTGCACCCCTGGGGGGCTGCCCTGTGGGGTGAACTCGGGCACCGCACCCAGCAGACTCAGTGAGGGAGGAGGCCACGGGACTGCCCAGGACCCCAAAGGGACATGTCCTCAGTAGAAGCCTCAGGGTTTGTGGCTTGAACTGATTGGCGAGTTTCCCATCTCATTTTGAGTTGATAAACATCAGAAAAAGGCAAAAGACTAGACTCTCACTCTCCCACCGCAAAGAAGCCCAGAGATTTTAACTCAAAGTCAAGGATGTGGCTGCTGGGTATTATCCACACAACACAGCTCGGAGCCCAAGTCCTGCCCTGAATGTGATGCCCGGGGCTGCCTGGCACTTGAACTCTGACGGGGTGAGCACGCTCCTGGCTCTTGATCTCAAACATTCAACCCCATGGCACTGAACAGGTTAGAACCCGTGGTAAACAGGCAGCCCTGTTATTGCAAACACTGGCGAGCAGCCCTAGAACTCAGCAGGAAGAGTGTTTGCGGCCCTCACCCTGAACGCAGCCGGAGTCGGGGCCGAGGCGTCAGGAGGGGAGTTCTCAGTCATCAAACCAAAGACATAGCTCAAGTGACTTAATCGCGTTTTCAGGAGGCACACAAAAAGCGAGTGAGAAAATCACGCAGAAATTCTTGGCATCTGGTATCTCAGAGTCTAAGAGCACAGAACCCAGCCAATAACAGAGACCCAGCTCAGCAAACACTGTGACCTGTTTTGTCTTTTGTGCAGGGAACGCAGGACACTTTACAGCTGTCTCATGGCCATAAGCGCTCTGCCAGGAGCACCAGAGTCTCGTTTGCTCTGCTCATCCGGGCCCAGCACCAAGTGATGCCGCTGGTGGTGAGGGAGAGGGTGCTGTCTGCGACCCACCCACCCTCAGGACAGACCCCACCAGAAATGTGGGAGCTGGAGGGGGCAGCCCAGGGAGCAGACACACCACCCACGAGCCTCACCCAGCACGCCTGTGCGTGATGCCCGTACCGTCTACACAGCTCTGGGGGGCAGTTCCAGCCTAGGCGACAACAATCATCTCAGAAAGATGCCATGAAGAACCAAATGCCTTTCAAAGCAACTGCAGGGGGCTGCAGTTTAGACTCTCCCCAACCTGTCACTTCTCCAGCTCTGCTGCAGGTCTCAGGAATCAGCTTATAAATACTAAAGCTGTTGCTGTAATAAGAAAAAGCAAGAAGCATTCCTTGAATATTTCCGAGCAAAATGCTTCTGCAAGCCCTTGGGTCCCCCACAGAAAACAGATTTAAAGAAGAAGCGCCGGGAACCAGTAGCAGCTGCCCCAGCACCTGTTATTTATTCCCATCATTACAGTTCTCATGGCATTTTGGAAAGAACTGAGCATTTTCCCTGAAGAAACACTCTGGGTTCTGGAGCACACAGTTGACTGCACCCAACCGCTGCGGGGACAGAGGGCCTGTGAGGTTCACCGCGGGCAGAAGCAGCCCCCGCCAGGCCGCAGCAGAGGGGAGGCCGCGAGCCGTCCCACCCCTCCGGGCCCCGCCCCTGCTTCCCTGCCCCGCCCGGGGCCCGTTTCTGCAAGGACTAAGGTGTCACCTATGTGCAGTTTTCACTCGCATAGAATGAATATCTGGAGCGAGGGTCTTCAGGGCCCGGGAGACGCTCTAAGGATCCACCCTCAGACACTGGCCGCTGCTGGAGCCGGGTTCACTTCTCCCTGCATCAGTCCGCAGTCCCCCTGCGGAGCTAAACGCATACTCGCTTCCTCTTGCTGCGGTAACAAACTTGGTGGCTCAAAACAATACAAGTGTATCCTCTTACAGTTTTGAAGGGCAGAAGTCTGAGACAGGTCCCACTGGGCTAAGTACAAGTGTCAGCAGGGCTGCTCCTTCTGGGGGCTCCAGGTGGAATTGGTTCCCTGCCTCGTCCAGCTCCTCGGGGACACCACATTGCTTGGCCCCTGACCCCTTCCTCCATCTTCCCATCTCTCTTGTCCTAACCTCTGCTTCCACCATCACCTCTCCTTCCTGCCTGACCCTCCTGCCGCCCTCTTCCCTGTACGAGGACCCTTTGATTACGTCGGGCCACCCAGTAACCCAGCATAACCTCCCATCCCCACGTCCTTAACTGATCACAAAGGCAGGTCCTGTTGCCACATGAAGCAACATATTCACTGGTTTGGGGGCCCAGGAGGTGGACAACTCTGGGCCTTCTTCTGTCCACCACATCCTTGATCCATGTAATTTTTGAATGACCTCTTTGAATTGGATCAGTTTCTGTCATCCACGCCACTGACGCCCTTCACCCAACCATTCACTGGGTTCTGTCTCTAGGACGCTGGGATGTAGAAAGGACAGCTGAGAAGGGGTTCTTCCACCTACATCTTTCTGCCAATAATTTGTTCAACAAGTGTTGATGAGCACCTGCCATGGAAGACGCCGGGCTCAGGGTGACCAGGGCCATGAGGAGGCCACAGGTGGGCAGGACACAGTCCTGGGTGGCCGTCAGGAGACCCACGTGCTGTGTATAGCCCAGCTGCAGGGACAGAGCTTCCCAGTGGGCATGTCCTTCCTCCAGAAGCAAGCCTGGATCAACAGAGCCTCCCTCGGGTTGTGCTGTCTTGCCAGTTTTGTGGGAAAATGCACCAACAACACAAATCCCATTGATCTGAATGAGTGTCACATGCTAATTTGGAATTTTCACTTCCTCAGTAGACCAAAGCAAGAAAGTGAAAGTGTAGCAAGAGGTCAAGACCTACTTGCTAGGACTTCCCAAATTTCTAGAGGTCGTTAGATTTCCTGCGGAGACGGCAGGCTGTCAGCACTGAGTAGAGCCGGCGACCCAGGAAAACTGGGATCATCACAGTGTCTCAGCATCCACGTCTGTTGTTCTGAGTCAAGCTTGGACGGCCTGGGTCTCACGGCCACCTGACCCCTTGCGAGCTGTGCGACCTAGTGATTGAACATCTATTTGCCTCAATTTTTCCATCTCTAAAGTCCTTAACCCAGGGCCGAGTGTCAGCGAGCTCTGGGTGAGGGCTATTAATATCCCAGGTAAATTCTGGTCATTTCCAGGAGGCTAATCCCAGGACCTGAGGGGCTTTGATGCTGGAAGGAAGACCTTGCTGAGAAGATTAGCCTGTAACTGTTTGGAGCTGGTGGCACTGAGCTCAGCACACCTAACGGGGGCAGAGGACCAGCAGTGACTCCTCACTACTGATAAAGCCACACAGAGGCCAGGTGTCGCAAAGAGAGAAAAGAAGTTCCCCATCAGCCCCGTATGTTGGCTGTATTCCCAGGCTTCTCCTTCCTCTCTTCCATGATTACTGGGACCTCAGAGATGATGGGCACCAGAGATACAAAAGCAACCAGAGAGCGCTTATCCACAGAGAGGCCAGGCATAGGGAGGGGATGCCAGCTTTATGAGACATAAAGGAACAGGCCTCCTGGGCCATGGTGCAGAGCGCGGCACCTCCCCCCAGAAGGGGTGGGTCTGCAGATAAGTGGGGACATACGGGGACCCAGGGAGAGGCCCTGTGGACCGGAGACAGGCAGCCCCAGCCTCCGTTTCCCTGCTGATAGGATAGAAATTGTGTCTCCCACTTAGAATCCGAGAACTATGGCAGCACGTTAAAAATCCTTTTCAAAAGATGTTTAAATGTTGCCACTGGCCACCAGGAAGCCGTGCGGTGGGGGAAGCTCAGAAACCTCTGGGATTTGGTCTCTCTGTTGGTGCTGTGACCTTGGGCTTCGACCTCTACCTCTGAAAATAAGGACTAAATGAAATGCACTTGGTGCAGAGCAGGGACCCCGGTTCTGGGTGGACGTTTGGGGAGCGGATTGGAGGCTTGACCCTAAAGGGCAGGAGGGAGGCCCTGGCCTCTGGCCGGCATCTAGGCCCAGGCAGGGCCCCTCTGGTATCACCCTCTGCGCGGCCATCCAAGCGGCTGGCACGGCGGGCACGGAAGCCGCCTCTGCAGCACTGACGCCTGCCGTTTTCACTTCCGGTCCTGGCGGGACCACACGCCGGCAGTCACTGTCATTCTGAAACAGTTTCCCTCTGGCCACGGACACCCGTCAACTCACAATTAGAGTACCATGCAATTTTCAGTGTCTTGCTCCTGAATCTTCTATTTTTGCAGAGTAACGCTTTACTGACGCCAGACTCCACAGCACAGCGTCAAAAGGTGGTTTGTGATGACAGCCTAATTTAATCAGTGTGATCAGATCATTTGAACCCTAATGTTGAGTGGAGAATTGCTCCAACGCCATCTCGCTGTGTCAGATGTCAAGAGCCTGGGGGCAGGTGTTCAGCATACAGGAACTCCAGCCGGCCTCCTGTGACAGTGACCTGTGTCCCCGCCTGCAGAGTGGCGACACAGAGATCCCACCTCGCAAGTAGCTGATGCCGTGGCCGACGTGGGCCCAAGGTCCCACCCGACCACTCCCCTGGGCCCCTCGGACTGTGGGCTCGGTGCCCGGCCCGTGCCCTGGCTGCAGGGACAGTGCCTCCCTTCCCCCTCGTGCACGAGGGCTGCAGAAAGAGTAACCGGGTGGCCGGCACCGCAGGGGCAGGACTTCTGGCCTCCAGCTTGTCTCCAGCTGCGACCAGAAGACAAAACTACCATCTGACTCTGCCGTCTGGGCTCAGGCAGGACGACAGGCCAGCAAACCCCACTTGTTTCTCTGTCCGGCGAGTGTTCCCAAGCTCTCCTGCGGCTGACCCTCCAGCAAAGAAGACCCAGCGCTGTGTCCCCGATGTCAGCTGACGAAGCCGCAGGCTGGGAGCTTTCACAAACACTGCCACGGTGTCATGGGGCTTGTCCTGTGGGAGTTTCCACGGTGTCATGGGGCGTGTCCTCTGGGATTCCCACGACGTCAGCAAACCCCAGAGGCAGCCCCCTGGCCGACCCACGACGCTCACGGTGAAGTGTCTGGAGCTTCAGTCCCCAGCGGGAGAAGCAGTGGAGCCCAAGTGCTCCGATGTAAACTGAACTCGGGTGAAATGAACCAAGGCAGAACTCCTTGCTTTCACCAGATGGTCTGTCTAAAAAGGTGTCTTTAGGTCTCAAAAACTTTTTAAGTTACGGAGGGTATGAGGGGCATGGAGCAAGGCCTGGAGGGGTGAGGCAGCATTGTCAGGAGAAACACGATAGACGTGCCACCCAGAACTCCTGCTGGTTTGTGCTGCAGCGGGTGGCTTTATATTTTCTCTGCCAACAGCCAGGAGGGGGGTGGGTGGAAGCAGGTAAGGAGGAACACGGTCCTTTGTATCCCTGCTGGCTGATTTGTAGAGTTTCATTTATTCCACTCAAGCAAAGCTGCCCTCTGGGCCTCTCGCTGCCCCTGACCCCTCAGCCTGAGCCCCCATCCTGCCTCCCCACCTGGTCTCAACCAATCGCCCCGTGACCCTGGTCTTGGTGGCGACTGATGAAAGTTTACGCAGACACCACAAGGAACAGCACGAGGATGAGCAGGGGCACCTTGGCTGCTTCCTAATCCCTCTGTGAAGCCGCTTGGGAGAGGCCACCTCCTCAGCCACTCCCATCCTGTTCTCCCAACTGCACCAGAAACCCCACGTCCACCAGAGGCCTGGCCCTCAACAGAGAGAGGGAGCAGTCTCCAGAAGCAGAAGGGGCGCAGTAGGCAAGGCACTGACGGCAGCCCCAGGGAGTCTCAGCTTCCAATTCCGTCTCCAAAGATGCGAGCTCACAAGCCACGAAGGTTCTGGTCAAGTGCCCAGGACTGACACTCTCCCTTCTGGTCCAGTCTTTTTAAAGTTCAAGTTAACTTAAAGATTTATTAACTTTTTGTTAATATTGATTTGAGCACACGAGAGGTAGAAGCCAGTGCGTGTGTAGCACAGACGTAGCCAGCAGAAATTGGTGGTGGAGAATTTGAACCTGAGCAGGCCCGCAGCTTTCTAGGTCTTCATGCTTGTTTCCACTGTACGTTTACGTGGTTTTCAGAGGTCACATCACAAGGACATTCAGTCGCCACAACAACCCACCACCAGCCCAGCCAGTCTTCCGAGGCTGCGGGCGATGCCTTGGTCCCACGTGGATCCTCTCCCTACTGGTTTGGCCTCTCTCCTCTTACCCTGAACCCGGTTCCCTTTTTAGGAGTGCTGCCCATGACGTCATCGCTGTTCATTCGTGTGCTTCAGAAAAGAAAGAGATCCTGATTCTTGTGTCGCAGTACCTCTTAAAATGCTGGCACCTTCAGGGACACCACCACCGTTTCTTTTAAGGTTATCATCTCCATAATGCGGAATCAGCAAATGCCAGATGTGGAGCAGTGGATGTTTTCTTAAGAAACAAGAAAGATGAGAAAGAGAGTGTGGTTGTTTTTCCAGTCTTGCTAGCAAGAATTGGCAAGGACGCCGCCGCCCTGCCTCCCAGGGTGATGCAGGTCAGTTAGGGTTCTCCAAAATGGAAATATTGGTTTATTTGAACAAATGGATGTAATTCAAGGTTGCTCTGGGGGGAAATGTTGATATTCTGCATGGACATGGATCATCTTTATAAAGTTTGTCTCCGAATTACTTCCAGATGACAACTGCCTGACACGGTCGAGTGTACCGTGGTGCGCACACCTGTCGCGTGCGGCTTGACGTCCCACAGACGCACACC
Organism: Eubalaena glacialis; assembly: GCF_028564815.1. Lineage (NCBI taxonomy): Eukaryota > Metazoa > Chordata > Mammalia > Artiodactyla > Balaenidae > Eubalaena > Eubalaena glacialis. The sequence continues at coordinate 227,744 of NC_083727.1, read as the reverse complement.
CACACGTTCGGGGCCCAGCTCAGCCCGAGTTCCAAGTCCCGCTCTTCTTTTCAGTGTTTCTACAGACATCCAGCAGCTGCCCTTTAGGAAAATCGTTTAACTTCCGTACAGTTTTTCTACAAAATTCACAGCCTAAGAAATTACTAACTGCATATGGCTTCGTTGGCTGGATACCAAGCAAACATCCTCACAGCACACTCTGTGTCTAGGTGACCTTTTACTTGTTAGAATAAAAACAAAGTAATATGGTCTCCCACTCAGTTCATATCTATGTTTGGCTTCATGCTATGGTCCCAAAGTACCAGTCACATTGGGAGGAATAAAACTTCTGTCATGACCAAATCCTCACACACTTGTGCGCATTTCCCTCCTGTGCGGTAAGCGTGCACAGACGACAGCTCTCGCTCAAGCTCCAAGCTGGGCCTGGAGGTGGTGGGAGCCCTGCCCGCCCCCCGGGATGCACAGGCCTTCCACAAGTCGCCGCACATACTCAGCCACAGGCCGGCCAGAGGACAGTGCTAGGACAGGCCAGGTACCCCAGCCGGAGGCCCAGAGGGGTCTTCCCTGTCGGCAGCACGGCCCAGCAGGTGGGAGGTGACAGCCAAGTCTCGGAGCCTGGGAGGGGTACAGAGCCGCATGCCGACGGCCAGGGTGGCTGGAGCTGAGCGCTGAAGGGACAGGGGAGAGAATGACACAAACCGAGGCAGAAAGACATCCAGGAGCCAGATTATACCAAGGCCTGAAAGACCAAGGTGAGGATTTTGAACTCTATGCTAAAAGCAGATGTTAGCTGGTTTTAGCAGGAACGACACTCTCGGGTTTGTGCTCTGGGAGCCTCTGGAGCCACGTGGAGAGCGGGGTCCTTGCAAAGCTGCTCAGGAAAGACCATCATTTTTCAGCAGAGTTGACAGTCACTGAGCCCGGCCAGCGGGGGCAGGGCCTGGATCTGGCACCAAAGCCCTGAGCAAACCCCGCTGCGTCTCGAGCCGTCGGATTGGCTTGGTTCGGTCTCACAAGATTTGTCATCTGAACGTGCAAAGACCGGAAACCTCCCTAAAACCCACTGTGCTCGCACATCTACGAGACACAGAGTTACACGTGCACCTGTGACTGTGTCACCTGGGTGCGTGCACTCACTGTGTAAGTCATCTTAATGCTTTTAGTTATGGAAAGTTTCCAACACACACACAAAGGTCGAGAAGGGTGCAGCCAGCTCCATCGTGCACCCACAGCCAGCCCCGCGACTGTCCGCTAGCAGCCCTCGTGTTTCACCTGCACCCCGCCCGCTGCCAGCACCCCGTCTCGTTATCTTTAAGCAAATCCCAGACATAATACTGTTTCATCCATAATATTTCAGAATTTTTCTCTAAAAGTTAAGTACTCTTTTTTGTTCAACTTAACAGTAATAACCTCTCACATCTAAAACATTTACAAGTACCGCTTAACATCATTAAACATCCAGTCGGGCTTTACATCGCTCCAGTCGGCTCATGAATTTTTAAACTGTTTTCTAACTAAGTCGCTTCTAATCTGTGGGTCCCCTCATCCCTCTCCTTCTGCCCTGGACTCGGCCAAGCAGATCCTACTGGTGTCCGGACTGTGTCCTCAGCCCCGTGGACTGCTGTCAACGGGTAACTCGATCAAGGCGTCTGACCAGATTCAAGTTCAATTTTCTTGGCAAAAATACTTCCTCCACTGTGTCGCTGGCCGTCTACTCAACGACGCAGAGCACGCACCTGAGCCACACTCGCTCAAGGGCCTGTTTGGGACTTGTACACGGGTCACACCCTTTACGTCTCAGTAAGTGCCGGCTGCTGTCAGGCTCACAAGGGCACAAAATGAGAAACACGGTTGTCTCCCTCCTCCACTAATGGAACCAGGGTTACTGAGGGGGGCCAGCTCCAGAGCTGGGCCAGGAGGGCTTGTGAGCCTGAAGGTAAGACACAGCCGGGAGGGTGGGAACCACCCCACTCTGGGGCAGCAGCAGACGGTGAGCCACTGAGTAACGCCGGCACCCACGCTGCTGTGGACGGGAAGGGACCGCTCGTCCTGACTGCAGAGGGCCAGCCGGTCAGGATGGAAGGAGGATGGACGTGGCAGCCATCGTCACCCACGCTGCTGTGGACGGGAAGGGACCGCTCATCCTGACTGCAGAGGGCCAGCCGGTCAGGATGGAAGGAGGATGGACGTGACAGCCATCGTCATAACGAGAATTCTTTGCAGAATTTCTGGAAGTCCAAAATTACGTCCCCATGGAAAGTTAAAGGAAAAAGGCCTAAGGAAAAGTATGTGCGCCCCGCCTTCCTTACGGTCTCACCAAAGTCCCGGAAGGCGGTGCCTGGAGCGTGGGGCTGAGGCCTGCAGGCCGGGCCCCTGGGCAGGTGTCACCCCCGCTCGGGTGCTCCTCAGAACTTGGGAGCACAGGCCCAGCACCAGCTTTGCCCCTGCTGAAGGGATCTGCCTTTTCACCTCCTTGCGCTTGTCACTGATGCTGCTTCCTGCCTGGTCCCTAGCGAGGCTAATCGTGCTGGGCGGTGAATGGTGCATATTTCTGTAAATACCCATGTGTTTATGTGGATGTCTTTGGTCAGTGTACCTGAATTTCCCCCTGCAAATGACATAAACCCTGAAAGCTGAGGGACCATCTGGTTAAACGTCCAATTAAAACGTAAGTCTCAGGAGGGACCCAGGGAACCACGTGCACCCATTGCCAATTGGCTGGCAATTCCAAAGCTGCACCTTTAAGTCTCAGTTTGCCGTGTTACTTGCTTACCTAGATGAAAGATGAATTTATTCCCTGATTTTACTAGAAGGCTGGGAAAGATGAAAGTGAGATTATCTTTAAGTGCATTGAGGTTCTTTCATGGAATGGGCTTCGCAAGAATCCCAGAATATTCCATATTCTTGAAAATAGATAAGCCATTTAATTTATTATCCAAGTCAGGTCACTGCTGAAGGTGAGAGGGACGAGCTATGAATGACTCCAGGTTAACAAGCGTGAACTGGATCGAGTTCACCCCACTCTGTCACCAGATCCTATAGACTCTTGAAAGAAACCTTGGTGACGCCCTCAGTTATTCTAGAATATGCTGCTAACCCTTAAAGTCAGCAGGGGACAGTTTGAGTGTGGAGGAGGGTTAGAAGCCTAAATCTCCCTCAGCCGCACTTGGCCCTGACACTGACTTCTTTCCGCGGATGCAATCTCTCCGCTGGAGTTTCTGCCCATGAGCAGTTATTCCAAAATAACAAGCCAGAGGGGTGGGGAATGGATGGGGTTGTGTTTCAGATGCAGGAGCCCCAGCCGGGTGGCTCCTGGGGGCTGTCTGGCCCCTGATGTTGTTTTCTCGGTCTCCAGTCCACTGCACATGCATCTCCATCCTTTACACACACGAGGATGGGCATGAGGACTGGTTAACACACAACTTGCTTTGTGTTTCCTCCACAGGAAGAGTCCAGAATTTCTGACTGTACAATAACGACCAATGGAATAAATTCATCACAGTCACTGGGACAAAGGCAACCTCTTCCCTCTAATTAGTTAAGCCCTCTGCCTGTTCCCCTCTGACCCCAGGAATAAACCACTTTTCCCCAACAGTAACTTGTCTTCGAGAGCTGACCATCTGCACGGATCCTTTGGAACCACTGAATGGCACCAGTGATGGGGTCTGTTAAATCCCTGTCTTGTTCTCAATAAGAAGCTGAGTTTCTGACAGATAATGATCAAACCAGGGTCTGGAGCCAGACTGCCCAGATTTGAATGCTGACTTCGCCACTTACCAACCCCAAGCAAGTACCTTCACCTCCCCAAGCCTCAGTCTCCTCAGCTATGAAATGGGAGTAACGAAGCTACCATCTCGGAGGATTAATGAGATAACTCACGTGGAGGAGCGCCCTGGCCGGTACCAACCACTCAAGAAGAGTGTTTTTATCATTGCTGTTGTCTGTCCCATGGCACCTGTGGTTGAATTAGGAGGCAACTAACTCTTTTGAATTAGCTAGAAATAAACCCACAAACCAATGAATGAGTAAGTATTATTCTAGGACCGAAAGCTTTTGTCATGGCAACATTAAAGTGCTTCGTGGGTATTTAATCCAAAATGAGGCTTTGTTCCAGTCCTGATAAAAGTAAGGCTCAGATGGAAGGTGACCAGCTCCGAGGCTTCTCAGCACTGACCAGACGTGAGGTGCGGGTGTCTGTGCCCTCAGGTTTCCCTGGAGTTCAGGGGATGCTCAGGGAACCAAGCAACCAGCAACACTGCGCCTGCCCCTTTCTTGTCCTGATGGCGACCCTTGGAGGGTTCTTTGAGGTGGGTAGAGGAGTGAGGAAAGTTGCTTTTCATCAATCCAATGAAACTATGCAAAGACCTGAGAACCAGAAAAGCAGAGGCCGTTTCTGTCCTCACGGCCTCGGACGAGTGTGAGTGAAAGTCTGCTCTGACGAGGGGTGAGTAAGTACACCTCTGGATGTCGTTCATAATATTTATTTTGGAAAAATATTTTAAAAAGGAATTTCTTCATTAACAAAACAGTAAAAAAAAAAACTCAAATAACATTTGCACAATATTCCATAAATACATTTATATACAAAAAAATATAGTCACATAGACCCGAAGTGCCTTTGTACATATTTACCAAAAATTTAAATTATAAAAATGAACATCACAAAATACTCAAGCTTTACAGATATCATGAAAAATATTTTTACAAATCCAAAAAATAACGCACATTTTTTTCCACCTAGAAAAAACACATTTTAGTATCAAAAAGGACAATAAAGGCAGTGTTTGTGATTCTAATTCAAGAAAAGACTGGCTCATAAGAATCCAAAATATACACTTCAAGCAGTGCGTGCTTCTTACGTAGTGATCAAGTCCATTCATTTAAATATATATCTTTTAAAAGCAACTGTCCATAGTGCAATGGAAACGTCCTAAAAGGCAGTGCGACAGGCGCCTGGAACGCCTGCCGGCCGCCCCTCGGCAGGAAGAGGGCCTGGCTTCCCAGCAGCAGTCACGAGCAGCTCCGCTCCTCTCAGCAGCATCGTCGGGGCAGATATCCTTGGAAGTTCACGTATTCTAAGAGAAACGGGAATTCGCCACATCACCTCCGCTTTACACCTAGAGGGGCCACGAGGCAGCGGGGAGGTTAGCGCCAGTCAGAGGCCCAGGCCCGACCCAGCCAGGCCGGGGTGGGTCGGGCAGCCGCGCACTGACCTCAGTTGCGATGACACACTCGTCCTTCTCCTCGGATATGACGTACACCGACTGGTACTTTGTGTCTTTCGAAGTGGAGTACACAGAGTCCGGCCTTTTTCTTTCAGCTGCTTCTCCACTAGAAGGGAGATGAAAGAGAACCACAGTCAACACGAGGAAACATTTCTGAACAGGACAACGGCCAGAGCCTGGAGGAACACAGCCAGCTGGTCCCCCTGCCCAGCCTGGCCCGAGGCACCCCCCGAGGGTCGGGCCCCCTCCCCAGCTGGCCTCCCCGCCCGTCCCCTCTGGCCCACAGCACGCACCCCCGGAGGGTCGGGGCACTCTTCTCCTCCCCCGCAGAGCCCTGGGGCTGGCACTTGGCATCGCGCTGGCTGGGGGGCTCCCCAGGGGCAGCGGCACCCTTGCGGCCCTGCAGCAGCTTACAGCCCACGGCGGGGCCGCAAGCCTTGAGGCTGTTCTTCTCGGCGCCGGGCTCCGTGTGCAGGTCCGCCTTCTCGTTGGTGTTCTTGATCTGTGTGGCCCCGATGACGCTGACAGAGACGTCCTTCTCCCGCTGGCGGTTGGCCAGGTTATTCATGGTCTCCGCCTCCGCCGGGCAGGGGTCGGCGGGCGGCCGGCGCTTCTGCAGCCTCAGCCGCACGCAGACCACGGCGGCGGCGCAGCCCAGGAGCAGCGTGAGGACGAGGACCACGCCCGCGCCGACGGCCACCCAGGGGAACGGGCCGGCTTGGCCCTCCACGTACTGCTCGGTGAGGTCCACCACCACGGGGCCCGGGGGCAGCTCGGGAAGCAGGAACTGGCAGTTGGGGCCCCCGTAGCCTCGGGCGCACTCGCACAGGTAGCGGAGGGCCCGCTCGTGGCAGGTGGCCCCGTTGTGGCAGGGTGCGTGCTCACACCTGCTGATGGGGGCGCTGCAGTTCCTGCCCGTGTACCCGGGGGGGCAGGTGCAGGAATACTCATTCACGCCGTCCCGGCAGGTGCCGCCGTTGGCACACGGGGAAGAGGCACAGTCGTCCACGTTGTCATCACAATGCCTCCCAGAGAAGCCGGCCTGGCAGCGGCAGACGTAAGCATCGCCAAGGTCTACGCACTGTGCACCTGGGACACGGACAAGGGCAGTGGCTTGTCACCCAGAAAATGCCCTGAAGCACGTGCTGCCCCGGCCGCTGCGTCACACACCAGAGCAGAGACACAGGGGCAGACCGGACAGAGGCCACCGCTTAAGACAACATACATCAAACACGAGCCCACGGCGAGGGCCGGGGTGGGGTTTCTGGTCGAGCTCCATAAATTACATAAAAAAATACAGGCTAATACCTCCTGACATGCACCGTGCAAAACGCTTTGCCTGCAGTGCTGCATTCACCTTCACAGCAAGCCAACAAAGGACCCAGTTTACAGATGAGGAAACCACGGCTTAAAGAGGATGACGTGCTTGCCCACAGTTACACAGTTAGTGACAAGTAAGGCTTGAAACAGAAAGAAAGAGAAAAGAAGAAAAGAAGGGAGGGAGGAGGCTGGGGTTTGGTCTTTGTCCTTCCAGAGCCAAGCCTGCTAAACCTCCCTATTCTTCCTCTCTAAACATGAAGCATCCACTGCTCTATTGGTTCAGTGGCTGGAAACAAACAGGAGAAAGAGCTTGACCCCAGGACTGCCACACCTTCTGTACAGAATATGGAGAGCAAAGCAAGCTGATTCCTCTCCATCGATTATCACACCCAACGCAGAAGCTCCAGAAGCTTCCAGAATGGTCCAGCCTGTCTGGGGCCCAGCTTCCCCTCTCTGTGAGTTTGCTTAGGGCATCCCACCCACTCGTGGAGACCATACATCCTCGCAGCAGACGGCTCTGCTTGGTGACAGAGCAGAGCTGGGCTTCCCTCCAAAAGCGCAGTGGCTGGGCTGGCGCTGGGGCTGACCCACTGACGTTCGGAGTCTCGGGCACCTGAGGTGCCACAGGACCGTGAGCAAGTCATTGCACCGCCACCAGAGCCGGGCCCTGCGGAGAAGGAACGCTCCTGCCTGCCTGCCTCGCTCCCTGGGTGCTTCCAGACTCGAGGATAAGATTGCTATGAACAGTTTCTCACTGTTCAGACAAAAGGGCTTCTGAAACTCAAGGCAACTCACAAAGCGATGAACTCAGCCTGAAACTAAACTCATGCGCTTCTGACGCGTTCTCACCAGTGTGGACCGCTGGACAAAGTCTCGGATGGGTCAGGCAGCCCCCTTACCATTGGAACAGGGTGAGGAACTGCAGGAATCCATTTTCTTCTCACAGTTAAAGCCAGAGAAGCCCCCAGGGCAGCGGCAGGTGTACCCTCCCTTGGGGTTGTCCGAGCACCGTCCCCCGTTGAAGCAGGGGCCGTCGGCACACACCATGGCACTCAGCTCGCAGATCCTGCCGTAGAAGCCAGGCGGGCAGGTGCAGGAGTAGCTGTTCTCGAGGTCCTGAGTAATGGAGAAGATGAAGAAAGCTTTCCTACGTCGTTCCGAGGGACCCACACAGTCTGTCTCAAACCAGGGTTCCCGGTTCGGCAGGAGAGCCCACGGTGGCCAGACTCACCGTGCAGCTCCCTCCATTCCTGCAGGGGCTGGCACTGCACTCGTCCACCTCCGTCTCACAGTTGGCCCCCGTGTACCCAGGCCTGCAAGAGCAAGTGTAGCTTCCCTGGCCCGTGTTGGTGCAGGTGGCCCCATTCTTGCAGGGCTTATGGTGTGTGCAGTAGTTCAGGTCTGTGAGGGTGGAGACAGGAAGAGAAGGAGAAGGGAGGCCCAGGGTTAAATCTGGGAGACTGTACTTCCCCGTGACAGAGCCAGGGAAGACAGGCTGCCTGGCGGGGGACGGGAGGCTTACCCTGGTTGCAGAAAAGACCCCCCCAGCCTTCCTGGCAGTTGCATTGCCAGGGCTGCTGGCAGGTGCCGTGGAGACAGCCGGGGTACCGAATGCACTGGTCACAGTACCGGCCCTGCCAGCCCACTCTGCACCTTAGAGGAGAGGACAGAGTCAGTGGACGCTGACGCTACCGGGTTCCTAGCAACACCTTTCCCACTCACGAGAGACTGTCTTCCAACAGCATCAACACCACTGGTTCTCAAACGAGGCAGGACACTGGACCGTCCTCAGGAGCTTTAAACCACATGGATGCCTTCGTCCCACGTCAGAGCGTCTGACTGGGTACAAGGGCCAACCAGGGCAGCATCTCTAGGTAATTCTAACGTGTTGCGAAGTTTGAGAACCAACTAAACTCTCTCCTCTTCTGTGCCAATTCTTTTTAAATCTCCATCTGTAAGTTCCACAACCATTGAGGAGCTTAGATGGATGACAACCCTTGACCCTATGCCCGTCCATGTATTTATTTAGTAGAAACATAGAAAAACAGCCCCCTCCAACCAGCTCATCTTACCTGAGGTTTTCAAAAGAGCATCTAGAGATGCTTTACTAATACACTAGGTGTAAAAGGACAGCAAGAAAAAGAAAAGAGCAACTTTTGCAAACTTACTTGCATTCCCCGGGCTTGTCACAAAACCCATGCTGCTCATCGCACCCCGGCAAGCAGATGGCTGCAAGAAGAAAAGGCACAGGGTCAAGCCCACCAGAGTGGCCCCCAGCACAACAGGGCTACAGACCGTGCCCAGCTCCGCCACAGAGCCTCGCCGAGCCCCGGGCATCGACCGTCCCGCCCGGTAACCACCGCGGACTTCACTCAGCGCGGGAGGAGCATTCTTCTTAACACAGCGGCTCCGGGACAAAAGAGCGCGGAAGCCCACCCCCACCCGGCCCCTTTTCTTCTAAGAGAGGGTCAGAAGTCCTTCCCCCTCCTCCTCCCCCACTTCCCAATTCTATGCACAAAGCTCCACCTCTTAATACCCAGAAAGTGTGTGTGTAGATAAGGGTGGACAGCTGGTATGCAGAGTACCAGGGCAAGACAGCTGCTCTATTGTCTGTTCTCTCCCAGCAGCTGCCCCAGTGCAACAATACCGGCCTCCCCCTCGCCCCCCATGCCCCCACCCCTCACACACACCCCAGCGTGTACACCACACACACACACACACACACACACACACACACACACACACACACACGTGCACCCTTTCCACCAATGGGAACAGGCGTGCGTCCCAGCCGCCTATCCCCGGAGAGATCTAATCGATGGCACGCGCGAGCTGGGGGCGGGGAGAGACTCCAGTGTTTGAATAAGAAGAAAAAAAGTTTAAGTTTATGGCAACCCCACGGTGAAGGAGAGGGAGGGTAGCCAGGAGGGAGGCGGCAGGCCGGCCAGAGGTCCCGGAGGGGGTGGGGAGGCTGGAGGCTGAGGTTTCGAGCTGGCTTCCTTCTCCTGGTTATGAAACTCATTAACAAGCCGCCCCACAAGTTTTAAAGACAACAGAGCCAGCTCAGGCCAAGACGAGCTCAAAGGAGCTGTGGAAAGCTGAGCGGGCTGAGCGACCATGACGCTGCAGGTACGCGCAAATCAAAACTGAGAAACTGCACCTCCCAGCGAGAGGTTCTGTCCTGCCAGAGAAGGTTCCCAGGCTCAGCGGCAGAAGGAAAGTTCCCTGGGGTTTCTGGGGAGCTCTAGGACCCACCCCACCTGACACCTAGAGTGCAAGGTGGCAGTGAGGCGACTGGGGTCCAGCTGAACCAGGCCCAGGAGCCAGCCGGTCCGCACAACCCTCCTACCCCCCCTGCACCTGTGCAGCTGCCCTGCCTGCCTGCAGAATACAGAACTACGGGCAGGCAGGGCCTAAGTCACTCTTGTAAAGGTATGTCCCTCCTCCCAGGCAGGGTGCTATGTGAGCATCCCGCAAGCAGGACAAGCAGACCCCTCCCCAAGCAGGGCTGGCAGGCCCAGGCCTCAAAACACACCCACCCACGTCCATAGACCCTGCGAGTGAAAATGTCATAAACAGTGGAATGTTTTTAAACAGGCCAAGCACACCAACTCCGGAGAGAAAATGAAGCACTTTTCAATGAGAAGCTGTCTGGGCGAAGAGAACTCCTTTGGTAAAAGCAGGCCCTGCACACAGCCTCCTCTCTGTTCCTCCCTTCCTTCCTCCCTCCCTTCCCTCAGGCTTACTTCCTGACCCCTGGCCCTGTGTCCAAAATCCTCCCTGATTAAGAAAGGCAGCTTCCCATAGCGGAAGTTAAAACGTCTAAGTTGACCCCCACCTGCCACTGGCTAACTGTGAGGTGTCAGCAAATCTCTCTGGCTCCCCGGCCCCGGTTTCCCCACCAGAACATCTCTCCGGGGCTAAAATCCCAAGATGCCAGCAGCTCAGAGACTATGTCCCCACCGCCGGGGAGCGCAGGCCCGGGGAGGGGCAGACAGAGGGAGCAGCGGCCTCGCGGAGGGACTCACGCTCAGTGCAGTACTGGCCTTTCCAGCCAGGGTTGCAGACTTTCTCCCCTCTCTCCCCGCAGGTGAAGTGGCCGAAGGCGTCGTCGCGGGGGCGGCAGAAGACGGAGCAGCCCTCCCCAAAGTAGTGTTCGTCACACACAAACCGGTAGGAATACTTGAGGTCTGTGCGGCCGCTGCTGTGCAGGTCCTGGGACCACTCCTCGCCCACCGTCAGGTGCCTCTGCGTGGCCAGGCGGCTGATGAGTCTTTCCGGGTTCTCTGCAGGAAGAGGATGCTCTGTTGGCTCTGACTGGGAACCCAGAGGCTTGGGGAGTGAGGGAGGTGGAAAGGATGCTGGGCAAGGAGGCTGAAGACCCTTCTCCTCAACCTTCCAGAGCAACTTGCAGAATGAAAGACGCAGACGTTTGTTTCTGGGGAGATTTGAACTCAAATACATAGTAACTGGAGACGCAGTTTGGGAGTTTTTTGGTTTGTTTTTACCTGTTGCGAGGTCATCAGGAGAATCAGTGTGGAGAGCTTCAATGATCAGAGAGAAGGTTCCCTGGAGGAAGGGGGAAGAGACAGAAGATAAACCAGAAATGTTTAAAAAAGAATCAAAGCTTTCGGGACAACCAAGTCGTCGCAGATCTGTGTGCAGTGTGTCGTGGGGAGGGTCTCTGTACATCTCTTGTCTGATTTCACTTTCCTTAAGGAAATAGAAGAACTTTTTAAAGAGTGGTTTCCTGACGTGTTTTTTCATCCTGTTAATACAGGATATCGCGGTAAAAAAAAAAAAAAAAAAGAAAAGAAAAGAAAAAAGGAAAAACGATTGCGCGGAGCAGGCGGGGCTGGAGGGGCTTGTCTGCAGTCTTCTGGGGAAGGAGCCAAGCAGAGGGGGCTGGGGGCTGTCAGGCTGCGAGGGCGACTGAACAACTAGCCGGTCCACGAGCTGGGGAACTAGAACTTTCCCAAGTGAAGGGGCCCGTTCAACTTGGGGGCTAGGCGCAGAGACCGGATACGGAAATGTCCCGGGTCCTCAGCCTCTCTGCCTCACTCTACCCCGGCTGTCACCTCCCACACTACCCACCCCCCCCGCCGCCGCCGCCGCCGCCGCCGCCTGCAGATCACCCGGGCGTGGAGTCAATGCCCCAGGCCCCCGCGGACCGCGGCGCCCACCTGCCCAGGCCCAGCCGCGCGCCCCCGCCGCGCCCCGGAGCAGGGCTGGCGGCCGCCTCCCTGCCCACCTGCCGCCCGCCCCGCCCGCCCCGCGCCCGCAGGTGCGGCGCTCACCGGCCAGGTGAAGCCAAAGGGGAAGCGGATGGGGTTGCTGAAGGCGGGGTCCGCGCCCGTGCCGTCCGGGAGGCTGAAGGAGTCGACGCCCAGCACCGGCGTGACGGCGCTGCCGTAGGTGCAGGGAGGCTCGGGGGACACGCTGGCCTGGTAGTGCTTGAGGCACACGCGGAAGAAAGTCCTGCAGGCGCACGGCGGCGGCCCCGCGCCCCCGCGGCAGCAGTTGCGGTTCCCCAGCAGCCCCTTCTTGTTGACGAACTCCTGCAGCTTCAGCTCGAACACCCCGGAGCTCCAGACCTGCGGGCGAGGCTAGGGCGTGGGGCTCCGGGCGCGGGGAGCCCGCCCGGCCGCGTCCTGCCCCGGGCCCTGCCCCCCGCGCGGCCCGCGCCCCGGGTCCCCCCACCTGGCGCCACAGGGAGCCGGAGAGCCCCGCTGACAGCCTACCTGACGGCGCGGCCCTTAGGACCCCGCCTGGCAACTTACCTGGCACAGCAGGGCCGAGAGCACGGCGAGAGCCAGGGCGCACCGCCGGCCCATGGTGCACCGCCGGCCGCGCTCGCTCTCCTCGCGTCCCCCTTCTCTTCTGAAATCGCCAGGGAGTGCTCGGGGAGGAAGGTGTCTCCAGGAGCGCGGGCAGGAAAGCGCCGCCGCTTTGCCTCGGGCTGGGATTATCCGGACTTCTTTCCTCAAGGGTCGGTCTCCGGCTCTTTCGGAGGCCGAGGTTCCTTAGATCCTCCCTGCGGAGGCGACTGCGGCTCCGGGGATGCGCGAGGAAAAAAAAAAAAAGGGCTCCCCGGAGAGATTGCTTCTGGCGCGGCAACTTTCGGTTTTCCCCTCTTTCTTCCAATCCACGAGTAGGTAGGGGTCGTCTGCTTCCTGGTTTTGTCTCAAGATTCTTCGCAGGAAAAAAAAAAAAAAAAAAAGGAAGAAAGAAAGAAAGAAAAAAAGGAGAGAAAGCGTCCAGCTATTCAGCCCAATTCCCAACGAGCTGCAGGGCTCCCCGCGAGTCCGATTAGCGAGCCGGGGTCTGGAAATCCCACGCGCGAGGCGGTAATCCGGCGCCGGCGGAGCGCCCGCGGGTGCGGCCCGGCCGGCTCACTCGGCGGCCGCGGTCCGGGGAGCGCCCTGGACCCGAGTTTTTCCCAGGGACCCAGCCAGTGCCATCCAGGTCAACACCCGGGGTCCCGGACCGGGTCCCGGCGGAGGCTTCGCGCCAGGCTGTGCGTCCGGTGCGGCGCCGGCCGGGGCTCCGCGGGCGCGCAGGGGCTCGGGCTCGCCCCGCGCCGCCGCCTTATATCCCGCCGGCCGCCCGCATGGCTAATGAGATGCAAATGAGCAGCCCCCCAATCTGGCGAGAGCTGTCACAAAGGAGCCACTTTTCCAAACCCTCCTCTCAATGGATCGCCAAATGGTCAGTGAGCTGTAAAATGTGCAACCCTCCTCCCCGCCCCCACCCTCCCCGCCCCCGGCCCTCCCCTGCCCCCGCCCCCAGCCCCCCACCGCACGAAACGCACTCATTTACATTCCTGCAAAACGTTCACCGCAAGAATCCCCTCTGCGCCCGAGGCTGGTGCCGCCGCCCGGGCTCCCCGGCGCTGCCCTCCCGGCCACAAGCTCGCAGAGGCCCCGGGACCCGCGGGGGTGGCGCTGCGCCCCTGTCCTGCCGAGAGCCACCCGGCGGGTGAGGCCGCGTCCGGCCTCGGGAACTCTCCGGTCGCCGCGGCGCCCGCCTTCGTCCCTGTTGCGCGCCGCAGCCGGGGCCTGGCGGCGGGGGCGAAGTCGGAGGCCCAGTTCCCGGTGGGCCGCCCCTTCTCCCGGGCAGCCTCTTCCTAAGGAGGAGTCTCCGGGGCGGGGGACCGGGCACGAGAGGGAGGGGGCAGGCTCGAGCGGCGGGCAGAGAGTGGCGAGAGGGCAGCGGCAGTTTCGGGAAGTTCGGGAAGGTCTGACACCCAGACGTCTCCGGGCAAGGACGGCGACTCTGCGTCTGGGAACACAGGGGCGAGCGCGGCGCCCCCGGGGACCCTGTTGCCGCGAGCTCGGGGTGTCCCCGCGCTGGTCGGCGGCCGCTGGGGGGCGGGGTCCGGCTAGCGCCCGGGATCCTGACGCCTTAAACCACCGCCCCCCCCCCCGCGCCAAAAACACACACACGCACCCTTCCGGGCGCTATTCTCGGCCTCCGACACCTTTCCTGGGTCTCCGGCCCCTTTCTCCTGTGTCTTCCCCCCTCGGCCTCCCTCTGCTTGGTAAAAAGTGAGTTTGGTGTGTGTCGTTCGCGTGGCTGTCATTAAGGCAGTCTGTTATTGTGCGAGGCTGAATCAGTGGCTCTTTGTGCGCTCAGCTGTATGGTAATGCAGACCGCACCTGCTCCCCGCACAATGCGGAGAGAAAGAGCTCCCCTCCGCGCGCGCCGCGGCCTCTGCAACAATGTCCGGCACATGTTCTAAAGACCCTCTAGCCTGGCCGCCTCAACCCGCAACCTTCGCACAACCATCACCTTATTAGGGTTTACACGTCCATCAGACACTAGAACTTTTGTTTTCTTTTTTTTTTTAAGGGAAATGAGTTTATTGGGAGGGCCGAGAACACACGTTATCACACAATGAGCTATCTAAATTGCTCTTATGCTTGCGGGCGCAATGCAGAGTTAAGGTGGGGCATGGACTCCTACTCCGGCATCCAGCTTCGTGCTGGGCACACTTCGAGGTCTCTCTCTCCCACCCCTATCTGCTCCTCCTTCATTCCCCCCTTCCCCCAACACCTAGGGCAGCTTCATCCAGGACGAGCGGTGTCAGCATTGGAGTACATGTCACTTTGATGGCGGCACAGCCCCAGGGCGCCTGGCCACAAGGGCCTTGCTCTAGGTGTGCTACAGCTGCCTTGTTGGTGGGAACGTGCACTGTCCTGGCAAAGTGTGACTTTCATTGAGGCAGATGTTGAGATCACAGTGTACCATATAATGCACGGGAAGAGGGAAAATTCTCAAATACCAAGTAATCGGTTGAAGTCATTCATGGCCATCCCTCCAGCTGTTAGGCAACAGGCTCCCAAATACCTTCAGGACAGATTTTGGGTTTTCCACTGATGCCAGAGAAGCAAAGAATTAATCGAAAGTAATGTGCATGTAATGTTTAAGGCTGAGGTGAGAAAGGCAGGCTTGGACCCCACCAGAACCCCCTACGGTTTGGTTCAGAACAAATGGAGACTTCAAAACCTCCTGTGCCCCCATGACGGTGGCAGTCCCAGCGTGGCCGCCCTCTGGGGACTTTTCGAGGACTCGCTGCATCACCACAGGGCTGGGCCAGTGCGAATCCTAATTTAATCTTGCCACCTAGTGTCAGCATCCTTTTTTCACTACATCCATGTTTCCTCTGAAAGCTAATTTCTGAGAACTCTGCTCCCTACTGCATGGAAGCTGGTGTGTGTGTGTGTGTGTGTGTGTGTGTGTGTGTGTGTGTGTGTGTGTGAGAGAGAGAGAGAGAGAGACAGTGGTGGGGAGAGAGGTAAGAGGGTTCCAGGAGCAGGAGAGGGCAAAAGAAGAAAGGAATGTGAACTCTAAATCCTCTGTGCTTCCAGACTGAGAGTAGATTTCAGTAAGAAATGAAATATCGGGAACCTTTTAATTAGAAAATGGAAGTGGGAAAGAGACTCATCTGAATGCCTGTTTAGAAAACTGGAAATAAAAAGTTCCACGCCCAAGGGCCTAAACCTTGTGGGGGGGGGGACGACTTGCCCCAAATCTTTAACAAACCCGCCTCAGTATCAAGTATTTGTTAAATTGACATGGCACAGATTTCTCGATTACAGCGGCAAAGCGGAACTGAAAGGCGTCGTAAAATCCATCAGAATCCTGCCCAAAGCGTTCATTCTTTTCCAACTTAATTTATGCCACGCAATTCTGTATTGGGGAAATCAAGCAGAAAGCCCTTTTCTTGCCCTTCCTCCTCCTCCGGCTCTTCTTTCCTCTACTTTCTTCCTCCTCTTCTCTCTCCATCTTCTTCTCCTTCTCTCTCTCTCTCTTTCCCCCCACCCCACGTTGGGCCCTCTCCCCCTCTCCCTTTCAAAGCTGAGCTAACGGGAGACTGTTTAACTTCAGTGTTTCTATAGGAGTCTGTTGTAGTTTAACTCCTGCACACCAGTAGCTGAGATGAACAAAGGAGAGACTCGAGGTCCAACTATTCATCCTTTCTTTGCACTTTAATTTTCATTGATTGGGAAGACAAGGGGAGCCCTTAGGGATTCAGGCTGAAGGGGGATGACACGCCTTTAGACGCCATCAGCCCCCTAGCCAGCCATCTGCTCCAAACCAAATGGCGTTTTTTCACTCCCTAACTGCATGTCTGTATACTCCTGCAACTAATCGCTCTGAACCCCCTAAATGCAGGAGGGAGCTTAAGCTCGACTATGTTAAATAGACTTGCCCCCGTGTTGGCTTTAGCAGCGATTCCCTCCTCCCACACACACCGTAAATCCTCACCTTGCTCATTAGGAAAAAGCAGGAAACTTTCTTTTAAATACTTTTTGATGTCTCAGCAAATTTACTGTACAAAGTGAGGCTCATTAGGGCTTCGAAGGCACCCAATATATCAGACACAGGAGTGGAGAGAGGGATTTACCGCCTGGTGTTGGTGTTTTATTTTTGCCAGGCATTCAGAGCTTATAGCCTGAATGACCCCAACAACCAGGGTAGGCCTAGCTGTATAATCAGAACCACAGCCACATCAACTACAGCTGAGTTCTCTGTTTGTTGGCGACCCTGATCATTTTACCCATCATTTTATTAGGCCACTTGGGAATAAAAGCTCATGACCATCATTTTATCAGATTAAATATGCCCATCCTCAGCAGTGAGTGTGACTCATACTGTGGTCAGCCCAATCCTGTTTCCATCCCCCTTTGCCCAAAGAAAGGTTCTATCCCTGAGGTATGTGTGTGGCGGAGGTTGTGGCCGGGGGAGGAGGGCCTGGGCAGATTGCAATAAACAATGCCCAGAATAGGCTCCAGACTCCAAGCCAGCCCCAGGTTCAGTTTTCTGTGTAAACAAGTCTGGAGACTTGAGTGGGGTTTGTGTTTTCTTAGACCAACTGAATACTGTATACCCAACAGAGAGGTTCTCTTATTCCTAAGAAGAATTAGGGTCCTTGTTCAGAACAAGAAAATGAAAAACTTCCAGGCAGCAAATCTGGTGTTGATCAAACATGCCAGCTTACTTGAAAAAGAAGATGATGAAGGGAACCTAAAGCAAGTTTATTAATTAGTATTAGTATCACATCTCCCACCAGCACACCCTTCTGCCCATTCTCCATCAGTCACAGGTCTGGAATCCTTCAGTGGGTAAAAGAGCAGAGGGGCCGGCCTGCTTGCTTTGCACATAGGAAGCGCCTACAGGTATCTGTGGGTAAAACCTCACCCGTGCCGGGTAGCTATGATGGATAGTTCCTTACTTCTTCTTAAGGACCGGAACCCCAGAGACACGTGGACATTTACAAGACGCACTGGCCCGAATGTATACACGGTGTGTTTGCACCTGATCAAGTTCCTTCCGGATCACTCTATTGAAGATACATCCTAACCCAAGCCATCCGTTTGTCCACGGCGGGAAAGAGGGGGCAGATCTAGCTTTTATATTCAGGCTCCGAGGCTTCCCTCTCGCTAAGGGTAAACGCTACGCGGCACACCAAGGAAGGCCCCACAGCTCAGCCTCCCCTGCCCTCCCTGGGACATTTCCCTCGGAGGAGGGGCGGCCCGCAGACACCTAGGACCACTCCTGGTGGTCGGCAGGTTGGCGCGGGGCGGAGGGCGCCGGGACCGGAGGACAGAGCCCAGGGAAGACCCAGTGGGCCTGACGCCTCCCCTCCGCCCTCCCTTCCACCCGCCAAGTGCAGACACCCGCGGCTAGGGAGGAAGGACGGCCCGGCCACGTGGTCCGGAGCAGGGACCCCGCGCCCTGGGGCGCAGCGCGGGCCGGGGTTGCGGAGGCATGCGCTGGTTTGCATGAGAAAGGCGGTCGCGTGGCTCAGCTGGCGGCGCGGAGTCCGCTCCTCCGACCCCGGGATCATCTGCCCGGCGGTCCGCGCTCATCTCCATGACAAAGCGCTGTTTACCTGGCGCGGCTGCGGGCGCCTTTGTCCCGATCGGATGACCGCGCAGCTGCTCCGCTCGCCCGCCCGAGCGGCCCCCGACTGAACGCGCCGGGCCGGGCGCTCTGGAGGGCTGCCTGGAGGGGGTGCGGCGCCAGTGGGCGCTCCGGAGGGCTGCCTGGAGTGGGTGGCGGCGGCGGGCCGGGCACTCTCCGTAGGCGCATGAGCGCCGGGTTGGGAGGGCCAGGTCAGCGGGTCACCCCCGGCCGCCGGGCGTGCGGCGGTGGGGGGGGGGGCCCACCCGGTCACCTGCACCGAGGCGCGGCCCCACCTGGGAGTCGCCCGCCCGTGACCGTGTCAGACAATGAGGATGGGAAAGAAAGGGCGGCGAGAGCGACCCGGGCCCTCCCGAGGCCTCGTTCCGGGACGCGCCCCATCCGGAGGTCGCGGGCACCTGTCGCCGGTCCCGGCGCCCGTCAATCACCCGGCCCGCGGGGCGGGGCGCGGGCCGGGCCGGAACCGCGAGGAGGCCGCCCCGCCCGCTCGTCCCAGCCGGACCCGAGCTGCCCTGCGCGACTGCGCCGTCCTTCCCCGCCTCCCACCTCCTTTCTGCGAGCATCTGCCCGCAGAGGAACAGATGTGGGCACCTGCGGTGACAGGCCGCATATGTTCCATCCTATTCACAGGCATTCAGACGGGGCTACAATGAGCGGCCTTTGTGCGCACAGTCACTAAATATATTAATCTGCACTCCCCAGAGCACCGGGCTGTTTAATTTTTCACTAGCAATAACATCTGATCTAATCCTTAAATCGGCTCCCAAAAGCCTGCCCTCCCGCCCTCCTTTTTTTCCTCTTTCTCCCCACCCCCTCCCGAAAAACGTGTGAAGCTATTCAACCTTCCACCTGTTGCCTGCTGAACTGGGCGTGGGTTCCTGCAGCATCTGATGTCGGTCGGGGCGGGGGCGACTGTGCGGGGGATGCTGCCTGGCCACATGGGCACCGCCAGGGCCTGTGTACCAGAAGGAAAGTAAGCGCAACGTGCGAGGGTGGCTCCCGAATGTTGGGCAAACAAAGAACGATGATTATTAAACAGCTTCCAAAGCAGCCCAGCATTCCCATCCTCTCCGTGGAAGCGCCTTGAAAATGTACAAGTTCCCATTTATCTTTTTGTTTATTAAACTCTGATGGTCATTATAAACACTGGTCAATAGGCCACACAGCCAAAAGGTAACATAAATTTCAGAGGTACGACTTAGATTTTTTTTTAGCGATTTTGTTGCATGACTCTTTTATCTTAGCATCCCGTATTCTGTTTTGGTTTGTTTTCGGTCACAATGAGTCCCTTAGTGCCATTGTGGGTGTCACAATGCAGACGGACATCGGGCTGTGAATGAAGACAGAGGCAGTTTAAACAAACCAAGCTCTTTCTTTCCTTTCCGTCCATTGTACTATGAATGGGCCTTCTGCATTCGGCTGCTAGGAGACGGCTTTGCAAAGCCCTACTCCAGTAAATGGGCTGGAGAGAAAGGGACCCCAATAAACAGCCTAAGTATTGGAGAAAAAAGGGGGACAAGTTTAGGCAAATGTTTTTCCACCTTCGCATCAACACCTTTCCTAATCTCAAACCGTAAGACATACTTTCCAGCAGTTTCCCTCCTTCTTGTCACTGAAATTCTTACTCCCCCCCGACCCCCCACACCTCCTAGGAGACGCAGAGTGGGGACAGCACTGGCTCACCATTGAGATCTGTTTCCAAATGCTGCTTTGTCTCAGGAAAGTAGAATGGGGCATGGGGCTGTTTATCAGTCATCATCGCTAATAACTAAGGATTGCAAACTGCTCTCAAAATGAATGCCTGGATGTGTTGCTAGGTAAGTAGGGGCAGGGTTGGTGAGTCTGTATATTTAAGGAATAATCATGAACTATGAATTGTTTTCGTGGTAGTTGGAACTGTTCTTATTAACATAGGTAGGTTAACTGAAGCAAGAAACATAGCTGTTTTCAGGTCAAGGGCCCAGCTTGAGTACATTAGGGAATGACCCACCACCACCACCTGCGTTTCTCAGGGGCTAGAACGAAGTCATAGGCCACCACCGACCCAAACGCAGTCAAGGGAAATGGGAGAACCACGACTGGCTTATCTGAATCACAGTTCACAGCTGGGGTGACTGTCAGACCCAAAGCACGTGGCAATAAGAAGGCCAGTTCATTTAGTCATTTATTCATTCATCCACTCACTGCTCAAGGGGCTGGAGGTCCAGAGTGAAATCAGACCTGCTTCCTGCCACTAGATGAGTGGTACAAGTAGAGAAGTGTCGCTTGGTCTTTTATTTTCGGAAAGAGTTTTTGTAGGATTAATATGTCTTCCTTCAATGTTTGAATAGAACTCACCAGTGAGACCACCTGGGTCTGGAATTTTCTTTTTTGGAAGATTTTTACTTACAAATTCAACTTAATATAGGGTTTAAGAAATATAGGGTTACTCAGATTTCCTATTTTTTCTTTGGTCAGGTTTGGTAATTCATATGGTTCAAGGAATTTCTTCATCTCATCTAAAGATGCTCAAATAGTCTCCTTTTTACCCTTTGGTGTTAGTAAAATCTGTGATACCATCCTCCATCCTTATTACGGGTAATCCGTGTCGCCTATCCTTCTATCATGATCAGTACAGCTATGGGTTTATCAGCTTAATTGATCTTATCAAAGAACAGTCTTCTTTCAGAATCTCCATCCTTCACTTCCTGTTGCCTAATGTCTAAAAATAGTAATTTCATATATTTTATCTAGTTTTCTAGTTGTTTACAGTGGAAGGACAAGTTCTGTAGGAATTATTCCTTCATGCGCAGAAGCTGAAAGTTACGATACTTTTGGCTGCAAATAGCAGAAAACCCTAATTTAATATTCTTAACTGTAAGGAAAAGACATCATCTCATAGAATGAGGAGGTAGAGTGGTTTTAGTTAACTTCTGGCTCAACCATGTCGTCAAGGCACAATGTGCCCTCCATCTTTCTGCCCCACCTTTCCTGTCTTGCTGGCTTCCAACATGGGTTAGCTCTCTCTTGTGACTGCATGAAGCCTACAGGGATCCAAGAAGTCACAAACAGACACAAGGATGGCCAGTAGAGGAAGAGGACAATTTCTTTCTATATGATGCTCTTTTTTCAGTGATAAAACAATTCTGTAATATTTAATGTGGATCAGCCATGTAGAAGTCAGTATGTTTTAATGGTTGTAGCTTTTTTTCTTTCCCAGTTTTTGGGAAACATTTTACTCTCCCTTAATTCCCAACTTCTCCCTACTTTCAACCTACAGTTTTCTATTTTTCTTCCTTTCTTTTTGTCCCTGTTTTTCTCTCTTATGTAAATCCTTCATCCCCTGTTTTTAGATTCTCCCACGAACTGATAAATCTGATGTGTACAGTAGGGCACAGGAAAGTGTCTATAGGTGGTATGAAGCAGAAGGTGGGGAAAAGGATGTGAAGAGTCTCGTGTAAATCTTTGTGCTCCTTTTACACTGATTTCTATGTACAACTTTTCCTTTAGTATCCTAGGAAAGAGACCTGGAAGTAATCTTTGGCTCTTCCTTTCCTTCACTGTAGTGTATGGTAGTCATAAAAAATTTTAAGAAGCCATTAGAATTTAGACAGATTCGAGTTTGAGTAATAATTGTGCCACTTACTACCATTGTACTAGTTACTTAATCACTTTTTAAAACTTATAATATTTTCCTTTTATCAAAGTAATATACTTACAGATTTTAAAATTCAAATAGTACTTCTAGATTTACAAAAAACAGCAATTTCCTACATCACGCATTCCCACTCCCAATTCTTTCCTTTCTAACTCGTAGCTACTTCTTTTGAAATTTACTCATATTTTTAAAAAACTTTCTAATGCTATGTCTTTTTCAGTTGTGTACATTGTCTATGGACTTCCTAACTCTAGAAGATGAAGGTTTAACACTTCCACCTGATTTCCTAGACACACGCATGTTTATGAACACATAGAAGATCACCTCCCATTTTTTCAAAAATAATTATAGTACCCTTTTGATTAAATTACCATTCAGCATTTACCTCATTAAAATTATGGAATCATTATTCACAGCTGAGGCATATGCTACGATTATGTTTTCTTTTTTGTACAATTTTGTCTTTACTGGATTCAACAATTGCCGAATTTATTTGCTTATTGACTTTTCTATGTACCTATTACATATTGTCACCAAACCCTGAAGATCTCCTTTTAAAACACTCAAACAGGGCTTCCCTGGTGGCGCAGTGGTTAAGAATCCACCTGCCAATGCAGGGGACATGGGTTCGAGCCTTGGTCCGGGAAGATCCCACATGCCGCGGAGCAACTAAACCCGTGTGCCATAACTACTGAGCCTGTGCTCTAGAGCCCACGAGCCACAACTACTGAAGCCCGTGTGCCACAACTACTAGAGCCCACGCGCCTAGAGCCCATGCTCCGCAACAAGAGAAGCCACCGCAATGAGAAGCCTGCGCACCGCAACAAAGAGTAGCCCCCGCTCACCGCAACTAGAGAAAGCCCGTGCGCAGCAACGAAGATCCAACGCAGCCAAAAATAAATAAATAAATAAAATAAAACAAACAAACAAACAAAAAACCACTCAAACACCTCAGGCATTCCATGGACTGGCTTTTTCCTGGAGATGTGTCTCTAGCTTTCTCCTGGGATTTCCCACCTCTCTCTTCACTTGGATTCCCTACTGTCTGGGTCCTAAATATTCCTTTTTCTTGGCCTCTTAGTTTTGGAGAATATCCTCCAGCAGGTATCTGAGATAAAGTATTTGGTAGAAAATATTTTTGAGCTGCATATCTGAAAATATTGTACCCTCACAATTATAACTAATATTTTGATTTTGAGTAGAATTCCACGTTAGAATTATTTTCTTCAGAATTTTGAAATTTAGTGCTCCACTGAATTTCAGTTTCCTGTAATTCTATTGAGACTTTCCATGCCATCCTGGTTTCCAATCCCTAAATGTGACATTTCTGTTTTTCCTTATGGAAAATCTTTAAGGTCCTTTCTCTGCCCCTGGTGTCCTGACATTTTGTGATGATGTGCCTTCATGTGGATCTTCATAAGTTTGTTGTGCTGGGCGTTTGGTGGGTCCTTTCCATATGAGAACATGTCTTTTAGATCTGGGAACTGTTCTTGAATTATTGCTTGAATAATGTCCTCGACTTCATTTTTCTGTCCTCTTTCCTGTAACTCCTATTTTTCAGATGTCAAACTTCTTAATCTTCTAATTTTCTTATGTCTTTCTCTTTCTCCATCTTTTTCTCTTTGTTCTGTTATGAGAGATATCAAATTTATCTTCTCTTTTATCAGTTTTTAAGTTTAAACTACTGCTTTTTTAATTTTCAAGAGCACATTTTCTGAATGTTCTTTTATATACTTTTTTTCCTTTCCCTGGTATATGATCTTCAGAGACTGCAGATCATGAAGTTTTTCATAATATTTTTCCTCTTCCTAGTTTCTGTTTGTTCCCTTTTTTGCTGTCTTCCTCCAACGTCTGTTGGCCTTGGTCATCTGTGCATATTTAGGAGGGGCAGAGCCAAGTGCCGCCGAGTGGCAGGGCTCACACAGGGCGGTGAGTGGGGCTGTGGTCGGCCTGCCTCCTCTGCCTCCACGGTCTGGCTCTGGGGGTCTGCGCTGTCTGTCTGTGTGAGGCTCCTGCTCCTACAGTCCAGGATGCCTGGCTTCTCCCTCACACCACCTGAATCCCTACTTCCATCGCTTTCCTCCGTTTGCCCCTTTGCCTACAAGTCCTCCTTCTTCTAATCCTGCCTCAGGCCCCACCCGCCCTTCCAGGCTCAGCTCTCACATTGTCTCCTTGCTGCCTTCTTCATCCACATGTTCTAAGACTTTATGTTTCACTTGTTCCCTGATACCTGAAGTGTGTGTTTGTCTCCCCAACCACCCGTGCACTCAAGGCTCAAGACCATTTCACATACTGTTGGTGTGACCCTATGGCACCCAACAAGTATTAAGTGCTGAGCGCTCTTTATTGATTTTAGAAAAAAATATCAACAGGAAATGAAAGCCTTGTATGCCGAATGAAGAGATGGCTTCCCAAATTATTTAATACATACATATGGTGTCACTTCAATTTGGTAATGCTTTTTTTTTTTTTTTTTTTTTTTTGGTGGGAGGGCAGGTAGATCTTAGTTCCCTGACCAGGGATTGAACCCAGGCCCCCTGCAGTGGAAGCTGAGTCCTAACCACTGGACCACCAGGGAATTCCCATCAATTTGGTAATACTTTTTGAGTGCTTGATCTGCAAGAGACTCTGCAGGAACAATATTTGACCATCTTATTTCCCTGATGGAAGCCTCCAGCTCCCTGGGGCTTGCAGCAGCCCTCCTGAAATATGTCATGTGTAAAGATAGCTTTTGAGATGCATCTTAAATAACTTGATATCATTCATTGAAGTTTGTCAAGTATTTACTTAAAAATTAAGTTAGATTGGTTTCAAAGTTATTCTTCTGTCATAACACTTGGCTACCCAAATGTTCTCTTGGTTGTAGAGAAAAGGGTGGCGTTGTGACTAGAGGAATGGGAATTGTGTATAATCTGAAGCCTGCCTATCTCCCAGCCCAGGGGAGCACGTCCTTAATGGGAACCTTACTGGCCTTAAAGCAGATGCAGAAACAAAGTCGAGGCGGTGGCTTCCAGAGTCCAAACTCCTTAACGTGAGACGCAGACACCGCACGACCAGGCAAGCGCGTCCTCGCTTCCTCCCCTCCTCCACTGCCGTGGCTGCCCGCCCCGGAGCTCTCATGCCCCGTTCCAGACCGCAAGCCTGCCCACTAAAACTGTGGGCTCCAGAATAGTTCGGGTGGCCGCCGCCGTCACAGCAATGCTAGCAAGGCTCCTCTCTACCTAGCGCTTGCTGTGCTCTGCTGTGTCGTTGGTCAGCCCGCGCTGGGAAGCGCCGCCCTCCTCCAGACAGTACAGACACCGAGGCCCAGGGTCGAGGTGGACAGCGCGCCAAGTTCCCTTGGCTGGAAAATCCACCCGTTCTGGACCCCCGGCCGCCTGCCTCCTGCGGGGCCCGGGCTCAGGGCCAGCCTGCCGTCTCCTAGCAGCCCGCACCGCCCTCCCGGCGCTCTTCCGCCAAACTGCGGCGTCAGGGCCCAGGCTCTCGTGTCCGCACCACCAGTGGCCCAAAGCGCCAGCGGGTGAGCCAGCGGGAGCCGAGCAAGGCGTGACCCCGACCTCCACGCACCGCGCGGTTTCCGAGGCAACAGGCGCTGCGCCTGCGCATCTCGCTCCCCGGAGCCTGTGGGGCCCGGCCGCGGAGGCCCCGCCCACCGAGCGGGCGGGGCGGTCTCTCGGGCGGAAACGCCCGAGCGGAAGCGGAAGTGCGCGGCGGCTGCGACGGGCCGAGGGTTGTGCGGGCGCGTCTCCGGCTGTGCTGGCGCATCTCTAGGTAGGGCCGGGCCTGCGGGGCTAGCGCGTCTGGGCCGCTCTCGGCCGTCGCCTCGGCGCGGCGGCTGCGCTCGTGGTTCTGCGCCGTCGCGGTCCCTGGGCCGCGTCTCCCTCACCGCATGTCCCCACAGCCGTGCGCCCTGCCTGCTTCTCCCGGTGCCGCTTTGGCCCGACCCCTCCCCGGAAAGAGGTGTGCAGTTCCGGGTCGCCGTGTGGTCCCTGTCGGCCGTAGGGAGGTGTCCTCTGACCTTTGCACTTGGCGTCTCCGAACTTGGGCGCCTTCCCCAGTGACCCGGCTGTTCTGAGCCGGGACCGTAGCACCCAGCAAGCACCATGCCCTCCGGGGAATAAAGGCCGGCGGGATGACGCCTAGGTGGCTGAGAGGATGATTTGTCCATGTCGGCCAAGGAGGGGCCAGAAGTTTCTATACGGGGGGGGGGGGAATTCCAGCTGAGTTTCGAATAAGTGGGAGTTGGGAGGTGCTGAGGGGCAAGAGGCCATTCATTCCTTCAGAGGGAACAGAATGCTCAAGACCTGCAGGTTTGAGACTGCCTGACATATTCTGGGAGAGACAGGGTGCTAGAGCTGGGGATGGCAGGAAACTCAGGGGAATTGGGAATAAGGAAGTGATGTGATCAGATCGTAGTGTTAAAAGAGTCATCTGGCAGGCGTAGGGATGGTGGTGCTGGGTGACTGCATGTGATAAGAGGGCTTTTGCAGCCATTTAAGGAAGAAGTTTTAGGACTGAAAACCTGGAGATGGTAGTGGGGAGAACTTGGAGGTGAGTTTGATGGGGAAAAAGTGAGGCCGTGGTATTTCCAGTGACTTTCACATTTTTGGCTTGAGCGCTTGAGTAGGTGATGCAGAGAATGAGAACCACAGAATGGGGACAGGTCTGCAGCATCAGGTTCCTCACCTGTCGCCTCCCAAATGTATTACGCTCTGGTTCCTCCGTGTCTGGTGTCCTCCTCCTGTTTTGTCCTCCATCTCTGTCATTTCTGAATCGTGGCCTCCCATCCTCATGTGCTCTTTGGCCTGCCCACGTTTGGGCCTTTCTGTTAGGCGCTACCACTCCTGCACCACCACAGCCTTCACACATTCTCTATGTGTCGATTTCCCCATCACCCCATCTCTGCCATCTCTAAGCTCTGCCGTAGGGGTTTTCCCCCAACCTGGCCATTTCTCCCTCCCAGGACTGCAGTGGTGCATTCCTTATAGGTTGTGTTCAAGGAAAGCAGTGAGAACACTTTGGCTGTGTCAGGTCGCACACTACTCATCTCCACACATACCGTTTCCTGACCACCTTACCTCCCAGTTTCTTTGTGTAATTTCGAACAGGCATGTGTATCTTCCAGACATGGAAATCTCTAATCACTTCTGGCCCTCGGTTTTCTCGTCTGTGAACTGAGAAGACCGCAGTAGGTGTTGGTGGAGGTCACTTACAGTTTTTACTATTCTGAGGTTCTCCCTACTCCCTGAGCCTGAGTCAGTGTCATTTATGGGGCAGGTTTACTGTAAAGCTAATGAAGTTCAGGCTTCAGGGTCTTCGCTTTCACAGGCCCCTTCCAAGGCACTGGGAAGGACCTCAGTGGTCTTGTGTTTATAATTTTGTATTTTGTATTTTTATTTATTTTTAAAAATTTATTTAATTTTGGCTGCGTTGGGTCTTCGTTGCTGCGCGCGGGCTTTCTCTAGTTGCGGCGAGCGGGGGCTACTCTTTGTTGCGGTGCGCGGGCTTCTCACTGCAGTGGCTTCTCTTGTTGCGGAGCACGGGCTCTAGGCGTGCGGGCTTCAGTAGTTGCGGCTCGCGGGCTCTAGAGCACAGGCTCAATAGTTGTGGCTCATGGGCTTTGTTTCTCTGCAGCATGTGGGATCTTCCCGGACCAGGGATCAAACCCGTGTCCCCTACATTGGCAGGCGAATTCTTAACCACTGCGCCACCAGGGAAGTCCCATAATAGTGTATTCTTTTTTAGAAGAGGGACCTCAAATTATATGTTTCAGGCCCTACAGTACTTGGATCCCTACGAAACTGGCCATTAGTCATATCCTGCTGTCTTGGTTTTTGTGTTCTTGTCCTTCAGACTTTCCCCTCCCCACCTCCTACTCCTCCTTGTGTGTGCCTTTTATTGAGGCTTAGAGAGAAAATATGAATGAATGGAGCTGGTCAAACTCCTGCTGTAACCTGGCTTTGGTTTGCTCTTGGGTCAGGAAGAGAGGTGTCAGATTGGCAACTTAGCACAGTGGGCAGAATCTTTACAGCAGTGCATGTATTTGATTTGCTTGTCTGCTGGGTTGCCATCTCCTTCAAGAAAAGGTTGAAAGTAAGAAGGGAAGTCCACTTAATTGAGATCATAAGAGCAACTCTTATCTCTATGGAAACTAGAGTCATACACTGGAACTTCATTCAGAGGAATTAATTGCATCCTTATTTTATTAGTTTGAAAGTGAGGCAACCCTTATGCTATCAGTTACTTTTATAGAGCTTTATAATAAGTGTGAATAACTTTTACATTTTCATTTGCTTTTAGAAGCAAATTTCTGTTTCTTTACAAGGTGTTCTGTTGGAAAAGTCTTCAGAGTTAAAACATGTTATTTACGGTTTAAATTATTTATATAAATATAATAAGATACTTCTAAAGGATTTTATAGTAGTAGTTTAAAATCTGGTAAATTGAGAGGTAAATCATTATCTTATTTTTACAAATAAGGAAATCAGTGATGTACAAAGAGAGTCAGTGATTTGTCTTCAGTCAGCCAGTAAATCAGGGCCATTGCTAGCTAAAAAAGCCAGGTCCTAAGCACCCTTTTCCTCATAAAAAAGTATGGTCCAGAGAAGGAGGAGTCCATTTAAGTCAGCTCTTATTGTCGAATGCTTACTATAGCATGGACCGAGTTTATACTTCCCCATACCTGTCCAGCTGCACGCCCGTGTGCATGCTAGGCTGTAGAAGGTACACAGCAGAGAGGGATGCTTTCCCCATCAGTTCTTGAGCCCGAAGAATTAACTCAGTACAGATTCGTGTAAGTTACTGTAAGTCATTTATAATAAAACGGTCGGCAACCAGGACAAGGGGACAGTAGGTCTTTGAACAGCAGAGTTTGCTGGATAGTTCAGTTTTGGATTTTTGCCCATTAAGCACCAAAATTTCACATTCAGGATGGAAATCTTTCTAATCTTTCCTTAGATGAAATCTAAGGTTAGAGTGTTTCCCTGCTTTTTAAATTTTTTTTTTAATTTTTAAAAACATTTTTTAAATTAAAAATATTTTTTTATTTTTAAATTAAAAAAAAAAAATTTTTTTTTTTTTTTGGCCACACCACAATAGCTTGCGGGATCTTACCCCAGGCCCCCTGCAGTGGAAGCACAGAGTCCTAACCACTGGAGCCATTCCCTACTTTCTTAATAGAGTGTGCTGAATGTGATATGAACTTTCCCTAATCCCTGTGATATGATCTCAAGTAAACATTTTAAACATAAAATTTGTGAGGCAAACAGTGTTAGGGCTCGTTGAGGCACATACAACTGTTTTCCCTGTTATTTGTTTGGAGTTTTTATGTCTTTCGGCCTCTTTCAGTTTTTCTGTCCCTTTGCTTTCCCCAGGTCAGCTGTTAGAGGTTCTGACCCTTGGCACTATGTGCATGCCTGCAAATGCCCTTTCCATACTTTTCTTTACTGTGGACTTAGGAGCTAATTGTTAGAACTATGGAGAAGAAGAATTTATAGATGATAAATCAGACCCTGAGAAGTCGTTTATGAATAAATTATTTCAGTTTTACTTGTGAATTTTAAAATTTATATTGGAGTCTTATCCTAAATTCTGGATACATGAGGCGTAAGTTTTTGTAGGTGGCAGACATTTTCCTTTTCTATGTTCATTGACTTGAAGGGGTTTTGTAGCGCTGCAGTCGGGTGGGGAAAGGCCCAGGGTCCAGCCTTCTGGGTTGCTCCTTCAGTCCAGATGTTCTGTTGGGCCCCTGGGACTGGGAGGACCTTCAGAAAGGAGCGCTCTGGGCTAAGCACGTGCCCCGCAGGCTGACTCTGCCATGCGAGTTGGTGTTCCGCGCGTGCCGGCAGCCAGATCGCTCTGAAGTGCAGTGTTGGGGTGGGGGCTCCCCTAGTGAGAGGAACCGGCTTCGGAGGCAGGTGGATTCAAATCCCGGCTTTGCCGTTGCTGTTTGTGACCTCAGGCAGGTGACTGATCAGCACACACTGCTGGCTGCCGCCCCGCAGCCAGCCATTCCGGCCTTCGTCGCTGGCAGGCGTGCCTCACAGTGACGTCTGAGCAAAACTTGATAGTGTGCCAGTGGGACGAGAGGGGTGTCTGCCGTGGGGCTTGTAGAATAAGCTGCACGTATTTAAAGTGTACGGCTTGGTGCGTTTTGACATGTGTTTGCGCACCCCCAGGCTTGCTTCTTTCCTGACGGACCCCGAGCCTTTGCTCCCTCTTTCAAGGTGCATGTCTTAGGGACTTTCTCTTGCTCGTTGCTGTGCCCACAGCTGCTAGATCTTTGGTGTATGGGGGGGGGGGGAGCAGAAGAGCCTCTCTGTACCCTCCTTTGTATTTTGCAGCAGGAAACAGGGCTCTGCCTCCCTGCAGTGTTGGGGTTCTTCCACATCCACGTGAGGGAGGGTGCTGGGCGGTGCCCGGGGTAGCTGGTTTTCTCCAGTCCGGCCTGCCTCTCTCCCTCCTCCGAAGCACAGGCAGGGCGGTGCTTCTAAAATGCGCTTGCTTTAGAGCCCTGAGCAGCATCTGCTTTCCCTCAGGATGAAGTGTACACGTGTGTGCGGCTGTGGAAACTCTGGTCGCTGCGCCTCTTATCTCTCCAGACTCTTCTTCCCTTACTGCAGAGGTTCTGGCCAGACTGAGGGGTTTTGTTTTTGTTTTTTTCCCCCCATTTTCCATGTTGAAGAACACATTTATGATACAGTAAATAAAGCTGCAGGTTAAACTACCTAATAGAAGAGATATTTTAAGCACCTTAGAAACACTGATTTAATAATAAAAAAGACACCGTATGGACTTAAAAAAGATTCATCCCTTCTTCCTCTTGCTCACGGCCCCCCATCCGCCTGCTCTCCCCCTCCCTCTGGCTGTGCCTGCCGGCTCTTGCCTCATGTCAGGGCCGCTTGGAATGCCCTTCCTCAGGACGGCCGTCGCGGATCCCGTCGCGGATCCCGTCGCGGATCCCAGGTCTGGGTTGGGTCTTCCTGCTGAATATGCTGCGCGCTCTCTGCTTTTCTCTGCCCTGTAGTAATGCCCAAGTGATCATTGCTTGTTGGAGGTTTTCCTGCTGGAGCATAAGCTGCCAGAAGGCAGGGACCCTAATCTGTCTTAGTCATAGCTCCACGTCTGCTGTAGCGATGACAAAGGTAGTTGCTGAATGAATAAACCCGATTTATGTCTAAATAAAGTTACCTGGTGTCACTGAGGAGAAGTAAGTGTGAATGAGTTACAACTACAGTTGGGGAAAAATGACCAATATGTGCTTTTGTGTTGACTCAGCAGTTTCACATGTAAGATTAATCCCAAGGAAATGATCAGAGATAGTGTGTTCAGAGATGTGTATTCACTGATGTGATTGACATTCTTATTTATGGCATGCAGCATTGGAAATGAATGTTCAGCAGTAGGGTTAAATAACTCCTATTATGTCTACATGGTGCATCCATTAAAAGTGACACTGCAGGAGAAGGTTAACGTTATGCCTTGGCAATATATTCATAATAAACTAAGACACAGAAGTAGATTATAGAAAAGCATGATCCCAATTTTTAGTAACAATGAATAATTAAAAAAATTAGAAATACGTACTCAAATGTTTGTTGTAGTCATCCTTGGAAGATGAGATTATGAGTAGTTTTTTTTCTTTTTGTGCTGTCCTTAATTTCTGCAAAGAACATGGCTACTTTTTTTTTCATGGCTACTTTTTTAATCAGAAAAAAATTTATAAATAAGTACGTTCCTGATATTAAAAAGTAATATAGGTAGTAAAAATCATAAATACAGTAAAGCCTGACTAAAATTTATATGGCTTTGTTTTAAATTTTGAGATAATTTAATAATTTTGACTTGTGCTGGGCTTATTTCACTAAACTTTAGCAACTAATGAAAAATGTTTGATGACCAAATTTATAATATAAATAAAATTGCATCACAACAATTGAGTCTTATAAACCTCATTTTGCATATAAGAAGAATGAAGTAACTTGCTCCAAGATTCACTGCTAGTACCTGGAGGTTAGAATTTCAACTCAGCTCAGTTTTGTTGTAGAGCCTTCCCTTCTGTCAGCAGTGCTGTGCTGCCCAGTGTTCTGTCTTTTCCCCTAGGATGCAGCCAGGAGGGGTTGAGCTCCCAACTCCATCTGCCACGCACGGTTTTCTGAATGTTGGCGTCAGTGGTCATGGCCAGACTGTGGTCCGGAGGGTCCTCCAGGGAGGGCACCCTGAGTCTGGAGTCGTGATGGCTGTAGGCTTTCCATTTCTACTTTGAATAAACTTTATTGAGGTTGAAGTTAGCGTTAAAATATCCCTCTGACACTTGTTAAGACAGTGAGAAGGACTCTCTTCAAGACTTGAGTGGGGAGAGAGGCGGGCTCAAGTTCGAACACAGCACAGACACCGGGGGATTGAGAGCCTGCAGCCGAGGGAGGGCCAGTGGGACCGGAGGGCGGGGGAGCAGCTAGACCCGATCTTGGGGAGGGTCACGTGTCAAAGGGGGGGTTGCTCAAGCTGACGCAGTGGGAATCTGGCTGAAATTGGTAAGGATGACCTTGCAGCTCAAGGTGGAGGCCTGTCGAGAAGAGGGCCCAGGAGCCTAAGTTTGGTCAAGGAGAGCGTGTTGGCCAGTAGTTCCGCGAGTCCCGTGTGGAGGCCTCTGACGCAGGGAGACCAGCCTGGGTGCAGCCCCCCCCGGGACCACCCTCGGTGAACCGCTGCCCTGGCTGTGCATTCGTGAATTCCAGCAAACACTGGGCAGTTGCTGTGTCTCGTGTGCTGGCCTGGGACACGTTTTCATCTCTGAATTTTCAGTCCCTGTTCTTACCCTGCTGTGTTGAAAGGGTCCCTGTAAGTTCCTCTTTTTAGCTGGGGCTAAGGGGGAGGAGAGGAGAGAGCAGACTTCAGACCCTCCACTTCAAGGTGTGAGGGGCCTCACGAGAGGGCCCAGGCCCAGGCAGCAGGTTACCACTGAGAGAACAGTTGTCCAAGACTCAGACACGAAGCAACGGAAAAAGAGGCCTGTATGTTCTTCACTGAATCCTGGGACATTGTCCAAGAGATCCTTCCAAGATTATTCAGTTTTCTAACAGAAGGTCCCTCTCTGTTTTACTTTGCTGTTTATTCTTCATGAGAGCTCAAACACTGTGATGTTACATGTTAACTTGTAGATTTTTGTCTTGTAGAGACATTATTTCTGTCTGATAAAGATCTATCGAAAGGTTATGGTTCTATTTCTGTAGGACATTAACCCAATTCGTCTCCAACTTTAAAAAGCTCACTTTGGTCGGCCAGCTCTTCAGATGCGCTCGGAACTGGCTTCCTGTCTTACAGTCTCTTTCATTAATTTATATTTGCATGGGTTATGTCTTATCACCTTTGAACATTATGCCTTGACACCTTTGGGATGCTGGAGGTGGCTCAAGGTGGCCGCAACTGCTGGTACTGGTTGCCTACAAACACTGCTCCATGGGGGTGTGTGCCCTGGGCTGTCCATGGGTCCACTGTCCCTGTGTCCAGAGTGACTCTCCATGTGTAGCTTTTGACCCCGTTCTCTCAGTGGCAGAGAGGGTGCGTATGTGTTTTGCTGAGCCCTGCCTCTTCATTTCTCTAAGTGTGTGTCCGATGAAAGACTGTGAATAAAGGAGCTTCTGGGCTTCTCTTTCCTTTTCTCTCCAGGCCTCATTTACTGGTAACCCAGTACGTTGGGATGGGTGTGGATGTAAGGAGAACAGAGCCGTTGCTAGGAGCGAGGCCTCCTCCCGTGTCACACGCTCTAGCTGGACTTGTGCGCCTGCTGCTGCTTCCTAAAACCTCCTGCACTGATGCTTTGTTTCCCAAACCAGTCTGTCAGCTACTCAAGGGCAGACTCTACTCTGTACTCTTTCTTTGCCCACAGTTGGAGTCTATAAACGTGTTGATTCCTGATTTCTCTTTATACACTTGCCCTTTGATGCCTTTATCTATTTATTCGTTCACAAGTGCTTGCCAGGCCCTCATGTGCCTGATACTGTGCTGGGTGTTAGGGATCTGACAGGGTGACATCTTCTGCCCTGAGGCCCACATTAATGCATGTGACTCCCAGACTGTACTTTGGGCAGTGGGGCTCCTACCTAGTGAGACGTAACTTTGTTTTCTTTCCAGACAACAGTCATCTAGATAATGACAATTTCCTGTATAATTTGCAGGTAGAATAAATGAAATTTTATATATGTGTGTGTATATATATATGTATAATTTT
The DNA here is from genome assembly GCF_028564815.1 of Eubalaena glacialis. NCBI lineage: Eukaryota > Metazoa > Chordata > Mammalia > Artiodactyla > Balaenidae > Eubalaena > Eubalaena glacialis. The sequence continues at coordinate 193,903 of NC_083727.1, read as the reverse complement.
ACAATATATATTATATGATCATATGTGTTTGCAATCATCTTAAAAACTACCTTTAGAGTATATGCTGTTAGCAGTAAAAGGCTTAAAAAAACAGAAGAAAGTTATTTAAAAAGGTGATATCCACAGACTTCTCTTTTTAAGCATCTCCTTTCACACCACACTGACTGCATTGATGGCGGGCTAACACTGCATTAACGCTTTGAAGAGCCGAAGTGCCGGAAGGCATCCTCTAATGCCCAAGTCCCCAAACCTTTGCCTATCCAAAATTGTCTTTGTGAGTGCCATAGAAGAGCACATTGTAACATGACATTCCTGAGGTAATTTGTGATTCAAACTGTGAGAAATTGGCAGTGTGAAAGACAGGAAAAACCAGTACATGTTTAAAAAATAGTGAGCTTTTCACTACTGGGGTAAGCAAGGAGGAAAAACATTTGAATAAAATCAAAGCAGAGGCTGAGCCCGACCTCTTGCAGAATAAAGAGAGGAGTGTTTCAAGAAACCCAGTGTTGTCACTTGCAGTTTTAGTAGAAAAATGCTTGGAACAAAAATGTCTTCTTATCGGTGCGGGAAGGCAGCCAACGCAAATGTGGCAGAGCTGCTGCGCAAACGGACCCACGTCTGTGTGGGGTGGGAGTGAAGGCGGTGCCGGGGCTTGCCCTCCTGACTCCATCTCCACGTGGGTTTGGTGGGAGGGTCCTCAGCACCCCGCACGGAGCCCGGGGAAAGAAGCAGGCCTCCTCTCACAGTATAGAAGAGGCAGCCTCCCGCTGGGTAAGACCTACCTCGGATCCAGGATCCACTCGTCGTCGTCCACAGACCTTGCCTTTTTTTTTTTTTTTGAAATCCATTTTGGTATTTTGTACAGTCTGACATTGTGTTCTGAAACATATCTCCTTTCCACACCAGGCCCAGAGGGCCCGACTGGAGAACTACCTTATGGCTGAGATAATCATGTTATGAAGTCTATCGTCTGCTTCAGAAACACACATCTTCCCAAGATGAACCCAATGCTAGTAATAGGTCTACAGTGGTTTGGGGTATATGGATCCATTATGTGTAACAACTTATGAGCAAGGCCTCACTCAATTTCAACTTAAATGTGTGCTATTTGTGTCCACTCAGTTTTTAGATATTCTTTATTATTAATGGCTATTAAACAGATAACTTCAAATTCTCTTAGGGGCAAGCGTCCATTAACAGGCAGCACGTTCTTAAAAGATAATCCACGAGGGGGCCTTTTCCCAGCCTAGTAATTTATTTACTGAAATAGGGCTAATAGTTTTTTACCCGCCAGGGTTGTTGTGAAGAGTGGAGACATGTGCCTTGAGTGCGCAGCGCTGTCTGGCAGGCAGTGGGCACAGGCAGGACCTGTTACTGCTGTGCGTGGGCAGCCTGGGGCTCCGGCCCTCAGTCCCCAGCCTGGGAGAGGCACCATTCGCTCTTGTGCTGCTGTTTGCATAATAAGGGTTTTTTTGTTTTGTTTTATCGGAGGATGGGAAGCCCTGATGAAAAGAATAGGCCGTTAAGATAAAAGATGTCTGACTACTGATGGATGTTACTGGCTATATTACACCTTTTATTATGCGTAAGGACATCATACTTATTACATAAAGGACTCTGCTTAGATTTTTTTCCAGAGTGTGAATTCTGACCCTTTGAACTATTTTGTGTGTTTTTACATTTTAGAATGGGCAGTTTTCCATCCAAAGTCAGTCAGTCACTACCTCAAATGTTGCTGCATTTGGCCTAGTGAATTTTCACGTAGTTTTCTTTTTAACACCTTTATTGAGATGCACTTGACGCACAGGAAACCGCATGTATGTACAGTGTATGATTCGAGAGGTTGAGCATGCGTTCACCCGTGACACCATCCCCACAGCCAAGGTGGTGAATGTGTCCCATCACCCTGTCTCCGCTCTGTCAGTCCCTGTCTCCTCCTGCCCCACTGCGGGCGACCACAGGGCTCTCGCCACTGCGGGCAGCTCAGCTCCCAGTGGGCTAGGCTTTTACGTAAGTGGGATCATGCAGTGTGCACTCCTTGGTCCAGCTTTCACTCAGCACAATTATTTTGAGAAACATCAGTGCTGCACGTACCAATTTTACATTTTAGGTTTTCAAAATTAACTTCTGTTTGAGCTCCTAGATGGGCAGTATTACTTCTTTGAAATCGTTAACCTGTTTTCGAACTTTGTTGAGAAATCTCTTGAATAATAGTCTTAGTGACAATCTTAAAAGAGTGCTGCCCTGTGCTGTCCTGGTGGAAGTCCGACTCAGCACCTCACTCACAGGTGCAGCCCCACGGGTGTGTCCGGGGAAGCCTCTTCAGGCTCCTGACCAGCGTGACGTGCTCTGTGTCATGCTGGAGACAGGGAGTGAATGTTAAATATTGTCTGTGTTTGCTCTGAAAGGCGCCATATGTCTGGAGATAACGCCATAAGTACTCATTTCTTTTCCTTTCCAGATCCTTTCCAGGAGGTCAGTTATGGGTGTGAGAGGCTTACATGGATTTGTGGGAAGTAGCTGCCCACATATATGTATGGCAGTAAATTTCAGAGAGCTGGCAGAGCACCACCGAAGCAGGCACCCTGGAGGGACTCCTACCATTGTGGTCGACGCCATGTGTTGCCTCAGATACTGGTACACGCCGGAATCTTGGATCTGTGGTGGCCAGTGGCGGGAATACTTTTCTTCTTTGCGAGAATTTGTGAACACCTTTACAGCTGTTGGCATCAAGTTGGTATTCTTCTTTGATGGCATGGTGGAGCAGTCCAAGAGAGACGAGTGGGTGAAACGAAGACTCAAGAACAACAGGGAGATAGCCAAGATCTTCCATTACATCAAGTCCCACAGGGAGCAGCCTGGCAGAAACATGTTCTTCATTCCCTCAGGGCTGGCCATATTCACTCAGTTTGCTTTGAAGGCCCTGGGTCAGGAAACTCTGTGTTCGTTACAGGAGGCCGACTATGAGGTGGCTTCCTACGGCCTCCGGAACCACTGTCTTGGGATTCTTGGAGAAGACACTGACTATTTAGTTTATGACACCTGTCCCTACTTTTCCATCAGTGAGCTCTCCCTGGACAGTCTGGACACCGTCATGCTCTGCCGAGAGAAGCTCTGTCAGAGCCTGGGTCTCAGCCTGTCCGACCTTCCTCTCCTGGCCTGCCTGCTTGGCAACGACATCATCCCAGAAGGCATGTTCGAAAGCTTTCGTTACAAGTGCTTGTCTTCTTATACCTCTGTGAAAGAGAACTTTGACAAAAAAGGTAACATTATCTTAGCTGTAGCAGACCACATATGTAAAGTTCTTCGGTTGCATCAAGGTGAGAAGAAGCTGGAAGAGATGTTACCTTTGGGGCCAAACAAAGCTCTTTTTTATAAAGGAATGGCATCATATCTTTTGCCAGGACAGAAATCTCCATGGTTTTTCCAAAAACCTAAAGGTGTAGTAACTTTGGACACGCAGGTACTATCCATGAGTTCAGATCCTAAATCCAAGCAAGAAGTTCCCGTGTGTACACACCCTGAATCCAAGCAAGAAGTTCCCATGTGTACAGACCCTGAATCCAAGCAAGAAGTTCCTTTGTGTACACACCCTGAATCCAAACAAGAGGTTCCCATGTACACAGACCCTGAATCCAAGCAAGAAGTTCCTTTGTGTACACACCCTGAATCCAAACAAGAGGTTCCCATGTACACAGATCCTGAATCCAAACAAGAAGTTCCCATGGGTACACACCCTGAATCCAAGGAAGAAGTTCCCATGTACACCAGCCCTGAACCCAAGCAAGGAGTTCCCTTATGTACACACCCTGAATCCAGGCAGGAAGTTCTCTTATGCACACACCCTGAATCCAAGCAGAAATTACCTGTAGGTATGGACCCTGAATTTAACCTAGAAGCACCGCTGTGTACAAACCCTGAAATTAAACAAGAAGATCCTGTAAATATGGGGCCTGAAGTCAAGCAACAAGTAACTATGGTTTCGGATCCTGAAATCTTAAAGGTATGTAGATGTGCCCACCCAAATCTAATATGTCATGATTGAAAGTGTACCCACTGATAGATTTGCCAGTGAATATTTATTGACTGCCTGCAGTGGTTAAGACACTGCGGTGGGGGCGGGGGGGGGGGGCGGACACAGAACAGAACCCTTGGAATTTAGCTAGGAAGTAAGATACAATACATGTGAAAACCCACATTATAAACTCTGTCTCACGTTGTTACATCACTGTTGCCGAGAGAGTGCTCGAAATTTGAAAGAGAGTAATCATTGTGGGTTAAGTACAGAGAGAAGCTCCCAGAGGAGGGATAACGGAAGCCAGGCCTTCATGGGGCCTGAGATTCGCTGTGAACAGGTGAAGATGGGGTCTGTGGGAGCGCTGGAGGGCTGGCGTGTAGAATCTGTCCCCTCGGGCACAGTTCTGGGGCAGGTAGCTGAGGCATGGGGTTTGAAGGGCTAAGTAAGGAGAAAACAGTTGGAAAAGATAGACTGCAGCCAGATGGTGGATTTTAGTACATGCCATGCTAGGAATTTGGACATAGTCCTGAAGGTAATATAGAGCCTTGATCGTTTTTGAAGGAGAGCCACTGTTTATTAACTGCTTGCTGCGTGTAGGTTCTGTCTACGTGCAGTGCGTGTATTTTATCTCATTGAATCCTCTCGTTCTCCTTGGGTTACAGAGAAGGTGCATGTCCACATGAATGCCCCGAGGCATCTCAGCAAGTGTAGAACCAAACATGACCACAATCTTTCATTGTTTCTGGCCTTGACTGTCACCATCTTGCACAAGTTAAAAACCTGGGAACCATCTCTCCCATTTTTCATAACCAGTCTCTCCCAAGTCTTGTTACTTTGATCTATTCAGTGGCTCTTACCACCCTAGGCCAAAATACCGCTGGTGTGAGTGACTGCAGTCATCTCTGAGCGCTCTTCCTAAACAGACTTCTGCCCCTTCCCGTCCATTTGTCATGCTGCACACACAAATAAAGCCCTTACTTGCATTCCATAGCTCTTAGGAGGGACACAGTCACCGGAGCAAGGCTGGCAGCCATCACCCAGCCGCCACCTGCGGCTCCACCTTTGTCTGCCCCTCGGCTGCTTGCAGCCTTGCATGCGCTCTTTGCCCTCCTGGACGGCTCTCCTGCCCCCTTCCGCCAGTCGACGCCTGCTCGGCTTTTCCACCACACACGCCAAGAAGCCCCCTGACTGCCCACCCTGTGTGTGTGTGCCTGACATTTGCAGCACGTGCCCCTGGAATGTCGAGTTTGGTTCCTGTCTTTCCTGCTAGATGGGGCGGTTCTGTGAGGGCAGGACCTTGTTTGTCCTTGTCACTGCCAAGCCCCTTGTCCTGTCCTGCTGTCTGTCTGGTAGGGGCTGCTAGTTCAGTCTCAGAGGGGATGTTCTCTGTCTCTTGCATCTTTAGGTTTTCTCTAGTGACTTCTTCCCTCCCTCCTGTACAACTGCAAGGGTTCTCCTGTCTGCAAAGTCTTTCCCCTCTTTCTCTGTTACATATATTGTAGCAGAGGAGCTAAGAGGTAGAATGTGATACATGTTTTACGGGAGTTGTAGGTGAAAAAGTGTTAAGAAGTTAAGAAATTTATTCTACCGGGAAGCATTCCTAACTGCTTTTTAGAGGAAAAAGAATGTGGGTGGACATTGGAGGAAGGTTAGAAGTGGACCTCCACATGGAGGTGCTGCCAGGCAGTGGGACACGGGTAGAACATGACAGCACGGGGACGGGTGGGCCTCAGCAGAGAATGAGGAGTCATCTGATGAGGAAGAAGGAGAAGAGCATAGAGGAAGGACAGAACTAAACCTGGGCTCGACTTGCACGTGTTCAGTTTGGTTACTCAGGTGGTTCTCCAATGACACATCTCTATGTAGTTGCTCATGGTTCCCAGAAGGCGTTCCTCACTGTGTCTCCTTTAATCATTGCACAGCTCTGTTGCTAGACGCGCGGGTGAGGACACAGGTGTGAAAGGTTAAGTGACATGGCCTGCAGTAGTCACACGGCTAGTGCTTGGCAGACCCCGGGGTTGAACCCAAGCCTTTGACGTTTTACAAGATCACAGCCGCCTTCCCTGCTGGTCTAGAAGTTCATTGGCGCTTAGAGAGGTGACACAGTCATGGTCAGTAGTCTAGAAGCAGGAAAGTGGAAGAGTTTGTAAGGGAACCCCCCTGCTCTGAGTCCCATTCGAGAGGCGGTGGTGTCTGCTTCTCAGCCAGCCCAGGACTCTGACGGAGCGATCACCTGCCACATCCACAGCGCCATCCAGGCCCTCTCTGCTCATTCTCTTCTGCCCTGGCCCCTGCCAGTCCCCGACTCCCGCCCCGGTCTCCCGTCTGTGTACGCCTTGCACCTGTCCCGTCTGGGCTCCTCGTCACGCACCCTGGCTCGTTCGCCACACCCACCCCATACCCACCTGGGCTTCCGCTGTGCTCATGGGCGTCCTGGTCATCTCACCCAGTCTCCTGCAAGGGGAGTGCGGACAGGTTGGGTCTGACTGCCAAGGGTAGCACGTGTGCGCTGAAAGAGTTCAGGACTTAGTTCTTACACTCTTTAAGGAGGCATTGGCTATCAAGCAGAGGTGTGGTGAGATCAGGTCTTTGTTTTTTGAAACATTGGGTACACAGCAGAGAATGGCTATTGGCACATAGGAGGGTTGGGTGGCCTCAGAGAGCTGTGGTCACCCAGGGGCCTGGGGGAGTTCAGATTACAGGGATTTGGGGAGCAATTTGGAGGCAAAAAAGGCAGGAGCTGGGGATGGGGTTGCTCTTTCAGGAGGTTTGGCAGAAAGAGCCTGGGATGGGAAGAGGCCGGAGAATCTGGTAGGCCTGTCTGCCGGTGCGGGAGTGGGGGGAGGGTAAGGGCAGATAGTGTGCTGTTCCAGTGACACTCGCATTTATTGAGCTTAGTGATACCTTTGAAAACAATTTTGAAGTTTCTTAAGTTTCCCTTAATTTTTCCTTAAAAATTTTTTTGCAATGGAGTCTTCCAGCCCTGTCAGTAGGTAACCAAAATTCAGATGTGTGCATTTTGACCACACATAGTCACCCTAGAAATCCTTAGGTGCAAAGTTGCTGAATGCAGCAATTACCTGAGTACACCCCCACAACCATTGCTCTTTCCTCCAGAGTTACACACTGTTGGATAAACTGAATTCTTGCTTTAGAATTTTCAGATTAGGTGCATATGGTAAAGGTTTTCCAAGTGTGGAATGCTATATAATATCTGCAGTTAAGGGCAGAGATAAAAAGATGCTGAGGTGATGAGCTAATTAATGAATTAATATTATGCTTGTAGAGAACTTCTCTGAAAACCCTGTGTATACCCAGAAAAGAACGTTACATCTCAATTTCTATAGAGTTGCCGAAATTGAAGATTTCTTGGTAGGATGAATATAACTTATTATAGCTATATACATAAATTTGTCAAAATACTAACTCTTTTGAAATAAAAAAAGAGTAAGAAATGGAAGAGGGAATAGGAGAATAAATTAGAAGGTATTCTGCCATAAAAGGATCATGAAATATCTAGCCATATTGTTTCTGATAGATTCTGTATCAAAAGGGGCATTATAGAGAAATAGGTTACTTCTAATGATCTTTGATTGGTTAGAGCATCAAGTAATAACTCTTTTGGAATCCTTGCTGACCTTAAAGTTGCTAGCTTGTCTGCCATCCTGATTGAAAGAAATTTTAGCCATGAGATAGACACTCGAGTATGTCCAGCCTGAGAGCAGAAGTTATCACCTATTGGCCATGCACTATGTGCCAGCCTCGTATATTAACACATTTAATCCTCACAATAGTTCCGTGAGGTCAGCACCTTTGTTAAACCTATTTTACATATGAAGGAAGTGAGGAGTTAAAGGGATTAGGACTCAAGTCTACAATAACGAATGGGCGTGACTGAGCTGCTTCATGCGTATGAATAACGGGGACACTGACACACAGAGGTTTTGATGTTCCAGGTTATTGTCAGCACATTTTTAGGGCCATTAGTGGTAGGCTGGATTTAAATTCTGAAGAGTAATCTAGATGAATTTATTCCTACAGTAATAAGAATGCTTTTGCAGGAACATGAAACCTGTATGGAGGATATTATAGGCCATCTGATCTTAACTACTCATTGAATGAGAAAGTGGTATCCATTTAAATCATCCATCTCATCACCTACCATGTGCTGCCACTGTGCTGCATTCGAAGTAGAAAGAAATGAGTGCCCAGTGCATAGTTTCTGCTCAGTAAAAAATTCCTGAACAGTTGAATGAACGTGATGCAGTTTCTAATCCCAAGGAGTTTATGGTTTCATAGGAGAAGTAAGGCCAGGTAACCAGTGTAGGGTAAATGTGAGTTGAGCCCATCAGGCCAGGGGTAGGTGAGTTGCTGCTCAAAGAGGATGACAGGGTTATGGAGAGATGACGCTTCAGGGGAACCTCAAAGGGGCAGAGACTGGGAAGTGGCTGGTTGGGAAGGGCTGAAAGAGGTCAGTTTCCCGGAGCACAGGGAGGGTTCTTGCAGAACCGTGGAGGTTGGGCCCCAGAGAGTCCACGAGGGGCAATGGTGTACGCGGGAAAGGAGATGGCGGCCTCCGCGGGGCCTCCCTTGACTCTCAGGCTGAAGAATCTGTGGTAGCCGGCCAGATGCTTTGAGGAGGTATTGATTGGGCCTCTGTTTCCAGGAAGGCAGAGTATCGCTGGGATGAAGGGTGGGTTGGAGAGAGGAGAGACTGGCGGGGGCGGCTGGAGCCCTGGGTAGCATCTCTCCCTGTCAGGTGGACAGGATGATGAATGACGGCAGAAGGAAGTATGACAAGTCTGGTGGGTGGTTGGAAATTGGAGGAGGAGGAAGAGGGGTAATAGAAGGTTTTGAGCTGGAAACCCAAAGGAAAGGAAGCACAGAGGCCAGCTTGACGTCATGAGTCCAAGTGACAGTTACTCTATTTCTGAGCCCTTAGAGGCGTTGGATTTCCTATTAAAGGTCACTGTTTTGTTTTCAACGAGAAACCAGTTGCATTTAAATTTCCGGCAGGTCGCCAGGGCACATCACGTCCAGGCAGAGAGCTACCTGGTGTACAACGTCATGAGCAGCGGGGAGGTCGAATGCAGCAACAGCCTGGAGGACGCGATGGACCAAGCTCTGCCCAGCCAGGCCTTTGTCTACCGCCCAGTGCGGCAGCGGGTGTACTCCCTCTTGCTGGGGGATGGCAGAGGTGAGTCATGGTCTCGCAGTGACTGTGTTCATGGAGCTGAATTCTGAGAACTGGCCAGACAAAGTAGAGTGCATTCTTTCAGGACTTGGGGTTTGTTTCTCTGTGAAATCTGTAATGGAGAATGCCACTCACATCTGTGCAGAATAAAGGGTAAATGCCTTGGGACGTCTATATCTAATTAGCAAGCAGTTGACCAGTATTCATTAAAAGAGAAGTGCATTGTTTCTGTAAAATGTCGAGGTTTTTTTTTTTTTTTGGCCGCACAGCGTATGGGATCTTATTTCCCCAACCAGCGATTGAACCCACGCCCCCTGCATTGGAAGTACAGAGTCTTAGCCACTGGACCACCAGGGAAGTCCCTAAAATGTTGTATTTTTATGCCTTAAAAGAATTCGTGCTTTTTAAAAAATGTGAAAACCCTTTCGTCCCGTAGGAGTATAAGGTGTGTTTATTATTAGAAGACAGCGTCTAGTTACTCTCCCTCAAAATGTGAGTTTCGTAAAATGATTGTATATAATCTAGTACATCATATTTTAAAATATAAACAAAATTTTCCTTTGGAGTTTTTGTGATTAAATTTATGTTTTTCAATCTGTATTTCAATTGCACAGTAGGAACAAAGAATATAAGGAGAGGACTGTCCATGGCTAAGCCAGTAAAATTGGGAGGACCTTTAACACCAGGAATAAAATTAATCAGACCCTGTAACCCTCTGTTAGGAACAGTCTGGGGGCATTGGGAGTGTCGGAGAGCACTGTAGCACAGACTAGTGATGCTTAATGCATGCAGTTACCTCTGTGCAAGGCTTTGCTGACCTGAGGCAGGCTGCTGGAACATCATGGTCTGATCGGATGGTGCTGGGATGAAAAACAGAGTCTAGCACACTACTATCAGGGCAAGGATTGAAGCAGAAAAGTCCTGGTGAAAGGATGTCTGTGGCCCATTTGCCTAAACTCCATTATCTCCAAACCTACCAACATGACTATTAATATTATTCCAGAAAGGAAACATTTACATAATCTAAAGGTGGTGATAGAATCATCAGATTGAAGTGTTGTGATTATTCTTTTTTTGGGCGGAGGGAGTGGCAGGTTCTTTGCACCCAGATTTTATTAGATTCCCAGCACCACCCAGCATGTGCTGCCTTCTCCCATAGGTGCTGTGAGAGTTCAAACACTGATGTGGCCTAAGGAGGACATGAGAAAGATGTTTAAGCTGATTTGAAGACAGAAACAGAAGAACCTATGTGAACTTTGAAACCAAATATTATTGAAATAATTTTTCTATTTTTCTTATGGTTCTCTGCCCATACTCTTTCTTAGCATGAATGATGGCACATTGACTCCGATGATTAAAGAAAAGATATCTTCATCATGAAAAAATTTTATGTTATAGAATAATATTGGCCTAGAATTATTTTTAGAGTATTTTGTTAAATGAGGATAAAATGTATAAACTTCATAACTTAAATTTCATACTTTCTTAATGCAATTTATTGACAGCCATAGAGATAACTTTATTAGACAACCACAATAACAGGAAAATTACTCAGATTGAACTTATCTTCACAACTGATCCTCACTTTTCTTTCTCAACTTTTTGGCTTTCTACATGAAGTCTACTTTATTAGGATGTAAACATAAAAAGCTGCTGTTGCAGGTTTATTTATGATGAATATAATAAAGCGTATTCTGTGCTGTTTGCTTGGCTTGGCTTACTATTGCACATGCACCTAAAAGAGATGTCTTTTCTACAGTTGAGCGCGGTGTTCTATAAATGCCAGTATTGTGAAGAGGGCTATGAGAGTCTTCCACCGACTTTCTGTCAGCTTGTTAGTAGTTTTTAAGAAAAGAGTGTTGAAATCTCCAGATACTGTTGTGGATGTTTTTATTTATTCCCTTCAGTTCTGTTAGTTTTTACTTCAGATGTTTTTGAGGTTCTGTTGTTAGTGAATGTACATAGAGGAGTGTATGTTTCTTAATGAATTGGCTCCTTTAACATTATGAGATTTCCCTTTTTTAGAAAATCTGATCATATTCCCTATGTTGAAGCTGGCTTTGTCTGATACTAGTATACACACCCCAGTTTTCTTATGACTATGGTGTATCTTCTATCCTTTTACTTTTAAACTATTTCTTTATATTTAAAGTATGTCTCTTTTAAGCAGTATATACAGTCTTTCAATCTCTGTCTTTTAATTGGACTGTTTAGGCCATTTACACTTATTGTACTTATTGACAGTACATGTAATGTCTTCATGGGTTTAAGTCTTCATTTTGCTCTTTGCTCTGTTCTTTTTTCCCTTATAGTCTCCTTTTCTGACTTCTTTTGGATTAATTGAATAATTTTTAGTATTTTGTTTTATATTGGCTTATTATTGGACTTGGATTATTAGATTTACCTGTTTTTGTTTGCTTTTTTTTTTTAGCAGTTTTTCTAAGGTTTATAATATATGTCTTTAACATGTCACAATTTGACTTCAGTATCATACCACGTAATGTGTATTGTAAAAACCTTACAACAGTGTACTTGCATTCTCCCTGCTATTCTGTATATTTTAAAAACTCTTTAAATGATTACATACTCAAGGGAGTTGCAAAAAATAGCTCATAGGGTTTCATGTACCCTTCACCCAACTTCTCCAAAGATGACATCTTATATAATAAAGTACAATATCAAAGCCAGGAATTTGACATTGGTACAGTACTGTTAACTAGATTATAGACATTATTCACTTTTCAGCATTTTGTCCACCCATTCATTTGGTATGTGTATAGTTTTTTGCAGTTTTATCCCATGTCAAGGTACAGGAATGGTCCATCACCACAGGGGAACTCTCTCATGCTGCCCCTTTGTACCCTGCCCTCTGTCCCTGTCCCCTGGTGACCACTAGTCTGTCCTCCAACTCAACATTTTGGTCATTTTGAGAATGTCACATAAGTGGAAAGATAGTAGGTAACCTTTTGAGATTATGCATATGTTTTGAACCCCATAACACACGATTCTTATTTTTACTTTAAACCATGGGTTGGCAAACTTTTTTGTGAAGGACCAGATGATAATAAATATTTTAGGCTTTGAGGGCCCCACAGTCTGTAACAAGTGCTGAGCCCTGCTGAGTCAAGTGCCATGGACCTACGTCCAGAAGGGCGTGGCTGTGCCAGTGATGCTTTATCTAGTTTTCCCGTGTCACAAAATTTGAATTTTATGTCATTGGTCTGTGTCACAGAAAATTCTTCTTTTGATAATTTTCCAATCATTTAAAACAATATGAAAAGCATTATTAGCTTTCAGACTGTATAAAAGCAAGCAAGCCAGATTTGGCCTATGTGCCAAGTTTTCCAACCCTTCCTTTGAACAGTCAGTTGTCTTTTTTTTTTTTTTTTTTTAAGAATTATTTATTTTTTTGGCTGCGTTGGGTCTTTGTTGCTGCGTGCAGGACTTCTGTAGTTGTGGCCAGCTGGGGCTACTCTTCATTGCAGTGTGCGGGCTTCTTATTGCATCGCGGTGGCTTCTTTTGTTGCGGAGCACGGGCTCTAGGCCGTGCGGGCTTCAGTAGTTGTGGCATGTGGGCTCAGTAGTTGTGGCGCGCAGGCTCTAGAGGGCAGGCTCGGTAGTCGTGGCGCACGGGCTTAGTTGCTCCTCGGCATGTGGGATCTTCCCAGACCAGGGATTGAACCTGTGTCCCCTGCATTGGCAGGCAGATTCTTATCCACTGTGCCACCAGGGAAGTCCCAGTCAGTTGTCTTTTAAAGGAGTTAATAGGTGAGATGAGATCTTCTGTGTGCACCATTTCTGCTCCTCTTTATTTCAGAAATATAATTCTGCTGGATGTAGAATTTTAGGTATTTTTGTTGGGCACTTTCAGGGTGTCATTCTGTTGTCTCTGGCTTGTGTTTCTCATGAGTTGACGATGGTCCTTCTGACTGTTGTGTCCACAGGTTGCAAGTGTGTTATTCTCTGGCTGTCCTTAGGGTTTCTTCTTGATTTCTGGTTTTCAGCCACTGTTTAAGCTGAGCTTTGGAGTCGTTTCCTCTCTGTTTATTCTGCTTGCAACTCTTGAGCTCTTTGGGTCCATTTCTATTCCCTATTGACTTAGAAAACAACGTTCCATGAAACGGTGCTCAACTTTTTCAATCTCTCTCTCACCTATCACTCTGGGCCTTCAGTTACGTGCCTGGTTCACACCTCACAGCGTCCCTCAGGCACCAAGGCTCATTTTTATGCCTCTTCTCTCTGTGCTTCAATTTGGGTCACTCTTGTTGTTGTTTTCGCATTTACAGCGTCTTTCCTCTGCAGTGTCTAATCTGCTGGTAACCCATCCGGTGAAATTGTCATTTCAGATATTGTGTTTTTCAGCTTTTTAAAACAATCTTCCATTTCTTTCTTCCCTGTCTTCATGTTTTCCTTTAAATACTTAAACTTGTTCACGATAGCTGTTTTCAAGTCCTTGTCTACTAATTCCATCATCCCTGTCATTGCTGGGCCTGTGTCTGTTTATTGACTTTTCCTCCTTATAATGGGTCCACATATTTCTGCTTATTCTGATGTCCAGTAATTTTTATTGTATTCTAGAAGATTTTGGATCTGTGAAGGGTCTTGATTTCTGTCCTGTCAGGCAGTTCATTTACCTAATCCTTTCAGGGCTTGCCTTATAGGGAATTTCAGGAGGTAGAGTGGCCCTGCTCCTGAGGCTGGGCCTTCCTGGGCTGTCACCCTAGTGCCGGTGTTTGACAGCGTCTCTGCACGCTGGCCTCAGGGGGCCCCGTGTCGCGGAGCCCTGTGCAGCTCGCGGGTCGGTCAGCAGGGCTCCCCATGGTTGTCTCATCTGGCCTCACTGAGCTTTGCCCTGGACCCGCCAGGACCTCGAGCGTGCCCCTCAGCAGACTTCTGGAGCCCTCTCTGCACGGCACCGGCTCCTGGCTCTGCCTGCAGCCCCTACTGTCACGGCAGCCTCGTCCTCTCAGAGTGGCTTGTTCTGCCGGGCTGTCCCGCCCTAGGCTGCTGTCTGCACGGTGCCTCAAGATAAAAAGTGTCCACTCGAGAATGTGGTGGCTCCTAGAGTTGTTGGAGAGGGAAGAGTCGTCAGCACGACTGCCCTGTCTCAGCCAACCCCACCCTCTTCTAGTGTTCTGGGTGCTGACGGAGTTGAGTGCGAGTGTGGTTCTTGTTCCTTTTTTGTGACTGTTTTCCCCTTGGAGAGTTCTATCCTGCATGTTTATACATTTTTATCCCATCCATATGTCCGTTTTCCTTTATTGGAACTGCTAAGAGATGTTGCACTTTCTGGTCTGATGTTCTGTTTCTTCATCTTCTACTTCCTGGTTTGTTTTTCCTGCATTTGGGGAACATTTCACCACTTCATCCTCAGCTTTTTTGAGGAAGTGTCCCTCTCTCCTTCCTCTCTCCATCAGGGCCTTTCTCTTCTCCCTCCTGAAGCTCCTCCTGGACCGTTGAATTCCTGCTGGAAGCCTCAGGTTGCTGGCCTGGCTCCTGTTCTCTGTGGCTCTGTTGGTGGGAGGCCATCAAAGCTGGGTTTGTCCCCTTTATCCACAGGTGATTTCATTCCCTTGCATTGCTTTAAAAACCAAATCCATGTTGAAAAATACAAAATTTATTTTTCTGGCTCAGACCATCCTTTTTTTTTTTTTTTTTTTATTGGAGTGTAATTGCTTTACAATGTTGTGTTGGTTTCTGCTGTATAACGAAGTGAATCAGCTATATGTATACCTATATCCCTTCCCTCTTGGACCTCCCTCCCACCCCACCCCCCATCCTACCCATCTAGGTCATCACAGAGCACTGAGCTGAGCTCCCTGTGCTATACAGCAGGTTCCCACTAGCTATCTCTTTTTTTTTTTTTTTTAATTTATTTTATTTTATTTATTTATTTTTGGCTGTGTTGGGTCTTCATTGCTGTGCGAGGGCTTTCTCTAGTTGCGGCGAGTGGGGGCCACTCTTCATCGCGGTGCGCGGGCCTCTCTCCGTCGCGGCCTGTCTTGTTGTGGAGCACAGGCTCCAGACACGTAGGCTCAGCAGTTGTGGCTCACGGGCCCAGTTGCCACGCGGCATGTGGGATCTTCCCAGACCAGGGCTCGAACCCGTGTCCCCTGCATTGGCAGGCAGATTCTCAACCACTGCGCCACCAGGGAAGCCCTAGCCATCTCTTTTACACATGGTAGTGTATATATGTCAATCGTAATCTCCCAATTCGTCCCACCCTCCCCTTCCACCCCTGTGTCCACATGTCCATTCTCTACGTCTCCGTCTCTGTTCCTGCCCTGGAAATAGGTTCATCTGTGCCATTTTTCTAGATTCCACATATATGCGTTAATCTACGATATTTTTCTCTTTCTGACTTACCTCACTCTGTATGACAGACTCCAGGTCCCTCCACATGTTTACAAATGACCCATCCTTCCGATCAGTTCTCTTTATCCCTCATGCCCTTGAAAACTAACTCCCCCAGATTCCTCCCTTACGCCATCATCAAAATTGATTTCCTCTCTGAAGATGCTTTGTGCTTTTCATTCTTAAGCTTATTACAGTTTGTACTTGCACCCTGTTCACGTGGGTGTTGTCCAGTGGCCCTCGTCCCCACTAGGCTGAGAGAGCAGGGACTGTTCAGGGGGCATTTTGCCGCACTTGGCGGATTTCTCAGGTGAATTAGGTGACCGATATATGTGTGTTGAGTGTGTGTTTAAAATGTTACCTTTTCAGGAGTACTTGCGTTTAGCAAGGCATTCCTTAGAAAAGGATTACCCTAATGGTTGAATTTCAGACACGGGAGGGGAGGGAGAGCGATGGTCTCTCAAATCCCACTAGGTAAGCAGCTGTCTCTAAGCCCCGTCTGACTGGCAGGCAGGAGCCCACTCATTTGGAGTGAGGTTTAGAATCAAAGGTGCCTTTAACTCCACGGTCATCGACTCTCAGCACCAGGGCTCCTGCAGGTGTACAGCTGTGGACCCTGGAGGTCTGAACCAAAGCACAGCACCGAATTGATGGCTTCATACTTCAGAGTTCCTAATTATGGGCAAGATTTGGATAATGGATCTGTTGGATACTCCAGTTCATCTGGAATGTTGGAGGGTGCCTCTTTAGGGAGTGGTTGGTCGCTGTCACTCCTACATGTATTTTATATAGTTGAATATATGGTATTTAGACAGCTCAATGGCATCATGGCCAAAAGTAGGGAGAAACCCTGAAATCAACTCTGACCTCAGCCCATCCTTGGCTTCATACCCATTCTTACCACGGATTTTAACTCTGTCTCCGTTTTGCAGTCTCCCTAATGATAAAATTAGGTTAAATCACCGTAAAACTTGATATATTTTAGGAAATAGAAGGAACTCAGAAAGATGCAAGAAGGCAGATTCTGTTCTGCTCTCCTCCTCTTGTCTCACTGGTTTGCAGCTCTGGAGAAGAGCCCACACCTATGGCAGTCTTTAACAATTGAGGTTAACTGTCCTTTTTCCTTGTCATTCTCTCCTCGTTTTCACTTAGCAGACATTCTAGGAATCCATGGGAGTTGCAGGAGGATGATGGTCTTGTGATGGGCGGTTAGGGAGTCATGTCATCCGTGTGGCACCTTTACAAAGCGCCTGTAGGCCATCAGCTCATCCAAGTCCTAGAGGTTGACCTAAAAGGTGACTTTTTTTTTCAAATGTATACAAAAAAGAATGGAGAGTTTTTCTATTTTTTTAAGGACTAAAGCCACACATAATTATAGATTAAACCAGCAATATAAAACATATTACAGGATCATAAGGACACGTATATACTTTCTAAAGCCTGGAGGATTGTTACCAAACGTGGAAACCCCAGCATCTGAGTGGTGAGAGTTGACATTGCTTCTGCTCATTGTCTTTCCCCTCCCAGTGCTCCCAGACCCTCCAGGTTGTGTGGGAGGAGTGGGCACTGTTGAGAGTCTGTGTGTTGGCATAATCAAGAGTTTTTATGGGAGAGCGGTTGGACGTGTAGACAGTTCCACAGTTTTGCTCGCAGGGGAAAATGTCTTAGTTATACTAGAAGCTTTTATAAAGCAGTATAATGTGTCTGTCCTTTGGGAATAGCAGAAGAACAAGTTTGATTATGCTATTTTTCTGTTTTCCATATAAAATGTTATAGCGTGAATAGAGAGTAAAACTAGTAAAGAAATTTTACTTGAGTTTTTACTTTGCTCTTTTGAACTCAGAGCCTAGCAAATTGGAAGTTCAAGTGAGAAAATCAACCTTTTCTTTTAGGAATTACCAAAACCAATTTCCTCTTCTCTTTTTCTTGATGTGTAGGCATTTAAGAAGGTTATTTTAATTCAGACAAACCAAATTATTGCAAACATTCCTGCTGTTGTTTCAAAGTGCATACCAGATTAAAACCTCTGAAATTATGTGGTACCCCAGAGAATGTGCTGAACTATAGGATTTTCAAGCAAAATGCATTTATTTTTATTTTAAGAAGATTTCAGGTAACACTTTGCATCCGGCTGTGGCTTTTAGAAGGAGTGGGCTGTAACTGTGTCTGTGGTAGGCATAGTCTGAACTAACAGTGAAAATGCTTCCAAATGAATGTTTAGGTCTGGACAGAGACCTTATCCAGACTACAGACTTACTCTGCCATGTTGATAGCATTTTCTAGCTGCTCTGCACTGCCTTTTTACCCTCTTCTGGCAGAAGGAGGAAACGAAGGCGTATTGAGGGTTCTCTGTCACCGGGCAGCTCACCAGGTGAGGGCAGGACGCAGAAGAACCTGCAGACACCTGCCCTCCACTTCAGAGAAGATGCTTGTTTTTATCCCTCTTTTCCTGTGTCCTTCCCCACAATTTATAAAATGTTGTTTAGGGAATGAGAATTCAGATCAGCAGTTCTGATTGAACTTTTATGCTCTGGCTAGTTAACTTTATTTGAAAATTAAGAGTTTCCTATTCAAGGCTCTGTAAGTAGATAGCTGTAAGTACTGCATTTTAAGCAACATAGTTTGTTGTTCTGAGACCTAGTCAGTTAAACTCATCAGATGTCAGTTAATCATTTTATTGTAAAAGCAAAAGCTTCCCTTCTTTTGTTAATTAAGAAATACTTTGTAAATATTCACTTAACCCTCAATGGTCTAAATTATGGAGAAAAGACGGAATTTGGTGTCAGTGCTGGTCAAAATAATGAGGAAAGAGGGGATTGGGCGTCAGTGGTGGTCTAAATTTTGAGGGAAGAGAGATCTTGGTGTTGGTGCTGGCCTTGGGCCTGTTTTCTCTGCCGGGCCTGATGCAGAGGTGGGTTCACGGCTCCTACTGGACTCGTCTCGATGGGCAGCTGTTTGCTCCTGGATTGCAGCTGAACGACTGATACTGTGTGGCATTTCTCTTGGAATATTTGTCCAAAAGATGACTTCCCTGGGTCTTAACAAGAAAGGAAATAACAGAAGGTCTATCAGGTGTTTTTATTTTATTTTATTTCTTTAATTTTTATTCATTTATTTCTTTATTTTTGGCTGCATTGGGTCTTTGTTGCTGCGCGTGGGCTTTCTCTAGTTGTGGCCAGCGGGGGGCTGCTCTTCATTACGGTGCGCGGGCTTCTCATTGTGGTGGCTTCTCTTGTTGCGGAGCACGGGCTCTAGGCGCGCGGGTTTCAGTAGTTGTGGCTCGTGGGCTCCAGAGCGCAGGCTCAGTAGTTGTGGTGCACGGGCTTAGTTGCTCTGCCGCATGTGGGATCTTCCTGGGCCAGGGCTCGAACCCGTGTCCCCTGCATTGGCAGGCGGATTCTTAACCACTGCGCCACCAGGGAAGCCCCTATCAGGTGTTTTTAAATAAAGGATACCAGTGCCCATCGTGAAACCAATCTTTACTTTCTTTGTGTGTTATTTAGAATTAAAACTTTGAGATGTCAACTCTGAACCTCTGTGCTGTGAACAGTTTTAGATGAAAGATGGTCATTTCCACGCAGTGTGAAGTGTGGCTTTGTGAATGTTTTAGTGATTCCCAGGGAGTCAGTTGGCAGGCTAGGTTCATTAATGGCAGCGGTTGAGTGTGAGTTACTAAACCTACTAAGGTTTGTCTCTTGGCATGAGTAGAACAGTATTCACTCAGTTGGCTGTTTTTTAATGTAGTGAAAACCTAGGCCAAGAGGGTTATATAGAAAGTGGATTGTTTTGTTTTTAACAACATTAAGAATACTTCTCAAATTTTCTTTCTTTTTAAAAATTTTTTGGTATGTGTGAAATTTAGACTAAGATGAATTTGCTCATTAAACTTAACAGTTAATGAATATTTGCTCTGGGCCTTGTTTTATATGAAGAAGACACAGTTCTTGCTCTGGGGAGCTCACAGTTAGGGTGGGCAGCGCGGGAAATATGCAGGCACATGCGGGACTCTGGCCAGAGAACTGGGGGAGGGAGGCATGGGGTGCTGGGGGGTGCAGGGGGTGGCGCCGGCCCGCAGTAGAGGGACTGACGCCTAAGCTGAGAGTGAGGGAAAGGGGGAGTTCACCACGTGCCTGTCAAGGGAAGTGGGCCTCTGGGGGGTGGGGGGCAGAGAAGAGAGTGCGGACCAAATGCAGAGGTAAGAAAAGACAAGGTGAGTGTGGGGACCTGGGGGGCTGCAGCTGAGTGGAGCACGGCACATGAGCCGGAGCCATGGTTCTCCGGGGTCCAGACCAGCAGCGTCAGCCGCCCAGGAACCGGTCACCAACCCCCGAGCAACTCAGGGGCCCTGGGCGATTGCTGGGCTCCGGGGTCCACACTTTCTTCTGGTCCCTGGGCAGCTATTGGGGGATCTTAATTAGAAAGAGCGATCAACCTGGTCAGATTTTCATTTTTAAAAAAGCAAAACCCCCAAAGCCCCCATTGACATGAAGAATGGCTTGAAAGGGGGTGAGGCTGAAGAGGTGCCTGCTCTCACCGGGGCGGTGCTGGCGTTGGGGGGGGCCAGGAGTTCCCCTTGTGGCCCAGGCCGGGGCTGCTGTGGTGAGGGCCCTGGGGGCGGACGGGGTCTGGAGGCCGCAGGGGAGCCAGGCTCTGATGGCTTCGAGAGGCTGAGAGGGAACGCTGAGTAGGACAGGCTTCCGCCACCTCCGCTCTGCTGAGGACGGTAGAAGAATGGAAGCCAGCTGAACTTCTGTAGCAATTAATAATCCAGCAACAGACAGAAAGGCCTTTAATTCTAGATTATTTCTATCAGCTTTCTGAATTGTCTGACATAACAATAGTCTTGATAGTTGCGTAAAGTAGTGAACTTAAGAACAGAAAGGACTGTCCTGTTCCTCCAGTTCTCTGTAAATGTCTTCTGGAATGGTGGGAGGGTGGGAAGGAAGGAAGGCAGAATGCTGCAGGAGTCGTCTCCGTGGCTACCTCTCTGCCCCCGATAATCACTTACCCAGGTGATCCTGCCATCCCCCCTCCCAAGGTTATCGTTCTTGTCGGAATGAACGGACGGCCGTCAGATCAGAGGGGAGGGGACCCACTGCTGGAAGCCCAAGGCCTCTCAGTGACCTTGGATGTGAGAACTCACTGTGCTCAGCAGCGTGGAGTTGGTCCTGGCCGACGTGGGTCTGGTGCAGTGTTAGCCTGGTGATGAATTGGCACTCACGCATGTCCACTGATGCAGCTGTCTTTACTCAGGTGGTGCCGGCACCTGCCCCACTGTCAAGGAGTGGTTTGTGTACTCTGGGAACCCGCTGAGGCAGCCGGACCTCGTCAGGCCTCTGCAGATGAACATTCCAGGTATAGACAGCCCTGATTGAAATAAATCACTGATTTGTTCACCATGTGATGCAAGTCCAATACTGATCTCTGTGGAAACATACTTTTCCAGAACTGTACACGTACTAATTTTCATTTCTACCATGGGTTCCAGAGCAGTGTATCTAATAAAGTTCTAAAACAACTGAGGAAAGGGCATTATACCGGTTTCCCCGGGGCCCGTCTGCCAAATCGTCCTGTCTCGCTCCCCTCCGCTGCTCAGGGTCCGTGCCAGGGGGAGAAAGAAAGGTCGTCGTGGGCCGGGCCCCAGGGCCTGACGCCTGGCCACCACTCAGTGAAACCCACCCAACTAACAAGGCTGGGCTCTTGCTACTCTGCTTGAGTCAGTTCTCGTCTTGTTCCCACCACTGAAGGTGGGCTTGAGGAACTGGGGAGGGGAGGCGAAGAAAAGGTATTTTAACTGGAAAAAAAGTTTTTTCAAGGGAGGTGTCTTAAAACACGTAATGGGAGGGGAGGAAAAAACAAAGTTCTCCTAAAAATTAGTTGAAGTAGATCCTTCCTTCCTGTGAGTTCTTAATATCTGAAAAAGGTGAAGCATGTTTGTAGGAGATAGTGTTTTACATACAGACAGCTGAAGAAAAGGGGGTTTAGGGTTTATTTTAGTGGCCCTTGTTATTGTTTCAGAGAACAAATACTTTTCTAAAACTTTTATATTCCGTTTTTGTATGTATTAAATTCTCTCAAGTCACTATTGTTTTCCATCACTCAAGCCTATAATTTACCAAATAAGGATCTGAGCACTGCAAAACATTTTTCTTATAGGTGGAATTGTGTAGGGAGAGAAGTTGAAGGAATATTTCCTTACTCTCTCAGTTGGTGAGTGATATACTCAAACCTAAATAGGTGCTGATCACAAAAACAAATTAAGATGAATTGACATTTGGTTTTACAGCAAGAAGTATTTTGAAAGGAGAGCCAAAATCGTTTCCCAGAAGTGTTCTGTTATATGTGTAATTTTCATTTTATAGGATCTTTCCAAAAATAATGTGGAAAGTGATTACGATAGTTCTTTTCCTCGTTTGAATTATGGAGAATATTTGGTTATTCATGATTATGAGTTAATTTTAGAGACCACTCCATATAAGGTTTTAGTAAGCTCTAGAAGTCATTCATTTATCAGAGAGGCTGCTTCTGGGTCTTGTAAACCACAGGTTTGTGCGTGTGGCACACCCAGACTGCAGTTGGGACTCTGCTTCCAGGAGGAGCCGGGGACGGCACGTCTGCCATCACTAGGAAACTGGAAATGGGATCTTGAACTTTTGTTGCAGGTGGTTTAGATGAATGGCTCTGTTCATGCTTATGTTAACAATGATACAAGATGACAAGATTTTTATATATAAATAACTTTCTATATATGCATGAGGAAAAATGGCAAGTGGTTTTAGACTAAATTGGAAAATGGACTATCCAATTCCTGTCTCAGGTATTTTCCACCACCCTGACAATGTGGGATTAAAAACAGTGGACTCCTGCTGCTTGAGCCTCACCTTGGCAGGCCCCTTGTGCACAGGTGCAAGGTGTCCTTGCTGCCTGATTAAAGCCGTCCTTTCCAGCAAGGCCAGCGGCACTGCTAGAGCTGTTGCTTTGGGAGACCATGTCTGATCCTTCTTGTCCTCCTGAGATGGTTCAGTTAGGCTGATGTCATGAATGTTAGCATTTTCAGTGAGTCTCCCAATGTCGTGGCCAATGTAGAAAAAAAGACTTTTTCCTCTAACAGCACACATGATTTAACACTTGCTTTCTTAAATGGTGGAAATAAAAAATAAATCAGATGTTTTTTAACAAAGTGGAAAGGAGACAGAAGGGGAGCAGAAAAATTATAAAGATTACCTAAAAATTAGGTAAGAATTAAAAAGGGAAAGAATTATAAATGATCAGCCAGGGAGCAGAAAAATAAATTTCATTACTGGTATATTTTATTCAGGGAGCTCATTTACATGCATATATTCCATCCGCATCCCCATCTTTATGTGTGTGTACATATACACACATCCAGATGTACTAGCTATATTATGTTTATAATTGTATAGATATTACATTCCACTTACCTTACAATATGTCATGAAAGATGGTGTTCCTGGTAACACAAGAAGGGTGTACCTTGAAATTTAGCTTCCTTTCCCCAGACGACCCTTACAGGATCCTTGCGTCCATGTGTGTTTGTTCATTCTGAACACACCTCACTTACGGATGTTCTGCATTTTGTGGTGTGAGTCTTGGACCGCATAACAGGCAAGCGTTTGAAATAGCTTTCTATCTCTAGAACTGGAGATTCGTCTTTAGACAAAGTGTAGATGATTTTTTTTTTCTTCACAGAGCCATTTTTTAGTCATAATAAGCATATCCTTATTTTACAAACCTAGGAAAGCTGATGGCACATATCTAATTGGTAATTTGTCTGTCTGTTGGGGTGGCCAAAAGTTCGTTCTTTTTTTCCATAAGGTGGCTCTAGTAGCACTTAGTTGTCTTTAACTTCATTCAAAACAATTTTGTTAGATTGTATGTGACAGCTGTCATTACAACGCGCACTTAATAAAAGACTTAACCAAAATTGGTGAATTTTTGTGTAGCCATTTTAACACTGAAGATGGAAGAAAAAAAGCAACATTTTTGGCATATTTTGCTTTATTATTTCAAGAAAGGTAAAAATGTAACCAAAATGCAAAAAAAGATTTGTGTAGTGTATGGAAAAGGTGCTGTGACTGATCGAATGTGTCAAAAGTGGTCTGCGAAGTTTCATGCTGGAGATTTCTCACTGGATGATGCTCCACGGTCGGGTAAACCAGTTGAAGTTGGTAGCGATAAAATCAAGACATTAATTGAGAACAATCAACGTTATTCCATGCAGGAGATAGCTGACATACTCAAAATATCCAACTCAAGAGCTGAAAATCATTTGCACCAGCTTGGTTATGCAGATGTTTGGGTTCCGCATAAGTTAAGCGAAAAAGACCTTCTTGACTGTATTTCCGCATGTAATTCTCTACTGAAATGTAATGAAACCAAAAAACAAATTGTGACAGGTGATGAAAAGTGGTTACTGTACAATGTGGAACGGAAGAGATCGTGGGGCAAGCGAAATGAACCACCACCAACCACACCAAAGGCCGGTCTTCATCCAAATAAGGTGATGTTGTGTATATGGTGGGACTGGAAGGGAGTCCTCTATTATGAGCTTCTTCCGGAAAACCAAACGATTAATTCCAACAAGTGCTGCTCCCAATTAAACCAACTGAAAGCAGCACTCGATGAAAAGCATCCAGAATTAGTCAACAGAAAACGCATAATCTTTCATCAGGATGATGCAAGACCACATGTTTCTTTGATGACCAGGCAAAAACTGTTACAGCTTGGCTGGGAAGTTCTGATTCATCCGCTGTATTCACCAGACATTGCACCTTTGGATTTCCATTTATTTTGGTCTTTACAAAATTCTCTTAATGGAAAAAATTTCCGTTCCCTGGAAGACTGTAAAAGGCACCTGGAACAGTTCTTTGCTCAAAAAGATAAAAAGTTTTGGGAAGATGGAATTATGAAGTTGCCTGAAAGATGGCAGAAGGTAGTGGGAAAAAAGGGTGAATACATTGTTCAATAAAGTTCTTGGTGAAAATGAACAATGTGTCTTTTATTTTTACTTAAAAACTGAGGGCACTTTTTGGCCAACCCAATAGAATGATTTTTTGAAGTGTTGTTCAAGAATCAGTGAGTAAACTTAGTATTTCTTGGCTATATAAAGATGTTTGACTCACTAGAATCTTGCAGATCATCTTAGAAGACTATTTTATAAAATGAAATGAGGTGGAGTGGTATATTTTATGACAAGAAGGGGCTATATTTGACTCCTTCCAGCATTTGCTGAACAACTGTAGTGAAGTTTTCTTGTTTCAGCTCCTCTTACATGTACTGTTGAAGGTTTCCATCTTGACACTTGTTAATACAGGTGAAAAAAGTGTTGTCAAATCTTGGCGGTTTCTGTGGGTGGTAACTGGAGGTCACCAACCTGCTCTATGGGTGAGAGAATGTGTTCCTCGTGAGGAGATGCTGTCAGGGCCCCAGCCTCTGAAGCCACCTCCCTGATGTTGTGGATGAGAATAAATGGATTTAAAACCTCGGTCGTGTGTTTCTTCCATTTGTAAAGATAATTGGAAGCTTTGTCAACTAAATGTTACAAATACACGTATGAGTCACAAGCCAGTGGTTGAATTTTGCACTGACTGCTTTTTTATACCTAATTCACTATATTTTGAATGTATTAGGTAGAAGCAGTATAACACTGTTATTTTGCAAGCATGAAATTAGCTCATCCATGGAAGTTTAGGGTTTAATATATTGAGATGTCAACTCATTCTAGACCATTTATATCTGAATGAATTTTTTTGCTTATTGTAAATAGGCTACTGAAGTTTATCCAACCAGAGTAAAGATTCAGTTTGCTTGTGAGTAGTCAGTGCTTTTTATTTTGTCTTTTTTTGGCCAGGGGTGCTCTTTCAAACAGAATGCTAAATAAATATTCATTTAAATCAGACTTATGAATTAAAACCATCACAAGTAAATTTGAGACACGCAGTGTATGCAGGTTAATTTCTGGAAGTGTCACCTCTCTTGTTCTCAGAGTGCACACAAACCAGACAGTTTTATGGTTTCTTACCCTAGGAATATGCAAGGAAAATAATCATAGGATAACTCTAAAACCCAACGATTATATTATTTCCATATAGAAAGCACACAGAAATGCCACGGCTTAGAGTGTAGGAGTGTATTCATTCACTCGTGCATTTATAGGTGTAAAAGCACACACGGGACCATTGCTATGTTACTAGTGAGGCATCCAGCAGCCTCCACCCTGGGGTGGGTCCTCCCAGGCATCTCAGACAGTCTTCCAAGTTGTCGTTCACAGAAATGACCACTTTCCTTGTCCCTCTGCGCGGCCCTTCAGGGCTCGGTTGCTCCGAAAAGCCTTGAGACTTTCTTGTCTGTCCACGGATTCACGCAAAAACCTTTGCCAAGTGACATAATTTGGTTTTTGAAGCTGATGTGTTTCAGAGGCAGTGTATTGTAGTTGGTGACCTACAGACCAGATCACCTGCTTAGATCTCTGGATTGTTCTTTGGAACATCTCAGCTGCCCATGGAGCTCTGGGTAAAGTGTAAGGGCTACCCTTGATCTTTTCTGGCAGAGTTATGTAATTTTCTCATATTGTGAAATATTTTTACTTTGCTATTTTCAACTATTTAAAAATGTGAAAGTCATTAATAGTTTATGGGTTGTACAAAAACAGACAATGAGCTGGATTTTGCCCACAGGCTACTATTTGCAGACCCCTGCAAGATGATTGTTTTCCAGAAAAGCGTGTTTCTAAGAAGTAATAGCTGACCCTGTGATTCTCTTGGAATAATATATCTTAAAAACGAGTGCTGGTTTTTTTTTTTTTTTTGCCAATTTACCTTCATTTTCTTTCTTCCAAGGGAAAAGATGATTTAATAAATAATGAAAAAGTATTTTGGGGAGGAGGGAACACTTCAGCCATATCGGAAATGCAAGTGACTTTTGCTGGGCTGTTTCACTTCTGATGGTGGGAAATACACACCTGAGAATATTGAATGACATTGTGAGAAGCATAAACAGAAAAGGGGAAGAACTTCCTTTTTTGAGTCACTTAATTCTGATACCATTTGGTTAGTGAGTTTTGTTTTCTTAGTGAAGCTGTGGGATGGTTAGGTCCAGCCGTCCTTGCACTTGAGGATGCCTTACAGCCACGGGACCTACAGGAAGTCACAGCTGCTGCTCTTGGCAGGACCTGGCCCAGCCCAGGCCTGGCCCCTCGGGGCAGAAGGAGCGGGGCTGCTGTGTCTTCCTCCAGACTCGTGCTGCCATGGATGGTGACTTGGGTAAATGAGTGAGAAGTTTTTCTTTTCTTTGATTTTAATAATTGAAACATATATATGAAATGTAGGAATAAAACACAAATTTAGTAGAATTTTAATATGTTAGGAATTTCTGTTTCGTAGTTCTAGGGATGTGCTTTCCGAAGCATGGGGCTCACAGATGCCCTGCTTATCCCAGTCTCTAGTTTGTTCAGTGCAGACTCCCAGGTACCTTACCTAGCAAAGCAGAATTTCTGCATACAGACCCCAGGAAATGTATTTTTTACAATTTTGGCAGCTGGTTCTTTTGCACACTGAAGTTTGAAAACCACTAGTCTGGGGAAATAACAGCAAACTAACAGCAGATCGGTGGTGTTTCCGCCAAGCACCCCATCGCAGCTGTGCTGCGTCTCACGCCCTAAGGCAGCACAGCGAGCGCGCAGGTAGGAGGAAGCCCGCTTCCCCCACAACGTAGCCATTTGAAACAAGAAGACTGGTTTCAATGAAATACGTATATGCTGACCTTTTAGGGTTTCCGCTATTTAAAACCAGGAAGTTCTGTTCACGTTTATTTCCAGTTGCTTTACACTTTAAAGCCCACGGATACCGGGAAGGGAAGAGGTTAGTGCCCTTTATTCCTTTATTGTATTTCTGTAGACGCGTGTTATAACCTGCTAGTGCAAAGAATAACGGTAAATGGACTTTCCTCTAACTAGGGGGAACGCCTAGTTTGAAGCTCCTGTGGCTGAGCCAAGAGGCAGGACTACAGGCCCAGCGCCTGGACACACTCCTGGCCTGTTTTGACCTTTCCTTCTCGCGAGAAGAGCTGCAGGTGGTTGAGAGCCCCTTTCAAGCGTTGTGCTGCCTCCTGATCTACCTCTTTGTGCAGGTAACCTCCTTTCCTGTCGAAGCCGCTGCTGTCACCCCTCGCCTTTCGTGGGGTGTGGTGCTCTGGGATGTAGCCGTGGGCTGGTCCCCTGCACCATCTCCGCCCAGTGTCTGTGCCATAAACTCCAGTCCTTCGAAATGCTCGGACTCCAGTGAGGGTTCTGTGCGGGCGTGCATTTGCGAAGCCCTGTCTGCTGCCGGACTTAGAGGTGGGCCCTGCACCTAAGTGTGATAGAGGCTTGAGGCGTCTGACCCGTGCAGGAACCCTGTTGCACTTTGCTCACGCTTGCCGAGCTTTTTGGGCTCTGGACTGTTCCCGTGTCCCTATGTGGGTGGTGGTTCCTGTTGGTGGGGTTTCATGTAATGGTGAGAAGGTCCAGCACTGCAGTCCGGCTGACCTGGCTAGAGTCACAGCTCTTCCTTGGTAGCTCTGTGCTTCTGGGGAGACTACTTCAACTTTCCTAAGTCATCTAACAAATGTTCGCTTTTCAACCTGCGAACGGGGTCACACCTTCTTCCTGAGGCTGCTGGCCAGGCATGCTGTAGAAGGTGAGAAGTGTCCTGCACAGGTGCCCAGAGAAAAGCCCCCCAGGGTGGTTGTCGCTGTCAGCCACCCCCACCCGCGGAGCTGAGCCACGCACGGGGTGGAGAAGGCCACAGCCACGCGCGGGGAGGTGCCGCCAGGTCCTCGTTCGTGCGGTTCGTTAGTTTATGCAGGGAGCTTACAAGGGCCACTGAAAACATTCGCCTTTTATTAGTTTCCACGTGCATGATACGTTGGGACACCTCAACAAAAGAAGGGCTTAAATACCTTCCATCTCCCCTTCCCTTCCCCAGCTGAACTGTTTGTAAAAGTCCTTTGCCATCAAGTGTCTGTTTCTTTAGCCATTTAGACCTTCTCACCAGCTTTCCTGATCCCCAGCAGCTGTCCCCTCCTCTGGTCTCCATAGGTGATAGGTCTGCGTCTGCTTTGCCATAACCATCAAGTTTTCATTTGTCTGGAATAGAAAATTATGTTTCTGTTTTTCAAACCTGAATGCACTTTAGGAATCATTGATTGTCTTTAAGAAACTTATGGTAGAATTACATTTCAGGGGAATCATATACTGATTTTTCCTTTCTAAAAGTCCTCTGCCATTTTATAGCTAGTCTTGTATTTTGCGTTTTGTACAAACGTGGTATATATAGTTAAATCACCCTTAGAGATTTTATTCCTTCTTTATTGGTTTCACATGCACCAGTATCAACTTTAGTTTTGAGTAGAACTTTCCTTTATTTGCACCAGACTCAGCAAAGTGTAAATCAATAAATGATGGCAGGATTATTTAGTATTTAAATGTAAAAATATATTTCTTTTTGTATTTTTACTAAATGTACATGCATGTATTATCAGTTAATATTTTCTGTCCATTGTTTATGAATCTACAGGTGGCTGAGGTGGACCCATAGAGGGAATTGGGAAGTGGTAGATGACCAATAGCTGAGTTTTCTCCTCCAGAAAGATCAGTGGTTTTCTTCTCAATACTCCATGTGAACATACGGATAGTGATGCCATGTGTTAGCACTCCTAGGACTACGTTTTGCATTATTTTTTCCAGCAGTAGAGATAGGTCCTTGAACCCATTCACAGTCACCCGACACCGCTCTGCTTTCTTGGCAGCTGTGCAAGTGATCGTTAGTTATGAAAATCCCCTTCCAGCAGGAAAAAAATCCCAAATCACGGAACAGTCACTTTACATCTCACATATTTATATAAACCTGAAGCAAGACAAGCATCAGGAGGAAAACTTCTATTTTTACCTTCTTTCTACCAGTAACTACCTTTTCAGTGAAAATCTCTTTAGTGTAAGTCAGCATGAGATAGACTCAGTGTTGGTTTGACTTGCAAGGACACATTCAAATTGGAACTTTTTAAAACTAGAAAACAAATCGACACATCAGCGTTGTCCCTCAGATCAAAAGGTACTGTACCGTGTTATTATTCACGGGGATAACTGTTCTGTCAGGATTAATAAGACTAAAAAGGTAATTTTAAAAAAATACTGTACTTTTATATAGTTAAGCTTAAATTAGATGTTTTGATGTGCCATATGGGATAACTACATACTGTTCAGTGTACAGAACATGTAGAGAAACGAAACCCTCTCTTTTGTTCACTTGGAGTCGTACCTCCAAGTGAGCAGCATTTTTTATCAGAGGCTTATCTGAGAAGCTTTTCTGGAAGTGTAAGTTTGCATCATAGAAAGTTTACATATTTTTTATAATCTATACTGGAGCAAATACTTTATAATAATAATATCCATTATGCGAAATTCTAAAAAATTGGTATTACTAAGACTCTTGCCTCCTCTGATATGTTATAGATTTGTTAATTACAAAGGTGGTGGCAGAGTATGAAATAGGTTAACTGAAAAAAATATGACATGAAAGAGTTATTCCTTTCTCATAGGTTGTGTCTTTTAAAATCAGCCTTCTGCAAAAGTTGCTAATGGCAAGAAGTAGAACTAACTGTATGCCAACAAACCTGTCTAAGCAGAGAGAGGTGAGGGTTTATGGGTTTAAAAAGAAATACTTTCTGCTTGGTCTTGCTTCTGTGGATTGGGATCTTTTTTCTTGGTCACGAGTACGGCACATTTGTAGATTTCTTGGTTTTTCCCTGAAATAATTACAGCTGTCATTTATACAAAGGCAACAACTATTTTGGAGTAAACATGGAAATGGATAGTGACGGGACCAGTGTGGCATTTGGTGGCTGAGCCTCGTGACCCTGTGAGGAGGGTGCAGAGGTGTTGCCGATGGCCGGGCCTGGCACCGTCTTTGATCTCCATCCCCTCCTCCTTTCCAGGGTCCGTCGCTTTCTCCATGTCTCTGTCTCTCCTTGCTTCTCACTCACACTTTGGATAGACTCTTTGATTCCACAAAGGATGGGAGGGGACTCACATCTGGGGAACCCTGGTTTCCTTTAAACTGGGATCTGAGGACACAGTTGACGTCTGGGACTGGCAAGGGTGGGTGTGTATCCCAGCTCTGATCACTCTGGCTCAGGCCAGCTGTGGGTGCTCTCTGTCTGCAAACCCCTGAATTGTCAGTTCTGGAAATTTGTGTCAAAACTTGATGACCTGTGTTGCTCCAAGACTTAGACTTGGTCATAGCTCAGGCTTTCCCTAGGCGTTCTGGAGCGTTCTGCCTTGCTAGTGAGTAACAGGCTCCCCTGTCCAGCTTGGCCCTGGGTGTCGTGGAGATTTTCACGTCAGGGACTGTGGGTGGTGGGAGAAAAGACCCTGCTCACCTCCACTGACGTCTCTTCTGCTGCTAGTTTGTGTGTGTGTGTGTGTGTGTACGTGTGTATGTGCGCATGCATGTGTCCCATGCCTGTATTTGGTCAGAGCTGGTTTTCCTGGGGCTGACGCTGGCTCTCTCTCCCACGCAGGTGGACACCCTCTGTCTGGAGGATCTGCACGCCTTCATTGCGCAGGCCCTGTGCCTCGAAGGAAAGACCACCATGGAGCTTGCAGACTTGCAGGTACTGACTGTCACACCTCTGAGGATGGCCCATATGACCAAAGGGGTGGCACACTTGCCAGCCTTCTTTACATTTGGTTGGTGTTTTACAGGAACGTTCCCCATGACTTATTTATTTTGTAACTGGAAATTTTTACCTTCTGAACCCCTTGACCCATTTGGCCCACCTCCTACCCCACCTCTGGCAACCACCAATCTGTTCTCTGTGTCTGTCAGTTTGTTTTTGTTTTTGTTTTGTTTTGTTTTAAGATTCCACATAGAAGTGAAATCATATGTCATTTGTCTTCCTCTGATTTATTTCACTTAGTGTCATACCCTCAATCTACGTTGTCACAAATGACGAGATTTCATTCTTTTTTACGGCTGAATAATATTCCATTGTGTGTGTGTATGTATGTGTGTGTGTATAACAGTTTCTTTATCCATTGCACTCATCGGTGGACACTTAGGTTGTTTGCTTGTCTTGGCTGTTGTAAATAGTGCTGCAGTGAACATAGGGGTGCAAATCTCCTCGAGATAGTATTTTTATTTTTTTCTGATAAATACCCAGAAGTGGAATTGCTGGATCATATAGTAGTTCTGTTTTTAATTTTTAAGAGCCTCCATGCTGTTTTTCAGAGTGGCTGCACCAATTTACGTTCCCACCAACGGTGCATAAAGGTTCCCTTTTCTCCACACCCTCTCCAACATTTGTTATTTCTTGTCTTTTTGATGATGACCATTCTAACAGTGATGAGGTGATACCTCATTGTGGTTTTGATTTGCATTTCCCTGACGATTAGTGATGTTGAGCACCTTTTCATATCCCTGTTGGCCATCTGTATGTGTTCTTTGGAAAAATGTCTATTCAGATCTTCTGCCCATTTTTTAATCAGATTGTTTTGTTTTTTTGCTATTGAGTTGTATGAGTTATTTATATATTTTGAATATTAACCCCTTGTCAGATATATGATTTGCAAATAATTTCTCCCATTCAGTAGGTTACCTTTTCATTTTGTTGATGGTTTCCTTTGCGGTGCAGAAGCTTTTTTTCCTTTTTTTTCCCTTCTTTTCTTTTCTTTTTATTTTTTTTAATTGAGGTATAGTTGATGTACAATAGTATATGTTACAGATATACAACACAATCATTCACAATTTTAAAGGTTATACTCCATTTATAGTTTTTATAGTTATTATAAAATATTGGCTTTATTCCCTGTGTTGTACAATATATCTGTGTAGCTTATTTTATACATAGTAGTTTATATCTTTTAATCTGCAGAAGCATTTTAGTTTGCTGTATTCTCACTTGTTTATTTTTGCCTTTGCTGCCTGTGCTTTGGGTGTCAAATCCAAAAAAGTCATTGCCAAGACTGATGTCAAGGAGCTTACTGCCTATGTTTTTTTCTAGGAGTTTTATTGTTTCTGCTCTTATGTTCAAGTCTTTAATCCATTTTGAGTTGATCTTTGTGTATGGTGTAGATACAGTTTCATTGTTTTTGTATGTTACTGTCCAGTTTTCCCAATATCACTTGTAGAGACTGTCCTTTCCCCAT
Source organism: Eubalaena glacialis (assembly GCF_028564815.1). Taxonomy (NCBI): domain Eukaryota; kingdom Metazoa; phylum Chordata; class Mammalia; order Artiodactyla; family Balaenidae; genus Eubalaena; species Eubalaena glacialis. The sequence goes on along the minus strand of NC_083727.1, from coordinate 161,134 downwards.
GGTATATCCTTGGCTCCTTTGTTGACCACTTATGTATGGATTTTTTTCTGGGCTCTCTATTCCGTTCTGTTGATCTTTGTGTCTGTTTTTGTGCCAGTACTAACTGTTTTGTTTACTGTAGCTTTGAGATACAGTCTGAAGTCAGGGAGTGTTATGCCTCCAGCTTTGTTCTTCTTTCTCAAGATGGCTTTGGCTATTTGGGGTCTTTTGTTCCATACAAATTTTAGGATTGTCCTATTTCTGTGAAAAATGCCATTGGTATTTTGATTGGATTGCATGGAATCTAGATTGCCTTGGGTAGTGTGGTCATTTTAACAGTATTCATTCTTCCAATCCATGAGCATGGTATATCTTTCCATTTGTGTTATCTTTAATTTCTTTCGTTAGTGTGTTATAGTTTTTATTGTACAGGCCTTTCACGTCCTTGGTTAAATTTATTCCTAGGTATTTTATTCTTTTTGATGCAATTGTAAATGGGATTGTTTTCTTAATTTCTCTTTCTGATAGTTTGCTATTACTGTATAGAAATGCAACAGATTTCTATGTGTTGATTTTGTATCCTGCAACCTCACTGAATTCAATTAGTTGTAACGGTTTTTTGGTGGGGTCTTTAGCGTTTTCTACATATAATATCATATGGTATTATATCACAAATGGTGACAGCTTGACTTCTTCCTTTCTGGTCTGGATGCCTTGTATTTCTTTTTCTGCCTAATTGCTCTAAGACTTCCAGGACTGTGTTGAATAAAAGCAGCCTTGTTCCTGACCTTAGAGGAAATGCTTTCAACCTTTTACTCTTGAGTATGAATAGCTGTTAGCTGTTCCTCTGTTTGCAAAATAAAATTTTAAAGAGCTAATGTTGAGGTATTAGTACTAATTCTTAATACAAGGCTGTAGCCGCAGCCACATGGCCTTCCTTCTGGTCTCCTCTCTTGCTGCCATCAGCCTGCCCGTCCCCTCAGCAGCTGCTTGGCCACTCGCACCAGAGCTGGGCCCTCACCTGCTATCCTCTTCCCTCCTAAGAAAACCAAACAGCCAGGCAGGGGGAGAAAGGAAGCTGGAGGTCATGCTGGCTCCTGTTTTGTTGTTCAGGTGGGGAAACTTGAGGCCCTGTGGGCAGCAGAGTGATCTGGGGCCATGTCCCTGGTGAGCTCTGTGACCTGGAACACGTTCTCATGAATGTACAGCAGAACCTAACTTGCCTCTTTTGTAAAACAAAGGGGACTCCACACTGCTTGCTGCCAGGTCAGGGCGCAGGGCTGTGGGGTCTTTGTCAACGCGGATGTGTGGTCCCACCCATCTGTTACTGGTAGAGCCAAGGTAGAATCAGGGCTCCTGACACCCAGCCTCTGTTCTTGCCTCTGCCCTCTTTTGTGAGAAATGCCCGTTCCTAGGAGGAGGGAGGCCTTCGGGAAGGGGCCCTGCAGGAGCACCGCACTCGGACTGCTGCGTCCAGACGCACCAGGCACCGCCCCGTCCCGGCTGTTTCCAGCACAGAGGGCCTGCGCGGCCATCATTCCCCACCAGTTCCTCTGAGTCCCGTGACCGGGTTGTATGTGCTCTCCACACGTGACGCCAGAGCCACCGTGGGAAGTGTTTCCAGGGGGCAGGGGCTTTTAACCCGCCGAGAGGTTCCGACTCGGCTCTGACTCTGAGGAGCCCCTGGTCCAGACCCCGGTCTCTACAGGAGCAAAGGGGCCACATGGCCGCTGGGCCTGGCCTTCCTGCTCACCGTTGCTCATGGGGAATTTTTAAAATACTCTCTTAGTTTTTTACCCAGCATTATTTTTCTTGCCCCAGCGGCCCAAGTATAGCTTTTAAATGATATGCGTATTTACATGTTTATTAAAAATCCAGGTGATTAGACTATATTTGTAAAGATTATACCACATTTTTTATATATATACTGTACACACATTCATTTACAGACATAGAAGTCTGCTGTATATGAAATCAAAGCATGCAGGAACCCTTAATCTGCAGTAATATAAAAAAAGAAAGAAGAAAAACAGTATTACTTGGCATTAAAAAAAAAAAAAAAGACAGGCTTTGTAAAAAGCAGGGAAGGCAGTGACCAAGGACACTGGTCTCCTGGGTGCTGAGAGCGCGGTGGGGCCAGGCCGTCCGTCTGTCAGTCCGTCTCCAGTCGCTGCTCTGTCCTCTCTGAATACGGAGTATGTACTTGCTAGTTTTCCTGTCAGTGTCATAACTGTCCACGTGTGCGTTCAGCCTACAGCTCTAGAGGACGGGGTCTGCTCACATGGTCCTTTCATACTTGGTTTGTACAGCCCATGTGAACACAGGTGCGTGCGTATAGATAGAGATGCAGGTGCATGGCTAGCAGGGAGAGTCAGTTAAGTAATATTCTGAATTGTATAGCGAATAAGTAACTCGTGAAGTCCCCCGCCTTAAGCGACTTGAAAGGGGGAGGATGGATTCTTAGATTCTTCTGTCTCTATCGTTTAAGACAGGGATGCCTCAGCCAGAGAGTACTCACAGGTAAGGTATCACATGTCATGGTGTGTGTGTTCCTGTGGTCACTTGCCCCCGTCCTTTCCTGGCTGCTGCCCATCGGGCGGTGGTGGGAGGAGCCCTGGGCCTCAGCAACCCTGGCTCCTGCTGTGTCCTGTGAGCAGTACCTCTAACTTGGGCGCCCTGGGTGCCTGTCCAGGAATGTAAAAGGGGTGCACGTAGCTGCCTTGCTCACCCCCAGGGTTTTGTCAGACTTGGGCACGTGCCCAGAGTGTTGTGTAAAGTCCTCTATGAAGCTTACTGTCACTGAGCCAAGCGGAGCCCAGGCCTGGCGTCCCAGCCAGACTGCGTGCTCTCAGAGCCTCTTTGCTCCGCCCCAGGGTGCTCCGTGGTTTAAATTTGCTTTCACTCTCTTGTTTTGGAATGAGCCAAAGAGACACTGGGGCTTTCTTTGCCTGTCAGTTCCTCTCCGCTGCATTGGGTCCCTGAAACCAACAAAACCATAAACCATGTCCTTCCAGGGGGAGGTCCCCAACTGCTGCAACATTCCAGGCTCACCTCTCCCACCCCCGGCACTCGGGGAGACCTATCTGAGCCACCCCGAAGCCTAGCTTACAGGCTGGCACCTTTCCTGGCACTACCAGGGCTCCTTGGAAAGTTCTTGGTCATTTTTGATTGGGGAATTAAAAGGAAAAGAACTAAGAGTTAGTGGAAAGGAAAATTCTGTTCTGAAATTCGAGCTGTACCACATTAGCAAGGGGTCTGCTGTGAGCATAGCATCTCATCGCCCCAGTGAGGGTGTTTCAAGATTTACTGGACACATGACGATTGGGGCTGGTCCACGGCTGGACCCTCTCTGCCTCCTGTTGGGTGCTGGTCGAAGGTCCAGTGCTCAGCAAATTTCATATTGAAGGCAGTGCTGTGCCTTGGCGCTGAGTGCACGGGACCACAGGCAGTTCAGTCAGAGCCCTGCGTCTTGGGCTTAGACCCAAGAGTGTGTTGGAGCCACACTAAGAGGCCACAGCTCCTTTTCCACATGGGTTCCCCAGCGTCGCGTCATCCCCCCAGCAGCCGTGCACTTCTCAAGTGGGGAGCAAACGCAGCGTGTGTGAAAAGCAGGTGTAGACGTCTTCATCGAGAGATCTCTACGTAATATTGCCCTGGCTGATAAATCCTCACTTTCTAAATCACTTTAAATCCCATAGGCAAAAATCAAAGTGCTTTGAGGACGTATTGAGATCACATTCTTACAGCACATCAAAATAGTATGCTTTGCTGATTAAATCACTGAAACAGCCACAGAAACACAGGAGGGTGTAAAAGTACATTCAGAGATTTAGAAAAATGCTTTCATTATTAGGCAGCTCGAAATTGGATGAATGAGTGAATAGTAGAAATAGAATCTATTGAAAGTTTTAGTAGACTTTTTAAAGTTGATATGTAAACATAGGAGATGAGTGCTCCAGACAGATTAAATTAGATAAACAAGATGGCAAAGAAATGGGTGGGAAACCTGGTTTCCATGTTTTCCTCATTTCCATTCTCTCTGGCAAGCTTATGACTTTCACATGCTGTTCCCAGGCAGGATATTGTCGAGTGACTTCGGGAGGAAGAGAGGTCAGTGAGGGGCTCAGGGTGCCTGGAACCCAGAGGCCAGAAGGCCCGGTGCCCAGCGGTGGCAGCAGCCCCAGTCTCACGTGTTTTGTATCACAGAACAGGTCCTGGTACTTGGTCCAGAAGATGCGGTCTCTCCGGGTGAGCACGAGCGTTGTGAAGAGACCATAAGGTGGGCAGTGGGGAACACGGCTGACGAGCCCTTGAGGGAACTGGCCGTGAGGGCTGGTCCCGGCTCCTCCCCGAGTCCGTCTGCAGTGCTCAGACAGGTTCTCCGGGCGAGAGGAGCCCGGGGAGAATGGCTGCGCCCCTGGGAGGGGGCTGGGGGCCCTTGTTAAGTGAAGACGTGTGGGTGTGAGGGCAGCGACGGAGCAGGTGGGACGCCTCCTTGAGAGTCGGGAGAGATCTCGGCCCGCCCTCTGGGCCCGTAACGGTTCACAAGGGTCGATCTCTCCCCCACCAGACACCCAGGGTGTGCGCTCGGGCAGGAGAGAGCGAGGGAGTGCCAAACCCAGCCCGCCGCCCCCCCCCCCCCCCCGCCCCACGCCCGCCCCCGACACAGCCACGCTCAGTCGCTCACACGTTGTCTGTGGACGCGTTCACATCACAGCCGCAAAACCGGGTGGTTGCGATAGATGCTCTCTGCCCTTCCCAGACAGCTGGCCAGCAGCCCTCGGCGTGAACCTGAGAGCTGGTTGGTGGGCACGGACGCTCAGGGTCAGAGGAGGGGTCCATGTGTGCATGCCTGGCAGCGTTCACAGCTGCCCAACTTTAGAATCTGAGCTATTCACATTTGGGTTTTCGTCCCTCTCCTGTTTTTGTCTTGAATCATAAGCAGATGTTACAACTTCTTACTGCTTCTTACTACATTCAGGTATTAAGACTTCACCACTCTGGCTTTGAAACTGTCTCTAGCCTCTGTTCTCCCCTTTCCAGGCCACTCATACCCCAGGGTAGATTAAAGATTTCGACGCTCAGAATCTGTACTTTTCCAAGTAGGCTGGCCTTCCGGGCCCTCTGATTCTGTCTGCCCTGGTGCCTGTCTTGCAGTCCAGCCCCCGTGAAGCAGGCCCTCCACAGACCCCAGCTTTCCATGCCCACCAAGACCCAGCGCTCACCACCAAGGTGACTTCTTTCCTTCTGCAAATACCTGTAGTTACTCCTGGTTACCTGTACTTGCTAATAACACATAAATACCTGTAGTTACTCCTGGTTACCTGTTTTTGGCAATTACACAGGTGCTGTGTGATCCCTTTTCCAGTGTTGCAGGATCTGCTTCAGAACCATGTTCTTCCTTTTCTCAGCGAGGGTCTCTTACTGTAACGCTGCTCTTGGATACGTGTCCCCTTTCTCATGTCGTTCAGACTGTTCTTAAACTCCTTGACTTGTGGCTTCTTCAAGAGTGGGGACTCCTCTTTATTCATCTTTGTGTATTCTCTGGTACCTATGCTTCTGAGTAACTTAGCAGGTACTCAGCTAGTATTTGTTCAAATGAATTGAAATACATCCTTCCTGGGGCAGAGTAGGGGGCAGGCTGAGTGTTTATAACTTCCATGGAGCCCCCTTGTGTGTCGTATGTACTCAAATAATTGTCAGTTTGCTTAATGTTTGTATAAACCGCTGTGGTGTTGGTAGATGTCCTTTTTATCTTCACGAATCAGAGCCTTTCACATAAAATGTGTTTTTCTACAGCAGAAACGGACCTCAGATGTAATTTCAGTTTCACCTTTCTTTTCTACAGCAATGTGATTTCTTTTACAAACCCCATCCTGTTGGTTGCGGTATGTATCCCGGGGTTGAGCGGGTGGGCACCCCCGAGACACTGTGCCCACTTGCTCTACCAGTGGGGGCCGGGCTCCCCCGCCCCGCTGCCCCCGTGCCTGCTCACCTCCCACATCAGCTGGGCAGCAAAGCTCAGACACCTTGCACAGAATTTCTTCCCCGGACCCCACCTGCCAGAGGCGGAGCGTGCTGGCTGCCTGGCGGTCCCCCTGCGGGCTCTGAGCTCCACGCACCCAGGCCCCTTCCCCTTCCTGCCCAGCGCCTGCCCCTTCCTCTTGCCCAGACTCTTCACACCTGGGGCACCTCGGAGGTCTTTCATGTTCTCCGGGGGTGAGGCTTTTGAAAGTCAGAGGTCGGAACTTGGCAGTTTTACCCTTTCCTGTCCCCATGTATTGATGGCACAAAGTCTTAGGTGACTGAAGGCCTTAAGGAAGAATGGGAAGAAGGGTGGAATTGTGGTTAGAATTACCTTACTACATTTTTTGTAAAGATTAGCCTTTTACCATTCTTTCAGTCCTGGGCCCTGTCTGCGATTTTGTACTTGTAAACATAATGGCAGACCTCATGGTGGTCGTGGACCCTGGAGCACCTTCCTTCTGACTGGATCGCTTGAGGCTGCAAGAGCTGCCTGAGATGAGGTGACGGGGCGGGGGAGATGAGTCCAGCTTTGAAGCCATAGGACGTCTGCGTGTGTTCAGGTGGCTCTGAGTCTGGAGAGGGGTCAGGACCAAGGAGACGGTCTGGAGTGGACAGTGCGGGTGGTAACACTGTGGGACTAGCAGGCTTCACCCTGCCAGCCGTAAGTGGGCTGTGCTGCTCCCATAGGTATTTCCTCTGTCACATAGTTTTTCGTGAAGGAAAACTTGACTTCAGACCAAGCTGCATGTTCTCTTCTTTCCTCTTCTGTTCTTGGGTCTTTCTGTGAGCCAGAAAGCACTCTAGTAGAAATTGTTTTTCCTGTTTTTTATCTGTGGTCATCCATTCTGGACCTTAGGTGTAGGTCAGGATGAAGTTGGAAGTTACATGTGTGTTCAGAGGCTGTCTCCTCCTGCCCTGCACCTTCGGGGGCTGCAGATCAGAAAGTTATGGTTGGCAGGTCTATCAGTCCTGCCGGACCCAGCACGCCTGAGAAAGCCACTGACTTTGGCCGGGTGGAGATTTTGTTTCTATGTGTGGTGAGTTCAGAAAACCTGCAGTTGTTCCACTGGGTATTGTGGGTATTTTAGTGATGTTACAGGGTGCTGCAGCTAGCCCAATCCTATGACAGGCAGCCCTTGCCAGTTTCTCACTTATTTCATTTTACTCTCTTCCCCTTTTGTTCCTTGCAAGTGTCCATTTAAATTCTAGGAGTGCATCTCAACACAGTTTACTTTTGCCTAGATTAAAGACGTGGTGTAAAAATGACATTGGATAAGAAAGCGTACAGGAGAAATGGAATTTTTATCTCACTTGCTGAGGGCAGGAGCCGTGTAACGACTGCCCACGCAGGCCTCGATGTTACCTTCGGGGCAGCACCTGTTGTCTCTCATGGTGACCCTGTGTTCGCCAGAACCCAGCCCTGCCCCTGTGCGTCGTGAGAAAGAAGAGGTTTCTGGATGCACTACTGCTGGGTGCCTTGTTAAACGGTACGCTGCCTCTGATTTCTTTTTCCCTCTAAGGTAGGATCAGAAGATGGTAGGTTTCCCCACGCAGCCTTCACGTGTCACTTATTTACATCCAGCAGCTATTTTTAAAGTACCCACTGTGGAGAGCCCTCCTGCAGTGACCCGCCTGACACGCTTGCCCCTGCTGTGTTCTCACAGGCTTATCTGTGTGTCAGACAGGTGCGGTCGTGTTAGCCTCCGCTTAAAGGTGAGTGGCTCTCCAGGGCCTCCCAGGTAGTGTCCGCGCCCTCCGTACAGACGCAGAGCCCTGCTCCTCTGGTTCCCGTCTTCTCCCCCCACACACTCATCACGAGTCACGTGCTTGGCTCCCTGTCTCCTGCGTGTTCACACACCTGCCTGTTGGCTTGCGTCTCTCCCCGTCCTGGGGCTTTGAGCTGACTCTGGTACCTGGCCCGTGGTTGTGCGGTTGATGTGTAGGTGCCAGCCACCGGCCCCGCGGCCTCAGGCGGCCTCCTGCCCCTGAGCAGCATCACGTCTTGTTTCGTGGCAGGAGGGAGCACTGGACAGAGATGGGAGGTTTGGAAGGTAAAGTTGGGGAAGCTGCTAGGCTACGGGGGAGTGTCAGTATCGGATTCGAGCCCTGTGCCACCCCTGTTGGAGACGGAGAGTCTGGGGGTCGCAGTATGACTCGCTTAGGTGGGTGTCCCTGACAGCGTCCTTCAGCAAATAAAAGGTTTCTTTTGAGAATGAAAAGTATTAAGAGAAGGGACAGGTAAGTTACCCAGTGCAACATGAGAAGCCTCCAGGGGAGGATCTCAGCAGATGGTTGGCCCCATTTTGGGTGGTCTCTGCCTTCAGAAACCATCTTTAACGAGCTCTCACAGAAGCCGCGGGACCCCTGTCTGACTCAGGAGGGCTGAGCGGCAGCCGGATGTTAGGAAGAGCCGGACCAGCCCCTCTGTTCCTCATGCGCCTGCCGGGCAAGGTTCAGGCGGCCTCCTTGGGCTTGTGTTGTACAGTTGTGCCTGACTGTAGCCACAGAGAGCTTAGGGGCAGAACCTCCTGAGTCCAACCGGCCTTTCAGACCAGAGAAACTCCAAGTTTGCTTTTGTTTTGTTTTCTGGCGAGTGGTAACGAGTCTGCAGTGCTCTCCTCGCCGTGTCTGGATTTCCACCTAGTTTTAGGACAGTCGCTCTGGTGAAGCAATGCCTGAAACGGGGCATCGGCTGACTTGGGGGTTTTGGCCTCCATGTATACATAACTGCTAATACCGTAGCATATAAACACCACACAGTTGAGCTGTTTACTGTTAAATATTTACTGTGAGGCTTTGCAGCGTTAGAGCTGGTTTTTCTGGTTTCTGTGTCCCCATTAGATGCTCCATCACCTCAGCAGGAAGCGCCCAGGGCTCAGCTCCTCCTTGTCTTCATTCCAAAGCGCCTTAAATCCTATTTCCAAAATACGGGCCACTTTTATGTATGACTCTTATTGGTAAGGCCATACCTTAGCCACGTGGAATTAGTGCATACTCACCAGCGACTCTGAGTCCGGATTCAGGGTCAGCCTTCTGCCACACTGACTTGTTCCCTAAATTCCAGTTCTTTGAGGAAGAAGAAGAGTTGCTGTGTGACTTTCTCTGTTGCTGGAAGATAACCTCAGAGCCTCAGATTTTGATTCTGCAGCCTGTGAAAATCTTCTGCTCTTTCAACACAACCAACTGTTTATTTTTGGAATACAGACTTGGTTTAACATTTGAAAACCGGTGTGATTCCCTTCGTTAGTACCACGCATGATGCAGAGAAAGTATTCGGTGGAATTCAGTACTTGTTTGTTTGTCGTAAAAAGTCTCAGCAGACCAGGACTGGAAGGGAACTTCCTTAATCCAATAAAGAGTATCTACAACAGAAGTCAGACCTGATGGTAAAACAGTGGAAGTTTTTCCACTCTGGTGGGAGTGAGTCAGGGGTGCCTTCTTTCACCACTTCCCTTACACTGGAAGAAAAGAATAAAACTATCATTATCGACAGGTGGCGTGATTGTGTATATGGAAAATCCAGATCTACAGGGCAGCCATTAGAATTACTAAGCAAATTTAACAGGGGCTGGTGCAGAGTCAACATACACTATCCAGGTATATTCTACAGAAACAATAACAAGTAAAAATAACCCCCACGTTTTTTGTGTTTACACTAACATCAAAGAAGAAATATGAAATACTTAGGAAAAATCAACAGTTGGGCAAAGTCTCCACACTGGCAACCATAAAGCATTGCTGACAGGATGCGCTCCTGGGCTGGAAAAAGGCTCACTGTTTAAAGATGCCCGTCGTCCACAGAGTGGTTTGTAGGCTCAGAGCATCCCCAGTCAGCCCCGCATACAGTGGTGTGTGACAGCAGGGAGGGGCAAACAGCCTGGGGAAACCCCAGCAGCGTCAGCCCGGGGAAGCCGGAGACCGTGTGTGCACTTCACTGCCGGAGCCGGCTCCGTCAGCTCACTGGCGAGCAGGCCCGTTCCTGCTTTGAGGAGTCGGTTAGCGCTACCTCTGGGGACAGTGGGTGTGACAGGCAGGGGCAGGGGGGCTTCTGTGGCCCTGGTGACATTTGCTTCGTGGCCCAGGTGTTGCCTGGTTTGTTTGAAAATTCAAGTGGCGCACATAGGATCTGTGCTTTGCGGAGTGGTGTACTTCATTTAAAATTTACTTTAAAACACACAGACAGGTGTCGAAGAGATGAACAGAAACTGACTCCATTAGGGGAAAATGTGCTTCATTCGAGAACTGCCCCCAATACTCAGAAAATACGCAGCCTCTGCGTCAGTTCACCTGACCTTGAGCAGCCATGGTGGGTGCACTGACCTGGGGTTGAGACCTGCCCCGACCCGTGCGGCCTGCAGTGCAGCCTCGGGGCTGGGCGCTTTGCAAGGAGGGGAATGCGGGAGGTGGAGAGGGTCCAGCGGTGGGCAGGCGGGAAGGTGCCGACTGACACTGCCACTCGGGCCCCCGAGCACTTGAAGTAGGGTGGCGCCTCTGAGAAATGGAGCATTTGATCTTACCGCACTTGAATTCGAACCTCACCCGGGGCCCCAGCTGCCGGTGTGGACAGTGCGGCTCTAGACAGACAGGACCCCGTGTGTGTGGGTGCACAGGGCAAGGGCTCGGCGATGGAGAGCAGGGAGACGGTGGCAGGGGCTGACGACGGCGAGGGGCGGATGGCCTGGTGAGGGCGCGGGCAGGGAGACCTGAGGGTCACGGCCACGCTTCTCTCAATAAGGGAGGTGAGACCTGACTTAGAAAGGGCATGAACATCTGTCCCTTTTCCTGGTTTACTTCAATTTTATAAACTATGTGAGATTCATAATGACATTTAAAATCGCTGCTGTTTACTTTGAGCAACACAGATCCACCCGATGCTGACAGACTGAGTTGAACTTCGCTTTTTAACAAAACCCCATGGACAGTTGCTGGCTGTCGGTTCACTGTGTGTGGTCAGCACAGGCCACAAATTCCAGAAACACGAGTGATTGAAGGTGAAGGGTGTCTCTGCAGGTTCTCACCAAACGGAGCCCCTGCTGTGTCCAAGAACAGGAAGGAGGTTTGACAACAGAATAAATATTTTGTGTGGGTGTGACCTTAATTTGTAAGAAGTAACAGACCATCAACCCTATGCAGTAATAAGCCATTTTATTCTTAAATGATAGACATTCATGTAAAACATATCTAATAATGTTCACAGAACTCAGTGTGATTTTTAAAAATGCAGTGACTCATCAGTGTCTAAAATGACCCTGTCTTGGCTTCTCTTCCTTTGCCTTTGCTTTTGAAGAAAGTTTCCCAGTAGGCCCGAGGCTGCGATCCTGTCACCTTCCTGGCAGGTCAGAGCTTTGGCCTTTGCAGCTCCAAGGGTGTCTGTGTGCAGAGCAGGCCGCACCCCGAGGGCGCAGCGGCTCTGGTTCTCTGCACGAGTGGCGCCTCCTCACCTTCTCTGTGCGTCGTGTCTCCACAGCTCGACCACGTCGACCCCAGGGCCGTGCAGCTGGGTACCCTCCTGGTCCGCGGCCTCACCACCCTGGTGCTGGTCAACAGTGCCTGCGGCTTCCCCTGGAAGACGTCGGACTTCATGCCCTGGAACTTGTTCGACGGGAAGCTGTTTCATCAGAAGTACCTGCAGTCTGAGAAAGGGTACACGGCAGAGGCGCTTGTGGAGCAAAACGTGCGCTCACAGCTTTCTTTACGTGTAGAAAAAGTAGGTTTGGAATCAGTTGCTCAAATGCATCATGAAAGCTCAGAGTCCTTGGCTGGTGGTCAGAAGGGTCAGCGGCACTGTCTGTCCTCACGGTCACTTTACTTCAGGATCAGACCCCAGAAATCCACTCTGAGGAGCCGCAGATCCCAGGCCTTGAAACTGACCCAGAAAACAGTGCGGCTGCTGGTGCCGGTGGCCTCCTCCGTTGTGGCTGTGCCTCAGGCCTCAGGGTCAGCGTTGCTGAAGCTTCTGCCAGAACCTGTGAGGAGGCGGGCGAGCAGCGTCCCACCCAGTCTTGCACGTTTTAAATTTTCGAGTGCTTTCACTCCTTTTCCCCTTTTTGAATTAAGAATGCACATTCCCTGCAGAGCTGCCTCCGCAGACATCAGACTAATTCGATAGGAGCGGTGATGATTTGTTACTTGAAAATATTCCCTGAAGGCTGACAGTTTAGTTGGGGTCATTGGCTGCTGTTCTGGCTTTGTAAGTACAACTGCTACACGGGTCCTGGAAGATTTCCAAGTCGGGCCTCGGCCAAGCTCATTTGGAACGTGTGTTAATACCCACGGGACCCTGTGATCAGCGAGAGCTGACTGGTCTGTGACAGGGCAGCGCTCCACGCCTTCACATCAGATGGAAAACATTATTGATGTGTCGGCAGAGCTGCTTCACACACAGACACAATCCAGGGTGTCATAGGAATGTAAGTGTTCAGAATTTAGAAGCAGCCAAAATTATGTACAGTCAACGAAAGCAGAGTACTGACAAAAATGTCCTGTAAGTGTGGCTTTAGTGCCGAATCAGTGAGAGGTGACAGGCCAGGCTCACGGCCTGCACATCACCCATCGCGGACCCCTCCCTCCTTTCCTTCCTAATGTCTTGACCAAGTACGAAACGATTACAGGTTCACACTCACTGCTTTAAAACAAGTTAGGGCAGATAGGATCGAATATGCAATAGTACAGATGAGGCTGGAAGGGAAGGTCACATGTCGATTCGTTGTCTGTGGCCTTGCTCTTTCCACTTACTGTCTTACAACCAGGAGGAGCTGAGGTGATAACACATTACCGGCATGGATGTTTTAGGTATGATGGTGTGTTAGGGCCATAGATGTCACAGTGGAACTTGAGGGCCCTTTTGGAAATGCCTGTATAACCTACAGAGGACAGAGAAGGTGTAGCTGCCACTGTCGCCTTTCCAGGGCACACAGGAGAAGATCAGTTTCTAAGAACGTCTTGCTGAGTTGCAGTGTGGAAGGGAAACTGCAGCCATGCTCGCCCACGCTGCTGCAGCGTCCTTGGGCGCAGTATACTGTGTAGTTTCACTCACGTGGTCGCGTCTCCCGAGTGCCTGCCTGTGTCTGACGCTGCTCCGCCCCATCTGGTCTGTTTGCAGAGGTCTCGACTCACCAGACTCCATGCCCTGAAGTCAGTCGTGTGCAAGGCCTGCATGAAGGAGAACAGACCCATCGTCAGCCGGCGGCACTGGCGTTCACACCACTCAGGTGGGCCCCAGCCTCTCGGTCCTGGGAGGGGCCCCACTGCCACGTGCAGCTGCAAGGAGAGGCTGCTAAAATTGGAAGAAGAAACAAAATTAAGATGATAGCGTGCTGCTGCGCGGTTTAAGTTCTGGTTCCCTTAGGAGGGAGTTTTCAAAGGGTTCATGTGCTGAGAGTTAAGGACCCTCCTCTGGGGCTCAGCCTCCTTTCCAGGAGGCCCTGAAGTACGCACGCCACTGGGCTGGTGGGCCTTTATTTGACAGAGGTTTGGACTTACTTTTTCTCATGATAAAAGTACATGAGAAACACTTAGAATATAAAGAAAATAATGAAAACTGAAACCCAAATAACCTTTAGTTCTGTCTCCTGAAGGTAGCAGATGTTGACAGATGTTTTCCTGTGTTTTTGTCTCATTATGATTATACGCTGCATGCTCGTGTGCCCTGTTGTCTCGGCACTTGACTTCCAGCACGATCGTGGTCACGGTGGTCAGGCTCCCCTTAAACAGAATCCCCACCGCCTCACGCACTGCCTTCGCGTCGTAGCCCCCCTCCTCGAGCCTCCGTTTTTTCTCGTTATACTTGATGCTTTTCTGTGTGTTGTTTCCTTAGGATAGAGTTCCGTTGTTCACAGAATTATAGATCCAAACGTAATTGGATTTTAGATAAATGCTGCCAACTTGTTTTCTAAAAACACATGGTCACTTCACACCTTCACCAGTAGGAGTAAGAGTTTCTGTTTCATGCATTCTTGACACCACTTAAAAGTTTGTTTTTCTGACTAATTTGATAGATGAAAAAGCCTGTCTCCTTGATTGGGTGCCTCTTTGTTTATCAGTGAAGTCGGACATCTTGTTCAGTAGCTTATTGTGCTGAGTTCATTTTAGTCATGTTCTCATGTCCTCGTTCGGGAAGGATCTATACCTGTAACTGTAGCAGCCCCAGTTTTTCTCGATGGAATGGAGAATTACCCCAAATTCCTACCCCCCCAGACTGTCTTGGGTTCTCATACCAGCCCTGCACGTTTCACTCCGAGAGACTTTGTGCCATGAGGTCAGTGAGGCCTCAGGTCGCGTCCAGCTCCCGCCGGTCGGGGCTGTGCAAAGGGGCTTCTGGCCCCTCCCTACTCCTAATAGTGACAGAGTCCCTCCTGGCCTCGCCCCCTCTCCGTCCTTTACCTTTCTCCAGCTGCCTGGAGATCGGCAGCATTTGAGACCCCAAAGCAAGAGTTTATTCCTTGCAGAAGAAAGAGGCAACCTTCTCTCTGTGTCCCCTGTTCCCCACATCTGTTGGCAGCACGTCACTCAGGCCATCTGCCCTGTGAGCACCGTACCAGGATTCCCGTCACTAGTGAGACTGTTAGCAGAGCAGTGACAGGCTGGCTGCAGACATGCAGATGGCAGGATGCAGGCTTTGTCAGCTACAGTAGTCACTGGGATTTGGATACCTGAACCTCTTTCTGCATTTCAGAGTCCGACACTCGGGCTTAAGAGGACTGTACATGTGACAAGTTTTCTTGAAAGCCCTAAGACAGCCTGTGGTTTCACAGAGTTTAATGCTGCAGTACAGTCGCTCCTAATACAGACAGGAAACTCTGTGATCTCTTTCTGGTGAAGTGTCCGTAAGATGGCAGACCTGGGTGATCCTGTCGAGTTACTCCAGATTATGGAAGAAACGGTTTCAGCAGATATCATGAGTCAATTTACGTGATTTGGAAACTGCTCCTTTTTTCTGTCCTCAATGTCGTCATTTTCTTCACAATACAGCCTGATATTCTGTGGTTTACTCCCCTGGGCCCCGGTGGCTCGCCAGCACCGCGCAGTCTCTCAGTGGCAGAGCCCAGCCCCTTGGCCCCAGCCCAGCGTCCTTCGGTCACCTGCACCCAGCCGCTGTCCCCTCCTCCTGGGACGAGCTGGTGCGTTGACACTTGCCCGGGTGCCTTTCAGGCCGCTCCCTGTCCTCGGCTGGCAAGAGTGTGCATGGAGGGCGGGGGTCGCGGGGCTGAACCAGCACGCAGCCTCCTGCCGGTGTCCTCAGAGCGCTGGTTCGCCCCTGTGGCATGTGCCGGGCAGGCTTGGCCTCCTTTCTCTGTGGAATAGCGTGAGGTACCAAGGTAGTGTTTAGAATCACATTTAAATATGTACTTAGACTTGATAGTACTGAATTCTAGTAGAGACAAACAGAAGGCGTCAGGGTTTAGGAATTTAGGAGAAGAATTTAGAGTGAGCCCACTGCATGCCGATGAAGTTTGCAGGGGATTGGGAGGAGAGGGCGGCCTGGTCAGGCCCACCGTGTCCCAGAGCCCCACGTGCTGGTGGCCAGCAGTGCGGGCCTGGGCCTGTGGCCACTGCCCAGGGCAGCTGCCCGGGGAGGCAGAAAGGAGAACTTACTGCCCTGCTTTGAGGGACCTGACAAGATGGCCTGCTCGTCCCCCACACAGACTCTCCTGGGAACAGGTTTAAGTGCAGCCCTGACCCAACCCGGCCGTGGTGCCGTGGCCCTAGCATCTGCATTTTTCAGGGGCTTTCCCTGTGATGGTAAGGACGTCAGAAGTTTGGCAGCTGCCAGCCCAGGGTCACCTTGCTCTACTCTTAAACACGACTGCCATTTGGAGTTCAGCGTCTGGTAGCTGCTGACGTGCTGATCACATGTCCCCACAGGGCGGAGGGGCCGACAGGGACCCAGCACCCACAGGACGAGCTCTGGGTACAGCCGGTCTGGCCAAGGACAGCACTGGAGGGACCAGGGGCCAGGTAAGAGGCCAGCGGGGTGGCGGCAGTGTCCCAGCCGGAGACTGCCTTGCAGCTGTTTTGGAAATAGGTTGTATGTTTACAAGTAAATAAACAGATAAATGTACTGATAGATCTAATTGCTTTGCCTAGTGAAGTAGAGACGTAATTGCCATGCTCGGAGCTAGCCTGCCTCTGCTCACCGCTTTATTCATTTTCTATCAATTTATTCATCTGTTCAAGACCCGGTTTTTGGTAATTTACTCAAAGGAAGGCTCTTGTAAAGGCTACATATACATACATCCTTCTAATAAAGTGAGAACACAAACAGTAGCATTCTACCAGTAGAAGCATTTTCTTATGTTCTATGACTTGGTTTTTATACATAAGAGCCTTAACGGTGTGATCTGGGAAGTAAGATGAATCCTTTGCTTCTTATGTGTGTAATACAGATACCTGGTTTGAACGCATAAAGATGAATTTAGTACGTTGTAATGTACATTTTAAATACACAGAAAACCTCACATCAGTATTGAAATTCAAATCCCTTACAGTTTTGAGAGCCACGCTGTATAGACTTTTGAATTACCTAAGATTTATAATTTTATCCTTCCAAATACAAACACGCCTTTATTTTTTCTGTCACTGCTGCAACCTCTGAAATGTGTGGAGATTTTACAGGTTGCCCCACACAGAGGTCGTTGTCTTTAACCAGACATCGTTTCTGTGAGCGGCCATTGCCGGTCGTCGTGGAGATGTGGCCACGTGGACTCCGCGTCAGGCTGTGTGTGGACCGCTCGTCCCACGGTGGCCTGTGGGGGGCTGAGCTCTTCCCGCTGGTTCTTGGTAGAATCTGCGCTTACCTAATGTTAGGAGTCGGTTGTACGGTTCCGTGAGGCCAAAGTTTATGATGACTGTTCCTGAAATGCCCATCCCTGAGGGGAGAGGAAAGCTTCCCAGAGTTAGACTCACAGTTGCTGCAGCTGTTCCTTTGAGCTCACTTCACCTGCAGTCTCTGCCCTCACAAGTGATGCCACCCACTGTCACCTGAAGCTTCCAGGTGGGCTGGTTGAACAAAGTGAGTAACGGTCCATCTTCTTAGAATCCCTGGTCCATTGTTGGGACGGGGTTACTTCCACCCCAGTGCCAGCTAAGTCATCTGAGCGATCACGTAGCGCCGTGTCACCGAGCAGGGAAAATACCTCCTTTCCACGACCTCACAGTGAGAAGGTGCTGAGGTTGACTAAATCGCAGACAGGGCACCCAGAAAACCATAGGCAGGTCTGTGTACACCCTGGAATCAGAAGGCGATAGCAGTGCTGTGGACTCAGGGCCGAGGGCGCAGCCCCTCAGACACCGGGCTGGGGCCTGTGGGGGGCTGTCCATCCGTCACACCTGCGTAGTGCACAGGGACACGCTGCCGGTGGCACTCATCCGTCAGCCCCATCCCCCTCTAGCTGGGCGGTGGGACTGCTTGGAAACAGGCAGAATTTCAGCTTCTGACTCTTGAGAATGATGGGCCTTCCTCAGGGGAACCAGGGGGAAGGTGTTTCTGAGAGAAGGAGGAACCTGGACAGATACGCGGAGGCCTGGAAGGAACAAGGCAGGGCTCACCGCCCCCCACCTGCTGGGTTACACGAGGGGTCTGAGGAGGAGGGGTCCGAGGAGAGGGGCAAGGACGTGCGCAGGAGGCCACAGCAGGGCCCGCAGCCGTGGAGGGGCAGGAGCAGCCTTCCCCGGCCGCGCTCTCCCCTCGTGAGGGCCGGACAAGACGCCCTTGGTGTCCTGAGCAGGGTGATGCCAGGAGGGGCGGCAGGCAGTCAGCAGACTGTCATCCTCGTGCCCAGAGCCCGCGGCCTTCAGTGCGGAGCAAGGAGGAAACGTCGTGTGGTTCTCACTGGGTTTGGATCTCGGTGCTGGCCCTGGGGCCTCGAGGTGTGTGGTGGGCTTGGAGCCGGGTGGGGGCCCGGATCCCCCGTTCCAGATACGAGTGCAATGCTGGTCCCCCTGGAGTCAGGCCCCCAGGAGAGCGCGGAGGGCGGGGGAGCTGGGGGCCATCTTTAGCTGCCTGGCCCGGCGTGGCCAGGGTCAGCCCTCCCTCCAGAGTCCGCTCCCAAAGCCAGGAGACAGGCCCCTGCCAGCGCCTCTCCAGCCGTCTCCCTTCCCCCCACCACCCTGCGCGCCCCGTCGGGGCCTGGTGTTCTGTGAACGGCCACCTTCTCTCGCCCCTTTGGCTCGGGCCTGTGCCCTCGCCCTCCTGCTGGGCCTCATGGGTCAGGAGAGCAAGGGTGGGAGGCTGCAGGTTGAGACGGGCACTGGGCAGAAGAGGCCGTGACCTCGGGCGCCTGCGGGGGAGCACTTGGCTGACACCAGGCCGTCCTCTAGAGGGCGTGCCATCTCGAACGGCTCCTCCACCACCCCCGGGCCTCATCATTGGGTGTCCGGCCCAGGTACCCCTAGTGTTTCCAGCTCTGAGCCCCGAGGTCCTTTGCTGCTGCGTTTTCACGCTGGGACAGTGGCCCTGCAGAGTGCGTAAGAGGCAGACCTGTGTCCTTGGGACGCACCATCAGGTGCAGGCCTCGTGTTGCCCCACGCCGGGTGGCGTTGGGCCTGGTGCGTCCTTGAGTTTGAAGCCTGTAGAATAGTACACGCTACAGACTTTCTTTTCTTACTTCACTTGGGTCCAGACAGGCAGAAGCTATCTCGAAACCTGGGTCCACCACCTGCCAGAGGCCTAGCCTGAGCAAATCACAGATCCCCTGGGGCTGTTCCCTGACCTCTGACCAGGGGCCGGGCTCTTCCTGCAGGCTGTGGTGAGGGCTGGAGAGAAAGTATCGATGGACTCAGCCTCTGGTGGCCCTTACCATTGTCCTTTCTTAGATCTTGTTCCTCTCCTGGTGTTAACCCTAGTGTTTCTCTTAATATTTTTACGTTGATCGGTTTTATTAGAGTTGTTTTTCTATTAAAAAGCAAACAAAGTCAATTATACCTCAGTTAAAGCTGTTTTTTAAAAATAAAATAAGGAAACAAAGCAAAGCTTGACTGTGCAGGCTTGGCCTGTGTGAGTTCAGCCATCACTTGACCACAAGACCAGAAGCCGTTGCTTAAACACCAAGTCCTATCCAGGGCGTTGCCCTCAACCTGGTCAGAGTTTCCTCTGGTTGCCGGCCAAGGGCCCAGGAGAAAAGGTCGTGAATGCTGGCTTCGTCCTTACTTCCTTGTGATGGCAGAAATTTCAGGAGCATGTTCACATTGAAGAAGGAGAAACAGTTTTCCTTTGGATCTACTGTAAACAAAGAAGTTTCTTCAAATTCTGTTGGCAGACAGGAGTAGTGTCCGGCAATTTCTCCTTGTGCAAATTAGAAAAACAGAGTGACTTTCCTTAGGGCGGAAGCGTAGGTACTCACCATCAGCCCTGGTTCCCTGCTGGGGAGGAATCTTCCTCTTGAGACCCCACGTAACTTGACAGCTGGCCCCCTGGGGAGCGGCCGGAGCCCTGCTGGTCGTGCGGAGGCCCAGGTGCTGCCCGTGTTCACGTATCCTACGTGTGTGGACGGGCCCTGTGGAGGTTGAGGTCAGGCTGAGTGGTGTCGGTGAAGAGAGCAGTGGACGGACGCAAGCCTGAGAGCGAGCAGGTCAGTGCAGAAGGACGGGGACACCCGGACGCTGAGGGCCTTTGGGAGGCTGGGGGCGGCAGTGTCCCAGTGGGACTGGGCCAGAGGGCTGGCAGGCAGCTGGTGACTGGAGAACGAGGGGCTCCTCGTTGGTCTGGCGGGGTTTAAGGTGCTGGGAGGAATGATTCAAGGAAGTGGTTGGGTCTGGGGGAAGGAGGGTGGAAGGTTGTCACCTGCAGGAGCGCAAGGCCAGGTGTTGCCACCACCTTGGGCTGATGAGAGGGGTCGAGGACGCGTGCCAGCAAGGCCTGTGCGTGTCTGCTGTGTCTTCCCGCCTGGTCTCGGGCTTCAGGCACGTTGGCAGAGCAGAGGCCCCCGGGGAAACGTGCTGTCTCTCCCCTTCTTCCCCCCTCTGCCAGTGACCTGAGCTCTGGGCCCCACAAGTCTCACTACCAAACTTCAAGTGCAGGTCACAGGACCCAGGTCGATACGTGGACTTAAGGAACCATTGACTCAGGGAATGAGGCCAGAGGTGCAGCTGCGACTCATCTTTCAGGTGTCAGTGGTTCCCGAGCTGGTGCCGGTGCCTTGTGGGTGTTTTCCCTGTAGACCCAGTGCATACGTTTGATAAGGGGTCTTTGAAGGAAACCCCTGCTCTGTCGGGGCCACAGTAGCCACACCAAAGTCAAGGGGTGCTAGTGCCGGAGGGCTGGGGCTGAAAAACTTCCTCTGAGAGGCCTCAGGTCAGAGGCAAATTGAGGTGGTAAGCGCTGAGTTGGTATCAGACTTCGGAATTTAGGAGTGGGATGGTGGAAGTTCCGACAGGACACATATAAACAGCCGAGTGTGTACGGTTGCATGTTGCCTGACATGGAGAGTGCTCAAAAAATGTTACTGCAGTGCACGTATGTTTCCTAATTGCAGATGTTTCCATATAGAATATGTTTCGTACACACACACACATACACACATATGTATACATAAAGTCTTTCATTGGGACAGGAATATGTTTTTTCAGGTTAGGTAATCCACTTTTTCAGTTTTATGCTATGATTGAATTATGTCATCTTCACTTGGCCAGCACATTTTTTGCTGGGTTTTGTCTACTTTTGAACTCCTGTTTTAGTATTTTTTGGAGATACTAAGGTAGTCCAAGCAGAAAGTTGTCACTATTTCCAGGACAGAGTTAACAGGCAAAATTCTTCCTATTGGTGAAGAACTAAGAATGCCTCAAAATGAGAGTATTCAGTTACTGCCCAGAAGTTGGGAGGTTTCCCACGGCCGCCCCCTGGCCTGATGAGAGGCAAGCCGTTCCATTTGGGCCCGGGCGGCCGAGAGAGGTGAGAATCACAAGCCTGTGAGACCTTTCTGGGCTGAGATCCAGTGAGCTAGGGGTGGGACCCTGGACCAGCAGAGGTGTGAACCTCCACTCACTAAGGGGGTGACCATCAAAGCTTTCGGAACTTTTAAAATGCTAGCCGGCAGCTAAAGTGAGAACGGTTTAACCTCTTCCATGCTGTTGGTGAGAAATGATGTGTTAAATTCCACAGTCAGTAGCCACAAATTTGCCTGTGATTTCTTCAGATTTTCACTTCTCTGTGGTAATTCTGTAGGAGGCCTGGGCTGTTGTAAAGCTGCCACCGATCATCTGTGATAACAAGGGTGGGGCCTGGAAACCTCATTCTGGCCACTGCTGTGACCTCCTGCTACCCTCCTGGGGGTGTGGGTGACAAGACTGCCCATCATCCGTGAGCACGGCGGAAAGTGGGCAGCAGCCCCATGGGCAGGGGCAAGGAAGCCCTGGGCTCTGCTGCGGAGGGAACCACACTCGCGCTTTTCTGTACTCAGCAGAATGTCCCATGAGCCGTCTCCACGTGAAAGGCCATTTCCAGACTTCACTGACAGCAGCGACTGTGCAGGCACAGTGCAGACGGTTGGAACTGGAGTTGAGGGGAGCAGGTTTGACACTGCTTCCTTCCACTCACAGGGCTGCCTCTTAATTAATTGCTTCCTACTTTAATGGAATAATTATGGTGGCCAAAACTGAAAAGAGAATAAAGTTCTGGCCCCAAATACAGCTCAGGTGTTGCTTTTATACATACTTAGAAATGTGCCATTTTTTCTGTTTGAATTTTAGAGAAATTTGATTCTTATTTTTTGTTTTCATATTTATTTGGTGCAGGAAGTAGACAGTATGACCCTGACCAATGGAGAAGATATTAATCATCTTCTGGGTAAGTCCACCACTTATATCTTCAGAACAAATCAGCTTTATCAAAGATTGAAGTAAAACATCTGTCTTTGTAACATACATCTTTCATATCAAGTGCCAAACTTTAAAAGAATTCAGATGTTAAAACCTCCCAACAAGGAGCTAAGTTAACTTGGTTTCAAGATGAGTTTGCTTCCCTTAGAAAAAGTGTGCACAGAAAAAGATGCAGAGTCCGGCCATAAAACCCAGCACCCTCCTTCAGAGTGAAGTAATCAGACAGTGCCTGTCTTCTCTGAGGAGAGGCTGACCTGTGGCTTCTAGACCCAGCATCACATAAAGAGGAAAACCATCCTTGTCAGTCTTCTCCCTCGTATCATACAAAGAAAGCCTTTGTTGGCTTATTTTTAGACATCGTGCCTGATTCCATGGCCCCAAACAGATTGCATGGCCCCAAACGGTCATTGTTAACATCTTCATTCCAGTGTCTTCATCTGTGATGTGGGTATGGTTAGTTTCTTTTAATGAGTGGGAATCTCATTATATCCCACTTTTTCTAACTTTAACATTAGATAGTGAGGATGTTTCCCAGATGATCTTGTCTTTGAAGACATGATGTCTACCAGCTATGTCATTTTCCAGGAATTGTTTTCTAATTATAAATTCTAACCAAAAGTAAAGTTTCCAACCATACCTTCTGTTGGTCCTCAGAAGTGTTTGTATAGCGAAAGAGGTACCAGCTTCCTGCTCAGCTTCCTGGTGGGAGAGGTGACTGCGTAGTCTTGACACAGCATGAGGCTCATGGGTCTGCTTCCGTTGTGTCATCCTTTTCACTTTGCGTTGGTTAGGCTCAAGCCCAGAACCTGGGCACGTGAAGACACACCTGGGTTCTCAGCAGACATCAGGCACCAGGCAGGAAGCCTAATTTATGATGCCGCTAATGAGTGGTACATTTGTTGCCCTTTATCTGTGAGCCCTGCAGGGCTCTTGTTGTTAAAAAACATCTTAAATGAATCCAGGTTCAGAGAAATTCTTTTCATGGAGGAATTTTCAGATAATCCAAAAATTGAACTATTAAGCCCCAGATTGTTCTGAACTCAACCCCTGAGATTTTGATAATAGAACAAAATCTAGATTAGGGGTTAGAAGACAGGCCCTTCATTAGCAGCTGTCTCCCTTTGGCCTGGAGCTGCTGTGACTACCAAGTCCCCTTCTGGGCCACAGCCACGACTCGGGAGAGCCCCAGCACTCTCAGACACGCTCACCCGCGCTCGTCGGACGTGCCCTTCAGCTGGCGGCGTCACGAACAGAAGGAGCCCTGACGAACCACCGTCCCGCTTGCGTCCTGCACTTGACCCTCCCCCTGACTGGCGGCGCCGTGTGCACAGCCCCGGACGCTGTCTTGTTTTAGGGTCCCGTCTGGTATTGACCAGACAGGGATATAGTCTCCCGCCATTTTAGTACATTTATATCTCTTACGTTTGAAATATCCTCACCACTTCCTGCTGGTCCTTCTTAAGGACATCTGCATGTCTAGTCTCTTTTCATTCAGTCTTGTAGGACCTACAACCTTATTTCCCAGCTTTGGAAATAGATCTTTTTTTTCATGTGAATGTTTCCTATCTAAATTTTAACATTCTATTCCTTTCATTTTTGCTAATTTGAGACCACTGCTGCTTCTAGAAGTTTTGTTTCTTTGCTGCTTATTTGCGTAACTTTGTAATAAATTTCTCATTCCTTAGACTAAAATAGTAGACTTCCATGAATGTCATTTTCCCCCTTCATAATAAGTAAATTGTAACTTGTCAGTAAAATATTGGTGTTCCTTTAGCAAGCTTAAGTAAGCCATTGAGCTGGTATAATTTGAAAAAACAGTGCAGTGATTTTTTTGTAATCTTGATGTTGTTATATAAATTATCTCTGCAGTTAAGTCTTCTGATGAAAGTTCCATATATCAGTTTAAAAATGAAAATAAAACAATGTATTTATTACTCATAATGAAATGTAATTTCACATTTCTTTCATAATTTGGAAGACATTTTACTATCCAACATATTGGGATCTTTGTGAAGAAAAAGGATGTTGAATTTTGTCAGTTGCTTCTTCTGCATCTATTGAGATAATCATATGATTTTTAGTCTTCATTTTGTTAATGTGGTATATCACATTGATTTGGGAATGTTGAACCATCCTTGTTGCATCCCTGGAATAAATCCCAGTTGATCAAGGTATACGACCTTTTTAATGTATTGTTGAATTCAGTTTGCTAATACTTTATGAAGATTTTTGCATCAGTATTCATCAGGGATATTGGCCTGTGATTTTCTTTTCTTATGGTGTCCTTGTCTGGTTTCAGTATTAGGGTGATGCTGTCCTTGTAAAATGAGTTTGGAAGTGTTCCTTTCCCTTCCGTTTTTTGGAAGAGTTTGAGAAGGGTTGGCATTAATTCTTTTTTAAATGTTTAGTAGAATTCACCAGTGAAGCCATCTGGTCCCAAGCTTTTGTTGGGATGTTTTTGATTACTGACTCACAGTCTCGTCTCACTGATTTGTCTGTTTGGATTTTCTATTTCATCGTGATACAGTCTTGGTAAGTTGTAGGTTTCTAAGAATGTATCCATTTTTTTCCAGGTTATCTAATCGTATAATTGTTCCTAGTAGTCACTTACAATTCTTTGTATATCTGTAGTATCAGTTATATCTCATCTCTTGTTTGTAATTTTTTTTGAGTCATCTCTCTTTTTCTCTTGGTTAGTCTACCTAAAGGTCTGTCCATTTTGTTTATCTTTTCAAAAAACCAATGTAGTTTCGTAGATCTTTTTTATTGAATTTCTCATCTCTATTTCGTTTATTTCTGCTCCAATCTTTTATTATTTCTTTCCTTTTCCTATCTTTGGGCTTAGTGTGTTCTTTTCCTGGTTCCTTGAAGTGTAAAGTTATGTTGTTTATTTGAGATTTTTCTTTTTTTTAATGTAAGGGTTTATTGCTATAAACTTCACTCTTAGAACAGCTTTTATTGCATCCCGTAAGTTTTTGTATGTTGTATTTTCATTTTTGTTTGCCTGAAGATACCTTTTGATTTTCTTTTTGATTTCTTCCTTGACCTACTGGTTGTTCAAGAATGTGTTGATTTCCACAGATCTGTGAATTTTCCAATTTTCCTCCTCTTATTGATTTCTAGTTTCATACCATTGTTATCAGAAAATATACTTGATGTAATATCAGTCTTCTTAAATTTTTAAGACTTGTTTTGTGGACTAACATATGATCTGTCCTGGAGAATGTTCTGTTTATACCTGAGAATACTGTGTATTCTGCTGTTGGATGGAATGTTCTGTATATGTCTGTTAGGTCCATCTGATCTAAAGTGTAGTTCAAGTTCAGTGTTACTGATTTTCTTTCTGGATGATCTACCCATTGTTGAAAGCAGGGCATTGAAGTCCTATGCTATTATTATATTGCTGTCTGTTTTTCCCTTTAGTTTTGTTAATATTTTCTTTATATATTTACATTTATACATTTATATTTATTTACATATGTATATTTTAACATCCTTTCATGATAAAAACATTCAGTAAATTAAGTATAGAAGGAATGTACCTCAACATAATAAAGGCCACATATGACAGACCCACAGCTAACGTCATACATAATGAATGGTGAAAGGTTGAAAGCTTTTCCTCTAAGACCGGGAACAAGACGAGGGTGCCCACTCACTACTTCTGTTCAACGTAGTGCTGGAAATTCTAGCCAGAGCAATTAGGCAAGAAAAAGAAATAAAAGACATCTACATCGGAAAGGAAGAGGTAAAATCTGTTTGCAGATGTCATGATCTCTTATATAGAAGATCTTAAAGACTCTGCCAAAAAACTGTTATAACTAATAAATGAATTTAGTAAAGTTGTAGGATATAAAATCAAGATACAAAAATCAGTTGCATTTCTGTACACTAACAACAGAGTATCCAAAAAAGAAGTTAAGAAAACAATCCTATTTATAATAGCATCAAAAAGAATAAAGTACTTAGAGATAAATTTAACCAGGAGGTGGAAGAGCTGTATACTGAAAACTATAAAACAATGATGAAAGAAATTGAAGAGGACACAAATAAATGGAAAGATATCCCATGTTCATGGACTAGAAGAATTAATATTGTTAAAATGTCCATTCTACCCAAAGTGATTTACAGATTCAGTTCAGTCCCTACCAAAATTCCAATGGCATTTTTACAAAAATAGAACAAACAATCCTAAAATTTGCATGGAACCACAAGATACCCCAAATTGCCAAAGCAGTATTGAGAAAGAAGAATAAAGCTTGGAGAATCACAGTTCCTGATTTCAAACTATGTTACAAAGCTAAAGTAGCCAAAACTACAGTTTCAGTGTAAAAGCAGACATATAGGTCAGTAGAACAGAATAGAGAAGCCCAGAAATAAACCCTCGTACATGATCAACTAATATTTGACAAGGGCTCCAAGAATACACAAGGGGAAAAAATAGTCTCTTTAATAAATGATGTTGGGAAAACTGGATATCCATGTGCAAAATAATGAAATTGGACCCTTATCTTACACCATACACAAAAATCAACTCAAAATGGATTAAGGACTTAAATATAAGACCTAAAATTTTAAAACTGTTAGAAGAAAATATAGGGAATAATCTTGACATTCATCTTGGCAGTGATTGTTTTTGGATATGACACCAAAAGCACAGGCAACAAAAGTGAGAATAAACAAGTGGGAGTACCTCAAACAAAAGCTTCTGCACAGCAGAGGAAATAATGGAAAAAATGAAAAGGCAACAGAATAAGAGAAACTATTTGCAAACCATGTATGATAAGGGGTTAATATGCAAAATATATAAGGAACCCTTATAACTCAATAGCAAAAAAGCAGATAACGCAACTGAAAAATGAGCAAAAAAACTGAATAGACATTTCTTCAAAGAAGACATACAAATGGGCAACAGGTACATGAAAAGATGCTCAATATCACTAATCACCAGGAAAATGCAGATCAAAACCACAATGAGATTATCACCTTACAACTGTCAGAATGGCTGTCATCAAAAAGACAAGAGACAACACGTGTCGGTGAAGATGTGGAGAAAAGGGAATCCTTGTGCACTGTTAGTGGGAATGTAAAATGGTGCAGCCACTGTGGAAAACAGTGTAGAGGTTTCTCAAAAAATTAAAAGTAGAACTACCATATGATCCAGCAGTCCCAGTTCTAGGTATCTATATCCAAAGGAAACTAAATGAATATCTCAAAGAGACATCTACACTCCAGTGTTCGTTTCAGCATTATTCACAAGAGCCAAGCTATGGAAACAACGTAAGTGTCCATTGACGAATGAATGGATAAAGAAATTATGGTATATATACAAAAGGAATACTATTCAGCCATAAAAAAGAAGGAAATTCTGTCATTTGTGGCAGTGTGAATGAACTTGTAGGCCATTATGCTAAGTGAAATAAGCCAGACACAAAAAGACAAATGTTGATGATATCACTTATATGTGAAATCTAAAAAAGTTGAACTTAAGAGAGTAGAATGGTGGTTGCCAGGGGCTGGAGAGTTGGGGAAATGGGGAGATGTACATCAAAATGTACAAACTTTCAGTTATAAGATGAATAAGTTCTAGAGATCTAATGTATAGCATGGTAACCATGTTAATAATAACATAATATATACTTGAAATTTGCTAATAGGTCCTAAGAGTTCTCACACACCCCACCACACACATACAAATGATAACTATGTGAAATGATGGTAATGTTAATTGGATTGACTGTGGTAATCATTACACAAGGTATATACTTTATCAAATTATATATATATATGGCTTACAATGCAGATGTATGTAAAACAGTCATGTATAAGCATCAGACTGCTTAACAGTGGTTATCTTTGAGGTGGGGATGAAGTTACAAGAGACTTTTCATTTCTTGTATTTCTCTGTTGTTTGAAAAAATGTTTTTATAATCAGGGAAAATATTAATTTGAAAGGGACCCAAAGATACAGAAATTTTTTCTTTATTTATTGTTCTATTGGCTAGAACTCCTCATTGGATACATATATGGTATATAGGATTTGAACCACCAACTAGCACAAACTGGTAGAAATAGAATTGCTGGATATTGTCAAATTGCCTTCTGAAACCGTGGCACCACTTCCACCCACCTCTCATGGATCCGTTCCCGCTGGTATATGAGTATGTTGACAGCCACACCTCTCATTGATCTTCAGTCTTTTTAATTTTTACACATGGTCAAAAAGGGTATTTCATTGATTTAGTTTGCATTTCTCTGAATATTAGTATTTTTACAACACTAATTATTTTCATACACTTATTGGCCCTTAGTATTTATTTTTGTGAACAACTTATTCACAGAATAAATAGGATCCTTGGCCAGATTTTTCTTGGCTGGATTTTTAATATTGAATTGTTGGACCTGTTTATATATTATGGGTATTAAACCTTTGTTGAAGAATATGTGGCAAATATTTTTTCCCTGTCCTTATTCCTGGCTTCCTTATGTTGGAAATCCTCGGTCACCTGCATACCTAGGAGTCATCCTTGATTTCTCCATTTCCCTGCGTCCTCACAACCAATCCGTCAGGAAGAGAGATGTCCTGAATTTACACTCTTCTACATGGTGCCCACTGCTGCCACTGTAGTCCAAGCCTCCATCCCCTCTCCATGCTTTACCTTTCACCATGGCTTCTGAAACTCCACATAAATAAACAGCAAAATCCCTTGACCTGCAACAGCCTCTTCTCTGGCTGTCCCTTCACCTCCTGCTCTAACAGAAAACCTGGCATTCCCTTAAGGTAGCTGTTTCCCCTGTACCTTTGTGGTCCTCATGCCTGCTTCCAGACTGCTCTGGTAGTGACTAGAACTATTGTTTTGGCCAAAAAATTCCTTCGGTTTTTTCCATAAGATGGCTCTAGTAGCGCTTAGTTGTCTTTAACTTCATTCAAAACAACTTTGTTAGATTGTATTATGACAGCTGTCATATCAGCATGCATTCTTTAAAAAACTTATCCAAATTGGTGAATTTTTATGTAGCCCTTTTAATATTGAAGATGGGAGGAAAAAAACAACATTTTCAGCATATTATGCTTTATTATTTCAAGAAAGGTAAAAACGCAACTAAAACGCAACAAAAGATGTGTGCAGTGTATGGAGAAGGTGCTGGGACTGATTGATAGAACGCGCCAAAAGTGGTTTGTGAAGTTCCGTGCTGGAGATTTCTCACTGGACGATGCTCCACAGTCATGTAGACCCGTTGAAGTTGATAGCAATCAATCGAGACATTCATTGAAAACAATCAACGTTACTGCATGCCGGAGATAGCCGACATACTCAAAATACCCAACTCAAGCGCTGAAAATCATTTGCACCACCTTGGTTATGTGAATCGCTTTGATGTTTGGGTCCCACATAAGATAAGCGAAAAAAAACCTTCTTGACCGTATTTCCACGTGTGATTCTCTACTGAAATGTAACGAAAACGTTCTGTTTTTAAAACAAATTTTGACAGGCAATGGAAAGTGGATACTGTACAATAATGTGGAACAGCAGAGATCGTGGGGCAAGCGAAATCAACCACCACCAACCACACCAAAGGCCGGTCTTCATCCAAAGAAGGTGATGTTGTGTATATGGTGGGACTGGAAGGGAGTCCTCTGTAATGAGCTCCTTCTGGAAAACCAAACAATTAATTCCAACAAGTACTGCTCCCAATTAGACCAACTGAAAGCAGCACTCAATGAAAATCATCCAGAATTAGTCAACAGAAAATGCATAATCTTCCATCAGGATGATGCAAGACCGCATGTTTCTTTGATGACCAGGCAAAAACTGTTACAGCTTGGCTGGTAAGTTCTGATTATCCGCTGTATTCACCAGATATTGCACTTCCAGATTTCCATTTATTTTGGTCTTTACAAAGTTCTCTTAATGGAAAAAATTCCCATTCCCTGGAAGACTGTAAGAGACACCTGGAACAGTTCTTTGCTCAAAAAGATAAGTTTTGGGAAGATGGAATTATGAAGTTGCCTGAAAAATGGCAGAAGGTAGTGGAACTAAAGGGTGAATATGTTGTTCAATAAAGTTCTTGGTGAAAATGAAAAATGTGTCTTTTATTTTTATACATAACAAATTATCCCAGCACTTAGTGGTATGGAACGTCCATGTCAAATGCTCACAGGCTCCGAGTCAGGAATTCAGGCAGCTTGTCTCAGCTCCACCGTGTCTTTGACCTCAGCTGAAGACATGACGTTATACAGAAGCTCATTCACTCACATGTCCTGCTGGTGCTGGCTCTTGACTGGGGGCCTCAGTTTCTCTCCACATGAGCCTCTCCACTGGTCCGTGGGGGCTGGTTTGGGCTTCTTCCCAGCATGGCAATTGCCTACCAAAGACAAGTACCCCAAGAGCTAGAGAACAAGGCAGAAGCCATGTCGACTTTTATAACCTAACCTCAGAAGTCATGCATCAGCTCTTCTGCCATATTCTGTCCAAAAAGGTAACCAGAAAGGCCTGTACAAATTCAGGTGGAGATGAAGTAGACTTTCCTCTTGATGGGAAAGGAGTAGAGTTCTGGAAGAGCATAGGAAACCAGAAGTAGTGCTGTGGCCATTTTTGGAAAATAGAATCTCCCACACAGACTATTTCCCTTCTCCATAAAAACAATGAACTTTAAATCTCATGTCATCCACCCCACCACCACGCTTCCTGTTGTACTTCACATTCTTCAAGATTTGGGCTCCCAGCTCACTCTTTCCAGCATGACTCTTGGAATAATTTGAACAGCCTTGGACTTGATAGTCCTTCCAATAGCGTAATGTTAGTCCCTTGACGTCCCTTTCAGTGGTCTTGTCTTCCACCATGGCCTTCTCATTACCAACAGCTCAACCCCATCATAACTTCAGTTTTATCTTATTTTTATTTATTTATTTTTTATACAGCAGGTTCTCATTAGTTATCCATTTTATACATACTGCTGTATACATGTCAATCCCAATCTCCCAATTCATCCCACCGCCACCACCCCCCCACCACTTTCCCCCCTTGGTGTCCATACGTTTGTTCTCTACATCTGTGTCTCTGTTTCTGCCTTGCAAACCGGTTCATCTGTACCATTTTTCTAGATTCCACATATATGTGTTAATATACGATATTTGTTTATCTCTTTCTGACTTACTTCACTCTGTATGACAGTCTCTAGATCCATCCACATCTCTACAAATGACCCAATTTTGTTCCTTTTTATGGCTGAGTAATATTCCATTGTGTATATGTACCACATCTTCTTTATCCATTCGTCTGTCGATGGGCATTTAGGTTGCTTCCATGTGCTGGCTATTGTAAATAGTGCTGCAATGAACATTGGGGTGCATGTGTCTTTTTGAAGTATGGTTTCCTCTGGGTATATGCCCAGTAGTGGGATTGCTGGATCATATGGTGATTCTATTTTTAGTTTTATGAGGAACCTCCATACTGTTCTCCATAGTGGCTGTATCAATTTACATTCCCACCAACAGTGCAAGAGGGTTCCCTTTTCTCCACACCCTCTCCAGCATTTGTTGTTTGTAGATTTTCTGATGATGCCCATTCTAACTGGTGTGAGGTGATACCTCATTGTAGTTTTGATTTGCATTTCTCTAATAATTAGTGATGTTGAGCAGCTTTTCATGTGCTTCTTGACCATCTGTATGTCTTCTTTAGAGAGGAGTCTATTTAGGTCTTCTGCCCATTTTTTGATTGGGTTGTGTTTTTTTAATATAGAGCTGCATGAGCTCTTTATATATTTTGGAGATTAATCCTTTGTCCGTTGATTTATTTGCAAATATTTTCTCCCATTCTGAGGGTTGTCTTTTCATCTTGTTTATAGTTTCCTTTGCTGTGCAAAAGCTTTTAAGTTTCATTAGGTCCCATTTGTTTATTTTTGTTTCTATTTCCATTACTCTAGGAGGTGGGTCAAAAAAGATCTTGCTATGATTTATGTCGAAGAGTGTTCTTCCTATGTTTTCCTCTAAGAGTTTTATAGTGTCCGGTCTTACATTTAGGTCTTTAATCCATTTTGAGTTTATTTTTGTGTATGGTGTTAGGGAGGGTTCTAATTTCATTCTTTTACATGTAGCTGTCCAGTTTTCCCAGCACCACTTATTGAAGAGACTGTCTTTTCTCCATTGTATATCCCTGCTTCCTTTGTCATAGACTAGTTGACCATAGGTGCATGGGTTTATCTCTGGGCTTTCTCTCCTGTTCCATTGATCTATATTTCTGTTTTTGTGCCAGTACCATATTGTCTTGATTACTGTATCTTTGTAGTGTGAAGTCAGGGAGTCTGATTCCTCCAGCTCCATTTCTTTCCCTCAAGATTGCTTTGGCTATTCGGGGTCTTTTGTGTCTGCATATAAATTTTAAGACTTTTTTCTTCTAGTTCTGTAAAAAATGCCATTGGTAATTTGACCAGGATTGCATTGAATCTGTAGATTGCTTTGGGTAGTATAGTCATTTTCACAATATTGATTCTTCCAATTGAAGAACATGGTATATATATCTCCAACTGTTTGTGTCATCTTTGATTTCTTTCATCAGTGTCTTATAGTTTTCTGAGTACAAGTCTTTTACCTCCTTAGGTAGGTTTATTGCTAGGTATTTTATTCTTTTTGTTGCCATGGTGAATGGGATTGTTTCCGTAATTTCTCTTTCTGATCTTTCATTGTTAGTGTATAGGAATTCAAGAGATTTCTGTGCATTAATTTTGTATCCTGCAACTTTACCAAATTCATTGATTAGCTCTAGTAGTTTTCTGGTAGCATCTTTAGGGTTCTCTATGTGTAGTATCATGTCATCTGCAAACAGTGACAGTTTTACTTCCAATTTGGATTCCTTTTATTTCTTTTTCTTCTCTGATTGCCATGGCTAGGACTTCCAAAACTATGTTAAATAGTGGCGAGAGTGGACATCCTTGTCTTGTTCCTGATCTTAGAGGAAATGCTTTCAGTTTTTCACCGTTGAGAGTGATGTTTGCTGTGGGTTTGTCATATATGGCCTTTATTATGTTGAGGTAGATTCCCTCTATGCCCACTTTCTGGAGAGTTTTTTTCATAAATGTTGTTGAATTTTGTCAAAAGCCTTTTCTGCATCTATTGAGATGATCGTATGGTTTTTATTCTTCAATTTGTTAATGTGGTGAATCACATTGATTGATTTGCTTATATTGAAGAGTCCTTGCATCCCTAGTATAAATCCCACTTGATCATGGTGTATGATCCTTTTAATGTGTTGTTGGATTCTGTTTGCTAGTATTTTGTTGAGGATTTTTGCATCTACATTCATCAGTGATATTGGTCTGTAATTTTCTTTTTTTGTAGTATCTCTGTCTGGTTCTGGTATCAAGGTGATGGTGGCCTTGTAGAATGAGTTTGGGAGTGTCCCTTCCTCTGCAGTGTTTTGGAAGAGTTTGAGAAGGATGGGTGTTAGCTCTTCTCTGAATGTTTGATGGAATTCACCTGTGAAGCCATCTGGTCCTGGACTTTTGTTTGTTGGAAGATTTTTAATCACAGTTTCAATTTCATTACTTGTGATTGGTCTGTTCATATTTTCTGTTTCTTCCTGGTTCAGTCTTGGAAGGTTATACCTTTCTAAGAATTTGTCCATTTCTTCCAGGTTGTCCATTTTATTGGCATAGAGTTGCTTGTAGTAGTCTCTTATGATGCTTTGTATTTCTGCAGTGCCCGTTGTAACTTCTCCTTTTTCATTTCTAATTTTATTGATTTGAGTCTTCTGCCTCTTTTTCTTGATGAGTCTGGCTAAAGGTTTATCAATTTTGTTTATCTTCTCAAAGAACCAGATTTTAGTTTTATTGATCTTTGCTGTTGTTTTCTTTGTTTCTATATCATTTATTTCTGCTCTGATCTTTATGATTTCTTTCCTTCTGCTAACTTTGCAGGAGTTTTTTTGTTGTTCTTCTTCTTTCTCTAATTGCCTTAGGTGTAAGGTTACATTGTCTATTTGAGATTTTTCTTGTTTTTTGAGGTAGGATTGTATTGCTATAAACTTCCCTCTTAGAACTGCTTTTGCTGCATCCCATAGGTTTTGGAGTGTCGTGTTTTCATTGTCATTTGTCTCTAGATATTTTTTGATTTCTTCAGTGATCTCTTGGTTATTTAGTAAAGTATTGTTTAGCCTCCGTGTGTTTGTGTTTTTTACGTATTTTTCCCTGTAATTGATTTCTAATCTCACAGCATTGTTGGTCAGAAAAGATGCTTGGTATGATTTCAGTTTTCTTAAATTTACCAAGGCTTGATTTGTGACCCAAGGTGTGATCTATCCTGGAGAATGTTCCGTGTGCACTTGAGAAGAAAGTGTAATCTGCTGTTTTCGGATGGAATGTCCTATAAATATCAATTAAATCTATCTGGTCTGTTGTGTCATTTAAAGCTTGTGTTTCCTTATTAATTTTCTGTCTGGATGATCTGTCCATTGATATAAGTGAGGTGCTAAAGTCCCCCACTATTACTGTGTTACTGTCGATTTTCTCTTTTATAACTGTTAGCATTTGCCTTATGTATTGAGGTGCTCTTATGTTGGGTGCATATATATTTATAATTGTTATATCTTCTTCTTGGATTGATCCCTTGATCATTATGTAGTGTCCTTCCTTGTCTCTTGTAACATTCTTTATTTTAAAGTCTATGTTATCTGATATGAGTATTGCCACTCCAGCTTTCTTTTCATTTCCATTTGCATGGAATATCTATTTCCATCCCCTCACTTTCAGTTTGTATGTGTCCCTAGGTCTGAAGTGGGTCTCTTGTAGACAGCATATATATGGGTCTTGTTTTTATACACATTCAGCAAGCCTGTGTCTTTTGGTTGGAGCATTTAATCCATTCACATTTAAGGTAATTATCAATATGTAGGTTCCTATTTCCATTTTCTAAATTGTTTTGGGTTTGTTTTTGTAGGTCCTTTTCTTCTCTTGTGTTTCCCACTTAGAGAAGTTCCTTCAGCATTTGTTGTAGAGCTGGTTTGGTGGTGCTGAATTCTCTTAGCTTTTGCTTGTCTGTAAAGCTTTTGATTTCTCCGTCGAATCTGAATGAGATCCTTGCCAGGTAGAGTAATCTTGGTTGTATGTTCTTCCTTTCATCATTTAAATATATTGTGTCACTGCCTTCCAGCTTGTAGAGTTTCTGCTGAGGAATCAGCTGTTAACCTTATGGGAGTTCCCTTGTATGTTATTTGTCGTTTATCCCTTGTTGCTTTTAATAGTTTTTCTTTGTCTTTAATTTTTGTCAATTTGATTACTATGTGTCTTGGTGTGTTTCTCCTTGGGTTTATCCTGCCTGCGACTCTCTGTGCTTCCTGGACTTGGGTGGCTATTTCCTTTCCCATGTTAGGGAAGTTTTTGACTATCACCTCTTCGAATATTTTCTCGGGTCCTTTCTCTCTCTCTTCTCCTTCTGGGACCCCTGTAATGCGACTGTTGCTGCGTTTAATGTTGTCCCAGAAGTCTCTTAAGCTGTCTTCATTTCTTTTCATTCTTTTTTCTTTAATCTGTCCTACGGTAGTTAATTCCACCATTCTGTCTTCCAGGTCTCTTATCCGTTCTTCTGCCTCAGTTATTCTGCTGTTGATTCCTTCTAGTGTATTTTTCATTTCAGTTGTTGTATTGTTCATCTCTGTTTGTTTGTTCTTTAATTCTTCTAGGTGTTTGTTCTTTCATTCTTCTAGGTCTTTGTTGAACATTTCTTGCATCTTCTCAATCTTTGCCTCCATTCTTTTTCCGAGGTCCTGGATCATCTTCACTATCATTATTCTGAATTCTTTTTCTGGAAGGTTGCCTATCTCCACTTCATTTAGTTGTTTTTCTGGGGTTTTATCTTGTTCCTTCATCTGGTACATAGTCCTCTGCCTTTTCATTTTGTCTGTCTTTCTGTGAATGTGGTTTTCATTCCACAGGCTGCAGAATTGTAGTTCTTCTTGCTTCTGCTGTCTGCCCTCTGGTAGATGAGGCTATCTAAGAGGCTTGTGCAAGTTTCCTGATGGGAGGGACTGGTCGTGGGTAGAGCTGGGTGTTGCTCTGGTGGGCAGAGCTCAGTAAAACTTTAATCCGCTTGTCTGCTGATGGGTGGGGCTGGGTTCCCTCCCTGTTGGTTGTTTGGCCTGAGGCGACCCAACACTGGAGCCTTCCAGGCTCTTTGGTGGGGCTAATGGCGACTCTGGGAGGGCTCACGCCAAGGAGTACTTCCCAGAGCTTCTGCTGCCAGTGTCCTTGTCCCCGTGGTGAGCCACAGCCACCCCCCTCCTCTGCAGGAGACCCTCCAACACTAGCAGGTAGGTCTGGTTCAGTCTCCTATGGGGTCACTGCTCCTTCCCCTGGGTCCCGATGCACACACTACTTTGTGTGTGCCCTCCAAGAGTGGAGTCTCTGTTTCCCCCAGTCCTGTCGAAGTCCTGCAATCAAATCCCACTAGCCTTCAGTGTCTGATTCTCTAGGAATTTCTTCTCCCGTTGCCGGACCCCTAGGTTGGGAAGCCCGACTTGGGGCTCAGAACCTTCACTCCAGCGGGTGGAATTCTGTGGTATAATTGTTCTCCAGTTTGTGAGTCACCCACCCAGCAGTTATGGGATTTGATTTTATTGTGATTGCGCCCCTCCTACCGTCTCATTGCGGCTTCTCCTTTGTCTTTGGATGTGGGGTGTCTTTTTTGGTGAGTTCCAGTGTCTTCCTATCGATGGTTGTTCAGCAGTTAGTTGTGATTCCGGTGCTCTCTCAAGAGGGAGTAAGTGCACCTCCTTGTATTCCACCATCTTGAACCAATGTCCCCAATTTATCTGGACTCTCTGAGGAGGCAGACAGGCACAAGAGGCCTCTGGTGGTACAAAGTTCCAGTGCCTCATAGAGTTCAGGGGAAGGAGAGAAGTCCGCTCTGGGTCCCTTCTGTGGTCACTAAAAAAATAACTTCAGTTTTAAACACCTACTGTCCAGCCACACAGCTTCCTGCCTCTAGATCTGGGTGGTCCTTTGGTCAGATCAGGACCCCAGTCCACTGGTCCAGCCCCCTTCACTGGTCCTCACGTTCCTTCTCTGCTGTGTCCCCTCCCTGTTTACCTTCCATGGTCAGTAATCAGAGTGACTTTCTTGTATCTATTCTTGACTGCTTTGCCTCTCTCATTTTACTATGTTTATGTGGTAAAACTGCAAACTTCGGTTAAATCCAATCCTTTGCATTTGTATTGTGGCTAGAGAAAAACCCACAGTCAACCTTACCAGCCCCACCTTACACTCACGCTCGCCGACCTCAGGAAAGTCAGCCTCCACTCTGTCCCACCGTCCACACGTTTCACCCCTCCTCCCTGCTTAGTTTTCCAGCACTCTCCCCGACCTCAGTCACAGCCGACAGCTCTGCTTTCTGTACATGCCAACAGCCACATTTGCCCTCTTTCAAGCATCAACGCATTATCAAAT
This sequence comes from Eubalaena glacialis, assembly GCF_028564815.1. Lineage (NCBI taxonomy): Eukaryota > Metazoa > Chordata > Mammalia > Artiodactyla > Balaenidae > Eubalaena > Eubalaena glacialis. The sequence goes on along the minus strand of NC_083727.1, from coordinate 123,877 downwards.
CTAAATTGTATAAGCAAATGCTAGGAGAAATAGACAAATCCAGAATAACAGAGGGAATATCTACTTTTTCGTCTCCTCCTGTGGATGAACTGCCCATGATTCTCTTCAGCTGTGCTCTCAAGTCCCCATCACCTGGTCAGTGGCATTGCTCCACCACAGCCTCTCCCCACCGCCCAGCTCCCGAAGCATCCGCTACATCCCCTGGTTATTCCTCCCATTTTGCAGAAACCCTTTGTAATCTACTTTCTCTCCAGCAGTCACGTCATTTCTTTGCTTTCCTTTGGAGAAAAATAATTTTTGAGCCCAGACTCCTATAGTCAGCCAAATTAGCATTGTAGCATCAGAGCAAAAAATACACTTTCAGGAATTGTAAAATTTTGACCAACAGATCTTTTCCAAAAGAAAGTGGATATGCTCTAGCAAAATGAGCACTTCAGCTAACAGGAATGCATGGGATATAAGAAAGTGTTGAACAAAGAAACCAGTAAAATGTATAGTTATTGCTATATAATTATTAACTGTAAAAAATGAATAAGCAAAAACAATTGGAGACTAAAATCTCAGGGTATTATAAGGAAAGTTATGAGTGTTTCTGGGGCATAAGATGAAAAATAGGGGCTTCCCTGGTGGCGCAGTGGTTAAGAATCAGCCTGCCAATGCAGGGGACACGGGTTTGAGCCCTGGTCTGGGAAGATTCCCACATGCCGCAGAGCAGCTGAGCCCGTGCGCCACAACTACTGAGCCCACATCCCACAACTACTGAAGCCCATGCACCTAGAGCCCGTGCTCCGCAACAAGAGAAGCCACCACAATGAGAAGCCCACGCATCGCAATGAAGAGCAGCCCCTGCTCCGCAATGAAGAGTAGCCCCCGCTCGCCACAGCTAGAGAAAGCCCACGCCCAGCAACGAAGACCCAACACAGCCAAAAATAAATAAACAAATAAATTTATTTTTTTAAAAAAAAGGTGAAAAGTAAAGGCAGATTAAATTTTTTATCTTGCTTAGAGAGAGAATAGGTTTTGAATAAATCTAGCTGTTTTTAGAAAAATGTAAGTTTACGTATGTTTGTAAAATGTAGGGGTACACTCTAGAGGAAAGAAAGAAAGGGCGGAAGAAAGAAAATGATAGAGGGAAATCTGTCATACCCTTTATGCACCTGATATAAATCAAAATTATAAGCAACATACAAGGAGAAATAGACCCAATAAGAGTATATTTAATACATCTCTCAGAGATAAACAGATCAGGTAGACAAAAGTATGATATACATTTGAATAACTTCATTAACAAGTTTACTGTAATAGAAATATACAGAACAATATATGCCCTCTTTATTTATATTATTTTCAAAAATAAATGGACAGGCTTCCCTGGTGGCGCAGTGGTTAAGAATCTGCCTGCCAATGCAGGGGACACGGGTTCGAGCCCTGGTCTGGGAAGATCCCACATGCTGCGGAGCAACTAAGCCCGTGAGCCACAACTACTGAGCCTGCGTGTCTGGAGCCTGTGCTCCGCAAGAGGAGAGGCCACGACAGTGAGAGGCCCGCGCACCGCGATGAAGAGTGGCCCCCGCTTGCCGCAATTGGAGAAAGCCCTCGCAAAGAAACGAAGACCCAACACAGCCTAAATAAATAAATAAATTTAAAAATAAAATAAAATAAAATAAATGGACAGTTAAAAAATCTAACTGGGTATTACAGGTTCCAAAGTAAATCTCAACCAATTTAGTGAAAAGCAGAAATCACATAAGACATATTTTCTGTCCATAAGAAAATAACTTAAGAAATCAACAACAGAAGGAAAAAAGCAGAAATCTTCCCACTTGGAAATTAATCCACCATTCTAAATTTTTACTGAGGAAATCAAAATCAAAATTACTTTTAGAAATAGTAATAAAAGTACTACATTCAAAAATTCATGGGAAGAGAGTGATGTCAGGGAAGATGGTGGAGTAGGAGGCTCCAGGGTCCATCTACCTAGACAGCAGTTGTGCTGGCAGAACCTGTCGGAAGGAGCTGTTTTGGAACTCTGGAGTCTGAAGGCTTGCAGCTTCCAGGGGGAGGCTTGGCTGGTTACTTGTGATTAATTTCCATCCATCCCTTCTGGCGGCCCATCCTCCAGGCCCTCGGCAGACTGCCGTGCCCACGTTCCTCGTGCAGCTTGCTGGAGCCAGGATGGGCAGTGCGGTCCTGGGCCACACATCAGGCCTCTTGATTGCTGAGGGACAGGCGCTGGCCGCCACTGTCTCAGCCCCACAGTATTTAAAGGAGCAACCCCTGTGGAGCTTTTGTTTCCTCTTTTTTCCCTTTGTGCTCTTTTGGAAGCCAGACATTTAAGGGTTAGGACATTCAAAAGCAAGCATATATACAGGGGAATTTAGAAAGCCGCCACACATGGCCAGGGAAGGGTGCAGGCTCAGAAAAGATGTGAGCAGGCCTTACGTGTCCCCCTCAGGCTGGTCCCCAGCACAGAGACGGCAGCAACAAACAGCAAACACCAGGAGATGAGGAGGATCTGATTTCCAGAATTACCACAGTATAAGGTTTAAATGTCCAGTTTTCAACGGAAAATCACAAGGCATACAAAGAAATAGGAAGACGTGTCTGGCAGCTAAAACTGGCCTCAACAGACAGCAGTGTGATGGCATCAGTTCACCTCTGACCTTCAGCTTTATTGTGGAGGCTGCTCTCAAGCTTCTAAAGTGCCACTCACGCGTTGCTGAGGTTTTGTTTCTGTCTCCGAGGTTTTCAGAGGAAGGAAGCTGGGTCTGAAGGCGTCTGCCTCCTTCGTGAGTGACTCGGTTACGTCCTCCTCCGTTCCCTCCATGGCCCGCAGCCTGTCCTCAGCTCTTCACCTCCCTCTTTTCATCCACCTTTATGCCCTGATTAGCAGGTGCCATTCTTTCCATTGTTTTGCAGTAATGGAAGCTTCAGCTTCAGAATGGATGTTCCAGATTCTTCATTATCAAGATTTTGCCGCATTTGCTTCAACTTTCCATGTCTTTTCTTTGCTAACTTAACTCTCTTTCACTTTGTTAAAAGACAAACTAAAGCATATTAAATTTTTAAGAGTTTATTTGAGGAAAAAAATCAATTCAAATTGGGCTGCACCAAAGCAGAATCTGTTTGGAGGCGTCACCAATAAGAGCTGAGGGGAACCTTGTTCAGAGAGAGGCGAAGCAAGGCCAGGAGGTTTCTGACTGGCTGAAGCTCACATCCTCTCTGGCTGAAGCTCACATCCTCTCTGGCTGCTTGTGGTGGGTTGTCCTTAGGTTTTGATTCCTTAATTTCAAGGCATTTCAGGGTTACAGTTTTGGTTTGCTTACTTAGGCTGCTAAGGCCTTGGAGCCCAGTCAGTCTGACGACCTCTTTGTTTAATTAATTTAACAACCTCTACACACTGGGTCTGTCTCTGGCCTGTGGTGAGGAAGGTGTGTCCTTCACTCTCTAAGGAGGTTGGTGTGGGTGAGCTTCTAAGGAAAGGCCTTAGGCCTGGCCATCCTGATGGGCCCCAAGTCGGGGAGGTCCAGCACCCAAGCCCAGCTTCTTGGCACACACCTGACCACCAGCAAGAGCTTCCAAGGAACCCCTGCTCAGAGTGGTGGGGGAAGCCAGCCCATCTCCAGCGCGCCCCACCTGCCGAGTGGACGGTGACATGAAGCTAATTCACGTCTTTCAGATCCGGAAAACTTTTCTCAAATGATTCTGTGATGATTTCTTCCTTTCATTTCTTCTGCTCTCAACTATTTGCCTCAGAGGTTAGACACTGTATTCTGAGTCCTATAATTATCTTATATTTTCCTCCTAATATCTTTTTGTCTTTTTACTCTACTTTGTGGGAAATTTCCTAAACTTTATTTTCCATCCTTTCTATTAATTTTTTAATTTTGCTGTTTTTAAATTCTGAGAGCTCAACATACTTAATTTTTATCACATTTTCTTCTTTGTGTCAAAACTGCACGTTTTCTCTCACATCTGAGTTTAATTACACCTGTAGGTTTGTTTTATTTTGTTTCTCTTCCTTCATAGACTGTCCTTCCAAGTTTCTTTTTCTGTATGTTTGTTTTGGTCTCTGTTTTTACTTTAGTTTTTTTTTCTCAGATGCCAGGTGATTCTTGAGTGTCCACTCTTGTTGAAGAGTCAGGCATTAAAAAGGGAATTGGAAGTCTGTGCCTGGCGGGGCTTCCACCCGCCACCTCCTCAGTCATGGGACCCTTGTGGAAGCCCTGACACTGGAATCCTTCGCTCTCTTACCTCGGGTTGGTCACTTTCCTTAGAGCAGAGACCTCTAGTTTTCTTCTGGAGGCACAGAAGGGATGATGTAGTTGAGAAAATCTGAAGCTCTGCGTGACCTTTGGAAACAGGGTGAGGGGCCTTGGAATAACCCCCAGGTTTCTGACTTGTGTTGGGTTAAGATTTCAGTACCGTTGACTTGGAAGCATGGGGAGAACAGCAGTAACCTGTGGGTGTGTTGCCCTTGAGACGCCGATGCCGCACACGCACACAGATGCAGGCACACACGGTGAGCACATTTGTAGAGAACTAGGAATAGCACCTGGGGCACCAGCACCCACAGACCATGGAGAAAGGGGAGGTTGAGGGAGAGCTGCCTGAGGGGGCAGGAGGAGTTGGGTGCAAGTGCCCTGGGTCGCGGGGAGGAGCGTTTCAGAGGAGAGGGGCTGGCACCTTCCAGCATCACCGAGGCAGGAGTGACCCACAAAATAAGGATGATGTTGAGCCCTGAGGACAGCAGGGGTCACACGGAAGAAGCACATGGTTGGTGGCGTCAGATCAGGAGAACCATCGTGGGCCTCCAGGGCCACACTCAGCAAGGGGGCACCCCAGGGGCAGGGGGTCCTTCAGCTTCTCCTAGACCCTCCTCCACGTCCAGGCAGCACAGCACCCATGCCGACACACACGGCCTCAGGTGTGATGCTCCCTGTGGAGGGAACTGCAGCTGACACACCCCTCCTTTCCCGCTCACCCCCCGCCCACCCAGGCCCTCCAGCTTAGGAAGCTGTCCTGTCCTGGCAGGAAGAGCGGGCTGGCTCAGAAGATGCGGTTGCCACGGAGACTCACGCAGCCACGTGTGTTCCAGGCAGTCCAGCCAATGCCTGCTTGCTGGGTGGGACAGAAGCCTGTCACCGTTGGAGAGAGAATTGTTTTAAAACTTGGACATTGAACATAGTGCCTCTGGCTTATCTACAGTCAAGACACATCATAAAATACACTGTGTTTCACACGTTACTGGCACCCAGTCCAAGACGTACATGGGACGTGGTGTGTGTTTTAAACTCCGTTCCCCTTGTGCATTTCACAGGCAGCGGGTAGAGAAGGGAGCCAGGAAGACAAGGCAGAGCTGAAGACACTCACGGAAAACCACCTGTGACACGTCGCCCAGAAGCATCACTGCAGCTTCACCCCGAATACAAGTATCGTCCTAACAGTGAATGTAAATGCAGAGACCCTCGTGGGAGAGAACAGGGAGTGGAGAACTCGGCCACACTGCAGGAGTCCTCTGGTCGGCCGCACAGCAGAGGCCTCGATGTCTGTCCAGAGCACGTGGTTACAGCTCCTGCTTCATTTCCACACAGCCCAGTGGTGGGCCCAGGCCTCTGACATACAAGGATCCTTGTAAAATGCATTGATGTGTCCATGGTACAGCTTTTAGGTTTTGATTCCTTGTTTAAATTTGTCAGAAAGGCCATTTTGTCAGGAGTTAGAGTTTTCCACTGGTGAGTGGAAATGACTGGTTTGTGGTGACCATTTTGCTCCTAGGAATTAGCCAGACCTCATCATTAAAGGAGACACATGCAAGAACCAGGGAAAAGCCGTGACCCATCCAGGAGGGGGGCACCAGGGCCGCATTCCATGTGCTCTGTTCCTCAGCACTAGCCGCAAGGTCCACAGGGAAACCTGCAGCTGTACAGATGGTCTGCTTGGGTTTGCCATCTCTCTTCATGTCATAACGGTGATCTGTGATACAAGTTTGTGGTTTATGCCAAATATAAATGATTAGTCTGTTACTAATGAGAAAACATGACTGACTTCTTTGCTTCTGTTTTTCATTTGGACCTGTAGTTAAAGTTCTAGAGCTGGAACGGCCTTGGGGCTCTAACCCAGGCCTCTTAGGTAGCAGACGACGCCCACGAGGTTACCGTGGCGACCGCACGGTCTGGTCCTGGCTCTGCCTGGCCTCCTCCTACTTTGTGGCCCTGGTGTCCTCGTCTTCAAGTGTAAGTCACACGTACTCCCTAAGAGGAAAGAAGTGATTTCTGTGCTGATTTGTTGCTCTTCTCATGTTACTTAAATTCGTGCCGACTCGCATTAGATTCCTTACGCTCACAGCTCTTCCTTAACACAGCTTTCAGTCTAAGACATTACGTAGATGAAAGGAAGCTAAATTATGAAGCAGATAGTGTCAGCATCACAACCCCAGTAGCTCTCCGTGGGCTGCCGTAGCCTGTGCTGGAGGAGGGCTTTGCCGGGACAGTGGCGGCTGAGCCTCTTGCAGGGCCTGCAGTGGCGGCGCAAGGGGGAGCAGAGCCTTGAGGGGAGCGGGGCTTGGGGGACCCTGCCCCGGGCGCCCACCCACCCCTGCAGCTGTGGTGCGGTGGGTCCTTCCTGTGCCTCGCGCCCCTTGGTACCAGGCTGGGAGTCCCCCCTTCGCTGCTCCCTCGAAGTGGTAGAGCTTCTGCGGGACCGGGTTTCAGGAGGGCTCCCGCCGGAACTGTGCTGTGGGAACTTCTGCAGCAGCAGCGTGTGTGGGGTCCCGTGGGGTCCCACGGAGGAACACAGCACGGCAGGGACGCTGTTTTCGTCTGAGATAAAGTGTACTTTTCTAAAGTACTAATTAGTTGGATTTTATAAATCTGATTTTTGTTTCAGGTTTCAACACCCAGAATTTGGTTATGTTCATTTTTTTCCATCCTTTGAACTTCTTGTTTAAAATTTCAAGCTCTTTCAGGCACCTGCCACAACTTAGGAAGAAAAAGAAATAAGCAGGCACCACTATTTCCTGACTCACAAAAAAGAAAAAAAAATTTTGCAAAAGGGAAACGAAGCACATGTGTGAGGCGGGTCTGTGTTTTGTACGTGGTGTTGAAGCTTCGGCTGGCGACACACAGGTGACTGGACATCCTCACCGGTCTTCAGTGTCGGCCTGGCTTAGTGCCCAGTGAATTCCTCACCCCACTGTCCTGCCGGCTTGGGGAAGAGCAGGCTTGCAGACCATGATGTTGTCAGACCACGAACTGCGTTCCTTGGGGACCCTGAATGCCGTGCTCTGGGGAAGCTGCAATTCCGTGCGGGGAGAGGGGACCCGGCCTGCGCGCAGGTGCTGCGTTCGGGGGGCCCCGCAGGGCCTGATGCTCATAACTTCCTCCTGTTTGATGCCAACGTAACCCATGGCCGAGCCGGCTGCCTCCCTGTTAGTGTAGCAGAAGCTGACTCGTGGCTTCTTCCGTGGCTCCCGTCTCCCAGATGTTCTGGGAGCTCCTTGTGAAGCGTTAAGAAGGGCTGGAGCCGGCTCTGCAGACTGACCGTGAGACCCCATCCACGGAGGTGAACCAGCCAACAGTTGGCAAACGTTCCCTCGCGTCGAGGTCCTGTGTGGTTAGAAAAGCTACTCGTTCACGGTCTCCGGTGGCACCCAAGGCCACGGCTCGTGCCTCCCCTCACTGCCCCCGGCCCAACCGAGCCCGCCTTGTGCGGAAGCAGCGCGGGTCTGCAGGCTGGTTACCGTTCTGAATGAGAAGGTGGATGGCGGAAGCCGGCTTTATTAGGGGTTGGGTAAAAACTGAAGTAGACTTCAGCCTTCTCTTTTCGGCAAGTTGTCTGAACTGAAAAGAAGGAGAAGCAGCAGCCTCTCCAAACCAGACTGGTCTTCGCGTCTCTGTGGTTTTCCCGGAAAGCCTCTCTCCTGGGGCGCCAGGTCAGCGCCCACAGGACACGCAGGGAGTTGCGGGGGAAACGTGTGCTGGTGCCGACGACCAGGCCCCCGCGGGCACCCAGGTCAGCGCCCACCTCTGCCCGGAGGTCAGAGCTGGAGGGCAAGGGGGTCCGGCAGGCAGTGACTTGAGGGCAGGAGGGAGCGAGGCCCACTGGTCACGGCTTCACACCTGGACACTTGTCTCCGCTGAGCATCCGGGGGAAACCTCTTCCGGGAAGGTTCGATGGGCTGTAGGTTTTCTCGCTGGCTGTTTTACAGTTTCGTCGTCTCCTAAACCCATTTTCTTTGAGGCAAATCTGTCACCAAGAGTAAAACACTGTCCAAGATCTGTTTTGTGGTTTGATTCAGCCTCTCCAGCCTGTCAGTCCTTTGCGTTAGCAGCTAACTCATAAGTTTGTGTAAAATGGCGTGAGATATACTCTCCCTTTTCTTGATCCATGTAGCTGTTAAAATTCAGGAAAAGCAGAGAATTCGATTAAATTAAGCCACCAGCCTGTCTGTTGAATCGAATGTTCAAGCCACAGCCCTTAACTTCGGATCCAGACCAAGATAAAAGCCTGTCACGTGTGAAGAGATATTGAAATAGTCTGAGCCACTGATACACATCTGGTGTCACCCCAGCCTTCCTGTCCCAGGCAGCAGGGCAGTGACAGGTCACCGTGTGCCCGGGCGAGGGGGATGCAGTCAACTCGAAAGGAGGAAATTGTCTCATACCTTTGGCGTTGGTCTCAGAGCAATCCACTTCTGAGAAGACAGCATTGCAGTGGCTGAAGGAATCATGACTCAGCATGAGTCACCAATTTAAGGTTACAGAATTTTATTTCTTTCTGAAAAGGTTTTCCCAAAGAGTCATGCTCTTCCCCCCCCCCCGCCCCTTAGAAATCCTCCTCTTCCTTTGCTCTTTTCTGATATTCTGGGTTTCAGCATATTTCCTTCTAACAGTTGGACCTTTCCAAGTCTTAAAGCTGGATTAAAATCGTTTTAATCCCAGATGGTATGTAGCGAGGTTCAGTCCCTGGCCCTCATAAAAACATTCACAGCACATTATAATGAGCTGATTGTCAAACTGAATATTTCTGAGCTTGTGTGGACAGATGTCAGGAAAATCACCTTGTTATGTTGGATACTGAAGGGTTTCTCTTTCATAGAGGAGCAGCAGGTCATCACAGTAGACTCCCAGGCTTTGGTGGGCCCTAGCAAGTACACAGAGGCCGTAGAAAATGTGCTTTTCATCCTCTTAGGAACAGTTCTCGTTTTTACTGGTCTTAGACCCCTTTTATACCTAGAAACTATTGAGGACTTTAGGTTACTGCATTGAAAATAATGATAAAAAACCTTAAATGTGTATTTATTAATTCATTTAAAAATAACATTTCCCCCAAATTAGTGAGAAGAGCAACATTCTTTTGCACTTTTGCAAATCCATTTCGTGTCCAGTTTTAGGAAAGACAGCGGACCGTCTGCAGCAGTGCGCCATTTGTCTGAGGGAAAAGGAGGACCAGCCCCAGGCCTGTGGCTCGAGAGCAGGAGGCCTTTGGTGGCCTTTCAGAGACGTGTGGACAGGCTTCCTGGAAACCCTCCCAAACGCCACAGGCAGGAGTTCTCTGAAGGCAACTGCCGTGGAATCTGAAACCGCTTCAGTAACTCCGGCCCAGCGTGTGTGACAGGCCTTGGTCTGCCCTGCACTCTGGGCGCACAGTTGTGTACCCTGCTTGGTCATGTGGAAAATACTGGCTCTCTGAGTTCTGCAGCCTTCCAAACGCTGGCATGTTTCCTTGTACGAGAGTCACACTTGCTGCTGTCGCCCGCAGCCCCGTCTGAGAGCTCTTCCGTGTGGACACCCTCCAGCGGCTGTGGCTCACACAAGGGCTCCCAACTCTAATTTTTGCTTGAAATTTCAGATTGCATCATTGGCAACAAAACTGTTTTTGTGTTGTTTTCCCTGAAATGACAACTTCAGCACCTCTGGAAAGGGAAAGTGGGAAGAGATACGGGTTAGAATTTAATGCATTAAAAAAAGCATCAGAAACAAGATGGCCAAAAGCTAATGCAGGACAGCCTGGAGGAGGCGTGGGTGGAGGTGTGGGAGCCGGGGGACAGCGGGGAAGCCACGTAGGTTGGCGCAGCTGCTCTGTGGGCAGACGTACTGACGTGACATTGGTGTGGGAGACTCTGTCCCCAGGGTCCAGATAGGAGTTTACTCTCGTCCTGTCCATACAAAGCCCATTCTGAGTCGGGCAGCCCGAGGAAAAGGGAGTGTCCGACTCACAGGGGCCACAGGACGCGTTCAGATGCAACTGGAACAGAGGAAAGTGTGGCGTGTGCAGGGGTCTTCTCCCGTCGGCCGGGCTGGAGGCTGATACTTAAACCTCCCACAAAGGGGGTCAAACCAAATGCGGTGAATATTTACAAACAGCACAAGATGCAGAATCGCAGGGTCACACGCTGGCCGGTGGCCAGGCAGCGCGACCACATGCTTCCGCCCTTGAGTCCCAAAAGTCCCCACGAGGACCTGTCTCTGCCCCACCCCGTCCCTGAAGACGCTGAAGGAGACGTTTAATTCTCCTTCATCCCACAGGGAAGTGTGCTGCTCCTGTAAAAGCCACAGGCACAGCCCAGGGCTGGCAGGGCTGCTCACTCGGCTCTGGGCCCCTGGTCGTCAGCGTCCCACTCCCACTCGGCTGACTGAAGCCCAGCTGCACACACGGGCGCTAATCTCCGTGACGCAGCGCCAAGGGGGAGGGCAGGGAAGGAAATGTCGGTACCGGGGCGAGCGCCCTGCCCACCCTCCATCTGTGCCCACGGCAGGGCTCGCGGGAGCCTGTGCTGCCTGTTGCTCACTGACCATCTCCGCGTTACTGACGTGTCCCCGTTACCGTGGCAACACAAACACTCCCCGGTCAGATTTCACTTTTATCTGTGCTCTGGAATGGGGCTGGGGAGGGGTCGGGTCTTCCTTCCTCCCGGCCCTCCAGCCCCTCCCTCAGCGCTCCCTCCACCTCTGGCCTGGCCCTCTCCCCCCAGTTCGGAGCACATACGGTTGGAAGTAGAGCTGGCCAGTCGGAGAGCTGGGTGGCCGTGTATTTCTGTTCGCCTGGCGCCTGACTCCGGAATGGACCCTTCCCCAAATTTCAGGCTGGTGTCTGAGGGCTGAGTCTCTGCCCGCACGGGAGAGCTCCAGCTGGCTGGGACACTGTCCCTCGGCCAGGGAACATCTGTCCACCCACGCAGTTTGGGGAGCTGGTTTAATGGGACAAATGGGTGGGCTTTCGTCAGCTGTTAGCAGGACCGTTTCGTGGGCCCTGTTGTGGGATCCACGTCCCTCCCGGCAGCACCAGGGGGCTCCTTGCAGGGGACGCAGCTGCGGAGCCTCCTAGAGAGTCCGTGTATTCAACTGGGGTTGAGAGCTGCTGAAGGGAGCGGGCCGGTCGCAGCCTCCTCTCCACCGAGGTGTCAGGTGGTGAGACTGGAGCCCCCCAGCGGGAGGCCAGGAGGGGTCTAGGGCAAAGCCAGACCTTTGCTATGTTACCCCAAAACTGGGTTCCCCTCTTGGTGAGCGTCAAGCCAGAAGACACAACCAAGCCCAGCACGGGAGAAGGAAGGATTTATTACTTGTAGCAAGTAAGGAGAGCGCCAGGGATATTTCCCAAAGCAGCAAAATTGGGGATGTTTTAAGCTAAGGGTACCTGCATCTTCATGAGGGGGCTTGAGCAGAAGAGAATTCAACATAGAATTGGGCAAAGGTGGACACAGCCCGAGCTTTAGTTGATTGAAGTTGGGAGGGCCAGCAGCATCACTCTTCGTCCTCCTGGGTGGGGGACTTAGTTCCTGCAGAATAACTCAGACTGCGGTGTACGTCCCTTGGGGAGGAGCTGGGACTCTGTCTTATCGCTGATCTATTGCTTCTTGACTGCTTTTCCTTTGTTCCTGCGTTCCTCACCTCCATTAAGGTCATTGACTGCTGAGACCTGTTCAAAGGCAAGCACTGTGTCCAGGTTCAGATCACGCCAAAAATGGCTTCTTAACGTCAAGAAAGCCGTGCCTGGTTCTTCCTCCAGGGACCCCCTGCCCTGTCTGCTTACAGTTACTTGCTTTTTTGAGAACTGAGGGATACAAAGTAGATCCTGTTTCTCCCGCTGGTTCTTGTCGGGGAGACCAGCTCCCAGGTCTGGCTGTGACCTTGGGCTGCTTCTCTCGGTCAGGACGGGCGTGTGTGTCCGAGGCGCTTCCACCGGGCACCACGCAGACCTGCACGAGGAGGCCTCACAGGCCGGTGAGCTGCACGTGCAGGGCCCACCCCCAGGTTTATCAGGAGAGGGCAGAGCATGGCAGTTCCTCCCAGAAACAAGGGTGCCAGGCCGCCCTCCGTATTCTCCAAGTTGGTGGAACCACCCAGAGCTGGGACCAGGCAGGAGGGCAGCACGGGACCTACTCCAGGGTTTCTGGGGCCCCCTCAGTGCTTTGTCAGCCAGACCCTGGGCTTGGGCAGGAGTGGATGCCCAGGCAAGACCTGAGGCATCTCATGGTCTCCAGGGAGTCACTGGGAAGCCAGGGACCCGAGCGATTCCATGCGGTATAGGAAGCCACCTCTGGGGCGGAGTCAGCCCCTCGTGGCCAGACTCACCCACCCAAGCCTCCCCTGAGATGCCCGCCCGCACAGAGCCCCCGGCTGCCATGGCGGCAGCACCCCCAGAATTTCACAAAATCTGTGAAGGTTCATTTGTGGCTCTAGGACGTGACTTCCCTCAGACCCAGGGGCTGGGTGTCACCAGGAGGGTCTTGGTCCCCGCGGTCACTTCATCAGCACGGCCCCCCAAGCTCGGCAGTGGCCCTCAGCCTTCCGCATCGCACTGCCCACTGGAGTTAACCGTCTGCACCCTAGCCGGGCCCCCCAGCCACCTCCTGCCAGGCTCCCTTCAATCTCCAGTCACCCGCCCAGTGCTCGACGGCAGGCAGGTCCTCCTCGCTTCCTGGAAACAAGAAAGCAGGTGCTTGGCTGCTTATTAAGTTACATTTTCCTGGCCGTTCACCATCGCACTTCTGAGCATAAAGTAGTGTTATTTAAATAAAATTAAAATCTGGCCTTCAGCTTCCAAATTAACCAGCAAACGTTGCTGGGCACCAAATGGCCTCTTAAGAGCAAGTCAAACTTGGAATTTTACCGAAAGCAAAACTCCTATTAGACTTTATTATCTCAACGGCTTTTTAAAATAGGAATTTCTTCATAATATCTCAAGTATCTTTTAATTTCCAACAGATGCACATAAAAGACCCATTTCCAGGTTACTTGGGTAAAGGGTGGAAAATGCTGATTTCCCTCTGTGCCATTTACCCTGTCTGTTCCAACATTAAGCCATCGCAAATGTAGAAAGAAAGCAAACATAACATTGACACCAAAGAGATCAGCAAAAACTATCAACTAATGTATAAGCAAGTGTAAAAATCCTAAGGAAGTAATTAGCGAACAGAATCCAGCAGTGTGTTAAAAAGATTATATACTAATAAGGGACTAAGGTTTTTTTCCAGTGCAGTAAGAATGGGTCAATACTAGGTCTTTTGATATAAACCACCATCTAGTAGAGCAAAAGATTAAAATGTCTCTATAGATGCTGACAAACATTGGATGAAATTCAACATCCACTCTCAGCTTTTAAAATGCTCCTAATAAAACAAAAATTGATGAATATGTCTTTAATATTATCAGTGCTGTCTCAGCCTGAAAGCTCACATCCTGGGGAACCCTGGAAACACTGGGAAGAAGACAAACCCTCACGATCCCACAGCCCCTTCACACAGTTTTGGTGGTTCTGGCCCATGCAGTTTAGTCAAGAGAAAGAAAGTACAAAAATGGGAAAGGATGAGATAAAGTGATGATTACTTACAGGTTATTTCATTGTATATCTGGAAAACCCTAGAGAAGCAGCTGAAAAATATGTACAAAAATATAAGAGAATTTGGCAAAGTAATCAGCAGGCTTCCTGTCTGGAAACAAGAACCACTAGGAGATATGATAGAAGAAAAGGCTTCGTTTATCACAGCATCAAAAAAAAGATAAACTATATAACAATGTGGTTAGGAAGAAATATCGAAGTTCTACAGCAAGCAAACCGTACAGCACCTCTGAGGAACGCACACGCTGGGACAGGGGCCAGCACGCGTGCACTTGGGTTAGAGGACGTATCTTAAAGATGCCAGTTTCTGCAAAGTTAATCTGTACACATAGTGTGACCCCAACTAAAATGTTAGCTCTTTTTAACTAGACAGGTTAAATCTAAATTTGTGTGAAAAAATAAAAATAGGACAAATCTAAGAGAAAAAACAAATAATAGAGGAATTAGTTCTATCAGATATTAAAGCACATTTTGAAGTTATATTTTAAACTCTATGTTACTGGCAAATGGATAATTAGGAAGTCCAGAAACAGACCCAAAATACATGTAATTTATGATAAAAGTGTTTAAATCGTTGGGGGAACATGATTTTCCTGTAGTGATGTTATGTAGACAAACATCTTGGAAAAGTATAAAGCTGGCCCTATACTTCATCAGAGTTAATTCCAGACAGATCAATGATCTAAATGCTAAAGAAGAGAAACAGACGTGTACTGAAAGAAACCACAGGAGGGTTTTTTATGTTGTATGGAAGGCCTAAATATAGCACAAAACCCAGAAGCCATAATGATATGAACAAAAAGATGACATAAGAATAAAAATGCATGGAACTAAACCATCACCATAAGCCAGTCAGAAGATAAAGATAAGCTGTAAAAAATATTTGTAACTCATATCAGAAACAGGAGTTTCTTTGTTATTTAAGTCAATAATAAAGAGACCAATAGGTCAATGAGGAAAAGGAGGCAAAGGACGTGACAGACAGCTCACGAGAAGGAAGTAGAAGTCGCCCTTAAATGAAAAGATGCCCAGCTTTTCTCATAAAACTCCCCGAGCGACCATGTTCCACCTGGGTCAGGCTGAGCAGGCAATACGAAATCCCTCCCTTCTCAAGGGACGAAGGTTTGGCATGTCCATCAGAACTCTATTTCCGTGAATGTGTTCCACAGGTACAGGCACACGTGTGTGCAGTGACACGTGTGGTTATTCGTGGCCATGTTTCCCGGGGATCCACCCTCATCCACAGATGCTGTTGCACATCACCTGCCTGCTGAGCGCTGGCCCTGCAGAGCAGAGCTCGGAGCCCAGCGTTGTGGCCACCAAAATCCTCACCTGAGACTCGGACCCGTGGACACCGTCGTTTCCCGTTAGGACCCCGATGTGAAGGGCTGGCTTGGGACAGGTGTGACCCCCAGAACCCTCGGTGGCTTTGTGAGCCCCGAGTCATGGGGCCCAAGTCCCTGAAGGTCACAGGCCATCCTGAGGGCCCTTGTCCCTCCAGAGACCCTGCCCCTCACGCCCGTACCCGCACTGTCGTGGGAGACCTCACCAGGGCCCGGAGCAGCCTGGGCTTGGGGGGGGGCCCATCCACAGGGGCCGAGGAGCCACCAGCTGGGTGTTCATTGAAACCACGAGGTGCGTTCAAGTCTCCTCCTTATTTACATCTCAGCGTGTGTCTGGGCGAGGCTTTTCTCCCTGTGGGTTAATTTGGAGAGAAAACACTGCAATTCAGAAACATTTACAAATTGAAAAGGCACAGAAACGTTGGAACTGCCTTTTCTGATCACTTATTCAAACTCATAGGGCTGTCTGAGCAGGACCCTTGCTCCTGGAGGTCAGTGGAGCCGAGGGACTTTGACCCCACGGAGAGCTGGAGCCCTGCCTTTCCGCCCTGAGAACGGACCCCTTCTCCCCACACAACCCATGTCACACGAACAAAGCAGGGTTCGCGTGGGATGAAGTCACCGGGAAAAGACGAGGAAGCTGGACGTATGTATGTTGTGGAATAAACTCAAGGTGAACATAATTGAAAAGCCTTGGAACTAGGGACCCGGGTTTAAGGTTGAGGTCTCCAAGTCTGTGAACCTGCCCCTCTCCTGGGGACGCGAGTCCCATGCCAGATACAGGCTGGCACCAGGTGGGCCCAGCTCGGGAGCTCGACCAGGCTGGCAGGAGGCTGTCCCCTTGTCCGGGGTCTGTAGCTCTTCGGCACCTGCCCACTGTCCAGACGCTGTCCTCCCCGAGCTGACCACCTTCCCCCCGGAGCCCGGCTCCAGTTTCCAGCTGTTCCCACGGATCTGAGAAGAAACTAGGGTTTGCACAGCAGCCGAAGAGCCTTTTTCATTCTGGAGTGTCTGTAACAGGTGGGAAACCAATCTCCCAAAGGAGCCTCGTTGACTTCTTCCCTCTGTGCCTGTTTCTTGTGGGGAGAACAGCGTCTGGTTTATAGAAGCTATAGCCGCGGCCTCTACATGTAGTTGGGCCGCAAAGCCAGGTCTGATTGCCCAGCTCAGTTTTAGTTTTGCCCACAGAGGTAGCTGTTCTGTTTTGGCTGTGTGATTGTGATGACGGGTACTTTAAATTTCTGGGGTAAATGAGACAGCTGCTTCTCTGTAAGTGTCTTTGCTGAGCACACAGAGACCCTGCACTGACTGTAAGTGGCCTCAGCCACTCGCCCAGCGGTCCTGTCGGCTGCTCTTTGTGCCGGGGGCCAGGAGCCCCCCTCAGCCCCACGTCGGGTGGACTGCAGAGGAGGCGGAGAAGATGGGAGGGGCTGGGGTTCCCATCACAAACACTCCCTGCAGCACGTCCTGCTCACGGGGGCTGGACCCCACTCCCCAGCCCCACACATGGTTCTCTGAGCCAGTCCTGTTTTCTCCCAGGGCCCCAGCAAGGCACAAGCCGACCCTGATTTCCATAAGAAACTGTGGCCGGCATGAGGGGCCGGGGCCATGTGGCCAAGGTGGTTGGGAGACTGGCTGTGTGACTTTCAGAGAGGGTAGAGGAGACTACCCTCTCTGAGCCTCAGTTCCCTCAGCTCGGAAAGCAGGACAACACTGGGTATCACCTAAGGACTGGCATGCAGTGCCCGGCACACGGGAGGTCTGAACAGTTGCCACTTCCCTCCCTTCCCCCTACCCCGGTGGGACCCCCGAGGGGTGGGCCCAAAGCTCGATGTCACTGGGAGTCACCCTTGAGCCGTGGTTCTTGCTTCTCAGCGGATGTGCCGCGCCCGCCCCGTGGGTTCCTCAGCAGTGGGGATGGGGGCAGGGCAGGAGGAGGTGGGGCCTGAGGGCCACAGACGTGCAGCCCCATCTGCCTGGGACCCAGGCGGCAGTGCCGTTGCTGTGTTTGTGTCCAAAGCCCATGTTTCACCGCAGAACCTGACAGTATGTGGATGGGATACTCGGGTGATCGCTTTGACAGCAGGCACCTCTAAATCCTCTGTCCCGGCAGATCCGCAGTGGCCTCGCCCTCCTGGCGAGAACGGTGCGGTGTTGCCTCATCTGGGTCTACAGTGTGTGTGTGTGTGTGTGTGTGTGTGTGTGTGAATTAAATCTCTCAGCAGCTGCTGCCCATGCAAGACCAGCCAGCTCTTCTTTCTCCTCTTCCCGCCAGGAGAAGTGGCCTTACCTGACTCAGCAGGGGTTTGTGGAGTGTCCGCTTGCAGTTTCCCAGGCAGGGGTGGGGTCACTGCTCAGCCGGCCACCACCTTGCCTCTCCCCCGCTCAACTCAGGCAGAGCTGGAGCTCTCTGGGCCGCCGCGACCCCCCCGCCGAAGGAGTCCCAGTGACTTTGGGGGAGGCAGCGTCCCTGCCCTCTTCTGAGAGGGAGCCATGCGGCCCTGGGTTGGGGAGCAGGCAGAGAGGGCGGTGGGGCTGGCTCGTCACCACCCAGCTCTGCTCGTGCGAGAGAGGACAGAGGAGGGCACGGCCAGGCACACCTTCCTCACCTCCGACCGGGGGTGCCGTCCCACCAGCCCTGGTGTCCCTCTGGGGCAGTGTCAGCACTGCCATCGGTGGGTCCTCCACTTTTCTTGTAAATGAGGAACGGAACAGAGATTTGCCTCAGCCCCGAGGGGGCGGGGCTCTGGCTCTGGCCCGCAGACACAGGAATCTGCTTTCTTTAAACGAGACCGGATATGCACCTGCACTTGGAGTGGCTGTTACGTGAGACCCAGACGTTGGGTCAGGTGCTCGCTGACCGCTGAACCAGCCCCTTCGGCCACATTTCCTCAGGCCCCTGTAGCGGACTGAGTGGATCTCAGACTTTGTGTCCAGAAGCACCCAGAGTTCAGGACCGGGCGGGCACAGGAACCTGCATTTCTAACATTTCTGAGGAGCTGCACGTGCCCCCGGCCCGGGAACCAGACTTGGGGAACCAGGCTCACTGCTGACATTCAGCTTCAACTCCAGGGCTCGCTGAAGGCGCACGGGCCCCTAGGAGGCAGGAAGGCCCCGGTTAAGAGGTACATCATGCTGCTCAAACCTGAATTTGTGTGTAAGTTTCCTGGGGATCCAGGTTCAGGAGGCCTGGTCCCCCTTGTGAGCAGAGTGGTGACAGCACAGAACATCCCGGGGGCCACCTTCCTTCTCGGAGCTGGGGACCAGGCCCCGACATCCGCGGCTGCTCTGTGGTCCATATGCCCCCTTCTCGACCGGAAGCCTCTGCCTGACCCATGGGAGCCTGCTCCGGGGGACTCAGAGCTCCTGCCCGACCCGGCGGCCGGAACCCCAAACGGCTGAAAAGCTCTGTCCTGCCGGCTCTCACCTGCTGACGAGGACCTGGTTAGAGGGCCGGCGGGTCGTGCCCCACCCAGGCTCCAGGCTTACCCACCCGGGTGCCGGCACCCAACACCCGGCCGGGGCCAGCCGCTGAATCGCCCGAGGGCGACGCCCCTCACCCCCCAGGGCCTCACGCTCCGCCCTCGGTGCAGGGCCTTGGGCAGAAGGGTTCCCTCTGCTGCCCCCGCGCTGCTCTCCCGGCCCAGGCTTCCTCCTCTGAAGTTTCCCCCCAACCCCCCATGCAGACGTGACACGTGATAAAGAAAAGTGAGCCCACCTCTGGCCCTTATCTGGCGACATGGGACAGGCAACCCTTCCACCGACCGGCCCGCCACGGACACGCCAGGCCCCTCTCTCCGGCGGACGGTGTCCCCCTGCCCTTGTGCTGGCACCACACCAGTGTCACAAGTCACAGTGTTTCTGAGCTGAGGAGACTCCAGGACGAGCTGGACGACCACGTCCACCCCTCCAGCCGACGGCATGGGCTGGGGGGAGCGTGCCTGGGCCTCCCTCTGGGTGAAGCGATTGGAAGGCGGGGCTGCAAGCTGCGACGCCCCCGACCGCCGCCTTGGCCGCGGAGGGATGTGCCGCCGTGAACCGCTTCACACTGGGACTTCCCACCTGCGAGGGGCCGGCAGGAGGCGCTCGGGACGCTGCCCTCCCTGGGCTTCGAAGTGGCCCCGCCTGCACCTCGGCCAGCAGAGGGTGGGAGCCTGGCGGGCATCACACCTTCCTGCCGGTTCCAGGGTTGCCCGGGGCCTCCTCCGAGGGAGTCACAGATCTGCATAACCCGGAGGAGGGGCGGGGTGGCAGCGCAGGGCAGCTGGCAGATGAGAAAGGTCAGCTGTGGGCCCCCCCAGGCCGCAGACCTAACCCCAGCAGTAGCTTGGGGTTCCAGGTGCCACCTGGGCGGGCTTGGGCTGTTCCCTGTGGGAATCGCTGCAAAGACACTTCCGCTGCTGGGAAGCTGGTGGGGAGCAAGTTCCGGGGTCTCCAACCCCACAGAGGGGTCTGAACCCCCAAAGCCGGGATTACGTCGGCCTTTGCCCTTGGATCACAAGCCAGACCCGCAGGGCTGTCCCTCAGAACACGGGCTTACTGAGCCAGTTAAGGCAATGGAGCCGTGTGGCCCCCGAGGACTTGATGGGGTTAAGGCTGAGGCAGGGGTGCAGCCTGAACCTGCTGGCGGGCGGGCCGACGTCCCCCAGCCTTCCCGCTCCCCGGCATGGCCCCGGGCCCCGGGCAGCCCTCCAGGGTCCTGGCTGCAGGGTGAGGCTGGGTGTGGAAGCAAAGTCACTTTGGGAAGCTTTCCACTCAGGCCTGCCTCGCCCCCAGGGGTGCTCAGAATATTGCTTTTGAGAAGATTCTGAGGCGGGGCCCCAAACGCTCCGTTCCTGCAGCGGAGGGCCCAGGACCAGGAACCCGCGGCCTGGAGGCCAGAGGCAGCGGCACGGGGCCCAGGAGGGAGGGCAGTGGGCCCCGGCGCTGGCCGGAGAGCCGCGTGCCTCTAACCCACTTGACAGATCAGGGAATCGAGGCTCTGGGAGACAAGCCACCCACCCAGGTCACCGCGACCCGGTTCTGCTGGCTTCCAGGGGGCCCAGCACTCTGCTCCTGTCCCACGGCGCCACAGCCCTTCCCTGTCAGGGGCGACGGAGGCCACATCCGAGCCAGGAAAGCCCTCTGCCAGCATCTAGCCACAGGCCCCCAGGGCTCCGACTCCTCAGGAGACAGGAGGGGCTACAGCCCCTGGATGCCTGCGCACCCCGTGACGTACTGAGAACAGCAGACGTGGGTGTCGAAGGAAGCGGAAGTGAGGACGCAGGGGGGCCCGAGGGGCCAGGGGCAGCCAGCCCTGCAGGGGGCGGGATGCGGGCCACGCTCAGGCCTGCGCCGAGGTTTCGGTCAGACTTCTGGGAAACGGGGTTGCCCAGTCAGGGCAGCAAACCTTGCCTCGGTGAGGGTGGGGAGAGCCGGTGGGACAGGCGTGGAGCAGACACACAGTAAACCTGGGGAAAGCGGCAGGGGCGCAAGAGGGAGGGAGGTGGCTTCAGCTGGACAGGCAAACGGGGCCGCATGTTTGAGCCTCCATCCAGCCTGGGGTAAAGCCGCAGGGAGCAGGCGTTGGGGCAGGCTCAGGCCAGGCCACACCATCAGAAAGGCTGGGCTGAGATGTCTGGGCCGACCCCTCTGGGACACACTCGTGGCGCCTCTGATGGGCCCGGCCACGCTAGCCGTGAGTGCCAGGGCTCCCGGCCTCACGTCCACGCCCGCTGCCCTGATGCTGCCTGGTGACTCTGGCCCTGCGAGGGCTGGCTGAGCAGTGTTCTAGAAAAGCCCACCCTCTGTGTCATCAGAAGCAGGCCAGCAACTGGCCGACCCCCCAGCACATCCCTGGAGCCCCCTTTCTACTCAGTGGTCTGTCCAAATCCTCCCCGCGTCAAAAGGAATGCTTTCAGCTACAAGTAGCAGACTCCTGGAATAACAGTGGCTTCAGCAAACAGGATATTTTTCTCACAGAACAAGGAGTCTTGAGGTGGGGAGCTCAGGGCTATTTCAGTGCTCACTGATACCAGGGCACTGGGTGAGCATCTCCTCATGGTCACAACATGGCTGCATAGCCCTAAGTGTAATATGCTTACACAAAGCCAAAAGGAAAGGAATGGGTAAGAAAACGTCCACCTAATTAATAAATAAATAACATAATGTGTGCAAGGTGTCCCATAACAGGGACAGCAAAATGGTAGTTATCGCTTTTATAAAAAAAATTTTAAAAAGAAAAAGAAAGAAAGAAAAAGAAAACGTCCAGCTAGTGGGAGTTAGCATAAAAGAATCTTGGCAGGAAAGTGACAGCTTTTCCCAGCCACTGAGAACCCAGAGTCTCTCTGTATGACCAACAGGGCTGCAGGAGCATGTGGGCCCATCCAAGGAGACGGGAACAATGGGACGCACCAGACCAGTTTCATGGGCAGCAAAGCGGAGCCTGAAAGAGGTGAACTTCTGAACTATTTGCCTGAAGTAAGGAAAGTGAAACATGGCCCTTGAACCGTCACGTGAGTAGCTGAACTCTTCAGAACCGGACGGGGAGCGGTGGGGTCACTCCACGAGGCCGGTCCAACCGGCCGCTCCCTGTTCCTGGCCAATCTGAAGACCACCTAAGTGACAGTCCGGCCACGACGTCTGCTGTCTCAGAGCCCAGCCCGTCCCGTCCCGTCTCCTCTGTAGAGTATCACCAGCCCAGCCAAGATCAGCGAGGCCAGAATGGCTCCCAGAAACACATCCAGTGCCAGGAACACGCCCTGGTCCTCTGAATGAGGGGGATTTCGGCTGTGCCCTCGGGACAGTGCCCCGCCCACGGCACTCCCTCTGTGGAGCTGCCGGTGCGTTGGTGACGCCCATGCACTGGGCAGCGCTGCGAGACACAGGCAGCGTCCCTCCGCGGGTGTCGCTAGCGCCTGGGCCTCACGCTTTCTCAGACAGACCCTGCAGGACAGAGCAGCCGCTGTGAGCAGTGGTCCAAAGAGAAGGGAGACAGTGCCACAGACGCCTGGGAAACCCAGGTGAGACACGATGGTCCTGTGTAGGCTGCTCAGGACGCCGCTCGGTGCCAGGGCCGCGGGAGCACCGCACGGACGCGGACCGCCGCCGGGCCGCCTTCCTGGAGGCTCGGGGATTGGTGACGGTGCCACATTTCCAGTGTGCTGAGGAGGGCCGTCCGTCAGTGGGGGAGTCCTGCGCCTTCCCTCCTCCTCTGGGCCTCCCTCTCATTACTGCCGTGTGCTGGGAGCCATGGGGTCACCAGAGCTGAGCCTCTGCTGCACTCAGGGCCACGGTGGGCAAGGGGGCCTCAGCACTGTCAGCACTGTCTCCACGTCAGCGGTGGGCTTTCCAGGCTGCTGGCCCACGGCAGGACGGGGGAAGACAGGGAGAGCAGCCCTGCGTGGTGAGGTTCTCTGGAGGCTGAAACAGACAGACAGAGAAGCTCTCTGACAGCCCCCTCCTGTTTGCTGAGCTGAGTGGCAAGGACTTGGCATGCCCGGAACCTGGGAAAGTCACATTTTAAAGTCCCTACTGTGTATGGGATTTAGGGCCCCAGAGAAGCGTTCACTTTGCCCTGATCCAAATTGGTGCTGTCTACTGCTGAGACTAGTTTCCTTTCTTTTTTTTCCTGCTTTCGCAAAAACGAGCAAGTTAGCATAGAAGCACTGAGGAATCCCAGCTGCTCCTGACCCAGGCTGCTGACCCCTTCCTGAGGGTACCCGCAGGCCAGAGGATTATGATCACGGGTGGTGCCTGGACTTGCAAATCCAAGGGGAACGGAAGCCTCTGCTCACTCCAAGCACGCGGGGCCCACGTGGCTGGCAGTGTGTATTGTGTTAAGCTTCTTAGACAAATAGCTATTAAATATATAAAACTATTAAATACTACAAATCCCTCCCATCAAATGGCAATGATGAGAAGCGGGCAGTGTTGCCGCACAATTTAATCCGTGAGGTTTGCATGACTTCATCAGACAGAGGGGCTGCCACCAGCTGCTTCAACCACACAATGGGAGGAGGCTGCACATCAGAGGCCCCTGCGATGAGGGTCTCTGGGGATCTGGCCACATGACCTAAAGCAAACATCCGGGCCTGCCTGCGAGTTCAACAGCCAGGTCCAGGGGTGGCCTAAGAAATGCTAAATTATTTTCCAAGAAAAACAATGCATAATATAACATACAAAATGCCTAGCACACAGTAGGGACGCAATAAATATTTGTGGAAGGATTTGAAGAGCGATGGAGCATTTGCATTTTGGTGTAACTTTTATCATTGCGTAATCAAAGAAATCCAAAATTCACAGCAATGCCGCCAAGCCACAGAGCCTGTGACCTTCCCCATCCCGTGTTCAGCCTGGGTTTCACGTCTGTCCAGCGCCTGCCCCGTGTCGGTCCCAAAGTGACCAATTGTTCCCTATTGTTACCGTACGTCTCAGCACCCCAGAAGGCTAACCACACTTCTCACTGAAATAGAGACATAGGAAAATATAAATGAGCAAAGAAACTACCTCCCCCAAACATAAGGAACTTTAAATGACCTGTGTGCCAGTGTCACTAGCAAATCTGCGAGAAGCCACAAACGGTGCCACCATGGGTGGGGAGGTGGGAAGACACTAACCACCCCTACGCTGGTCACGGCCCTGCAGAACCCCTGCACCCGGGCCCAAGGCACGCGCTCGTGCATGCCCACGCACAGACCATCTCCTGGGGGGCAGAGTCGGGGCCCCCCATCCTCGTGTCAGAGGGTGGGCAGCGTGGCGTCTCCAGGCAGTGTTTTCTTTCCAGTGAAGTAGGAATGGGTCAATACTAGGTCTTTTGATATGAACCACCATTTAGTAGAGCAAAAGATAAAAATATTGTCTTTATAGATGCTGACAAACATTGGATGAAACTCAACATCCACTCTCTGCTTGTGAAATGCTCCTAATAAAATAGAAATCCAAATAAAATAGAGATCCAACGCCGTGGAGCCCTCTTCAGACCCTCAGCTGCTTTTTTCCACAAGCTCCACGTCTGGTCCCTGTCAGGCGTCCCCAAGCTTTCACCACCACACAGCTTGTGTAATGCAGACAAGTACTGATATTCCTGACCTGTGTTTTATGTGCCAAATAAGTAACATAAACAGAAAATACTCACAGGCTTAGCAATACTAACAGACTTTTTTTTTAAATTGAAGTGTAGCTGATGTACAATATTATATGTTTCAGGTATACAATATAGTGATTCACAATTTTTAAAGGTTATACTCCAATTATAGTTATTATAAGATATTGGCTATATTCCCTGTGCTGTACAATGAACCCTGTAGCTTATTTTATATATAACAGTTTCTCTTAACCTCCTGCCCCTAGATTGCCCCTCCCCCCTTCCCTTTCCCCACTGGTAACCACTAGTTTGTTCTCTATATCTGTGAGTCTGTTTCTTTCATGTTTTATTCACTAGTTTGCTGTATTTTTTAGATTCCACGTATAAGTAATATCATACCGTCTTTGTCTTTCTCTGTCTGACTTATTTCACTTAGCATAATACTCTCTAAGAAGTCCATCCATGTTGCTGCAAATGGCAAAATTTCATTCCTTTTTAGTGGCCTAGTAGTATTCCATTGTATATATATGTACCACATCTTTACCCATTCATCTGTCGGACATTTAGGTTGCTTCCATACCTTTGCTATTGTAAATAGTGCTGCACTGAACACTGGGGTGCATGTATCTTTTTGAATTAGTGTTGAGCACCTACTAAGCATCAAGCTGTGGTGTTGTGCACAGAGTTGGGGCAGGTGGGGAGGGGAGGTGAAGAGACAGGTGCCCTCAAAGGGCCAGCAATGGATGAAGCTCAGGACCCACACCACCACCGCAGGCAGCGCCGAGCGCAAGGGTCACCACCACTGGTAGCGGAACCTTCTCTCTGTGTACCGCTAACCCAAGGTCCCCACTGCCTGGACCAGCGGCAGTGTTGGGGTTGATCACGTGAGGGCCTGGCGAAGGAAACGGGGCATCTGGCCCGTAGGCAGAGGTGGCCCCCAACACTGTCAGCCAGGGCATCATAAGAGGAGGGCTGAAAAGGAATGGCCTGGGAGGAGGAGACCAGCTTCGCAAAATGTTACTTAGGCTCATAGCGGCTTTCCTTGGCTCCTGGTGGGGATGGCACCTCAGCACTTGTGCATACGGGTCCTCTCTGGTTGGAGGAGAAACTCGGCTCCCAGTGACAGACAGCCTTGGTGGATCAGCGTGGCCTGGAGGGGGGCAGACAATGGCATCCCCCCACCTGCCAGCCGACCTGGGAGAAGGGCTCAGGGAAAAGGGGGCTGGGACAGGTGTCAGTCAAACAATACTTCCCCTGCACCCCATGTTGTTACAGAAGTGGAATCAAGCTAAGAATCAGCCTGGTAGCTACCATCAAGAAGGCAAGAAATAACAGATGTTGGAGGAAGAGGAATCCTCGTGTGTTGCTGGCAGGGATGTACAATAAATCGGTGCAGCCACTGTGGACAACAGTATGAAAGTTCCTCAAAAAACTAAGAGTAGAGCTACCATACGATCTAGCAATTCTGGTTCTGGGCATTTATCTGAAGAAAACAAAAAGAGTAATTCAAAAATTTATATGCACCCCAATGTTCATTGCAGCACTATTTATAAGTGTCTTTACAGCCAAGACGTGGAAGCAACCCAAGTGTCCATCGACAGACGAATGGATAAAGAAGATGTGGTACGTATATACAATGGAATACTACTCAGCCATAAAAAAGAATGAAATCCTGCCATTTGCAACATGGATGGACCTTGAAAGTATTATGCTAAGTGAAATAAGTCAGATGGAGAAAGACGGATTGTGCAGTTTTACTCATCTGTGGAATCTGAGAAACAAACAAAACAAAAACAAGCTCATAGATACTCAGCTGTATTGTGTCAGATGGAAACTACACTTGTGGTGGTGATCATGCTGTAGTGTGTACAGATGTCAAATTATATTGTTCTACAGCTAAAACTTCTATTGTAAAAAAAGAAAGAATCAGCCGGGCCTTTGTGGGAAACGTGGTCACAGAGGGGCGATGAGGGCAGGCAGTGGTATCAGAGGGCGCTCGGCACGGCCTCTGGGGACAAGGGTGCAGGGTAGGAGGGAAAGGGGACCTTTTCCACAGTGCATAATTTATTTTTAAACCTGTGAGAGGCAAGCAGATGTTCTCTGATGGTTTTGCTTACAGGCCCAAAGTTGTCACCAGGGCCCAGCTAGTCTGGGCTTGTTTGTCACCAGCACAGGTCTGCACACAGAGGGGCCAGCAGGAGCCTGGAGCCCCCGCCCAGCACACCCCCTCCAGCAGGGGCTGCCCCTCCAGCGGGTGGGCGGCCGCCATCTGTCCCCCCCGTGGGGCTTCCGGGTGTGGTCCCACCTGAGGCAGAGGGCTGGATCTAATGAGCTTTTGAGGTTCCTTCCCTCACAAGCCCCTAAAGTCTGTTCACTGGAGCCCGTGAAAGGTTAAAAACATAAAGCAACCATGAATATAAAAGAGTCAAATGGAAGCTTTGGCTTTCGCCCTCCTCTCCCTGTGAGAGCCGACACCAGGGCCTGCCCTCTCAGCTTCTAGGGCTGCTGCCTGCCCGCACGCCTCTGGGAACTAAGCCATCAACACTAGGCTGAGAAGTGAGGCCGCTCCATCTCGGCGCACAAATGACCCTGAAGAGTGTCTGAGATCAAAGGAGCCAGGCCTGTCTCCGGCTCCGTCCCACAACGGCCCCCAGACGGGAATTCACACCTGCCTGGGGCTGGCCCCGGGTGAGGAGGCAAAGGTGCATGGGTTTGAACTTTCAAAAGGTGCCCTCCGGCAGCCCCTCCAGGGACAACAAGATGAAAGGGTGACCTTGCTACACCACAGAAGATGCTTTTGTGGGGTCTGCATTGCAGCGGACCCTCTTCACAGGTCCTTGGCTTGAGGCCTCTAATCCTGCTTTCCACAAACTGTGCCCCTCGCCAGCCAGGCACAGAGCTGCAAGCTGTGTTGGAGTCCAGAGGGCTGCCCGATGTGACTTTGCCAGAAGGAGCCAGAACTCGAAGGATAAAGAGCGAGGGCAGGACACATTGGGAGGGACAGCGGTGGACACCTCGGCCAAATGGACGCATAAAAACTTAATCTAGTAGCTGGAGTGGATACACCTGAACTTGTTAACAAGACCCATTTCCCTGAACTTCTCCCATTCAGCTGGGAAACCAAGGGCTGGCCACTTGAGTGTGTCACTGTAGCCCTGGTGACGTGAGCACATTCACTCAAAAACGTCTCTAAAATGGTGCCCAGAGCATGGGGCTGGGGGTGCGTGCCCCTGCAGGGGGACTGCTCTCTTAGGATAGCTTGCACACCCTCGGTGCTCAATGAATGTTTGTTGGATACACGATTTGATGCTTGATATAACCTTCCTGAGGGTTAGCCTCTGTCACGGAACAATCATTTACCCGAAACTCTTCAAATGATGTATGTTAGTTGTTTCTGCTCATTTCAGGTACTGTTTAGCAGTGTTGTCTGAGCATCTGGGTTTTGCCCCCGTGGCTCGGACGTGCATGGAGACTTCAGCTGTCCAAGAAGTTTTCCCAGACAAGCAAACTGCAGGTAACTGTAGTTCACCTGAGCCCTGTGGCCCAAATCCGACGAAAACACTATTTCGGGAAGAACTTAATTTTTGTCTACAAGAAGTGTCATTGGCTGCTATACACCATAAACTAGTGAGATAGTTGTCAACAGAAATCCTTCCTAGAATAGACAATTTTCTACTTAAAATTTGCCAACCTAAAAAATACCTACACAAGATTGTTTCTGCCAGTTTTTCTAAAGCCTGACTCATGGCTACACAATTTACCCTTGATCTCGGCTCACCAAAGATGGTCTTAGTGGTTTGAAAGTCAAGTCGACAGAGTTCTAACTAAGGCCCCCTTTAGCAGTGGATGGAGCAGCCATCCACTAAACACACACCAGACTCGGGGCACCCCTGCCTGCACCCCCGGGGACGGGACGCCCTCTGGACAGGCCCCAGGTGAGCCCCAAGCCCAGGCCGTACCCTCTCACATCTGCCCCCTGGGGAAGCGGAGCTTTGCTCGCCTAGGTGCTCACTCACTGTTCCTGTGACAAAGGAACAGAATTAATGAGCGTAAGGGTGGCCGCCCTGGACCCCGGCCCTCGACTGCTTCTGTCAGCAGAGGTACTGGCTAAGGGTGGGTGGCGACCGGGCACAGCTGCCCCTCCACCCCAAATGAGACCACCCCTCACCAAGCCGCTGTCAGGCCGGCCAGCCAGATTCCAACAGGTGGTACACACGCACAGGTTAAAAACTCCCTATCCTGTTACTGGTTCCCAGAGCTATCCAATTCCCCCTTCCTTCTTCTGGGGAGAACTTTGTTATGAATAGAAACTTTGAATCTCAAGGTGCGTCCTCTGTCCTTCCCTCCCAGGCAGGAGAACCTCAGACCAGACGCAGAGGAGCAGAGCCCGTGGTGCTGAGTCCCCTCCTGCCAGTGGAGGGCTGCCCTGAGCCGCCCGACCGGACACCAGTGCTCGTTGGCAGTTCAGGCCAAGATGTGGACAGGGGTTCAGGGATCCGCTTCCCAACCCACCAGCCAGGAGAAAAGGACTAAGGTGAGGGGCTAAATGATCCCTAGGGCCCTTGGCCCCAAAGTTCTACCACCTTATTGGGCTCACGACCCCAGTCACACTCTGGCCCTTCCCGGTGCAGGGTTGGCAGGGGCAGGGGGGTGGGGAGGCCGGAGGAAAGCACAGGGGCTTGGCATGAGCAGGCACTAGCTGTGTGACCTTGGACAAGCTCCTTAGCCTCTCTGATCCTCCGAGTCCTCTTCCAACGCGGGAATGTGGTGCCTCCCTCTCAGGGTGATGAGCAGGGGCGGAGACCTGGCAAACGCAGCGGCTGCCACCTGGCTCTCGCCCTGGAGTTCACCTCCCACCCACTCCTCACAGCCTTCCTCTCCCCACAACCACATCCCCATCACTAAGAATTCGTGGTCTCCCCAGATGTGTTGATGTTCCTTAAAGAGGCCTTGACAAATCATGAGTCCTCTCAGTTTCCTCATTTTAAAAAGCTGAATGATGCTTTCAACAACTTGTACTGCAAACGTTACTATGGAATCCAATGGAAAGTTACGTAAAAGTCCTTGAACAGTCTAAACACGACACGAATGTTAGTTATTGTAACGGCACACTCACCATGGCGACTGATTCACTGTGGCACTTCATATGGTAAAAAATGTGGATTTTGCCACAAGTGCTCATAATTCAGGGAAGTCTTTTTCATGGTTTTTTATGGTAGGGATATGAGCTTTATTTGACAACCTAAGAGAAAGAAAAGTAGATAATTAACTTTGGTGTTTTTCCTTTTACCTTTTAATTGTTTTAGCTCATTGGTTTTGTCTTGTTTTGTTTTTCTTTTCTCTTCTCAAGTGACCGTGCCTGAATACATGCTGAGATCCGCAGTAAGAGAATGATCCGGGCAGTTCCGAGGCGTGTCAGTCCCTCTCATGCCTCCCCAGCCAGCCAGACCCCGCCCAGCTTGCAGCCGTCGTGCTGATCGGTCACCAGTTGCCTGGGACAGCAAAAAGGGAAGGGGACTGTTTCCCCTGGTCCCTCGTCCCACTGAGAAAGGTTCAGGGGAGGCTGGTGTGGTGACCAGACAAGGCGGGGCTTCCGGGAGACTCCAGACAGCGAGAAAGGAAAGTCAGGAATCGCAGACTCCCCCACTACCACCCTTCTGTCAGGCAGGGTCTCACTGGTCAGCCCCAAACTTCAGCTGAGATCCGAAGCACAGTCAGTGGTGCGTCCGAAGAAAGGATGAGCGAGAGCCCTGCCGGGGGCCACCTGGCGGGGTTTGTCCCCAGGGCTGCGGTTGGAAAAGGTGGCCCTGGCACACGGTGAGCCGTGGGGTGTGGAGGAGGGAGGTGGTCTTGATGGCCGTCTGCCCTCCTGCTTCGCGTGGCGCCGTGGTCAGTTCTTTTCCCATGAAAGATCCTCCCAAGTCCCGCTAGGGAAACCAGTGAGTCCTAAACAAGCCACGTTCATTTGGCGTTTGACTTTATGATGTCCTTCGCTGTCCGCAGTAACTCTGGGCAGTGAACGTTTATCAGTGAGGCCCCGAGCGCCACTGCCTGCGACCGGAAAGCACAGTCGCGGTGTCTTGACCAGTCGCGGTTTGTCTTCTCGACGAAGGGAGTCGCCGGTCCGGCTGGGGCTGCACGATGACCCAGGACCGGGGGGTCTCATTTTGCTTGAGACCCAGATGCGGAGGAGGGCGCCTTGTCAGGGCCCTTTCGGAGACCCCAGCAGCACCCTCCGGCTCCCGGGGAAATTCCCAGGCTCCCGGGCAGTCAGCCTGGTGCTGGCAGCCCTCTTCCCGGGTGAGTAACCGAGGCCTGAGAAGCTGTGCCTTTGCCCCAAATTATACAGCTAACAAGTGGTGGGTCCAGGGTTCCAAACCAGAATCCAAGCCCAGGTCTGTACTCAAGTAGGCAGGCACACACAGGCACACGTGTGCACACACCTGCACACGTTGGTGAGGGCAGCTCAGAAGGCTGCCCAGGCCCAAGGACCTTCACGTAGGGACAACGGCCACAGAGCATCCAGGGTCAGGCTTGGGGCTGGGAAGAGCAGCTCTGTTTCTAGTCCCATCGTGAGGACTCTGCTGGTGTCGTTTAGCAGAGAAGCCCTAAGTCCCCACAGATCGCTCCTTATTGCTTAAAGAACAAGGCAGGTGGGGCCTGGCAGCCCAGAGAGCTACCAGCACCCTCTCCTGAGGTCTGCGTGCCTGCAGGGCATCTGACCGTCCTGAATTCTAATCCTGGAAGCAGGAGCACCAACCCTCTCACCGGGCTAGTCCTGAGAGGGTGGGGCAGGGGTTGTTTCTGGAAGTCCAACCTAGAGCCCGCCCCTCGGCTTCAGATTCCAGAAGTGCCTGTCCCCTGTGTTATGTCCTCCTCTGCTTGAACCGGCTCAAATAGATGCGGGTATCTGCAGCTATACTCTGACCCCCAGATCCTGTATTTGCCCCCAGTTGGGCTTACGCTTGCCCTCCTTCTGGAGGTGAAGAATGCCACTGATGAACAAGTCACCCCTTGGGCCTTGTTCTTTCTTAGCTATAAAACAAGCCGGTCGACTGAGTTATTGCTCAGTGAGTCCTCACCTCCAGCCCTCCCCTTCGTGGGACGATAGTGAGGACTTGCCACCGCTGAGCCAGGCCCGGAGAGCTCCCCCCTCGTCCCAGGAGGGAAGCTGCCAGGCCTTCTGCCCACAGCCCAGCGGCCCACAGACTCTGAGTGAGAAAGGGAGCTTATTGTCCAATGCCACTGAGCACTGGGGTGATGACTTGGGGCACAGTGTTGTCATAGCGACAGCTGGTTACTGCATCCAAGCATGGTTTTGAGAATAAAAGGAGAGATTAGACAGTTTCGTGTGTCACACACACACGAGCACTATCGTTGAGACACCGTCGCCTGACAGTCTCTGCCGGTGTCTGAGATCCAGCTGTTTGCTGGGAACTCCTTTCTCCCCGGTTCTTCTCTCCCCTCCACCCATCTCAGGACCGTGCAAGGGTCTGATCACAGACGCTGTGCTCTGTAGGCAACTCCCTAGCGTCTCCCTACCCTCCGGGTGCTGTTCTACTACCTCAGGTGGGGCGGGGCACCACCAGGACAGTGGCCCCAGACGGAGGGGGATCCGGAAGCCCCTCGAAGCCTTCCTGGGCCGCCATCTCCACCCTCCTCCCCAGCCGCCCCACAGCTAGTCCTGTGTGTCTGTTCCCTCGCTCAGCTCCGCCGGCTGCGTTCCCAGCCAGGCCCCCGTGAGATGCACTCAGGGAACCTCTTCCACCCTAGCGAGTCCCGCGGCACCCCTCCCCCTCCAGACCCCGCCGTGTGATTTAATAAACACAGACGCCTCCCTCTTCCCCCCGCCAAGCTGCCTTCCCTCCTCCCCAAGGGGAGCTGTCGTGCTTGCATCGTGGCCCTTTCCGTCAACTTCTAGCTGACCTGGGGACACACAGCCTCTCCGGTCTGCACAGGTGGGGCGTCCCTCCACCTTTGGCAAACTGCCCTCAGGCCCAATGCAAACATAGTAATTTTGCTCTCTCCATCTCTTCCTTTTAAATTTCCTCCACAGCTTCCCCGGGAGTAAGGAGACTCAGAGGGTTGGGGTCAGACAAGCTGAGCAAAACCCAGGTGCCCCTGAATCTCCCTGAGCCTCAATTTCCTCGTCCATAAAATGGAGGGCATCCTTTCCAGGAGGTGTGGCTGAGTCAGAGGAGGCTGTGCTCGCCTCCAGCAGGTGCCGGTCGCCTCTCCTTCCTCTCTGCGTGCTTCTCTGCCCCTGTCTCTCTGTCTCTCTCTGTCTGTGTCTTTCTCTGTCTCTGTCTCTGCTTCCACCCCTAACAGTCATGCCCTGGCTACCTGGCCTCAACGTTAAGCCCTGGACGTCCAGAAGACGCACACAGGAGCCCCTGCAGTGCTCACTGCCCTTCTTAAGTCACTCCTAGTTCAAGGGTAGCGTTTGAATCTGCCCTTGGCCCGAGAGGCAGAAGGCCCAGGGGGCTGATGGGAAACTGAGGGGACGGCCAGCTTCTCTGCAGGAGTTGGAACTTGAGACAGACAGGCAGCAGGAACTGAGCAGCTGGCAGCTGAAGCCTAAGCCAGAAGACACACAGAGAACAGGTAACGAGAAGCGGAGTCGGTGCAGGGACCAGGCGGGAAGGGGCCATCTAAGAGGGGCTGCGTGTCCTGGGCCGACCATCTTCCTTCCCTCTCCTGACCCCTCCTGATCCGAAGGCTGCATCCCCCCATTGCATCCACATGAGCCCCTGCAGCCCAGGTGGGAGGGTCAGCCTGAGCCGCGGCCACAACGGCCCTTGCGTGTCTGGGGGTTTGTCTTCTCTTCAGCCAGGCCTTCGAGGGGCCCGGCCACACACTGACCCGCTGAGCCTCCACCGTCCTTGTCATCCCCAGTCCTTGGCTCTCCCAGGATCGCATCTCCTTCAAAGTGACCACACAAACTAGCTTGATGAGCTAATCCCAAAACCTGAAAGAAATGAGGCACCATTGAAAGCAGTCAGGCAGATGTCACCTAGATGATGGCTCTCCCTTTCCTCTGCCCAGAAGGCTGGTAAGTGGGGACCTCAGACAGGTCTGGGCCACCAGCATTGACTGTCTGAGTACTTTCTCCTCACAGATTTCTCATGTAGAACAGAGTCGGAGGGGATTCAAAAGCAACAGGAGATAAACCTGGAAAAGCAGGTTTTCTCCTCATTGTAGTAATTCTTTAAGTATAATAACCATAGTAATAACTAATGCTTATTGGTCATGTATTACTTGTCAGGTGTGTTTTCAGTTTAAGTCACTTAACCCTGTGGCACAGCCACTACCATCATCCCCATTATTTTACAGATGTGGAAACTGAGGCACAGGCAGGGCAGCACCAGGAGTCTCGCCCTGCGTTCCCACTTCAGAGCCTGAACTCCTAACAACCGCTGTCCTTTGCAGTTTTCAGGGAAGTGTCAGAAGCTAAGAGATCTGTAACATTTTAGGCTTTGGGGTCAGATGCAATCTCTTTGCCTCTCCAGCTACGGTGACTGTGGGGAAGGATTTACCCTCTCTGAGTCCCAGGCTCCTCATCTGTGTGACAAAGTAGGGCTACTGTCAGGATTAAATGGCATGAATTCTGTTACAGAAGACGCGGCCCTCCTGGTCAGAGCCGAGCCTCCAGGCTGAGGGGGGCTGGTGAGGGGGGTGTCTGAGGACTGTTCCTTGGGCAGGAGTTTTCCTTTGTCCCCTCGGTTGCCGCCCTCCTACCTCTACCCCACGGAGTGCTTTCTGATGATTCTGGAAGCCTTCCTGCCTACCCATTTCTGTCCAGGGCGACTCCCCAGCTTGTGTCTGCTGGTTCCCAGTGTGGCTTCACGTTCATGACATAGAATCACAAAGTCCCCTCAAAACCCGTGTTCTCGAAGGAGCGGAGGGTCAGAGGCCTGAAGTGGTCTGTCCCGTGTCACAGGCTGTGCGGTACAGACGGTCACCGGTCAAGCAGGGGCTGGATCCACTCGTTCACCGAAACCACTTGCTGTGCACCCTGAGTGCCAGGCACCCATCCAAGCGAGCAAGACGTGTGAAGCTTTGCCCTCCTGGCTGCAGTCGATAGGAGACAAGATTATAACCAGCAGACACTGCGCAAGGGGCCACAGCAGGAAACAATGGCGGAGGTGGGGAGGGCGTGGTGCTCCAGAAAGAGACGAGGGAGCCCCATCTTCTGAGCAAGCCACCCACGCAGGGCGTCCCGCAGGCTGGGCGGGCGGTGCCAGCTTCCAGCCCGCTCTCAGGAGCCCTGCTCCCCCGCCAGCTTACACGTGGCCTCCAGCCCTGCCTTTCGGGCCCAGGCTCTCTGAGCACCTACTGTTTACAACAGAGCAGGGAAAGAATGAGGCTCCTCCCAGAATGGGCACAGGGGCTGGGAAACCAGCAGGTGCTCTGGACAGAAAGCTCAGCAGAAAAGAGAATATCTGGAAACAGCCCTCTGACCTACATACCACAGAGCGGGAATGTGTCGGCTTCCAGAAGTGTCTGGCGACAGAACTTCCCAGGTTTCAGCACCACTCTCCACGGCCCCTGGGGAGGCACCGGGACTCCCAGAAGGGGAGAGAGCAGTAACCCCTCTTATCCTCGAGCCTTTCTGTGCCTTTCCTCACTGTCATTACCACATCTGTGAACATCTAGATTCCAGAGAAACAGGGCACTGGATTAGATCTCTAGTAGCCAGGTCCTTAGGCAAATTTTTCCCCTTTAAATGAAGTAAGTCTATTAAAGAATATGAAAGACAACAAACAGCTCTGGACACATGGCCTGTTGAGGCTAAAAGAGATGACGGTTTCTTCATTTGGGAAAGGCTTTGGGGAGATATCTCGACTCTGGGAAATAGAGCACAGCTAATATCTGGGAGGAAGGCTCTCGTGCTCCGACGTTTCGAATGTCGATGACTGTTGTGTGTTGTGTGTTGTGCTGTGTTGCGTTGTGTTGCTCACTTGCCTTTCTTTCTGGGAGGTTGTGCATCTCTGATCTTCTCCTTCCTTGGAAATTTTTAGCAAGTAGGCAAATTCACAAGTGTGAAATCCATGGGTAATGAGGGTTGACTGTATACATATATACACATACACGTAGTCTCAGGGTATGTACATGTGAGGTGGGCACCAAACATAGGCGGCATTGAAGTTGCCAACCGTGTGCCGTGTACTGTGCTACTTTCGTGCCCTGCTTGCTCCAAGCACTGGGACTGAAACTCTGAGAGACACAGAGTTGCTGCTCCCAGAGGGTTTATTCTAACGGGAGGGACTGAGTGAACTCAAGACAAGTGAACAAATAGTTTCAGATTATGCTAATTACTGGGAACAAAATAATCAGTTTGCTCTTCCAAAGAATAAGTACTCAGACAGGGTAGATGAGAGAGATGACAGCTGGCACCTGAAGAGCCAAGGGAAGTCCTTCGTAACGGCGTGAAGACGTCTGGGGAGGGGAGAAGGCGAGGTGGCTGGTGGCCTGGAGACCCGAAGTGGCTGGTGAGGCTGGCAGAGCCCCAGGCCTGGGGTGTGGTTAGTTCTGTGGACGAGAATGGGGCTGGTGGGAGTGGTTAGTGGAATTTTGACTCTTTATGTAATTGTGGATTTTTAATGAAAAGATATAGTCATATAGCATAATATAAAAACAAAAATTTAACTAACAAAAGCCAAGTGTATCCAAGTTTCTTCAAGAGTGGCCTCCAGAGCCCTAAGAAACACCCACGACCAGAACTTGGATGAAGAAGGAGAAAGCATGCAGAAGTCCGAGGAGCAGCTAACGAAGCAGGAGAAGCTCCGGAGAGTGCGGCGTCACAGAGCCGAGGCAGAAGGGAGTCCAGGCCAGAGAATTCTTCTTTAGATGTGGCCTGAGTACATCCGTGGTGCCTTGACAAGAGCACTTTGATGTGTCAGAGTGCAGGAGGGCACGTGGAGGGAAGGATCGCGGGCAGTGTTTACAGAAGGTGTTTTGGGGAATTTGACTATGAAGAGAATCAGAGTCACGGAACAGCAGCTGGAGGGGGGCTAGGAGGCCAGAGAGGTTCTCTTGTTTCTTTATGTGGGAGACCCTAAAGCACATCAGTTTACCAGTGAGGATGACCAAGTCCTAAAGAAAGGTCAGTAATTCACAACGGAGGAGGGCGTTATAGGAGGAAAGAAGACCTAGACAATGAGAGGGAATGGGGTCAGAAATTCCTGTGAAATAACTGATCTTTGTTAGGAGGAAAGACCTTCTCCAGTTGTATCTGGATGGAATAAAGAGAGAAAGGTGCAGAGAGTATAGACTTGGGAGGAGAGTACAATGATAGTATAATACATCAGGGTGGCACAGTGGTTCCTGGTGGCACAGTGGTAGCACAATGGTTAGGAATCTGCCTGCCAATGCAGGGGACACGGGTTCGAGTCCTGGTCTGGGAAGATCCCACATGCCGCGGAGCAACTGAGCCCGTGCACCACAACTACTGAGCCTGTGCTCTAGAGCCTGCGAGCCACAACTACTGAGCCCGTGTGCCACAACTACTGAAGCCCGCGCGCCTAGAGCCCGTGCTCCGCAACGAGAGAAGCCACCGCAATGAGAAGCCCACGCACCACAACAAAGAGTAGCCCCTGCTCGCCACAACTAGAGAAAAGCCCGCGCGCAGCAACGAAGACTCAACGCAGCCAAAAATAAATAAATAAATAAATTTATTTAAAAAAAGAATACATCATAAAATATGATTTAATATTTGTAACTTTATAAGACTTCTCATATAAAAGAGTTCACAAGTCTGAAATCAATCTTTGGTTAACAAACTCAGTTTTGGGGTCTGAAAATATAGTCACCATATCATGCCGGGTCATTTACAAAATTTTGCATGCATAGAGTTTTAACTGCAAAATGGCAGGAGGTGAGAGGAGCTGGTCCCATCCAACTGTTTGCAACAAACTAACCCCAAGGGACCTTAGGGAGTGGCCAGGGACTGAAGGCCAGCCCACAGAAGGCCAACAGGGGTGCGTGCCAGGCAGAAGGGGGAAGTGACCCAGGAAAGACACTGGCCAGCTGCAAAGCACTGTATCCTACCTTCGGTGGCAGCTGCTGCCTCCTAAGCTCAGAAACAGATGCTTAATTTGGAGATCAAGCTCCCGCTGGGATGGGAGGAGAAGCTAGCGCAGCGGTTCCTCAAACTTCCTACCACCAAGAATTCTTTTTATCTTTTCCACCCCGCCTCCATTGACCCACCCTGTGTCGGGAAGGTTTTTCTTACAAAATTGCATTTAGTAACAATGAATTCTTCAAGAATCAAAGATATTTATAGCTTCCAGCCAAAGTTTTATTGAATAAAGCCCTGAGTTTGTTTAATTAATTATTTTAACAAATATTTATTCATCAGTAATGGTAGACATGGATGTCGAGCCCTCTAGGGTAACAGCCAGAAGTCACCACGCAGTGAGGAGTTACCCTCCTCAGGACGTCTGTGCAGGAGGAGAGGGGAGGGGGGACGAGGCAGGGAAGGAAGAGGAGGCAGAGGTGGGTCAGGGGCGGCTTCCCAGAGGCACCCCTGAGCTGGGACTTGAAGGAGAAGAAGGACAAATAAGAGTTTCCAAGCAGGGCTTCCCTGGTGGCGCAGTGGTTAAGAATCCGCCTGCCAGTGCAGGGGACACGGGTTCGAGCCCTGGTCTGGGAAGATCCCACATGCTGCAGAGAAACTAGGCCCGCGCGCCACGTCTACTGAGCCCACGAGCCACAACTACTGAGCCCGCATGCCACAACTACTGAGCCCATGCGCCACAGCTACTGAGCCTGTGCGCCGAGAGCCCGCGAGCCACAACTACTGAGCCCACGAGCCACAACTACTGAGCCCACACGCTTAGAGCCTGTGCTCCACAACAAGAGAAGCCACCGCAATGAGAAACCCGCACACCACAACGAAGAGTAGCCTCTGCTCGCCGCAACTAGAGAAAGCCCGTGCGCAGCAACGAAGACCCGACACAGCCAAAAAGAAAAAAAGAAAAAAAAATAGTTTCCAGGCAGATAGAAGGGGGTTCGGTTGTGGGCCCTCCAGAGAACGGGAACAGCCTGAGGCTTAAAGAAAATAACTACCATTCACTGAGGACTTGCTGCGCGTCGGGGTCCAGGCTGAGCACTCACACGCATCACTTCATCCGCGCCTCCTAACGTTGCACACATTTCACAGGTGAGGATGTCTGAGGCCGCATGGCTGGGAAGTGAGGGAATTGGGCCCCAGGGCCGACAGCCACCGACTCTGCAGGTGTCTTTGGCCCACAGCAAGCAGCTTGTCGTCACTGGAAAGGGGTGGTGGGAGGACAGGCCAGGACCTGAGGGCGCTGGTGCGGCTCGGCGGCACCACGCTGGTCTGCGGAGCCGCGCCGGTGCCGGTGGGGTGTGGGCAGAGCGCAGTGCGGACCCGAGCACAGAGCCATCCACTGCCCCGCTGCACAGTCACCCTGCAAACACAGAGAAAGCGGAGCCTCTTCTTGGGCCTTACTTCACATTAATGTCCAATTCATGTTAGATTTTCCAAAATATCGTCCTTGGACGCCCCCTCTCAGCTGGCATCTTGTAAACACCCCGGGGCTCATGGCACACCCTGGCTTCCTCTTGGCATCCAAGTCTGTCTCGGCTGCTGAATGAGCCCAGCTCCGACTCTTTCTGGGTGGAAATCCACATAAGTTTGCTTCCTGTCTGTAACTTTCCTTAATTCAACCTCCTGGCACATACATTTGTCACAGCTGTAAAGGAAGGAGAAGAGCTGTGATCTTGCCCTGACCATCTGCCACATTTGCAAGGAATACTGTCCCTATAGAAGCTGATTTTGGAACGGAGTCACGGAGGAAGCTGAGATAAATAAGTGTCTCCTTTTCTGGACAATTCCTTGAGATGGAATCTACTCCAAAAGGCAAGGCACTTAGTTTCCGCCCAGAAACTGATGTCACTTGGGCAACAGTATTCCATCTGAAGGTGACAGTGACAATGAATTGGTATCGTAGACGCAGCTGGACCTCCCCACGGCACATTCACAAGTGGATGTGACATGTCACATGCCACCCAATTCCAGGTCATAGAGGCAAGAGGACACCCTTGAAACTTAAAGATAGCTTTAGTTTAAGGAAAATAAGAGAGAATATGCTCAGGAATAATCGTTTGGATTCAATTCTTCTTCACAGTGGCACAGACGTAAAATATAAATAGGTTTACAAAGGCTTTACATAGATTGTGGATGATTGATTCATGGCCGGCTGTTAAGGGAAGCTCAAGCCGACCAGGCTATTTTGAGGCCAAGCTCTGGGAGGCACCCTCTCGCTCCCACAAACTGTTCCCTCGGCGCTTTCAGAGAGAAGCTGCGCCTGTGCAGCCCACCCTCTGACTCTCCTTTTAAGGCCGTCAGGGATCTGAGCCCGGCAGGCAGGGAGCGGGCAGGGCAGCTGGAGCACGAGGGGTCATCACTGCGAAAAGCTTGACTCTGAAGTTTCTAAAAGGGAACCTGACAACCTGGGCCCCCCAGAAGAGGCACCAGTCACGCAGACCCTCTGCCCCGGTGCCCAGAGGAGCCATCTGGAGCTGAGCTGAGCTGGAACAGACACTTGGCTGGTAGGTTCCCTGAGTCCCTCTCCCAAAAACAGTCCCAACAGGAACAATAAAGATAAAGGCAGAGGTGACAATGAAACTAATAGCAACGCATTCTTACTATTATCCCTAGAATAAAATATGAACAAAGGTGTTGACCACAAGCAGGCATAGGAGATAGAGTGTTGAATACAGGGGCTGAACTGTAAGAGGATTCACAAGAGCAAGCAAACCTCCCTCAGTTAGGGGGCCGGATAGCCTGGAAGGTGTGTTATTTCAGAAAGCAAGCGATATTTACATTATTAGCACAGAGCAGGGTAACATGATAGAAACCCCGATTAAAAACAAAAAACCAAAAACCTTGGAAGAAAACGCACTGCCCTGGAAGAGAAGCTGAGACGTTGTGAGGGAGCTTCCTACGTGGCCCCGGGGATGGGCTGGGTGGACGAGCCCCCATCCCTGGAGATGCTCATGCAGAGGCCAGGTGCCCCCACCCCAGGGCAGGGGGAAAGGACCATCTGACCTGCACAAGCGGGAAGTTTGAAGCCCTGCCCTGTCTGAGTTTGGAACCTATGATTGAAAGAACGTTGTGGCTTTTTTAGAAACTGAAGTTTATCTTATAGCGGCATAAACTAAAACAACCAATGGTACTTAGATATGTGTCACATCACAGTGGATTATTGTTTGACTAATAGAAACAGGTCAAATTTGCCGATCTAAGCAATGGTAAGACATAAACTTAGATTGCTCTGTTGATGAAAAATTGAACTGAATCTGATCAAGCTTCTAAATCTAACTACCAATTTATAGGAAAAGACAAGTACAGAAACTACAGGAATATAATCAGCAATATCCAGAAAGTGGGAAACTCTGCAGTACAAAGCACCTGGCTTCTTTGACCTTTGAGTTTCAAGAGATTGAAAGAGATTAATACAGAGAGAGAGAGATTGGCGAGGGAGAGGAAGATTGAAGAGAGAGATTGATTTATTTGGCTCCAGATTTGAATGAACTGTAAATACACATTTGTGAGACAATCGAGAAAATTTGAACATAGACTGGATATTTCGTTGAGAAATTAGAGTTAATCTTTTAAAGTATGATTATGAAATTGTGATTATATTTTAAAATATGATCATTATCTTTTAGAGGGTTGAAATATTTACAGATGAAGTTATAGGATTTCATCTGATTTCTTCACATCAAATAGATTCTTTAGAATCAAATAGAAGATTTCTTTCTTCTATTTAATAGAAGATACAGAACAGGAGGCACTGAAGTATCAGGAGGGCTCAAAACTGGCTGTAAATTTTGAGCAAATGAAGATCTCATATTAAAGTCTTCTCCAGTGTAAAATCACATACGTATTTTTCTCATAGAATTACGAGGGATACGGGACAATACAAATTTATCAAGGAGAGAAGAGAAGTTAAAATGCCCCCCAAAACTACACCAAACTTCCTGATAAGTTTTGACCAGTAATTGTTTCCCTCCAATTTGTGAAAACTGTAAGAAAGAATGTGTTTTTTTCTTGTTTTTGAAGTGTTGATATTTGACATTACTCCAAACTTCCAATGGAATAAAAAAAGCATTGGTGATTTTCCCTGGAGTTTTTCTTTAATTTTTTTGTGGGGGACATATTGCCTCTAAGCATTTATTAGCGTGTCTTTTTGAGGGAAACTCTACACCCTTCAATATCATTTTCTTTGTTAGAATTTTGTAATGTTTGCTAAAGGTTAAAACTCCTTTCACCTTCATGAAGCCTGAGGGAAGTAAGAATTCTCTGTGATTTTCTCCAGACAACCCAGAGACTTTGTACACCTCTTTCTAAAAAGGCTAGGGTTTCAGTTTCATAATTCGACAGATAAGCAAGACTAGTAGTCTGGCCATGCCATTGCCTAACTGCCCAACAGTCTTGAAATACAGCAGGCATGTGCTCTGCAGTTAGCCCCATCCTTGCCCCATCTACCCCCCCCCCAAATATTTGTGGCTTATGAAAATAGCACCATGAAAACAATAGTTTTTATTAGTTAATAATTAGGAAATGATCAGGTATATCTCTTGATGTCAACATGGCTGGTTAAAAGTGAGATACTCTGTCAAGCAACCTAATTTTTTACCAACTCAAACCAAATTACCAGTTAGATTTTTCTCATTAAGTTGATTACTAGATTGCATCCACACTCAAAATAAAATATTTTGAGGAGGTTGGCAAAAATGGAAGAGGAGTTATTAAATGTAGAATTCTGAATTTACAAAACTTTACCTAAAACTTTTTTTTAATGACAAAATATCATTATGGAGGTCTGTAAAATAAGGAAAACCACCCATCTTGGGCCACTCCACTGTATTAAATTGGATTTTTATTGCATTTTCTTGGGGGTGTAGTTACTACTTGAAGTAAGCAGCCCACTCGCTGGGATTTAGAACTTCATTAAACGGAGATTGTGCTCATGACTTTGTGGGTATTTTCTACCATGAGCGCCTACACAAAATCTTCACCCACGAATCTCAGTGGCATTTGTAGCCTTGGGTCCTTAGAGCATCATAACATCACAGTTCATTTGAAAGGAACATACTGAAGTACAAGAAGTAAAAGGATTTACTGGTAGCAGAAAACAAAGAAAACCCAGAGAGAGAGCCCAGTAGCATAAAACGAATACTGAGTCTTAATTTCAGTTCTACCACCAGTCAGCTACCTGAGCAAACCCCGTAAATTTCCCCATTTCCAAAGAAATTCTGTGTTCTGATGTTTTCTCCCCTCCTTTCTCTTTCTCCCTCTCTCCCCTCCCACCCATACACATACACAGGACCTCCAGTATAGATAACTACCTCCCAACTTTTCAGTTTATCTCTGCCAGTATCGATTACTACCAATTTTTCTGCATTCATCTCCTGTCCTTTCCACTTTGATATGAGGATGAGGGGGATTTAGCGCATAGCAAGGCAACCCTCCTTCCAGGTTACCAAACAGGATTTACCACCAGGCTCAGGGCTCTCACAGGAGCTCAGCAGTCTGTGCTGGGAGAACTTGGGCCAGCAACATGCTTCCTTACCGAACACCAGGTCCCCAGCTGCAGGATGGCCAGCCGGATGAGACAACACTGCCATC
The DNA here is from genome assembly GCF_028564815.1 of Eubalaena glacialis. Lineage (NCBI taxonomy): Eukaryota > Metazoa > Chordata > Mammalia > Artiodactyla > Balaenidae > Eubalaena > Eubalaena glacialis. The sequence continues at coordinate 80,964 of NC_083727.1, read as the reverse complement.
AAGTGGCCTCGGGGAGAGTGGCCCACAGATCTGACATCCGTTAAGAGTGAGGGTCCGATGGCCTCCATGGACCGCAGCCAACTCCTCCTCCAAACCCACAGCTTCTAGCAGGGCCCCTCCAGCAGCATCTCACTGCAGAAGAGGCACAGGTTGTGGGTCTGCTTGAGGACAGTGTGTGAGACCACACTCCAGGTCACCTATACTTTCTCAGTCAGCCCTGTGGATATCAATTCATACCCCATGTTGGTTTTTTGTTGCTTATTGTTTTCCCAGGCTGTTTTTTGAAAAGATTTTCCTATTACAGAAAAAACATTTTTCAAAGATGATTACACACTCCAAGGAGGCACTCAGACCAGGGAGAGCCACATGGGCAGCTAATCTCATGCTAGAGGAGAGAGGAGAGCAGATGCCTTCAGGACAGAGACGCTGGGCACCTGCTCAGAGAGGGTGATGGTGGCCGTGGTGGTCAGGGCCTCTTCCTTGGCTGGACGTGCCCAGAGTCACTACAGACACACCGTGAACCCCTCCTTGTCCAAGAGAGTAACCCAGCCCCGGATGTTAACAGACAACTCTCTCATACCCTCTGGCCCAACCGGCAGAACGGTAGCAGGAGGTTCTTGTACCCCAGCTCTCCAAGCCTTCGGGCTGCCCGTGGTCCAAATCGCCCATGGACGTAGTTGCCACCTCCTCTGTGGGGTGGGAACCTGAATGTCCTTCCCACGTTTAGGTGTGGCCTGCTGCTGCCGACTCAGGAGGAGGGCTGGACGGTGAGGTGAAGCAGCATCCGTCTTCCTTTTGTGCCCATCTGGTGGGCGTGGTGGTGCATTCAGCTCCTGCCGGCCTCCCTCTAGCTTCTCCCAACTGCTGTGCCGGATGAGTGTTTAGCTCAGCCCCTTGTAGCCATCTCTGGAGGTAGTGGGGCTGCTGAGAATGTCCTCATGCCCCAGTTCATAGTTTCCGGACTGGCCGTGTGTTCCCTTCACACCCACTGTCCCTTCCCACCAGCCTAGGCTGCACTGTGCACTGGGCCCCGGCACCAAGCACACGCACATCTAACCGGCCCCTCGTAATGGCATGAGGTCAAACCTGTAATCAGTCCTTCGTTGTATGTCTCCTAAGGGTTGTTCCTCCGATTGGGCCTGCCTGAAGAGTTACGGGAGTTTTCACATTGGGTATTTGTTTCCTAACGCAAGTTTTCATGGCCTAGTCCAGAAACCAGGACAATGTGTCTGGGGTGGGCCAGGAATTCTTTTTTTTTTTTTTTTTTTGAAAGACACCAATTGTACTTGAACATTTGTTATTTATTTTTAAAAATTTATTTATTCACTTTTGGCTGTGTTGGGTCTTCGTTTCTGTGCGAGGGCTTTCTCTAGTTGCGGCGAGTGGGGGCCACTCTTCATCGCGGTACGCGGGCCTCTCACTGTCGCGGCCTCTCTTGTTGCGGAGCACAGGCTCCAGACGCGCAGGCTCAGTAGTTGTGGCTCAAGGGCCTAGTTGCTCCGCGGCATGTGGGATCCTCCCAGACCAGGGCTCGAACCCGTGTCCCCTGCATTGGCAGGCAGATTCTCAACCACTGCGCCACCAGGGAAGCCCCAGGAATTCATTTTTAACAAGCACTCTACATAATTCTGATATAGGGGACCCACTAGTCACACCTTGAAAGTCACAAACAGAGGGAATGGTAGACCCTGGAGTCAGAAGACGTTACTGAAGGGCTCTCCTAGGTTAACAGGTACCGAAAAGCAGGGGGAAAACCCATCAGGGTAATCATTGAGACATTTTAGTAATAAAGACCATTTTCCTACTAAGTGGTTCATGTTCCTCTCAAGTAGGCTTGCAAAGTCACTGTCTCACAGCCTGATTTGTCTTTGCAATTAGAGCGGGCAATGTGGCTGCGTGTGAAACTCAGAGGCACAAGAGTAGCCCCTGCCTGTCACAGGCTCAGCTCTGAGCCGGCGCTACCCCATTGGGCAGCCCTGTCGAGCAGACTGCAAAAAAGCATTTCTTCTCTGATAATTAAAGAAAAAACAAACATCTACACAGCATTCCAATTCAGTGTGTGTAAACCAAAGCCATGGCTAATACCTCCAAAGAGTAAGTGCTCCTTTCCCCCAACAATTTCTAATATTATCAGATTCTTTCAATTCTGTGCTACAGGCAGGAATGTAGCTCATCTATAAAGCAAAGTCACAACATAATGGCAGCTTTCTAATCAGGACCTTAAAGGCTGGCACCTCCAATCTATCTAAGTGCTAAAAGGCTGCCTTTTTAAGGTGAGCACTTGTGATTGACTGACCTATAAAAGCCACTCAAACTGGAGTCAGAGGGAGCTCCAGAAGGGTCCATATCTAGCACATTCTGGACAAGACCTTCAAATGAGACCACGTTCACGGTCTAGAGGAATATTATGCTAAAATAATTTGTACCTGAGGGTGGGGGGGAAAATGGTCCTAGAAACCTTGGGAGGTGAGGACCTTATAGAAACATTTTAGGCACAATATATATAATTTTAAGCAGTGAAAAACTGAATCCCAAATCAACAGAAAATCCTTTGAAACAAAAAGTAAAATACACCTGTAGCTTATATAACGGTTAATTTAATGTCAACTTGACTGGATGACAGGGTACCGAGATATTTGGCTAAATATTATTTCTGGGTGTCTGTGAGGGTTTCTGGGTGAGATTAGCATTTGAACTGGACTGAGTAAGGAGGTTGTTGCCCTCCCCAGTTTGGGTGGGCATCATCCAATTGTTCTCCCTCCCTGTTGAGCTGGGACTGCCGTCTTCCCTCGTCCTTGGGGACAGGATCTCACCCCGTCGGCTCTCCTGGTCTCAGGCCTTCAGACTCTAACTGGAACCCATACCCCCACCTCTCCCGGGTCTCAAGGCTGCAGACCACAGGGAACAGGACTCCTCAGCCTCCATAACCACGTGAGCCAGTTACCAGTAATAAATCTCCATCTGTATCCTACTGATTCTGTGTCTGTCTCTGGATAACTGGTATAATAAAGACAAATGTGTACTTTGAGTGGGATAGTCTAGTTTCCAGTTGTGATGTTGTGAGAGAAACGAATGAGATGTCACCATTGCATCCCTGGTGCCTGTGACAGAGTATTCAACAAATACTCCTCGAGCAAATTTTAAAATATGTATCCTCTACGGGGTTTTGATCATTTAAATTCTTCATGGAAGGCCAACAGTAAAATTGGCGGCGAGGCAAGTCACACCCCTACGTAGCACAAAATTTGACTTGTTCGACATCAAGAAAATTACTCCAAAACATCCAATGTTGACTCCATCGCATTTTGATGGAGTCAAAATGCACTTAATAGCTCTAAAACAAAAACTCTATCGAAATTTAGGTATCAATTTTAACATTCCCAAAGTGTTTATAAAAATTATTCCAGATTTCTGGCTAAAGCCTGTTTACAGGGCTATTTGCTTTTACAATTTTCTTCTATTCTGGTTGATTTAAAGATTTTCCTCCAAAACAGCCGTTCCAGACTGTTTAACAATCCCAGGGATGATAAATTTTAACATATTGTATTTACATCCATTAATGTCTTAATAAAATTGAGATGGTTTAAAGGTAATCTGCCCTTCAAGGCAAGCTGGGTGGACTAAATAAATTCCAAACAAACACTCTCTTCATGAGATGGGCTGACTGCTGTAAGACGATAAGCTGATCAAAACAGTGAACTTTTCCAGATAGATGAAAGCTAAAAGATTTTGTATCCTTAAAATACAAAAACAGCTCTGGAGGACAGAAAAATACAGGAAGAATGAAGAAAATGAAAGGAAAAAGAAATTCTACTTCCTAGTTCTGTCCTGGAAGAAAACAAGTCGTAACAAAATAAGTGCTTGGGGTTTCATTCTTTAATAAAACAGATCGGTCCAACAGTCCCCAGGTACAAACTTAACCAGTGCTGAACTGATCAAGGACAAGCACAGAACTCAGTCCTTCCGCAGGGGCACGGTCTCCTCCTTGATGCCCTCCTTGGTCACGATGCAGATCCTGAGCGCGTCCCCAGTGTACACGTCCCTCTCGGCGGCAGAAACGAAGACGTCTCTCACGAGCCGCGTGGCTCTGTCCAGGGACAGTGGGACACGCTGCACGTTCTGCATGTTCTTAAAACCAACCTGGCGGGGCAGACAACTTGGGTGAGGCATCACGTGACCCCACAAAGGCAGTCCGGTCTCCCCCAGAGCTGTCACACGTCTCAGGGTTCAAAATGAATACATCACACAAACTTCCGATGTCCCTCAACTGAAATATTTCCAGACCTGGCTGAATTACACATACCTAATACCTGACAAATATCCACTGAGACAAAGCCACTGCTCTTGAGAAGCATACAGTAGAGGGGTGAACATATGGAAGCAAACTGTCGTTACAGAATGTGCTGAAACTAAGAAGAAAATAGAGCCAGGAGAGCCCCAGGCTGTCATAACTGAATCTCCCGGGAGAAGAAAAGAAAGCTTCAGCAGAAAATACATCTGAGTAGAGGAGTGCTAAAGGATAAACGAGTTAAAGGATGGAGTAACGTTCCAGACGGAGGCTGTGGTAGCTCCAAAGGGATGGAGATGGGAAGGCACATCATTTCAAGGATCTGAGTGGAATACGGAGTGACAGGAGATGAGGCAGATAAGCAATAAGCAGAAGTAACTACATATTACATAACACATTTTAGATAAGGCAAGGAGGATGAAATAGGGAAGTAAGCTTGGAGGCAAAAAGGATGTTAGGAAATAAACACAATGATCCAGGCAAGATGTCATGCAAGCCTGAATGTAGCCAGCACTAACAGAAAAGGGGGCAAATTAAAGATATACTTGGAAATTAGAATACAAAATGAGGTGACACAGAAATGGAGAGATTGGGGGAGAAATGCATTTTCATGATTTCAGGTAAAAATGGCAAGAGGAGAACCAAAAACATGGACCAACCATTGTAGACAGAAGCGCCTTCGAAGTCATGAAAACAGGGAAGAAGCTGGAGCCATGGAAGTGAGTGGCGGCAGGAGAACCAGTAGAACAGAGACAAGAAGGTTGGGTGGGGCAAATCAGCCAAGCAAGCTCGGCAGTGAATCACAAGAAAGCGTTGATTTCTGCGCTCCCCTAAGCTAATGAAGAGAATGCAGAGGAAGGCACTTCGTGTTAATGCCACCACCCCTGGACGCAGTCTTATTACCTGGTTGTCAAGCAGGGGCTGCAGCATGGCACTGGCTGAGCCTCCAGCCTTGAAGGAGTCTCTCTGGTAGGACCCCACCGGATCAAAGCTGTACACAGCTCCCTTCCCTTAAAGAAGAAAACAGTCTCCATAAGGATGCATCTTGACCACATTCCCAAATCGTGGTAAAAATAAATCTAATCAAAATGTGATACAAAATGGACTATCAACTTGGCTAAAATTTCAGAAGAAGTGCAGTCTGCTCCTCCCCTCCCCTCCCCTCCCCTCAGAACGCAATCGGAGGCCCACCTGCCCACTCCTGTCCGCTATGGCGTTTGCCACCAGGGGCTTCATGCTCTCTTCAAGCCACCATCACCGATTACCACGCCGTGGCTCCCACTATGTATGTGGTCTCACAGGTTCACTAGTTAACAATCACAGGTCCCGGTCTAAGTTCTGCACCAAACTCCTCACAACATTCCTAAAAAACTAACTGGTGTAGTTGCAGTATAGACACAAGTGTAAGATTGTCCTGGTGCTAAATGGGAGAAGCAGGAAAAACTTACTGTGTTTTGTAAACTAATAGTCAGCACACTCTTTAGCACCAGCACCATAAAAAAATCAATTTAATTAAGAAGAAATTTCAGGGGCTTCCCTGGACTTCCCTGGCTCAGTGCTTAAGAATCCGCCTGCCGATGCAGGGGACACGGGTTCAATCCCTGCTCCGGGAAGATCCCACATGCGGCAGAGCAACTAAGCCCGTGCGCCACAACTCCTGAGCCTGCGCTCTAGAGCCCGCGAGCCACAACTACCGAAGCCCGCGCACCTAGAGCCCGTGCTCCGCAACAAGAGACGCCACCGCAATGAGAAGCCCGCGCACCGCAATGAAGAGTAGAGAGAAAAAGTACGTACCCTATGACCCAGGAGTAATTTCACTTACAGAATTAAGATTTACCTACAAGTAATGCTTACATAAACACACAAAGCAATATGTACAAGATCATTTCTGTATCTCTTACAGAGCAAAAACTTACAAGCAACCAAACCCATTAGCGGAAAATGACATGTCAAGAGAGCAATGTGCAGACTACGAAGAGGAAGACAGGTCTGTGGGACACATCCATAGGACAATGTAAAAGAGCTCTGTGGTATGTAGAGTACAGTCCTATTTTTGTTTAAAGGCATGAAGTAAACTGTACACACATTTATATATACACACAAAAACGTACGGAAAGATTAATAAGTAAACTGTAGTTATCCATCTTTGTGGGATTACAGACAAGAAAAGAAGGGAATCACTTTATATGCTTTGGTATTGAGTTTATTACAAAGAATACATGTCACTAATTTTTAAAAAGGCCTTTTAAAAACAACTGTGTTCTGAGTGTGAGAAATCACGGATCATTTATAAGGTATGACTTAAAAGTGACACAACTGATTTTTAAAACACATTATGCCATAACTGAAACACTCCAGTAGTTACCCTGGGAGATGCGAGATAAGGACAATCTTCTTACTACCATGGACAACTGCCAACGTTAGCTGTGTGTATTTTTCCCACAGCAGAATTACGGAGATATAACCGTAACCCTAACCTGGCTGAGGAGGCAGCACCTGAAAGAACCTGGAGAAGTGCTCTGCTGGGAGCAAGCTTAGAACAAGAAACAAGGTCCCAGCGAGCAAGGCCACTAACTTCAACACATAAAGAAGCGCTATGAGGTGTAAAGCCAAAAGAACAACTGTATCGCTCATGAGGCCAATAGGCCACAAGTAAACTGAGGCTCAGAAGATTTACCCAAGGGTAAACCAGTCTCAGAAAACCACACACAACAGCTTTGAGGAAAACAACAGAGTGGAATATACCCAAGAGCACAGCTTCAAAGACTCCCTTAGAAAAAGCAAGAGACATCTGTAACATGAGTGCAGAAGGCTGTCTTGACTGTAGGTATAAAGTGATCTTCCTCATCAAAATAATGCTTAAAAAGTGCGATGATTTCAAAGTAAAAAATAAAATAAAACCAGACAAGTCCTAGACAAAAACACAGGTAAGCCTTTGGTGGGGAAGGCGTTTCTAACAAAGTTAAGACACTCAATACCATAAAGAAAAGATTGACAGATTTGTATGAAACTCAGGAACTTCTGTGCAGCTAAAGACACATGCCAAAAGGGCAGAGACCAAGAACACTCTTGCACGGTATCTACCACATACATTACAAAGGGTTAACACAGTTGTTCTTATAAATCAGTAAGAAAAAGACTAACCTGCGAATAAGGGAATGAGCAAAGATTAACACATGGGTCAGTCTCCAAAGAAGAAATGAAAAGGGCAATAAACACGAAGACACCCAACCTCTATAAACAAAAAATACATATAAATTAAAACAACAAAGTATTTACTAGGCAAAGACACAGAATGTGTTAAAATTCTGATACTGGTTAGGATGCAAAAACAGAACCAAAAAAAACCCAAAATAAAAGAAGGTACTCACACCGCTGCTGGTAGAGTACAGGAGGACTCTTTCTGAAGGGCAAGCCCATGGTGCCAGCAGAATGCAAAACATATAGATATTCTCTGACCCGGAAGCTCGACTTCTAGGAATTTTTTCCAGGGAGATAAGCAGGGTCGGAGAAGTACACAAAATTGTATGTACAGGAGTTGTCATATTGTTTGTATTAAGAAAACTGGAAACAACCTACATGACCCTCAGAGGACTGGTGGGGAAACTACGGTGCAGCTCCATCCCGTACGTCAGCCTTGAGATCATTACGCATGTCTTTATCCACCAGCATAAACTACCTCAGCGATAATACATCCACTGTATAGTCCCAGAAAAACGTATAAACTACATCCTACTTATGTAGTGTACACGTATGCATACCAAGATATCTAAAAGCACGTTCGCGAGAAGTTGAATAGTAATTATCTCTAGGGACAGGCTTTGGGGATTACTATTTTTATCTTTGTATCTCCCAGTACTATTTGACTTCTATAAGCATTATTGTTTTCATTACAGAAAAACTAAAGCCCTCATTAACTTGGGGAAAATTTTTTAAAAGAGGGCATGATTGCAACTGGAGAGATAAGGGCACAGAGGTCAAAGTAGATAGCTGTTGACTGTGTCCTGAAGTCAGCTGTTGACCCAGTGTCCTGAGGGTCTCCATAGGAACAGAGCCCCACTTCCACCAACACACAAGACAGGAAATAAAATCTCAAAACAGGGACTTCCCTGGTGGCTCAGTGGTTAAGAATCCGCCTGCCAATGCAGGGGACACGGGTTCAAGCCCTGGTCCGGGAAGATCCCACATGCCGTGGAGCAACTAAGCCCATGCGCCACAACTACTGAGCCTGCGCTCTAGAGCCCACGAGCCACAGCTACTGAAGCCTGCGCGCCTAGAGCCCATGCTCCGCCACAAGAGAAGACACCGCAATGAGAAGCCCGCACACCGCAACAAAGAGTAGCCCCCACTCGCCGCAACTAGAGAAAGCCTGCGCACAACAACGAAGACCCAACACAGCCAAAAAAAAAAAAAAATCTCAAAACTTCAGCTGAGGCTCTGGACTTGGAGGCACCAGGCTTAAGCACGGACAAGGTAAAAGGCAGGTACAAAAACAGAAGTGTTAAATGGAGAGCTGATGTGCTCCTTCAGTGCAGACCTTTATGACCAGATTTTGATTATCATTCTTCAGTACAAATGGACGGCCAAAATTCAAAAGAAATTTGAAGGAAGCCTCCAATGTAGAAGGCAGCAGCCAAAAATAAACAAGATGAAGAAAGCAATCTGAGGGATTCCCTGGTGGCGCAGTAGTTAAGAATCTGCCTGCTAATGAAGGGGACAGGGGTTCAATCCCTGGCCCGGGAAGATCTCTTCCCACATGCCACGGAGCAACTAAGCCCATGCGCCACAACTACTGAGCCTGCGCTCTAGAGCCCGCGAGCCACAACTACTGAGCCCGAGTGCTACAGCTACTGAAGCCTGTGCACCTAGAGCCCATGCTCCACAACAAGAGAAGCCACGACGATGAGAAGCCCGTGCACCGCAATGAAGAGTAGACCCCACTCGCCGCAACTAGAGAAAGCCTGCGCACAGCAACGAAGACCCAACACAGCCAAAAATAAAAACAAATAATTTTTTAAAAAAGGAATAAATTGTCTCAGTGGGTGTATACATATTCCAAACTTATCAAATTATGCATTAAAAAAAAGCAATTGGATAAAATGTAGAGAACACAGGAAAACTTCAAAGGAAGTATAAAAAAAAATCTAGAAGTAACAGGATACATAAAAATAAAGGAGCTAACAAATAAGAAAAAGCTCTTGGAAATTAATGATGGCAAAAATAGAAAGCTCAGTAAAGAATGAGGCACTGAAGTTGAGGAAATCTTCAGAGCAGAACAAAAAAATAAACAGGTGGACAACATGCAGGGGAAAAAATGAGGAACTATGGGATCATAGCCCAGGTGGCTGTGGAGAAGGCAGGGCTGGGAGAGGAGGAGGCGAGGCAAGAAGCAGGCAGAGGAGACAAAATAAATGAGAAAAGACTCTGGACGAGGAGCCTCGCTGTAACCTTTCACAACACTAGGATAAAGAAGAGACTCAAAAAACAAAGACTCAAAAAGGTCTCCTGATTCCTTTCTTCAGAAATTTCTCTAGAGATGCACACCACCAAACAAGGAAATAAACCAAGCAAGAGGAAAGCACGGGTGAAAGAGCTGAAGACTGTCCTGGGAAACAGAAAAAGGTGGCGAAGGATGGCTTTACTACACACATAAATTCCTCTAAAGAATAAAAATCAAATCAAACCAGACAAGATTAGAGGGGGGGGGGAAAAAAGGTTAGAAATGCCTGAGAATACCACCAAAACAAGCAAGAGTGTAATCACGTGGAAATCAAAGAATAGGGCTCTGAAGTCAAACAGATCCAAACCTTAGCTCTGCCATTCAGTACACATGAGGTTTCTCCAATCAGTCTGATGCTCAGAAAAACTCAAAGGACATTGTCTGGCTTGCTGAAATTCAATGGTAGCTATTATTAATATTGCTAAAATCTGGATTTATTAACCTGACATTCAAGTCAGACATAACTGAAGTCAAAAAAGGCACCAGAAGTGTCCAGCATGCTGGGTTAGGCAAGCTAACCTGTGGCTAGAATTTAATTACCCAGGTTAAGTGTAATTAATTTCTATGTACCATTTCTGTGCTTTATATTTTCTCTTAGTTTTCAAGCAAGTTTGAAAGCCTGAAAAAACTGTGTCAACCTAATTTGTCCTCATATAAAGCACGGCAGGTAAAATGATCACAATGCTCCCAGAGGTCACACACAGGGGCAGAGGTGAGAGCGAGAGGGAGAGGGAGAGGAGAACAAAGAAACAACCCGTGGAACAGAAACGGACAGGAGTAGAAACTAGAGAGGAGATGAGAAGAACCTGACTCCATCCTACCCAGAAACCTTCCCTCTCAGAAAGACAGACTTGTTTCAATGATACCCAAGACATTTCTATAACTTCTTTTTACAATGGACTACTCTAAAAGGCAGCACAGATCTGTCCTGGGAGACTGTATTTGATTTCTGGAAGCAACTAAAAGTCAATTCAAATCAGACCTGGTGAAAAACACTGCTGCCCTTTGATCCATGCTTTGGATCAAAAACAGCATGGAAATGTCAAGTAACAACGCTGATTTTCCCTGGCCCTCCTGGTACGACTCTGACAGAAAATCAAAGAGGGATTTTAAAAATGATCCAAAAACACTGGTGGAAATGCACTTCTTTAACACATTACTTTCAAAAAAACCTTTTGAAGTCAAGTATGTTTGTCTTACTTAGAATCATACTTAGGTCAAGCTTCTCCAAGTCAGGTTTCTTTCTGTAAGATTAAAATGCTAAATATACTATCAAATTCATGCAAGATCTTGAGAAAATAGTAAAACAACTGACTGCCCAACATTCACTTAATACACCACTTGCTGTGTGTCTCTGGATAATCATTTATTTCCCTTTTAGCTTCAGTTTCTTCACTGCTTTAATTATGAGAAAATGAAGTTGCTTGGGGAGAGGGTATCTGGTTCTTTTCAACTCTGGTTGGAAACACACACATCTAAGACATGCCACCCCATTCATCATCCAGAAAGAAAACATCCTACCTTCTTCATCGAGTCCCCCGATGATGTTGTACACATAGTAGGGAAAAAAGCGCCTAGAATACAGGATTGTAGACAGCATTGCAGCAATCGCCCCTGTCGTCATGGTCTTATTATTGGAATGTTTATACATCTGCAATTATTAACAAAAATAACAGGCATGTAGAGGCAGAATATATTAAAAACTAGAACAATGAACAGTAAATTGAAAAGAATGAAAGCCTATCTTGGTGAAGTGGGAAAGGATGCCTGTTTCTTTCATGATCAAACACCACAATACTACTAAAATAAAATAATACTTTATTATGTCCTATCATTTTGAGGGGCTACAAACACTTCTATGGGAAAGAATGCTAAGTTTGCCCTCAGCTCTTTGGTTTAAAGACTACTTTCCATGCCATCCTCATCCCAGGCACTGCTAACTCCAGAGCAAATATACACAAACAGAGCATATGAGGCGACCTGGAGAGGGTGTTCCAAATCCAGCTCTCCACTCTGCAAACAGACAGTGGTCAGGAAAGTCCATGGGCCAAATCCAGCCCACCACCTGTTTCTATAAAGTTTTATTGGAACACAGTCTCGTTCATTCATTACATATTGTCTGTCTGCTTTTGCACAAGGGCGGAGTTGAACAGTTGCCACAGAAACCAAATGGCTCATAAAGTTGAAGATATTTGCTATGCTAACTCCTGATCAGACTCAGATGTAAGTCCCTCTCTTTGCAGAGTATACCTGTGAGATACGAGGGCAGCACCCCTCCTGTGTGTGAATACAGTACAGTGGTCTTGATCCTTAGAGCATCTACCATGGAGAACAGAAGTATCCAAAATAGCATCTTATACAGTGATTTCCAATCTTAGATTTACTACATCCTTGGGAATCCCAAATTATCCAATAAAATACATTTAAGTTCAGCAATTTGTCAGCTACATAGCAAACATCTCTAAAGAGAAACCTAAGAAGTACTATAAAATCAAACAATGACAAATACTGAAGAAAGATGAGAAATGAGCTACTTGGATAAATTGGTGTATAGAAACATTTTTTCCACGGTTATAAAGAAAATTCTTGATTTCATTTCATTTCAAAACCAAGCACCAACATTTATTCACCTCACCATCTACACAATAATATATGAAAGAAAAACTTCAAGGACTGTACATTGAGTTGAACTCACTGTTGCTTGTTTTATTTTATTAACAAAACACTACTCTCCATGTCATGTTTATTTTTGTCCTCTAAATGCCATTTATAAAATATGCATTAGGAATCATACAAATACATCAATAAATATAAGTCACTAAAGCTTTCAATATAAATAGGTTTTAAATAAATGTTAACAATTGATAAATGCTGAATGAAATCATTTCTACACATTCAAAAAGCAAATATCAGTTAAACAAATTCATTACATACTCCAGTGATACCACTCATAATCTTAAGGGTTATTCACAAATAGGCAAAACAGAACGCGACCAACCCGACTAACTTTTTCATGTACCAGCTGGACTTACCAACTGCTAAATTAAAAATTACGACACATAGCCTACAAAATTAAATAAGAAAATTAACAGCATATAATATTGACACTGTAAATATCAGCAGTTTAAAAAATGTCAGCAGGCTATAACTGATTAAGAAACAGAGCTACATTTCTGAATATTGACACATGGTGATTGAGAATCCTACTCTAACCCTATACTGTTACCAACTAAGAAGAGAGTAGTTACTGGTTATTATTACAGATAAAATCCATTTTAGTACAGTCCAAATTACACCTATCCTATTCTCCCTGAAACTATTTGCAGCAAACACTGCTAATGCACACGGGCAAAAAAGAAAATCCAGACGGGCCTCTGCTTTCATCAAGTCAGCATTCCTTTGTTTTTTATGCCTCCCCAGCTCCCACGAAAGACAGGCAGGCAGTGTCAGCCCTTTAAAAACTGTAGAACAGGTTAGTCTGTCTCGTTCTCTTACTTCTTCCGAATACCACCCTTTTCGTCTCCTCCACCCACATCCACCTTGTGTCAAATCTCCTTCCTCAGCTAGCGACCAACGAAAGCCTGTTGAGGGGTAGGTGATAATGGCGTGGGTAGGTGATGACAATGGCGTGGGTCGTGCCTCCAGCGCAAACGGCTGGTTTGTTCCTTCTTCCCCTGCTCCTGCTATCAGTGCAGTGCTATGAAGAGAGCACGTCAGCTGACGGTACTCCAGACCAAGCTTCGGTCTAAAAGCTTGCCTCCTCTGCAGAAACGGATTTGTTTCGTTTCTGAGGGAAGAGTATCTTCAGAAGAAACCCCTCCCAGTCTGCCTCAAAAAAGGTAGGTAATCCTTTACTTTATACTGTACATATATTTTAACAAAAGCAACTTGCTGTAGTTTCACATTATGCTACTTTGATGCTGCATTAACAGTATCATTTCATTTCCAGGATAGGTTATAGTTTCACCTGCTAAACTAGTTCTTCTCCAGCTATTCTGAGCAAGTCATGATGTATGCTTAAAAGAATCTGAAGAACTGTTATTAGCTTTCAATAGTGTAGACATATACAAAAGCATCTACCTTTAGTCTTGCTTCAATAATCTTTGTCAGGGTAAGACAGTCTCCATGAAAACCGCTACATCCAATGACTGTTTTGTCTGTTCTGTAAAAAAAACCACATTTCAGAAAACTGAGTTGGTTTGACAGTAAAGGAAAACATGTCTTGGGTAATTTTAAATTGAAAACTCCCATTCCCATTATTCACCAAATGGTAATGGGACAACTATTTAGTTAGCTCTTTTTAGGGGGAGGCGGGGGGGAGGTCCTGTACCCCAACATCTCACTCAAAAGAATAAATGAAACTATGAATGGACTAAGGAAAATATGAATTTTTTTACAACCTTAGGTTGAGGGCAGCCAATTTACATATGATATAACCCAATGTCCACACAGAAAAGCTTTATAAATTTGATTACATAAAAAATTAAAACTTCTATAAAAATACAATGAACAAAGTTTAAAAAAAAAAAAAAAAAGAACTGAGAGCGCCATTGCCCAGGTTCAATCCCTGGTCGGGGAACTGAGATCCCATAAGCCACTCGGCATAGCCAAAACGAAAAAAAAAAGAACTAAGAAAATATATGTGTAGTACATACAACCAAAGTCTAATTTTAATTTCCTTATTCTACAAAGGGTTCCTAAAAATATGAAAAGCATTAACAGCACAATGGCTCATGGGGATGTAATACACAGCATGGTGACTACAGTTAATAAGCCTGTGCTGCATATTTAAAAGTTGCTGAGAGAGTAGATCTTAGAAGTTCTCATCACAAGGAAACAAATGTCATAACTATGTGTGGTAACAGATATTAACCAGACTAATTGTGATCATTTTGCAATATATACAAATACAGAATCATTATGTTGCATACCTGAAACTATTATATGTCAATTATATCTCAATTAAAAAAAAACACAATGGAAAGATGGGTAACATATGAAAGTCACATAAAAAGAGACACAAGTCACCATAAACATATAAAAGAACCTCCACGCCAATCAGAAATTCAAATCTAAATAAGAGATGATTTCAACCTATTAGACTAATAATGCCTAATGCTGGTGACGTTGTGGGAAATGTGTACTCTCAAGATACTGGCAAAGAGTATATACTGATGCAAGTTTTTAGAAGGCTCGTTTGACAGTATCTAGTAGAAATTTAAATGCACACCATTTTCACTCAATAATTCCACTGCTAGAAATTCATCCAGTCAATATACTTATGCAAGTTTGCAAAGATATACTCTAGGTTCACTTGTGTGTAAGTATACATATTATTTTAACGGCTCTCCAAAACAAAACAAACAAAAACAACCCAAATGCCCACCAGAGGGAAACTGATAAAATTTTGGTACATCTATGTCTCAAAAATTAGTTCCCAAGTCTTGACATGTATAAGGAAACACAAACCAATCTCATCAAGAAATAATCAGCAGAGGCCACATGATACCCTTCCTTTCAGAAATATAAGGATGACTCATACAAAACATAGTTGTCCAGCTAGGGAGACCACTGGCACCTCCAGGGGCATCACCCGCATTTCCTGCTCTACCCCTATAACCAACCTCACTGCACTGAGCCAAGGACCCCCAATATACCATAAGGCTGCACTGCCTATACTACTGAGAAGAGCTGACAGTGCCAAGAGGGTAGGACAAAATCTGAGCTTCAAAATGCTTTTGCCAAATATCCAGGTACATAAATGAAGAGGCGTTTTTATGCAAAGAATAAAGAGGAAATGTAAGTCTCAAACAGGAGAGGAAGAGGCAGACTTGGCTCTAGGTCAGCCCCAAAGGGCATGGGATCAGGGGCACGCAGGCAATTCAACTGCATGTATGGTCTAGTGCAAAAGATGCATGACAGGGCTTCCCTGGTGGCACAGTAGTTAAGAATCCGCCTGCCAATGCAAGGGACACGGGTTCAAGCCCTGGTCCGGGAAGACCCCACATGCCGAGGAGCAACTAAGCCCGTGCGCCACAACTACTGAGCCCGCGCGCCACAACTACTGAGCCTGCGCTCTAGAGCCCATGCTCCAGAACAAGAGAAGCCACTGCAATGAGAAGCCCGCGCACCACAATGAAGAGTAGCCCCCGCTCGCCGCAACTAGAGAGAGCCCACAGCAATGAAGACCCAACGTAGCCAAAAATAAATAAATAAAATAAATAAATTAAAAAAAAAAAAAAGATGCATGACAGAAACACAGGAAGTCATTAATATTCTGTCTCTATATACCTGAAGAATTTCATTAAAAAAAAAATGGGTATCCACTTAGGCAGCACACAAACTACAACAGAACACAAAGACGAGCAGAGTCTCGCCCAAGGTAATACATATAAAATTATGTATTTAAACTCTATTCGTGACGTTACTACTTTCAAATTACAAAAGTTACAACTTAGAAGAAAAACTTATAGCATGGGTGCACTACAAATCGGAGAAGAGAACGGGGTATCAGAAGACAGAAGTGGACAGAAAGGGAACTGGGAAGATGAAGACACGCTCACTGTTCTTTAGGTTAAGATGTGGGCCAGCTCATGCCCTGCAGCACCGCAAGGGCCACCCAGAGGACCCGAACCTCATCAGTCCACCCCTGCTACAATTCAAGGTTAAGACGATCTTGTGGACCAACGCAGGCATAACCACCACTTTTAACTGTGTCTAAAAACGTTAAATACAAACACAGCTAACACGCAAGATGCATTTAGGTAATTTATGCAGACTTTCTTCCCCCGTACACATGACTTTCTTATGTTTTAGAAAAAATATAAGCACCCCATTAAAACTGTGAACCATGGATATAACTGCTTACGATATGGTTAAATTGAATGTTTCAGGTTATTTTCTTTTTTAAGGTGCAGATTAAAAAAAAAAATTCAACATATTAATGGATGCATAGAAGGATGAAAATATGTATGATAAAGTAATAATAATAAAATACTGATAAGATCTAGGTGATAGTATATGAGTGTTCACTACAAAATTATGCTACCTTTGTCGTATATTTGAAATTTTCGTAAGACGTTGAGGTAAAAAATATTTAAGTTACCAAAAACACTGTTGGTACCTAGATATGGCAAATATCATGAAGACTACATACTGAATTATTAGAAAACAATTTCCTAACAAAAATGCAAGCTAAGCTCCAAACAGGCAATTTAAAAATTCATGAAACAAGTCATTTAGAAGTTAAATCTCCTGCAGTATTAAATCACAAGATGCTGAGAACATGTCCTTAGAAATATTTACTTACAATTTGTAACATTTGGGGCTGTCCCGTGTGTGAATTGAAAACCCCTCACTCAGTCGGGTGTCAGAAGCAACAATTGAAAAATCTTCTCCTGCAATTGCCAATATAGTACTGAGGGGAAAAGAAAGACAAAAAATTAATGAATTCTTCTGGATGGTAATAACACCTTTCCCAAAATGAGAATGCTCCACAGCATATATTGGGATAAAATATACTAGATGTAAGCAAGTGCAGGATTCAGATGGAAGAGGAAAGGTCAGGGGAAAGGATCCCTGGCTACAAGTCATCTGGGAAAAAAATATTAAGTACTCCGTAAAAAACACAAACCTAAATCAGAGCAGAGGTTCCTTAGCAGAAGAAAATCACTAACTTATCACCATCATCAGAAAATTAACATCTACCGATACTATAAAACAGCCAAAGGCCATGGCCCTGCCCCCCGGGGGGGTGGAAGGGCAGTTAGGTGTAGATAGCGGCGCTACAACACAAGCTATCTGAGCTCAGGGAAGAGAGGCTTAGTGTTTTTCTTTTCTTTTTTTAAATTTATTTTTTTTTCTGTTTTTTAAAAATTTATATTCTCTTGCACATAAAAGTCATAAGTACGTATGTATAAATATATACATATATTTTTTGCTCATTTTAAGAACCTATCCCACTTTTTATTTTTTTAATTTATTTTTTTATACAGCAGGTTTTTATTAGTCAATCATTTTATACACATCAGTGTATACATGTCAATCCCAATCTCCCAATTCATCACACCACCACCCCCGACCCCCGTAAAATTAATTTTGTATTTTTTATTTTTTGGCCACGCCAAGCGGCATGTGAGATCTTAGTTCCCTCACCAGGGATGGAACCCCTGCCCCCTGCATTGGAAGTGCACAGTCTTAACCACTGGACCTCCAGGGAAGTCCAAAGGCTTAATGTTTTTCATTTCTTTATATCCAAGTCTTTATATAATGTCTTGCACTCAGGAAGACACCCAAATATCTGTTGGAAAATGGACCAACAAAGAACAAACTTTTCCCTTAGTGGCTGTGTGGCTCATGATAGCAGTTTAGTGGAGGCCTAGAGCATGAATTCTAAAAGCAGACTGTCTGGGTTCTAAGTCTGGCTCTCCTGCTTAGCAGGTAATGAGACGGTGGGTAAGTTGCTTAACTTCTCAAGGCCTCAGTGTCCTCATATGTGTATCAGAGATCATAACAGTAGCTACCTTATTTGGGCGTTAGAGGATTAAATGAGTTAATAATTGTTAACCCCTCATACCAGTGCCTGACACATAACTGGTCCTCCAGTAAGTGTTAGCTATGATCCTTGTGGCATAAGCATGAGACAGCAGAGTCTGATCACTGAGAACCTGGGCTCTGGAGTTACCCGAAACCCGTCCCTGCCACTTAACAGCTCTGTGACCTTGGACAAATCATCCAAGTTCAAGTTGATGATAGCAGCAGCTGCTGTGTTAAAGGGTGGCTGTGAGAGTTAGACGGCATGACCCACATAAAGCACTTGCACTGTGCCTCACAGAACATAAATGCTCAGAAAACTTAGGCCATTATTCTTACCGAGGTGGGATGGCACTAAAAGTCCCAAGTAGAAAAGGATGGTATTGCACATAACATGAACAGTGAATAAAGGAAAACTGGTATAATTCAAACAGAACATTCAAACAACTTATTCAGGTGTCCCTTTTTGTGTATACAAGTGGAATGGCATAAGGCTTATGTCATGGACAGATCCAACAGCAGAAGATCTCACATGGAAAAGCACAGATCTCGGAATTTTTGTGAGGAACCAAAGGTTATACGAGCAGAATGAGAAAAGTTCCATTTGCAAAGTGGAGTTTTAAGAAGACTACTGTGACAATAACACTATATGTGAAATAGGATGCAAACTCTTTCAGTAAGACTAATGCAGTAGGAAGGTAGCAACGTAAACAGGAAGAAACAGGTAAATCCAAAAAACATTAACACACGAACTATACAGGTTTCTGTAACTACCAAAATGTGTTAGAAGCTGGAAGAGCCAATTTTGACATCCAAGATTTTAAACTCTGACAAGCAGCAGGATGGCCTAATTATAAGCAGTGTAAATAAGAAGTGATTGAGAGGAATAATTAGTTTGCTTTTTGTTTTAATATCTTAAGCTATGGTGGGGGCAGAAAATCCGGGTGGAAAGTTGTATTTAAGAAGCCAGAATCGAGGGGCTCACGAAAGGTACAACTGGAGAAACAGATTTGGGAATATCTTCCCATAAATGAAACACGTGAGAGCACTCAGTGACAAATGTGGAGGCTCATCAATTGGAGTTTAACCATATTTAGTCAGAATAGAAAAAGACATAAGACTAAGTCTTATTTTGCAGAAGCAAAGGCTGCCCAAGAGCCAGCAGGAGTAAATATTAAAGAAAAAGAACGAAGACTGAGAAAAGGTAATTCAATAATGAGAAAGCCATAGCAACTAACTTTAGGGCAGTAATTGGATTACAAAGGTTAAAAAGTGAATAATGAACACTGAATACCTTATAAGTCTTATATAGAATCTGCAACTGCCTCATGAAATGGGTCTATTAACGCATTTTGTGGTATAACTACTTCATTAGTTGTCATAGGAAATATTTAGAAGTGCAATAATAAAAGCATACATAAACTCCATGGCAACACAGCTATGGATTCAAATCCTGGGGCTCAACTTCACACCAGCTCTGTGACTAAAAAAATTTAACTTCTGAGGGCCTAGGCTCATTTGTAAAATTGAGGCATATACCATCTAACACTCAGTCATCATGAGGATTAAAAAAGATAACTGCTTTCAATTTACAAAATGCTTCTCTTTTGATTCTCCCCCCGCCCCCCCCCGCCAAAATATGAGTAGCTAAGAAAGACAAGGAAATCTGGGTTCAAGAAGTTGAGGGGTACCCAAAGACCACACTGCTCTTTAGTAGCAGAAACAAGGCTAAAATCATGGCCTTCCACCCTGTTTGCAACATACCGCAAAACTCTGCATTAAAATTTCAAATCCATAAGGACCTGATTAATTAACCTGGTTGCCTTAAAGGACCATCTGTTTGTTCCAATTGGGTGGGGATATTTTAAAGTACAAAGTTTGGTTGGTAAACTATAATCAGTGCTTAAATATACAGCTCTTCATTGTTAGGAGTCCTAAACAGAGTGTTTTTCCACAACCCTGATTCTTTTAGTGTACTATCAAGGAAAAGTATTATATAAGATAAAGACGGTAACTAAAAAAAAAGACAACTTGAATGCAACATGCAAGAATACAATATTCAAAGGTCCCCCTTCTGAGTATTTTTTTTCCTGAACTTACGCTAACCCTTAAAAATAAACACTTATCTATGAAACTAAGTCTGGCCGACTAATCCTACCCGCTATTTAACATAACAGAAAATGATGAAGTAGTTTGATTTAGCTACAGACACAACTACATCTAACGACACGGCCAATCAACCCTAACTCTTTCATCTCAGAAGCTCAACCTGCCCCTTGCCTGCTGGCGCGAGAAACCCATTCAGATAGTAAGGAAAGGTTCGGTCCATTTTTAAAGCTCTTCCAGAGCAGAGCCCAGATATCAATTTCTACCTCTTGTCCACGCAAACCTGCCCGTCCACATCGAGACCCAGTGACTGGCCTGTAAGGTGAAGACCTGAGGAACAAGATCGAACCGAGCAACCACGGAGAGGGAGGCCTGCGGCTGGCGGGGCAAAGCCGGGTAGCCATGCCGACAGCCTTAGGCAGGGACATGGGGGGAGAAAGAGGAAGCGGCGGCTCTCCGGGCTTTACCCTCCGTTGAAAGCGTAGGGCGAAAAGCGCAGCTGCAAAGGGCCCGCGGCGCTGTGAGGCTCCATGGCCAGGTCTCTGCCCGGGCCCGAGTACGCGGCTACCGAGGACAACATCCCGCGACTCCGCTCCTGCTGTCTCACGGCGAGATGGCGGCCCCTACCGGAAATGGCGCCACTTCCGGCTTCCGCGGCGCTGCCTCCGGCCGCTCGGTCTCACGCCGGTCATTGGTCCTAGAGGCAAGCGCCGTAGCCTTCCAGTGAGTAGGCGGCGCCCGCTCTTGCAAGAGAGCTGACAGCGAGGTAAAGGCTTTCTCTCCCAAGGAAACATTCGAAATCACTCCTGATGGATAAAAATTTTAAAGTCTGACCTTACAAAGAAATTGGCAAAACTATGGAGCAACGGAAGCTCGAAGACTCTATTGGAGCGTAAATTGGTACAGCCATATTTCGAACAGGGATTGGCATTACTCGGCATAGTTGAAAATACACACGCATCATGACCCAGCAGTTTCACGCCGAGGTATGTACCCTAGCCAGAAAGACGTGTAAGAATGTTCATAAAACATTGTTCTTAGTGGCCCCAAAGTGGAAATGAGCTAAATGGCCATAAACTGCAGAATGGATAAAGCAACTGAGGGATGTGTCACAGCAAAAAAATTAACCTACTTCAGCTAGAGCGAAGGCACATCAACATGGATGAGTCTGCTAACGTTGAGCAAAAGAATACATACTATATACCTTAGGGTACACAGCGAGTAGGAGGGGCCTGTGTGGCACATACTATATACCTTAGGGTACACAGCGAGTAGGAGGGGCCTGTGTGGCACATACTATATACCTTAGGGTACACAGCGAGTGGGAGGGGCCTGTGTGGCACATACTATATACCTTAGGCGTACACAGCGAGTAGGAGGGGCCTGTGTGGCACATACTATATACCTTAGGGTACACAGTGAGTAGGAGGGGCCTGTGTGGCTGGGGACGGGTGGGGGTCGTGGTGCTGGCAGTACTGGTTGTCTTTACTTGACTTAATACCGTCTGTTAATCTGTACATGGGTTTATGTACTTCTTTATATGAATATTATATTTTACAATTTAAAAATGTTATGTAAAAAAGCAAGCAAGCAGCTGGCTCATATAGAATGGACTGTCTGATATATACATGCAATTCTGGAAGCAGAAAAGATTTTTGAAAAGTACTTTTTTAAATTAAAACTTTCCCCATACTTTACTGTAAACAAAGGATTTTCTTTGATGGTTATGGACAGAGAAGTATTGTACTTATTCAGGTACTGTCCTGGACACAAAAATTCTGTAAAACATTTCCTATCCTTAAGGAGCTCACAACCTCATTGATTATATTAAGTACAAAGGAAGCAAATTAACAAGCATTACAACATGTAATTATGCCTAAATGAGCCATAGGAGAGGTACTCTGGGGTCCCACTACCTATAGTCTCTTTGTGACCAATGTGAAAATACTGCATAAGATGGTAGCAGCAGAATTAAAATATAATCGAATTTGTAAACCAGGTGTTTTTTTGTTTGTTTGTTTATCATTCTACATGTTTGAGAATAGCTAACATGCTTACCATGTGCCAGGCACTGTTCATGCATTTCCTTAATCCATCTCACAATCCTTAGAGGACACGTGCTATTATTACTCCATCCTACAGACGAAGAAACTGAGGCGGAGAGGTCTGGTAACTTGCTAAATGTCACACCGCTAGTGGGTTTAAACAGTCAACATTTAAAAATCAATGTCTTGCCTACTACATCCAGCAACAACCAATCGTGAAATACTCTGGCAGGGTGGCCTCGCCCGGAAGGCAAAAGAGCTCCGCCCCGCCCCTTGTTTCCCTTAAGCCGAATACCCAGCAAACCACAGGAAGTGACGCAGCGCCCACTCTTCCCATGGCCGGCGCTCCACGGTGGGCAGCCGGCCGAAGCCGAGGGCGGAACTGGCGGAAGTGACGTTAACAACGCGCGCCAGCAGTTCTGTAGGGTCGGAAAGGGTCGCTGTAGCGGGCGCCTCGGCCGTTTGCGGCTAAACTTCGTTTTCGCCGACCGGTAGTTGTCTCTGCAGTGACTCCAGGTAACAGCCCTTTTAGCTTTTCTCTGAGGTTTCGTGTAGAGGTGACCACTGCAGCGGGGCCCTGGGGTGATGGTGGGAGGAGGCGCGGAATGGACGGGGAGACCGCGCCGGGGCTGTTCCTCCCGCTCGTGCTGCCGCAGCTTCGGCCTGTACCGGCTGCCGACCCCGCCGGGTGCCTTCCTCTGCCGTGGTTCGAAAGCGGCTTCCCATTGTACGAGCGTGGGGTGCAGGGTGCTGGGAGGGGCCTGGGACAGGACAGTCCCGCTCTTCCAAGACGCGGAGTCTTTATGTCCTGCCATCAGTTAATTTTTCTCGATATTGAAAGGCAGATTCACCCTGGCCTGTGCCCACCTGTTTTGCTACCAGCAGTGGTGGTTTTATAATAAAGTTGCGCTTGAGACTTTTTAACGTTTTGTCAGAGGCCGGAGACTTCAGGCACGCTAGAGCGTAAGATACAAATACACACCACTTTCCTTACAAGGTCTCCCTCTCTAGGCCCTGGACTGTGTGGTTTTCTCATTTAAAACTCCAGGTAGGCGTCTCTGAAAAGATTATGCTTGATTGACATATGCAGTCACTAGAAGGCTATGCAGAATTAATTGAGTCTTTTCCCTTATCAGTGATTATCTCCAAAAAATATCGAATTTGACCAAAAAAATGAGGAGATTCTGCAAAGAACTCTCTTTTGTGAGGATAAAGTAGTGCGGTAGTAATTGTGCGGTTTTAATGACACAGGGGAGGAAAGATGGTCAGTTCCATCACTGGGAATGAGAGATGAGCTCTGAAAATGGTAACATGAGGCCTCAACCTAGTTCCTCAGATTTCTTCTCTAGACTTAGTTTGTAAACAGGGGTCTGGAGCCACCAGTTTCTGGATAATCTGTAGTCATATTAATGAGTGGTTTAAATCCTGCCCTCATTACCTCTTGCCTGGACCACAGCAGTGAGTCTTAAACCGAACTTCCAGCCTCCAGTTTTATCTCTTGGAATTCATCCACACTCTTGCCAGAGTAGATCTACTCATGGTGCACTTCAAAACCTTGTCACTGCTCGTATTGCTTATGTAATAATGACTTAAAATCCTGATAATGTGACCCCACTTACATTTGCTGTCTCATCCCCTGCAGGAACATTCCATGCAGTCATGCTAAATTTGTTGCTTGCATACTGCATGCTCTTTCAGTGTTTGGCTCTTTCTGCTTGATCTTTCTTCTGCCTGAAAGGCTGGATGTAAATTCCTTCTCTCCTTGCTAGACCCAAGCCGTATGGTCCCTGCTTTATGAACATACTCTTCAGAACACTCGGCAGTTATATTGTCTTGTGTGGCATGTATGCATTCTTTCATGATCACATACTATATGCCAGGCCCTGTACTAAGTACAGAGATTGCAAAGACATATATTGCTGATTTCTTCACTCAGGGGGCTTAGCATAGTGCATATCTGCTGTTATAGCACTTAAGTTTTGCAGTGATTATTTACAAACCCTTCAAATTGAACTCTTTGATGCCAGGGATCAAATCCCTCTTCATTTTTATATTTGCAGCAGTTCTGTTGTTGTAAGAGGATAACAATGTCCGAAAGAGCATAATTTTCTTATATGTCTGATGTTTTCTGAAGCAGAGTTTTCTCTTTTTTTTGGTCTGTTTTCCATTGATGAATATGTAGGATATATAGTCTTTGGAGTCCTTTATCCTTTCAAAGTCATTATCAGATTCTTTCTGAGTGCCTATTTTGTACCAGTACGTGCTTGAGTTACATGTGTGTCTTTGACGTATAACTTGTAACTTTAAGATCTGTAAGTTCTGTGTGAGAATATCTTATTAGATGGTAATGTTTAAACTGAAATCTAATAATAATAGCTAACATTTATCTTGTGCTTACTGTGTGATAATTAGATGCTGTTCTTGAGGTGTTAATCAGTCCTGTTTGAATCGGTCAGTTCCCACAGCAGCCCTGAGCACGGTAGGAGTCCATCTGAACTAAACAATAAAAGGTAGTTCATCAGTCACTCAGTTCTTTTGACTAAAAGAAATTTCAAACGTGTAGCCAGTAAAGAGATGATTTGAGGAAAGCCAGATACAGGCATAGTTTGTATTTATGTGTTCTGAAGAAGTAAAGTTATTACATATATAAATAATGATGCTTATTTTTATGTCTGTACGGCTTCTATCACAGTGTTTTATTTAAAGTAGTTGCTCAATAAATGAGCACACTAAAGTGTATTGGATCCAATTCAAAATTTATTAAACTTAATGCCCAAGACATTGTAGAGGATAGAATGCTGAATGGAATATTTTAAAACTTGAATTTAGCCTAATAGCGCTGTGTATACAGTGCATAATAAACATTTCTACTCAGATATGACAGGTTCCTTAGGAATTTGTTTTCCCTGGTTGTTTTTCCCCAAAAGTTTTTAATGTTGATTATGTACCTTAATTTTTAACATTATAAGACTATAAATTAAACACATAAAAAAACAATTTTTTGTCCTGTTGGTAATTTTGCATGCAGTCACAGGAAATGTGGAAGGAATAAGATTTCAGCTTTGTAAGGTAAAAAGAAATATATTCCAAAATAGTTTCGTTGGTTTTTTTCGTTCTTTGTTTGTTTGTTTTTTGTTTAACCATGAAACTGGTTTATAAGACTGTATAGCTTACCTGTATTCTTACATTAAACTTCAAATTTTTTTCAAAGCAGCGTCACTGTTTCTTGGCGTGCATGAAGATAACCCAGAGAGTTGCGGAAGTCGCCAAGAGTGTGCTGGGGATGCTCTAGGAGAAGACTGAATGCTGAGGTGATTCCCAGTCCAAAGGTTTTTGATTTGCCAAGAAGAAAGTGAACCTCATGGATCAGAACAACAGCCTCCCACCTTATGCCCAGGGCCTGGCCTCCCCTCAGGTAACACAGCTGGAGGGAGGGTACACGTAGGACAGAATCTACATTGTTAGAGACAGTGTAAAAGGGAAGCAAGGGAATTTAACCATCTGTTGTTGAAAATGGATTTATATTTTTTAAGCCTCCTTTATTTCATTGAGAAGTTCTATTAGGCTTTAAATAGGCATGATAGTGTTTGATTTGGGGAGTTTGTTTGGAAGCTAAAATGTGTATTTGTCTATAAAACTTAATCTTTTGATAAACACTTATGAAAGTGGTCCGAGTGATTATAGGGTGTTTGATTTTGGAGATAACTCTAGCCAAATTATTTTCTAGTTTTATCTTTTCATTTTTATGTTTAAGGTTCCAAATAATGTAGCTATTTTAAAATTTTTTAAGTAACTTCTGTTGAAATGTAGTTTACATACTTAAATAAAAATACTTTTTTTTTTAAGATTTACTTTTGGTTTTGGCTCCGTTGGGTCTTCGTTGCTGCGCGCGGGCTTTTCTCTAGTTGCGGCGAGTGGGGGCTACTCTTCGTTGCGGTGCGCGGGCTTCTTCTTGTGGTGGCTTCTCTTGTTGCAGAGCATGGGCTCTAGGTGTCTGGGCTTCAGTAGTTGTGGCACGTGGCCCCTAGAGCACAGGCTCAGTAGTTGTGGTGCACAGGCTTCGCTACTCCGTGGCGTGTAGGATCTTCCCAGACCAGGGATCGAACCCGTTTCCCCTGCATTGGCAGGTGGATTCTTATCCACTGTGCCAGCAGGGAAGTCCAAAAACACCCATTTTAAGTATGTGTTTTGATAAGTGTATGCACCTGTGAAAGTTATGGAACATCTCAATCACCCTAAAAATCCCTTCCTACCCCTTTGCAGTCACTCCCCTAGCTCCAGGCAACTACTGATCTGCTTTCCAGAGTTAGAGATCGTTTTGCCTACTCTAGAATATCATGCAAATGGCATCATACCAGTATATGCTTTTTTTGTGTCTGTCTTCTCTGTATATCAGCAAGTTCCTTTTTATCACCAAGTAGCACTCTGTTGTATGGGTGTACCACAGTTTGTCCATTTTCCAGTTGCTGACATTAGGGTTGTTTCCAGGTTGGGGCCATTATGAATAAAGGTGCTGTACGTTTGTGTACATTCTCCATGTCTGCTATGTTTTTGTTTCTCTTGGGTGAGTACTCAGGAGTGGGATTGCTGGGCCATTGTGTAAGTGCATGTTTAACTTTATAAGAAAGTGTGTTCTGAAGTTCTGCCAGCGACCTGTGAGAGTTCTAGTTGCTCCTCATCCTCACCAGGACTTGGGTTTTTACTTCAGCCATTCTAGAAGTAAAAGCATTTTCCTGTTGACTTATGATCTTGAACGTCTTGTCAAGTGCTTATTAGCTATTTACAGATCTTCATTTGTAAAATGTCCTTCACATCTTTTGCCCATTCTTTATTGGTCTATTTTTTCATCTTTTATTGACTTTTGATTGTTTTTTTTTGTAGTCTGGATACAAGTTCTTTTTCAGATATATGTATGGTAGATGTTTTCTCGTAGTCTGTGGCTTAATTTTTATTTCTTTTTTTTAAAAAATATTTATTTATTTTATTTTTTTGGCTGCTTAGGGTCTTAGTTGTGCCACATGGGATCTTTCGTTGCAGCACGTGGGCTTCTCTCTAGTTGTGGCGCACGGACTTCTCTCTAATTGTGGTGCACAGGATCCAGGGCGCACGGGCTCTGTAGTTGCGGCACTCGGGCTCTCTAGTTGTGGCGCATGGGCTTAGTTGCCCCGCAGCCTGTGGGATCTTAGTTCCCTGACCAGGGATCGAACCGGCGTCCCCTGTATTGCAAGACAGGTTCTTAACCACTGGACCACCAGGGAAGTCCCAAGTTTTAATTTTCTGAATGGTATCTTTCAAAGAGTAGAAGTTCTCGCTTTTTTCTAAGTCTTAGAGCATTGTTATCCTCTAGAGCCTGAAGGGTTAAGGAGCTTCCTTAAATTCTCACGTGTTGTAAGTAGCAGAGTTGGATTTCACACCCAGGTCTATGTCCACATCCTAAGCTCTTACCTACTGTGTTATGCTGACGAAGAAAGTGATGTGTGTAAGAATAGCAAGTTCCTCCCCATTACTGCTAAATAACCCCATGTGTACTCGGAAGGGGCCTGTCTTTGCAAATCTCACCTGCTGTTCTACCAGCCAAGTCCTGCAGACACGCACACCAGCCAGCCTAACCCATTGTTCTCCTAACTTCCCACAGGGTGCCATGACTCCTGGAATCCCTATCTTTAGTCCGATGATGCCGTATGGCACAGGACTGACTCCACAGCCTATTCAGAGCAGCAACAGTCTGTCTATGCTGGAAGAGCAGCAACGGCAGCAGCAGCAGCAGCAGCAGCAGCAGCAGGCGGCAGCGGCAGCCGTTCAGCAGTCGACGTCCCAGCAGGCAACCCAGGGGGCCTCCGGCCAGACACCACAGCTCTTCCACTCACAGACTCTTACGACCGCGCCCTTGCCGGGCACCACTCCCCTGTATCCCTCCCCCATGACGCCCATGACCCCCATCACCCCTGCCACGCCTGCCTCGGAGAGCTCTGGGATTGTGCCGCAGCTGCAGTGAGTACTTGTTGTACGTCCTTTCCCTGCCCTGGAGGGGTCCCCTGGAGCTGTGCTGCTGTTCCTTGTTCTCAGAGGGATTGATTTATTCGTGTGGCACTAATGGTGATCATGCATCCAAACGCGCTTTATCTCTCACTTGAGAAAGAAAAGGAAAGCTGTCTTAGTGAGTCAGTGCCCCCAGTAAAAGGCTGTCATAACATCTTCAGAAATTTAGTAGCTGTGCTTATATGCTTGGGCCAGTGAAGTCCAATTTGGATTGCATTATTGTTATTGTAGACATTGCGCTGTAGCTGATTTACCAAATGAAGCTTTATGTAGTCTCCTTCCCTTGTGATATTTTTAGTCTTTGGGAAGATTAATAACTTAGTCGCAGAATCATTATAGTTCATAGTGGTCCTTGTTTTCCTTCATTGGTTATTGTAAGGGCTGCATGTAAATTTTTGAAGAACTGTGCCCTTTCCACAAGCTGAGGATGGCTGTTCTTGTCCTAAATGTATTTTTCTATCTAATTGAATTAGGTCCTATATGTAACAGAACTGGGGGGTAGGGGACGGGTAGGGAAAATTTCTCCTTCCTGAAAAACAAACAAATATTCTTAAATATCTGTCACTGAGAAGTATATAGCTTTTGCCTTTAGGAAGTTTATGGCCACATCAGGGGTTATTTGTAACAACTGTGTTACCCAGTTTTCTTGGAAGTCATTCCTGATCATTTTTAGAACTAAGTAGTGTTTAGCCATGGATCCTGACTGTTATCCAGTGACCTAAATCTTGCCTTGGGTGTTTGTTTGATCTGAAACAATTTAAAAAACAAAATAATTTTAATCTTAATGATTTTAGAAAGATAAGCACTTGTTAGCTCACCTCTATAAACACCGTACCCTATTGTCTTGCACACTTACCTGGCTCCTATGTGCATTTAAGTTTGCACCTTTGGTTTAAATCGTAAATTCTACCCAGTTCAGATGGGGTGTTTGTTTCTTGCCAACACCGTAATATTTCTGGTATTCCACAAAGCGTCCCAGAAAATTCACAAGATTGTAGAAATTAAATAACATACTTTTATTTTTTTAATTTATTTTTGTTATAAACTTATTTATTTATTTTTATTTTTGGCTGTGTTGGGTTTTCGTTGCTGCGCGCGCGCGCTTTCTCTAGTTGCGGCGAGCAGGGGCTACTCTTCATTGCGGTGCGTGGGCTCAGTAGTTGTGGCTCGCGGGCTCTAGAGCACAGGCTCAGTAGTTGTGGTGCATGGGCTTAGTTGCTCCGCAGCATGTGGGATGTTCCCGGACGAGGGCTCAAACCCGTGTCCCCTGCATTGGCAGGCGGATTCTTAACCACTGCGCCACCAGGGAAGTCCAAATAACACACTTTTAAACAGCCAATGGATTGAAGATCACAGGGGCAGTTAGAAAATACTTAGAGACAAATGAAAACAACAATGCAACATACTAAAACATATGGGATGCAGCAAACGTGGTGCTATGGGTGAAATTTATACCTATAAATGATCACATTAAAAAACAAGAAATATTTCAAATCAGTAACTTAACATTACAACTAAAAAAAGAACAAACTAACCCCAAAGCTAGCAGAAGGAAGGAAATAGTAAAGATTAGGGCAGAGATAAATGAAATAGAGAAAAGAAAAACAATAGAGAAAATCAGTGAAACAAAAGGTTGGTTCTTTGAGAAAAATCAACAAACATTTAGTTAGACTAACAAAAAAAGGGAAGACTCAAATTACTAAAATCAGAAAAGGAAGTAGGGATGTTACTACCAATTCTACAGAAATAAAATAGATTATAAGAAAGTTCTGTGAACTTGTGTATGTAAAATTGATTGGAAGGAAATAGGTGATGTAGAAATGAGAACATTGAGTTGATCATCCTAACTGGCATTACAGTTGCGTATTAAAGAAGACACCTAACCTCTTTTCAACCTAATTATGAGCCATCAAGTTTTCAAAGGTATTGCATTTTGACAGTGCAAAAAAAAGACCCAGAAGCAGCCATGAGCTGGAACAGTTGGAGATGTATTTGCAATCTGGGATCAGTATTCACAAGAGAGTGATGTTACAACTAATTTATAAGTTATTTATAAAATTATATAAGAATATTAAAAAATGAAAAGTGTTCATTGGACCCAGATAATAAATGATGATGTTTGTCTTTCCTGACTTACTGAGGGTTAATCAGAGGAAAACACTAGTTTTCTTCCTTTGTCAAAGATAATTGAACTTTTGTTCTTCCAAAAGATACTTATTTTGAGAGAAGTGAGAAAGTCATACCTCACTTAGGAGCCATGTGTATACAGAGCAAGTTACCCCCATTTAAGCCTCAGCTTCTTCATCTGAAAATGGCAGTATTAATAGTTATTACTTCATAGTGCATTGTAAGTATTAAGTGAGATTATCTTTGTAAAATGTTGGCATGGTGTTTGGTACTTGTTTAAACACTTAATAAATGTCAGCAATTTTTTAAAATTTTAATTTAAAAAATTAAGGTAGTTTAAATTAAACTAATTTAATCTCATTAAATTTCATTAAATTAGTTCTAATGAAAGAATACGATTTCTAGGTAATCATCTAACACTAACAGTAAATAATCATGTTTTCTTTTCTAATTTCTTACAGAAATATTGTATCCACAGTGAATCTTGGTTGTAAACTTGACCTAAAGACCATTGCACTTCGTGCCCGGAATGCTGAATATAATCCCAAGGTCAGAACAATTTTAATGTATTTCAGACTATAATAATACAGAATTTTCTTCCAAAGGTCTCTAGATCAAAAAGAATATGTTGTGTTTAAGTTTGTTGACACCAGCAAAACAAGGATTTAAAGCAAAATATGCAGCATTTTTATTGAATAGCTGCCAAGTAAGAGACTCTAGGAATAAAGCAGTCCACAAGATCAAGTTTGACATATCCATTTTGAGGGGATCATGTGAAGTTACAGAACAAAATATATGGTATGATCCCATTTATGTTTTGAAAACTATATAGAATAGAATGCCATGCTACCTGGAATTTACTTCAGAATAGTCCAGTTGGGGAATTGGGAAAGGGGCATATGGATGAAACAAGATTAGCCAAAAGTTAATAATTGTTAAAGTTGGATAATAAGTACAAGAAGTTTATTATATTTTCTACCTTTGTATAACTGCCGATTTTGTTATAATAAAAAGATTAAGGGAAAAATACCTACAAGTTTTCTGATTTTAAGATAATAGCCTAGGGCTTCCCTGGTGGCGCAGTGGTTAAGAATCCCCCTGCCAGTACAGGGGACATGGGTTCGATCCCTGCTCTGGGAAGATCCCACATGCCGCGGAGCACCTAAGCCCGTGCACCACAGCTACTGAGCCTGCGCTCTAGAGCCCGTGAGCCACAACTACTGAGGCCCGCACGGCTAGAGCCCGTGCTCTGCAACATGAGAAGCCACCGCAATGAGAAGCCCGCGCACCGCAAGGAAGAGTAGCCCCCGCTGGCCACAACTAGAGAAAGCCCGTGCACAGCAATGAAGACCCAACGCAGCCAAAAATAAATAAATAAAATAAATAAATTTATTTAAAAAAAAAAAAACAGCCTAATGCATATGGCAAATCCATATGAGTGTAACATTATAAGAATCTTTTGTCAGAATTTTATTAAGTTGAATACATGATTTTACATAATTTTTTCTAATGAAATGATATTAGTTATCCAAGCAATAAAACCAGTAGAGGGAATTTAGGAAATGCAAAATAATTAGGCATTTCCTGGGACTTGTATAAACTAGAATATAATGCTAGCATTTTTACATGGTGGTAAAATCAGAGAAGACATATAGTAGTTTTTAAACTAAAATTGTGAAAGCAATCTAATTTGTCAAAGAGTGATCTTGATTAGAAATAATACGAATTTTTTCATGTGTAATTGGATAGCAGATATTAAAATTTCAGTTATTTTGAAACTAATTTTTTGCTTTATCTCATGTAACCTAGTCACTGAGGCCATTGCATTTATATAAATGCCAATCCACCAATTCAGTTTCTAAAAGTATTGGAAACAGGAGGTAACGTCACTATGCGTTGATGTGCTTGTAATCTGATTTATTAATTCCTTCTGGAGGTGGAAAAGTTTTATCAGTAGATTTGCCTTAAAAAAATTAATAAAACAAAATGTATAGTTAAAGAAAAATATTTTGCAAATATTCCTTGTCTTCAGTTGTTGGGATGTGTATGACAGAACACAGAGATCTCGGTCCAACCGTCTTAGCAGTCACAGCTTATGTGTTTGCTCCGTATGCAAAAGATGTGTGGCACACGGTGATGTAAGGGAGTCCTGTATGGAAACACATGACAGATATCTTGCTAACTGTCTAAGTACCAGGTCCTTCTTACTATTTGGGGTGTTCTTTCTCATTGTCTAGTTCTCCTGACAGAAGTCAGCAGTCTGGCATGACATCATTAACTATTGTCTCTGGCTGTTTTAGCGGTTTGCTGCTGTAATCATGAGAATAAGAGAGCCCCGGACCACTGCACTGATATTCAGTTCTGGGAAGATGGTGTGCACAGGAGCCAAGAGGTGGGTTTAAAGGAGTTCATTGTCCTGGTCTGTACGTTACGAAAGAAATGGCTGTGTCATGGTTTCTAGGTGTTAGGCTAATACTTTAATAAAATGTTATTGTTGCTTTCTCATTAAAATAGTTGATTCTCATCACTTTTAGACAACAGTAAGTTCATTTTCTTAAAATCAGGCATTAGTTTAGGGGGTATGCTATCACCTTATTTCCATACAATTCAGCATGTATGCATGCCTCATTTTTGTCATTCATGACCCTGCACTTGAGGGCCTTTTGTCGACGATGATACTGCTTTCATTCTGCTTTTGTTACATGAGCCCTGCCCTGCTAAGTCATAGTTTTGTCCAAGAGATGACTTCTAGGAATGGATAAAGAAAGACTTGACATAAAAGAGGAATTAGTGTATGCATTCTTTGAGTATAATCTCATCATTATTTTCCTGTCCAAATGAAGCTTGTTAGTTTTCATCTCAGTAGAAACTTGTGAGCTAAAATACAATAATATTAATGATAATGGTGATGATGATATTATGTTTCACATGTATAAAATCTAGGGCTGTCGGGACTTCTCTGGTAGTCCAGTGGCTTAAGACTCTGCGCTCCCAATGCAGGCGGCCCGGGTTCGATCCCTGGTCAGGGAATTAAATCCCACATGCGGCAACTAAGAGTTTGCATGCCACAACTAAAGATTCCACATGCCGCAACTAATGATCCCGCGTGCCACAATGAAGATCCCGTGTGCTGCAACTAAGACCCAGCACAGCCAAATAAATAAATAAATTTTTTTTTAAAAAAATCTAGGACTATCAGTAATTTGGTGAATTGAAAGGATTCATTTTGGTAGGCCTAAGTTTTCTGTCAAGGACACGGGAATACTTTGTACATAAAACTGTTAATGTCTGTTGAGCTTTTCTTTATTGGAAGGGGTGAGCAGTTTACACTTTATAAAATATCTTTCCTAATTTGGGCTTTTTATAAGTTTTTCATCTAAATAACTATTTTAGCTGTCTTTGAGTATGAATATTTCACTTTTTCTTTCCCTAGTGAAGAACAGTCCAGACTAGCAGCAAGAAAATATGCCAGGGTTGTACAGAAGTTGGGTTTTCCAGCTAAGTTCTTGGACTTCAAGATTCAGAACATGGTGGGGAGCTGCGACGTGAAGTTTCCTATAAGGTTAGAGGGCCTTGTGCTTACCCACCAACAGTTCAGTAGGTGAGTCTGAAATGGATTGTGATTGCTTTTGGCAACAATTAATTTATAATTTATTTAAACACTTCATGATAAAACATATGCAAACTAATTAATATGTAAGAACAAATGATATACTTATAGGTATATTTATTGTTGAAGTTTCTTCCTGATGTCTTTGGTAACACATATTATTCTCACCAGCCTCCTACTTCCCTGTCATTTCACTTAATGACACCCAAAACTCCCCTTTACTGGGATGAAATTGATTCCCCTTCTGTATGTTTTATCATTTTATTGCTCACTAAATACATTTTAAATGCATGAACAAAGTCCACAACCTCTTGTATCAGTTTTTTCCCCAGTTGTTTGAATCTTTTGTGCTAGGCAACATTTATTTTCCCTGCTACTTCCTGATGAAGACTTACAAGGCAGGTAGTCCCTGCCCACCTCTCCAGCCTCTCTGCTCGTAGCACCCCCAAGGCTTATCATGCCCTAATTGCACCAGGGCCCTTGCACATCCCACTTTTATACCTGGCACACTCTTATTTCACTTTTCACCTAGGAAAGTCCCACTGGCATTTCACATATCCACCCCAGCATCTCTTCCTCAGAGAAGCCTATCTTGAATTTTCCACTAGGTTAAACACAGTCACACATCCTAACTGTTTTCAATCTCTCTAACTAAGAAAATGAGATTACTAGGATTAGAATAAAACATACCAATAGTGCATTTAGTCAGACAGCATAGTCAGGGAAAGATTCAGTCTCCAACTAGTATCTTTTCTATCACTTTGGTTAAATTGCCTGAACAAAGTTAACAGCTAGAGATATTTCAGTTTAAGGAGATGAGATGTGAATGATTAGAAGGTAAACTGTGTGACTGTCAGATCTTATAAATAAATGATTATTGGGCTCTTGTAAGTCGGTGTAAACTTGTCCAGAATGAAACTTGATAAAGGTCAGAGGCTATAGAACATATTTATAAAGCTCTTGTTCTTATGTTAGGAAATCCAGATTCATTAGAAATAGAGTTAGTTGGTCTTCAAGTGCCAGTTACAAGTTGGCCTCACTGGCCTTGAGTACTCTCTCCTGTGATGCTACTTAAGAATTGGGCTTCACCTCCTCATTAGTTTGCTGCTTACCCAGTACTTTCCCTTGTTCAGGTCCCCATTTTTCCTAAAGGCATGAGGAGCTGTTAATTTCTAAACTGTTTCTGCCATTTTCCTTCTAGTTATGAACCAGAGTTATTTCCTGGTTTAATCTACAGAATGATCAAACCGAGAATTGTTCTCCTTATTTTT
Organism: Eubalaena glacialis; assembly: GCF_028564815.1. NCBI lineage: Eukaryota > Metazoa > Chordata > Mammalia > Artiodactyla > Balaenidae > Eubalaena > Eubalaena glacialis. The sequence continues at coordinate 45,446 of NC_083727.1, read as the reverse complement.
GTTTCTGGAAAAGTTGTATTAACAGGTAAGTTGCAACAGGAAGTAGTGTTCGAAGTTTTGAAAGTGTGAAGAATGGCATTTTCTCAGTGCTAAGAAGTAACATCACATTGTCGGGGCAGTTGACTAGTGACCTGTGAAGAAGCTTTGCCCCTTTTTTCTCTTCCCCTGACCCTAACACTCTGACGGGAAACATACCCACCAGAGGGAGTGAGCCGAGGGAAGTCAGAGCACAGCCCTGCTGGTTCTTCAGCTGAAGCATGACCTTGGTGGGGAAGGGGGAGGTGGGCATTACATTGCATAACAGATGGCGTTTTAAGTTGGGTACCATCGTCTAAAACTTCGGGGTTCATCACCATTATCATGTTGCGACAACAAAGGAAGATTCAAAAGAGCTTGTTTGAAGGCAGCGATTGGGAGAATAAGATTCAGCCACTCTCACTGCTGCCCTGCTGGGTTCTGACACAGTCCAGAGACCAACACCAGTCACATGGGCAGACTGTGGGGAAGGAAGCTGGAGTCACCTGGGGCGCTGCTTTTGTAATTTTTTTAAAAAGCCAACCTTAAAAACAAAAATAGGATTATGACAAGGGTCCATCGTTGATGTTTTAATGCATCTATCTTACTGGGTGTGGAGAGAATTGTGCTTGTGGTTTTATGTTAACAAATGCCATTTCAGACTCTTCTCTACTCCAACTTGTCTTCATAGGTGCTAAAGTCAGAGCAGAAATTTATGAAGCCTTTGAGAACATCTACCCTATTCTAAAGGGTTTCAGGAAGACAACGTAATGGCTGTCGTGTACTCCTGCCTCCCCCACCCACTTGTTTTTTTAAAACAAATCAGTTCTGGTACATTTAGTGGTGTTGTGGATGGCCCCATGTGATGAGAGGATGGATGTCCGGTTGTAGGTTGCAGCACGAGGTGAAGCTCTCCTGCATGTGTACCCCATAGGGATGCCAGGAAGGGGGTATTATTTCTACACAGAGAACACCGAAGTGTTACTGTAAGTTGCTCGAACTGTGCTGCTATTTGGGCAGCGCTGCCCGTTTATTTATATTTAGATTTTAAACACTTACTGCTGTTGACAAGTTGGTTTAAGGGACAAAACTTTAAGTGTTAAAGCCACCTCAACAATCGATTGGACTTTATTTTGTTTAATTTCTTCTTCCCCATAAACCACAGTTTTTATATTTCTACCAGAAAAGTAAAAATCTTTTTTAAAAGTGTTGTTTTCTAATTTGTAACTCCTATGGGTTATTTTTGTGCCACATTCCGCCTTTTCAGTATTGCAGGACAGAATAGAAATGTATTAATGAAAACAAATGGCTGTACATATTTTTCTTCCTTCAGAGTACTCTGTACAATAAATGCTGTTTATAAAAGTGTTAGATTGATGTTATAAATGAAACTTTGTAAGATTCATGTGCTCATACTGTTTAAAAAGTCGTATTTTAGATATAATGCCTGAAACCATTTCAGTGTGTTTGCTTGCTTGCTTGCTTGTTGTTTGTTTCAATCAACATTTCATTGTATGTTGCAGTGAAAATGGAAGAATTGTCTGAAAATTTTAAGTTGCTCACAAAACGTGTTTATTACGTCCCATACACAGAGCACCTCCCGTTTCCCAGATACGTTGCCTTCTCACAAAAGCTGCAGTTAGGTTTTGTTCCTCTTTCACAAGTAGGGCAAGGTAGGCCCCAGCTGAGGGTCTGCCCAAGGTTATAGAGCCCGTAAGTGGCAAACACGGGCTGTAAGCCAAAGGCCTTCAGTGTTAGAGCTGGGGTCGTCCACCGACTGGTGAGGTGTGTGTCTGTTTTTCTCATGAATATCAGGTGAGCATGTGTAAGTTCTTGGGGTTCATTGTTCGGGTGTGTGTTTTTCTTTTTAATTGTGAAAATATTTTTTCAGACGGCTCAGCGGTATATAACCAGATAGTTTCTTCCTTCCTCTCCCTTCTGTCTGTTTCCCCAGGTTAACTACCGGCTTGGTGGGTACCTCCCCAGCCCTCTTCTGTTCAGATTTTTTCCTTTGGGGGTGCTTTTGTTATCATATTGAAAAAATAGTAAAGCATATGTTTGATTTTATAGCTTCCTTTTTTTAGTCACTATATCATACACATTTTTCCATGACAAACATACTGCCATGAAATGGAATCTGATGGTGCCACATGATATAATCTGATGGTTACACAAGTTTATGTATTTAACCATTTCCGTAATTATGGTCATTTATGTTATCTGTAGTGTTTCACTATTATAAACAGGTGCTGCAGGGAACATCCTTTTATGTGTATTTGTGGATAAGTACAGGTATTTCTGTAGTAACATGCCTAGAAGAGGAGTCACTGCATTAAGAGCATTTATACATCCTAGGTTTTGATAGATCCATACCAGATTACACTCCAGAGAGAACATGGTGTATGAAGGGCCCTTTTCTTGCATTTTCCAATCATTAGTGATGTCAGTAATGTATGGATGAATTGGAAAGACATCAGTCCAATATGATCTCCTTCTATTCAAGAAAGAATTGTTTCCCCACGTGTGAGTCTTCTCTTAGGTTCTTCAGTAAAGTTTCGTAATTTTTTTCATATAGGGCTTTACATTACATAAAAGTTAATTCCTAAGTATTTTAGTTTGTTATTAATGGCATTTTTCATAAGACTTTAAAATTATTGTTGACAGATTTATTTCCAATCACTTTACTGAATTCTTCTTACTCCGTATGCTCCAGTCCAGGCACACCACCCACCCAAATAAGCATTATCCTTTTACAGTAATTACCTAAACACCAATATAGGTCAGTCTTCCATTTTAATAAATTGATGTTTTTATGTCTGTTTTATTCCTTAAGCTCCCCTGCCATCTCATTTAAGGAAAATTTATAGGCTGTTTGGCTAGTAGTTTCTTACATTCTGTCTTGCTATTTGCAAACTCAGGATGGTGCAGCTAGCGTATTCCTCTGTTCTCTGCATTTCCTGCTGGTGGCTGACTGCATCTAAAGGCTTGATCCCTTTGTAAAGACTGTAAGTAGTGTTTGTTAGGAATTTAATGTCTGATTGTCATCTTCTGATTGATCCACTAATTCATTAGTGGGTTGCAAAAGATACAATTCTAATTATTTTTTTCATGATTTGTTAGAACGCTTTTTTATATAGTGATATACTTCTTTCACATAGGATAAGTGCTTGCTTCTTTCCCTTTAAAAGTTTTCAAGATAAAATACCTCATGAGTTCATACTAATATATCCAATCCAGATTCGGACTACAGGGCTTTTATTTGGTCAGTTCTATATTTAGTATTTTATGCTGAGAACCCTTAATTTTTAAAGGCACGTGGGATGATGAGTTAGAATAACAGAACACTACCACTAATATGAATATCAAAAGCACTGAAACATTTTTTCTTTGCTATGATCTCTGAATTGTCAAAGGATGATGAGACCAGCATTCAATATATCAAATAAAAAAGGACAGGTGAATGCACTGCTCTCTACAGTAGGGTGAGCTGCCTGGTCAGGCAGTATCTGGGCCAAGCAGAGGTTTGGGGGGCAGCAATGCATGGGTCGGCAGTAGTGATTGATGTCCTCCGCAGGAGCAGTTGCTGGGTGAGATGTGTCCATCATTTCATGGTTGGCATGAAGGTTTTTAAATGTCTTGACATATCTAGAGGCAACTGAGTTGTTTTTTTATTTATCTAAATTTTCTTTCTTATTTTTGTTTTAGTTATTTTCAACTAGTTGCTTTTTTTGGACATGGTTGCCAAGTCAGTGCTGGAAGTCTGTCTCCAAATGGAAATGCCCTGTGAACTTGCTGTCATCTCCAGACCTTGGCAGGGATACACACCTAAAGGATAGCTTGGCAGGTTCCCAACATGCCTGCAAGAATGTCTACATAATCTGGGGATCTCTCCAAATAGACCCTAATCAATTTGCTTAAAAAATCCTTTGCAGTCAGAATGCTGTCCTACTTGGGCAAACTTCTGAATTATTTATAGTTTGGGCTATGAAGGCCCCACTAGTCCAGTAGTTTATGTATCTTTATATAAATTACATACATATTCACACACACGTGATATGGACTAAAAGGCCAGGATTTCCTGATAATAAAACTATAGTGAAATAGCCAAGTCAGTGATGTTAGCAAGTGATATTACCTCCAAAAATGTTTATGGTGGCAGTGCATTTCAGGGTTAGCAGGGATGTTACGAGAACTAGTTGCTGGTCTTCAAGCAGTGATCAACAGTAATGTCTCTTTAGGTTTGCCTTCGCAGCAGTGAAGCCTGCCCAGCACTAAGAGAATTGGGAATTATCACAAGGTAAGTATAAATCACTTGGGGCTGGAAGGAGCCTTAGCATGGTTGATGGCATTGATTTAGGAACCGCTTGTGTAAACAGAGGCATTGGAAACAATATCCCTCACTTGAAAGCTACCTCAGGGCCTTCCCTCAGGCTGACCCAGGGAAATTCCAGTGGCTGATTCCCTGTCCTTATTTGGGTTTACTTGCCATGTGGACAGTGCTATGAGATGGGGAGATGGAGAAAGACCTTTCAGTCTCTGGTCTATACGCAGTGCCACTGGCTGATCAAGGTGAGTTTTGAAGTAGAGCTTCTCTTTGAACTTAGGCAGTCTCTTGGGGTTTTACCCAAATATTTTTCTCCTTGTTTTAACTTTGCAAATTTTAGGGGCGAAATGCTCTGAGTGATGGTTTGTTTTTTTTTTTGGCTACTTTGGTTCTTTGTTGCTGTACACGGCTTTCTCTAGTTGCGGAGAGCGGGGGCTACTCTTTGTTGCGGTACGTGGGCTTCTCATTGCGGTGGCTTCTCTTGTTGTGGAGCACGGGCTCTAGGCGCGCGGGCTCAGTAGTTGTGGCTCGCGGGCTCTAGAGCACAGGCTCAGTAGTTGGGACACACAGGCTTAGTTGCCCTGTGGCATGTGGGATCTTCCCGGACCAGGGCTGGAACCCGTGTCCCCTGCACTGGCAGGCGGATTCTTAACCACTGCGCCACCAGGGAAGCCTGAGTGATGGTTTGACTTAATTAGGCACATAACCCATTTTTATTATAGAAAGAAATATACATATAAAAAGATCATGTCACTTAGTCCCACTGTTCAGTTAACCAGTTCACATCTAGTGCATATCATTCCAGATATTTTTGGTGTACATACACATGTATAAATATTTTTACAAAAATAGCATACTGTGAATACCATCTATAATGGTACCTTGGCATCTTTATCTTAGTTGATGTGCATATAAGTCTGTATCATTAAGACTGCGTAGCCTCCTGCTGGACATACACCAGAATTTACTTAATTCCCTGTCACTGGACATTTCTGTCTAATATTAGACAATGTAAACAACCCCTAAAACAAAATCTTTGTGTATCTCTGGTATAATTACTTCCTTAGGATAAAGTCCTAGAAATGGAAGGTCTAAGTGATGATGAATATTTTAAGGCTTTACACCATTGTCTTTAGGCGGCATCTGTTATATCTTGCTTCCAAACAAATTCCTCTGTGTAGCCAGTGCCCAGGCCACAGCTTTCAGCACAGGTGAAAATGGCCAGGACGCCCCAGTCGACACTCCTGCCCAGTCTGTCGGCCTTCAGGTAGTTGAGCAGATGAGGCATGACCTGGGAAAAGGATGGCACAGTCAGAGCACTCCTTGGCGGTGAGGAGCACAGTCTGCTTTCAACAGACCAGACCTTCCTGGGGATCCTGGTCTCTCCATCTCCACACTCCACAGCAAGATTACAGACATTACGGTGTTAACATATTTAACAATCTAAAAATACTCTGCAACTCTATGTTTCTTTAAAGTCCCTCTCTATTTGGTGTCTTTCTTTTTCATTTGAGGAAGAAGTTCCTAAGTATAATAAGATCAGCTGATCTATTTGACCTGGCTGTTAACCTAATTATTTATTAATAATATGCCACAAAATAGGGATGAGGCTTCTATTTGGGCAACTTTTATTTTGGGTTATTTACAACCCGAATAGCAGATGCTGTTACTATGACTCTGAAGAAACACTAACCTAGTAGAATACAAAAAGGAAATCTATTGATGTATTTGTATAGACTAGAAATGGGTCTTAGGAGTCAGTGGTCTCATGGGAAAGAGTAAGAGCCAGCACTGCCACTACTGTTATCAAACTGCCTTACACAACCACCGTCAGCTCATCCTGGGCGTCAGTCAGAGCTCTGGCAGTAAGAACCAATCAGTTTTGGATCAGTCCTCAAAAATCCTTTTATCATCCTAAGAAACAAATATCGCTTTATAAGGTTAGTGAATCCACAGTTCAAGAGCACTTCCGCACAACCCAAATGGATCTTGATGCTAACAATTTCTTTCGGGGCAAAAAATTTTTACCTTAATGATTACATTAATTTGTTCCCCTAACAAATCTACAAACCAAGACTAAACAGAGTAAGCGTTCTGAAACACTCTCACAAAGGACAGAGTCAAAGACTGTAAAAGAGGTATATTATTTTAAATTATAAAGGTAACAATAGAGGCACTAAAATAATATTGACCCTAACTCTAACCCTAACCACACTGGGAAGTGGGCAATGGTCTAGATGGTGTGCATGACTACATTTAAATCCTCACTACTGCAGAAGTCAGTCAACAGATAATGTCTAAAAAACTAGTAAACTGGTAAGTCTCAGAAAAAGCATGCTATTTAAAGATAGAAATAACTACCAAATAACCAGTAAAAGATAATTCCCTCCTTGCAACAAGCCCTAAGGTGGGGCAGGAAACTACTAATTTTCATTATAGGGAACCTTCCATAATACCATAGGGACCCATACACATACGTTGCTTTGGCAAAGTTTTTTAATGCTTAAAATTATAAATCAGGGTAATTATATACTAAAATAGTACTTATTTAAGGTCATACCTGGAATTCAAATATTCTCTTGGCACCACAAGGGCAATCTGGAATCTCCTTTTCTTGAGGGATATTTTCACCAGAGATCCAGATGGGGGCAATCCCTCTGCCATATCTGAGAATCTAAAAATCAGGATCAGTTTAAATCACTAACATCTCATGTGATCTGAGGATCATCTAGAGAAACTCTGTACATACTCTTACAATTGATGAAACGCTCATCTGAAAACCACTTTACTGTCTGTTCCCCTGTGCCCCTCCACTGGGCACCATTAATACCGTTCTCAGTGTCATCAAAGGCAGCGGTGCCCAACCTTTTTGGCACCAGGGACCGGTTTTGTTTTGTGGAAGACAATTTTTCCACGGACAGGGAGGGGGAAGGGGGGTGGTTCAGGCGTTAATGCGAGCGATGTGGAGTGGCAGATGAAGCTTCATGGTACCAGCCCTCGGCCCCGGGTTTGGGGACCCCTGATCAAAGGGACTGTTTCAGCTTATCTGATTCAGGATATCCAAATTATTTTTCTTAGATGTCATTATGGTTAGAATCTGAATCCTATGACTATTTTGTGAAGAGACTAACAATAATCCTATTTCCCCATTACCAGGTTGTGAATCTAAAATGCAGCCCAGGGTTTGTGCTTACCTTCACACAGATATAAGGAACCTTAGTTTACAATTTTTAAAGGAACAAATACCAAGTGAGCTACAGTGTTTAGATAAATAAAACAGAAGTAGATTTTGTTATAATAACATCTTATATAACAAATGAGTGACTTTCCTCAATATTTCTTGTTAAAAGCATATGCGTTGCTAAAAACTACGTTCTCAGTATTTAGGACCTAGACCTACTCTTCCTATAAGCCCCTGGATATTTATTTGCTCTAGCGACTGGCTTATGGGAATTTAGCTGTCTTCTTTAGTGATTTATGTTTATGGTGAGGGAAGTTAAGGGGAATAAAGTTAATAGAAAAAAAGTGGCAAAGGGAAACATTTGCTGAATACTTACTGTGAGTCTACAATCTACCTTAATCCTCAAAACCACTCTTTTTTTTTTTTTCCCCCACGCTGTAGATACAGTTACATCAGAAGGTCGATATGTAATTCAAGAAGCCAGAATTCTTCATAACAGCAAAACCCATTATTATTTTCACAAAACCACAGTGGTCTTCGTGCTAATGTGGCAGGTTGGTTTCTTAGTTCCCCAACCAGGGATCGAACCTGGGCCCCCAGCAATGGAAGTGCAGAGTCCTAACCACTGGACTGCCAGGGAATTCCCTACTCAGGGTTTATACCCCTAAAACACCACCTGAAAAGAACAGAAGGGGTTGTATATGAATTCTGTTTTACCTGTTCTGGTTCAAGGGATATTTTGGTTTTAAACTTCTGAAAAATTCTATCTTCCCTAGATTCATGTTTTGCCATGGAATCCAATTCTTCCTCAGGTGCTTCACCTAAAAAATTATCAACATAACTATTACGCAACAGGAATAATCTCCATGTCTTGACAATAAACACATGCTGAGGGAGGCCAGTTTTAAACAACCAACTTAGTGTTAAATCAGACAGTGAAGGCCAGATGTTTCCACAGGGTTTCCTATTTTAATTCATTAATGTTTGTGCTTTAAGACCATCTGACTTTGCAGGTACTCCATGAAGCATTATTACTATGCCGGCTCCTAGTAAGAGCTTCTCTTTAAAACTGCAAATTAAAAGAACAGACCCCAAGTCCCAGTCTGAGGACTGCTGTGCCCAGCACACGAAAGCGCACCCCAAAAACATGAGCCCTGCTTATCACTAGTGTCCTTCACCCATCTGGACTCTTATTTCCAATCTCTTCATGTTTCATCTGTCCTTTCCCTTACACTCATACAGTTATCACATGCCCTAACCCTACCAGCTCACTCCTTCACACTCACCTCTGGAATCTCAGCTACCTGAAACACCACCATCCCCAACAGGATCGAGTCTTTGTAACTCAGAAGATATTTCTGATACCCTGAATGGGAACTGTAAGCCAGTAAGCTGACATTCTAATCTAAAATTTAATTTAGATTCTGAAATCTACATTTTGTGGTGGTTAAGAGCTCAAGTTTCGGAGTCAATAAGATGTGAGCTCAAACTTCAGTTCTAGAACTTAACAACTTTAGTCAGTTATACAACCAAACAAGTTATACCCAGAACCTCAAATTCCTCACTGCAAAATGGGGCAGAGTTTCTAACATACTGTTCTGATGTCAAGATTTTAGTAAGATCATGCACAAAGGCCCGTGGTACAGAGTAAGTGTTGGGTAAATTTTGGCTACTGCTCAGCCTCAGCACAGGCACTGCTCCAGAGTATGATAACCTTGAGGTAACTGACAAAATCAAGTATCTGAAACTTGCCAGATAAAAGGGCCCCTGCTGCCCACCAAACACTGCGAGGCACTCTCATGTCCACCATCTCAATCAGAGAAACAAATCCTGGAGCCAGATAAACTTTCCAAGTTTCCAGCATCCTGTGCAGCCCCACCCAACTGACCACCTGGATACTTCCTCTGACATCTTTACAGGAACCAGAACGTACCTTACATATGCCAAGGAGGGAAGTACAGAAAGGATATCTTCAAATGAGGCAATATTTGAAAAGTACAGGTTGCAGCCTCCCAAGTGAGTTGCCTTTTCCTATCAGTGCTTCTCTTCTTGGCATATTGAGCCCTTCCTTTCAAGGATTATATTTAATCACTTAATGAAAGAGGTTTTTTTTTCTTTTTTTTACATTTCTATTGCTTATTACTTTATTGGCCCCATGTCTGAGGGAGTAGAGACAGCGTGGATCAATGGCATGCACTGTCCAGATTAGATACAGCGTGGTTTCATTTCACTGGACACTCAATACAGGGAGTTCTCTCTCACCTGTTATTGGAAATTTTCTATCAGACTCCTTCATCAGTGAATTCTTCCCCAAAGCACACTCTCTAACACTACTACCCACCAACAAACATAGCACCCCTCTTCCTAGGTGCTTTTAAACATCTGGCACTGCATCTTTTCATATGTTAGTTAAAAAGAAAAACGTTTTTTGTCTTAGCAATGATCTAAGACAGGTGTCTCCAAATTGGTTCTCTAATCCCTAGGTTTCCATGGCAGGTCCTCAGTGTCCCCTGAAATGGATGAGAACATGTCCCTTGAGGCTGGAATGTTGGGACACTGGACCCTCTACTTTCCCTCTGCTTCAACTAGATTCACTGTTCTTCCCCCCACCTTTTCCCTTTTTTTCTTATACATCTATTCCCTTTTTTAGATTTCCTTCCTATTTAGTTCACCACAGAGCACTGAGTTCCCTATGCTATACAGTAGGTTCTCATTAGTTATCTATTTTATACATAGTAGTGTATATTTAATGAATGAGTTTTGAAACTGATTCCTTACCCATGCTACCTATAATCTCTGATTCATCATCTTTTTCCACAACTTCAGGCATAATCTCATCTTCTGTTTCTATTACAATTTCAAATTCTGGAAAAAGGAAGCTGTGGTCTGGAACTGTACTGTCCAAATCACCTGAAACAAAGTAAGGTAACTAGCATCATTAGTAATCATTTAGTTCGGAAGGTCAAATAATTTCCTATATCTGAAGTGTATTCCATGTCATAACAGTTTCCCCTAGTAATTAACGTATGTAGCTCCAGCATTTTAGATTATGGGTCATAAATTAAATGACTACACTAAAGCTAGGCTGGGACGTGAGTGGACGAGACCTCACAGTTCCTTCTTCATAAAGGTGTTTATGTCAGTAGTTAACCAAAACTTTGAAAAGTATTACACCTTTTCTAATGTTAACGTTTATCCTCAAAATGAAAGATTTGGCCTGATAGACACTATGAAACTGAGCTGAGATTTAAAAATAAAAACAGAATTGACTGACCTGCTTGTGTACAAGCCTGCTTATGTCCCAATCTCCAGTCGAGAGTCTGATGCTCCTTACTGCAGTAATGTGCCTTGTGACATCTGGAGCAGGTTTTGGGGCCTAAACAGCCACAAACTCTGCAGAGATGAGCACCAGACTTGAGCTGGAGGCACACGGATTCTCCTGTCTCTGGCGGAGGATCCTCAGAAGGTGGCTCATAGGCGTAGAAGTCATTTCTCCTGGGCAACTGATTTCTAAAAACTAAGGAGACAGAAGGAGAAACGTTATACATGCTTTAAATAAAACAACACAGCAATTCAAATATTTGAGCCTTCACACAGGACTGAAAAGACAGTCATTTTTTAAAAAAAAAACAGAAGAAAGTTTTTGCTTTCAAAGAGCTTATTTTCTGGAAAGGAAAAAAAAATGAAAACGAGAAACTTTTTAGAGTCTATACAACTAAGTAGGCTCTTTGAGCTTGTTCAAATTAGTAACAAAAGTAACATTAACTCAGACTACATACATATGAGAAACGTGTTGGAAACCAGGTTTCCAAAAAATTACAGGTTCTATTATCTGAACGTATTGTACCACACCTACTACCGACTGATTAACAAAAAGCTGGGGGCGAAGAAGGCGCGAGCCCTTGGAACGCCCCCCACCCCCGGAAACGCTCGCGGGGTACAGGGGAGACGCCCGCGGCGGGGGCGCAGAGGAGGCTGCACGGTTTCTGGGCCCTGACCGCGAGCAAGGCCGCGCACGCGCGACCGGGGCCGCAGGCCGCTCACCGCGCACGCGCGACCGGGGCCCCGGGCCGGTCACCACGCACGCGCTAGCCGGGCCCCGGGCCGCTCACCGCGTAGGCCGGCGCAGCACGGTGGCGTTCGGCAACAGAAAAGGAAGAGACCGCGGTGGAAGGCGTCGGCGCGGCCCGGGAGCGGCGCGTACAGCTGCAGCAGGAAGGCCAGTGGGCGGCCGCACTGCGCGCAGGCCAGCCCCGCGGGCCCCGGCAGCCCGGCTGCGCCCAGCCACGCCGGCCGGCCGCCCACCTTGCTGGGGAACTGCTCGCTGCGCAGCCGCCACGCCGGCGCCGCCTCCACGAAACCCAGCTCAGTCAGCCCGCTGCTCGCGGCTGCCATGGGCACAGGCAGCAGGCCCCTCGGACTGCCGCCCCGCTGCCGAAAGCGGAAGTCGGCGCGGAAGCGCAGTGGACGGCGGGCCAGAAGGGATTGGACGGCAGTGGAGAGGGGGCGGGGCCACGGGGAGGCCCGGCGTGGGCCCGCGTCGTTGTCCCTGACTTCCGATTGGTTGCTGGGGCAGGGGCGCGAAGCCGCTTGAGTCCTCGGGGGTCTCGTGGAGGTCTAGGAGGGCGTTTAGGTGAGCTACGTGCAGCGGAGCACGGGCTCTCTGACTTCCTGACGGCCTGGGCACGTCCTGCGGACACTGTTGAGCGCTCTAGGTCTGGGGGCACATATCCGCTCACCTAGGGGCGGATGACCCCAGTCGCCTACTGAGCCCTGGAGGTGGGGCTGTAGGGTGCCGGGGAGAGGCAGGGTGGAGATGCTGAAGGATTCAGAAATGTCATTGGCCCAGTTGGTCCAGGAAAGGGATGGAGCGTGGCGTGAAGGGTGCAGTTAGGGAGAGGGTTTAGGATGGTGGGGAAGGGATAAGCTTAGGGGTTAGGGCCTAGAGTTAAGGGTTAGGAGTTAGGTTTGGGTTTAGGGATTGGGCCAAGGGCTAAGAATTAGGGGTTAGTGTTGTAAAAATTAATAAGCAGAGACCTCAGTTAAATAGGACTGGGAGACCAGAACGGAGAGCTCTCATGCGTTACCACAATTGCAGAGCCCCACAGTAAGAAGAAAGACTCTCATTTCCTGGCCTCAGGAAAGGACTGAGCCAGGACTGAAGGACTCAGCCAATAAAAAATTGTGTACTCTGTTTGCTGTAGCCTTCCCAGTGTCCTCTTCCTTTCTACAGAGGTGTTTTCCTTCCCTTGACTCATGGGGATGGTCATGTGCCTTGCTGTGGTTGCAGACCTCCAAGTTGTGATTTTCTCCCGATCCTGAGAATAAACCCATATTTGCTGGAGAAATATCTGGCTGTCTGTTTGTTTCAGGTCAACACCAGGAAAACTAACTCAGGAAATGACCTAATCCCCCTTATATACCATCTTCAGTTAAAAAAAGAAAGGTGTTGGGAGAGGGGGGAAGCCAGTTAAAAGAGATTATCAGGTAGTGCGTAGTAAACGAGGGTATGTTTGTTATGTAGATTTAAGTCCAGGCCTTCTCCATAGGTAAAAGTTTCTTGAGCTTCAGTCACCCTATTCCTGGTCAGGGAGGGAGACACCCTTTCAAATGGAGATTTACCTCATAAATTCCCGTCACAGAGGGAAACACTACTTGGTTTTCTGAGATCTTGTGTGCTTTTTTTAAACCCTAACCCTAACCCTAACCCTAACCCTACCCTAACCCTAACCCCATGGTGCTCAGGGTCTAGGACAGGTAGAGGGAGAATTTAAAAAGCAGAAGGCAGAGCGTTATGTTGGGGTGGGTTCAACATCCACCCCAGTAAATCAGAAGCAGGAGGTTAACATATCCTGGGGGGGGGGGGAGAGACCCTGTGGACAGAGGTCCTGGGGGGTGCACTGATCATAACCCCCTGAGGTCATATGTGCCTGTCTGACAGGAGGGCCTATATGTGGGCCACCTGTGCGTGAGGGGGTCGAAGTTGGGTTTGGACACAGGGTTGATGAAATGTGCTGGTACCTCCCTTTGTGGAAATGTTTTCGAATCACAGGGAAGCTGAGAGTCTTCTGGATGTTCTCTTTGTCAAGAAAAATAAATAAGATATAGGAACTTGATGGACAGATCCCTAGTGACTGATGATATCCCATCTGCAAATAGACAATGTAACTTCCTTGTTTGTTGGCTGCGCTGAGAATATGAGAATTCAGAGACAGAAAAAACATGAAATGTCCCTTGGGGCAGCTGAATGTTTTGGAGAGGTAATTCTTGATCCCAACCGAAAGCCCCTTCCCTGCCACCCTCTGCACCGGCTCCTGGGCCTAGTCTCTGAGCTCCCCCTGCAGCCCAGCCCCTCCTGTCTCCCTGCAGAGAGGTTTGTGTCTGGGCTCACACTGACTTCCTCTCACTGTCTCTTGCACAGTAATACACGGCTGTGTCCTCGGTGGTCACAGAACTCAGCTGCAGGGAGAACTGGTTCTTGGACGTGTCAGCAGTGATGGAGATTCGGCCTTGGAAAGCAGGGTTGTAGCTTGTACTACCTGTCCAGCACCCCAACCACTCCAACCCTTTCCCAGGGCACGGGCAGATCCAATTCCAGTAGTAACTGCTGGTTGCAGAGCCCCCGGAGACAGCACAGGTGAGGGACAGGGTCTGTGAGGGTTTCACCAGTCCTGGGCCAGACTCCTGCAGTGTCAGGTCAGACAGGACACCTGGGAACAAGGAGAATCAGTCCCCCTTAGTCACCTGCAGCCACAATCATCCCCATAGACCTGTGCCCTGAACCTGAGACACACAGCTTGGGGACCTGTCACCAGGCAGAGGAAAAGACCCCACAGCTGCATCTTCTTCTAGACCACAGCTCTGCCTTCCCCAGAGACCTCAGCCGTGCCTGAGGAGCGAGCTTTGAGCCCCCACTACCCAAGGGTGGATTTTACCCTAGAGCTTGCAGGAAAATTTGCATGTGGGGAAGCCCTGTTCTTATAAGTGGGGATGGAGTGAGGTTACACTCCCTGTGATCTTTCTGGGCCCCTGTGAGTTCTCTTCCCTTCAGACTCACTCGGCATTTGAATCTGGGTTAGGGGAGCAGCACTTGGTTTAAGAGATACATTGAAATCAGTTTAAAACAAGGCATCTCCTTCCTAAGCATAAGAATAAATGGTGGACTATTTCAAATCTCATGTGTTTTTCAAATAGATATTGAAGGGTTTAGCATTTGTTCAGATATTTTCTGAAACACAGCACATTTATATATCTACAACTGTCAAAATTTTATAATCATAATTTCATATGGAAATAATTATTTGATGTCTGTATTGGTTTAAAAATGCTCACAATGTAAAGAACAGATCTTTCCAGTATATATATTTTTAATTTAACCATTTACAATTTTACTGTAATTTGAGTAACTACATTCCAAACAGAGGCATGGTATAGGTTACTGATGCTGGAAGTTTTATTATTGTATTTATGGTACCCTGGGCAAAGTCCTCTCTTATGCCAGCTGATGTCATATTGCAGAGGATCCAATCTAATCACATCAGAAATAATCACACTCTTATACAAAGAAAACATTGAAAATAAAAAGAGTGACTGTGCATCTGTGTAATCCAGCCTCTTCCAGGGTTGAAATGATTATGGCAGAGGATTAAATAATCCACTGTCTTTGTCTACTATTATCTGTGAAGTTCGAGTTCAGGGTGGGAAATTGAAAAGGGTTCATAGCATACATTTGCTCATAGTAATGTAAACTTTAACCCTGACAGGAAACCCCTCACTCCCAGCCTCCCTCTCCCGTGTCCCTGGGGCTGGGCCCCGTGGTCAGAGGGTCCAGGGCTTCCCCACATAGTATATAAAGTTCTTAACACATTATGAACACCATCTTTTGTCATATATATGATTTTGAAATACATTTTCCCAATCTACATTTGTCTTTTCATTTCCTTAATGATATCTTTTGTGGGACAAATGTTTTTAATTTTTTAACAAAGTCAAATTTATCAATATCTTCTTGAATGGATCCTTTTTTTTGATGTTTTATCTAAAAACTCATCAGACAATGGTCATCCTCTATTGTCCACAGGATGGAAAAGCCTGATATGAACATAGAGGGCACTAAAACTGGTAGAGCTGTGTTAGAATCCTTAATGTCACTGAAATCTGATTTCTTTTGCCCTCTGACCAGGAGACCAACATTTCCAAGCATGAAGTACTGTTTCACCTCAAAGATTAATTCATTTGATTGGACTTTACAATGTGAATTGCTGTAGTGTATTTTAGCCTAGATAAGCAGACTTATCCCTGAGAAACTGTACATTTAATTGTCAGGCAGATGTGGAAGATACATCAAAGGACGTGCTAAGTAGAGAGGACAGGAGAAACCACCTGAGGGGTGATTTCAAGAAGATGGAAGTGACCAGCGAGGACTAAACCTACAGAGAGGTTGTGTAGAATGAGACGTAAAGAGGATTCACTGGAGCTAATGTCTGAGAACGTTCCTTATCCCAGTAAGAGCAACGTGCACAGTCATTTGTGCAGAACTAACATGAAAACAAGGGAAAGAGAGAATGGAACTTGCAAGACATGAAAGTGTGGAGGGTATTCACCCCTCTCAGCTTGACTTGCAGTGTGATAGATCCCTTGAACCTGGATGGGTGGTGGGAGTTTAAAGAATGTTCTCCAGTGAAGTTGGTAAGACAAGCACTCAGGAGATGCTGTTACTGGATTGTCGGGGTGACAGTGTTCCTTAGTGGTCACTCTGGGCCGTGCAGGCTGCGTGACCCTGGTGTCCCTTTTTAAAAAAATTTTTTATTGGAGTATATTTGCTTTACAATATTGTGTTAGTTTATACTGTTCAGCAAAGTGAATCAGCTATATGTATACATATATCCCCTCTTTTTTGGATTTGGTTTTTGTTTTTTTCTTGTCTGAGAAATTTTTTGTATCTTCTCCTATTCTAAATGATAACCTTTCTGTGTAGATTATTCTAGGTTGCAGATTTTTCTCTTTAAAGACTTTGAATATATTTTGCCATTCCCTTGTGTCCTGAAGAGTTTCTGTAGGAAATCAGCTGATAGCCTTATGGGGGTTCTCTTGTAATTAACTCTTTGTTTTTCTCTTGCTGCCTTTAGAATCTTCTCTTTAACTTTTGCCATTTTTTATTATATGTCTTGGTGTAGGTCCATTTGGGTTCATCTTGTTTGGGAACCTCTGTGCTTCCTGTATCTGGATATCTGTTTCCTTCTTTAGGTTTAGGAAATTTTCAGCCATAAATTCTTCAAATACATGTTCAACCCCTTTTTCTCTTTCTTCTCCTTCTAGAATCCCTATTATGTGTAGATTGACCCATCTTATATTATCCCATATTACTTTCATTTTGTTTTTTTCATTTGGCTTTTTGTCTGCTGATTTGATTGGGTAATTTCCATTATTCTATCTTCCAGGTCACTTATTCTTTCTTCTGCATTATTCATTCTGCTATTTATTGCTTTGAGCTCAGCTTTCATCTCGGCAAATGAAGTTTCTAATTTTTCTTGGCTTCCCCTTGTAGTTTCTAGTTCCTTTTTACAGTAATCTGCATTTCTGTCAATAGCCTTTCTTAATGCCTCCAGTATTTTCATTACTGACTTTTTGAACTTGATGTCTGTTAGACTGAAGAGGTCTGTTTCATTGTTTGTTCCTTCAGGGGAGTTTTCTTGGTCTTTTAACTGAGAGTGGTTCTTCTGCTTCTTCATTAGGCTCACGTTTCTCTTACTCTGTGAGTTCAGGAGAAACAAATATCTACTGTAGTCTTGGAGGGCTATGTATATGCTGAAGCGTCCCTGCGTAGCTTGTGTGGGTTTAATTGTTTTTGGCGTGAGGGCTGTTCTTGGTTTGGATGCTTATGGTCTCTTTCCTCAGCGTGTGCTGGCCTGTGTGCACTTTCCCAGGAAGGTGGGGGTAGCACTTGGCTCTCGGCTGAGGGCCCCTTGGCAGGGGTGGCAGATTGCACACAACGCTGGGGAGTGAGGGCAGCACTGGCAGCGGGTACCGTGCACACCCCTGGGGAGGTGGGACGGTGGCTGGTGCTGCGTTGCGGGATCCTCAGCAGTGGTGGGGCATTGAGCTCACCCCCAGGGTGTGGGGGGGTAATGGTGGCACTGGGTCACAGGAACCTTGGCAGTGGTGGTGGGTCACATGCACTCCCAGGGAGGCGGGGGCAGCAGTTGGCACCGGGCTGTGGGACCCTTGGTGTTGTTGGGCCGCGAATGCTCGCTGGAAGGTGGGAGCAGTGACCTGCTACAGGACACACGCCTGTAGCAGTGGTCTGCACTGCTTCTGTAGTCCGAGATGCCGGCGGCGGCTAGTGCCAGCTCCCATAGCTCATGTAGGCAGTGGCCTGATGGCTGAGAGGTCACAGAGAAAGATGTTACTTTGGTGGAACAGCCCCTCTCCTCCCACACCCCCCAGCAATGGCACCCTGCCTCTCTGGCGGGCCCAGGCTTTTTCCTGGACTCCCTCGGTTGTGGCGCACCACACCCTAGACCCTTCAAACTGTCTTCGCACAGCCACCCCCAGTCCTCTCCACAGGGTCTAACCTCCAAAGCCCAAGCCTCAGCAACCAGCCCCCACCCCAGCGGAAGAGTGTCTCAGGCTGGGGCATGCCAGTCAGCACCTATTGTCTGTGCACGTGTCTATCTGCTTTGCCCTCTGTACACCTCTTGCTGCACTCATCTCCAAGGCTCCAAAGCTCCCCCTCTGTCCCTGTCAATGGGAGGACTTCCCAGTGTGTGGAAACCTTTCCTCTTTCAGTGCTCCCTCCCAGCAGTGCAGAACCTGTCCTGATTAATTTCTCTCTCTCTGTTTTTCCTTTTGCCCTACCCAGTTACATGGAAATTTTCTTGCCCTTTTGGAGGTCTGAGGTCTTCTGCCAACGTTCAGTAGATGTTCTGTGAGATTTGATCCACATGTAGGTGTATCTTTGATGTATCTGTGGGGAGAAGGTGAGGGATCTTGATCCCTCCCCCATTTGTCTATTTTTTTTTTACTCATTTTCTAGTTTTGAAGTGAAATAGGTAGTCATACTCTATAGTTGATGTTTGATGGCTGAACCTTAAGGCTCATTTCTCACTCTACTGATTCCGCTCACACATGGGACATCTGGTAGGAAAGCATAGGTTCTGCCTCCTTTGATATTGGTGGAAGATTGGAACCACAGGAGCCCCTTCAGAGAGAGGGGCCCTTGCTTTTCCCCACCCCTGAACCACAGTAAAAACCCTGAACCAGCCCCCACTCCTCTCTATATAAGGCCATTTCTGACTTGCTGAAAGGCCGGACATTCTCTCAACAGACACCTTAATGATGGAGGTGATAACACTCATATTCTTTTGGGGTGTGCGTGTGTCCCATCATCAAAGGAGACATCCATACCTAGTTTCAGTTGGGATCCTTGTGTTCTTTCTTGGTGTCACCTACTATTAAAGCTGTGAGTGTGGTGTCAAGACAAATAGCATGGCCACCAGCAATGTTTCTTATATGGCTTCGGATTTATAACAGCTCTGTTGCCTGACCCCAGCCTGCACTTTATGCTGTTCCCTGCTGGCTAGCTGGGGTGATGGACTGGGGTTTGCTGATCTGCATTTTTGAGTTCCACAGAGACTCTTCTATAGATGCAGCTGACTCAACATAGATTTGATAATTGATTGACATTTAGGGACAGGAGTCAGCGACTGTAACTGACTCTGCCTTTTGTGCATGTGAGAGTAGTTTTCTCTTATTCCAACAAATCTTCTGTCAGATACTGAATATTTATGCAGAGAATTATGAGCCCAGAGAGGTTCCACAGGGAAAACTGCTACATGGATAAGAAGTTGCAGACCCTGACAGGAAACCAGCCCTTAACTTATATCTGCACATCTTCCTGGAGCTAAAACACACAATTGTGGTTCCTGAGCACTCCCTACATCCCCTCTCCTATCTCCCTGCAGGGAGATTTGTGTCTGGGCTCACACTGAGTTACCCTCACTGTGTATCTTTTGCACAGTTATACAGGGCTGTGTCCTCGGTGGTCACAGAGCTCAGCTGCAGGGAGAACTTGTTCCTGGATACGTCCCTGGAGATGGAGACGGTACTCATGAGTGATGGGTTATATGCTGTGCCACCAGCAAAATGTATGCATCCCATCCACTCTAGCTCCTTCCTTAGGAGCTGGCGTTTCCAGGTCCAATGATATGCATTGGTTGTGATGCAGAATCCAGAGACAGCACAAGTGAGGGAGAGGGTCTGGGAGGGCTTCACCAGTCTGGGTCCTAATTCCTGCAGCTGCACCTGGGACAGGACACCTGTGAACAAAGAGAATCAGTCACTGTCAGTCACCTGCAGTCACAACCAACACCATAGACCTGTGTCTGACACCTGAGACCCTCACCTTGGGGACCTGTCACCAGGTGGAGGAGAAGATCCCACAGCCTCATCTTCTTCTAGACCACAGCTCTGCCTTCCCCCCCGAGACCTCAGTCTTTCAGAGGATAGAGCTGTGAGCTCCCACAGACAAAGGGTGAATTTTATCCTCAAGCTTGAAGTAAATTTGAATGTGGGCAAGCCTGTTCTTTCAACTGGGGAGGGACTGAGTCAGGCTTCCCTCGTCCTTCCTTCTTTCTTTCCCTGTCATCTCTCTTGTGATGTGGTTCTCACCAACCCCAGGTGCTTATTATATTGTTTTGTTGTTTCCTAGCTTGAGTTTCAGACCACCCTTGTGCACCATTCATCCTGTGAATCTGTGATTTGAGAGGATGTCCTGTGGTGAAAGCATCAGGTGGGTCCACAGGAAGTTTCATTCCATTGCACACCTCAAAAACCACACTTTTCCTTGCATCAGTACAATATCTGGATCATCATTACTCCATTCTAATATTTATGGCTCCATTAACAGATATTGAGAAAAAATAGCATTTTCCAGGTCAATAGCCACAAACAAGATACCAGCGTTAGATTAATTTTCTCAGCAATAAAATCACAGCTGATAGAGTAGCTTCACTGGAGTCACCACCACACAGTGAAGCTCACAATAATCTACTGTGATTCGCCAAGATCCATGACTCATGCACAGACCAAAAGGTGAGTTGAGAGAAACAAGAAGAACTATGATTGTGCAGGCTGTGGAACAAGAACCACATTCACAGAAAGATAGACAAAATGAAAAGGCAGAGGACTATGTACCAGATGAAGGAACAAGATAAAACCCTAGATGAAGTGGAGAGAGGCAACCTTCAGAAAAAAAAATTCAGAAGAATGCTTGTGAAGATGATCCAGGACCTCGGAAAAAGAATGGAGGCAAAGATTGAGAAGATGCAAGAAATGTTTAACAAAGAGATAGAAAAATTAAAGAACAAACACCTAGAAGAATTAAAGAGCAAACAAAGAGAGATGAACAATACAATAACTGAAATGAAAAATACACAAGAAGGAATCAATAGCAGAATAACTGAGGCAGAAGAACGGATAAGTGAAGACAAAAAAGACATTTTGTCTTTGGAAGACAAAATGGTGGAATTCACTGCCATGGAACAGAATAAAGAAAAAAAAAAAAAAAAAAAAAAGAAGACAGCCTAAGAGACCTCAGGGACAACACTAAACACACCAACATTTGCATTATAGGGGTCCCAGAAGGAGAAGAGAGAGACAAAGGACCCGAGAAAATATTTGAAGAGATTATAGTCGAAAACTTCCCTAACATGGGAAAGGAAATAGCCACCCAAGTCCAGGAAGCACAGAGAGTCCCAGGAAGGATAAACCCAAGGAGAAACATGCCGAGACACATAGTATCAAATTGACAAAAACTAAAGAGAAAAAAAAAATTATTGAAAGCAACAAGGGAAAAATGACAAATAACATAACATACAAGGGAACTCCCATAAGATTAACAGCTGATTTCTCAACAGAAACTCTACAAGTCAGATGGGAGTGGCATGATATATTTAAAGTGATGAAAGGGAAGAATCTACAACTAAGATTACTCTACCCAGGAAGGATCTCATTCAGATTCGACGGAGAAATCAAAAGCTTTACAGAGAAGGAAAAGCTAAGAGAATTCAGCATCACCAAACCAGCTCTACAACAAATGCTAAAGGAACTTCTCTAAGTGGGAAACACAAGAGAAAAAAAGGACCTACAAAAACAAACCTAAAACAATTAAGAAAATGGTAATAGGAACATACATATGGATAATTACCTTAAACGTGAATGGATTCAATGCTCCAATGAAAAGACACAGGCTCTCTGAATGGATACAAAAACAAGACCCATATATATGCTTTCTGTAAGAGACCAACTTCAGACCTAGGGACACATACAGACTGAAAATAAGGGGATGGAAAAAGATATTCTATGCAAATGGAAATCAAAAGAAAGCTGGAGTAGCAATACTCATATCAGATTAAATAGACTTTAAAATAAAGAATGTTACAAGAGACAAGGAAGGACACTATATAATGATCAAGGGATCACTCCAAGAAGATGATATAACAATTATAAATATATATGCACCCAACATAATAGCACCTCAATACATAATGCAACTGCTGACAGCTATAAAAGAGGAAATCGACAGTAACACAATAATAGTGGGGATTTTAACACCTCACTTACACCAATGACAGATCATCCAAACAGAGAATTAATAAGGAAACACAAGCTTTAAATGACACAATAGACCAGATTGATTTAATTGATATTTATAGGACATTCCATGCAAAAACACCAGATTACATTTTCTGCTCAAGTGCGCATGGAACATTCTCCAGGACTGATCACATTTTGGGTCACATATCAAGCCTCAATAAATTTAAGAAAATTGAAATCATATCAAGCATCTTTTCTGACCACAAAGCTATGAGATTAGAAATCAATTACAGGGAAAAAACCGTAAAAACACAAACACATGGAGGCTAAACAATACACTACTAAATAACCAAGAGATCACTGAATAAATCAAAAAATACCTAGAGACAAATTACAATGAAAACACGACGATCCAAAACTTATGGGATTCAGCAAAAGCAATTCTAAGAGGGAAGTTTATAGCAATAAAAACAAAGAAAACAATAGCAAAGATCAATACAACTAAAAGCTGGTTCTTTGAGAAGATAAACAAAATTGATAAACCATTAGCCAGACTCATCAAGAAAAAGAGGATGAGGACTCAAATCAATAAAATTAGAAATGAAAAAGGAGAAGTTACAACAGACACTGCAGAAATACAAAGCATCCTAAGAGACTAGTACAAGCAACTCTATGCCAATAAAATGGACAACCTCGAAGAAATGGACAAATTGTTAGAAAGGTATAACGTTCCAAGACTGAACCAGGAAGAAATAGAAAATATGAACAGACCAATCACAGGTAATGAAATTGAAACTGTGATCACAAATCTTCCAACAAACAAAAGTCCAGGACCAGATGGCTTCACAGGTGAATTCTATGAAACATTTAGAGAAGAGCTAACACCTATCCTTCTCAAAACTCTTCCCAAAAATTGCAGAGGAAGGAACACTCCCAAACTCATTCTATGAGGCCATCATCACCCTGATACCAAAACCAGACAAAGATACTACCAAAAAAACAAACAAACAAACAAACAAACTACAGACCAATATCACTGATGAATAAAGATGCAAAAATCCTCAACAAAATACTCACAAACAGAATCCAAAAACACATTAAAAGGATCATACACCATGATCAAGTGGGATTTATCCCAGGGATGCAAGTATTCTTCAATATATGCAAATCAATCAATGTGATACACCATATTAACAAACTGAAGAAGGAAAACCATGTGATCATCTCAATAGATGCAGAAAAAGCTTTTGACAAAATTCAACACCCATTTGTGATAAAAACTCTCCAGAAAGTGGGCATAGAGGAAATCTACCTCAACATAATAAAGGCCATATACCACAAACCCACAGTAAACATCATTCTCAATGGTGAAAAACTGAAAGAATTTCCTCTAAGATCAGGAACAAGACAAGGATGTCCACTCTCACCACTATTATTCAACATAGTTTTGGAAGTCCTAGCCACGGCATTCAGAGAAGAAAAAGAAATAAAAGGAATAGAAATTGGAAAAGAAGAAGTAAAACTGTCACTCTTTGCAGATGACATGATTCTATACATAGAGAATCCTAAAGATGCCACCAGAAAACTACTAGAGCTAATCAAAGAATTTGGTAAAGTTGCAGGATACAAAATTAATGCACAGAAATCTCTTGCATTCCTATACACTAATGATGATAAACCTGAAAGAGAAATTAAGGAAACACTCCCATTTACCACTGCAACAAAAAGAATAAAATACCTAGGAATAAACCTATCTAGGGAGAAAAAAGACCTGTATGCAGAAAACTATGAGACACTGATGAAAGAAATTAAAGATGACACAAACAGATGGAGAGATATACCATATTCTTGGATTGGAAGAATCAATATTGTGAAAATGACTATAATACCCAAAGCAATCTACATTATCAATGGCATTTTTTACAGAACTAGAACAAAAAATCTTAAAATTTGTATGGAGACAAAAAGGACCCCAAATAGCTAAAGCAGTCTTGAGGGGAAAAAACAGAGCTGAAGGAATCAGACTCCCTGACTTCAGACTATACTACAAAGCCACAGTAATCAAGACAATATGGTACTGGCACAAAACAGAAATATAGATCAATGGAACAGGATAGGAAACCCAGAGATAAGCCCATGTACCTATGGTCAACTAATCTATGACAAAGGAGGCAAGGATATACAATCTAGAAAAGACAGTCTCTTCAATAAGTGGTACTGGGAAAACTAGACAGCTACATGTAAAAAAATGAAATTAGAAAACTCCCTAACACCACATACAAAAATAAACTCAAAATGGATTAGAGACCTAAATGTAAGACCGGACACTATAAAACTCTTAGAGGAAAACATAGGAAGAACACTTTTTGACATAAACCATAGCAAGATCTTTTTTGATCCACCTCCTAGAGCAACGGAAATAAAAACAAAAATAAACAAATGGGATCTAATGAAAGTTAAAAGCTTTTGCAAAGCAAAGGAAACTACAAACAAGACGAAAAGACAACCCTCAGAATGGGAGAAAATACTTGCAAATGAATCAATGGACAAAGGATTAATCTCCAAAATATATAAACAGCTCGTGCAGCTCAATATTAAGAAAAACAAACAACCCAATCAAAAAGTGGACAGAAGACCTGAATAGATATTTCTCCAAAGAAGGCATACAGGTGGCCAAGAAGTATATGAAAAGCTGCTCAACATCACTAATTATTAGAGAAATGCAAATGAAAGCTACAATGAGGTATCACCTCACATCAGTTAGAATGGGCATCATCAGAAAATCTACAAACAACAAATGCTGGAGAAGGTGTGGAGAAAAGGGAACCCTCTTGCCCTGTTGGTGGGAATGTAAATTGATACAGCCAGTATGGAGAACAGTATGGAGGTTCCTTAAAAAACTAAAAATAGAACTACCATATGACCCAGCAATCCCACTACTGGTCATATACCCAGGGAAAACCATAATTCAAAAAGATACATGCACCCCAATGTTCGTTGCAGCACTATTTACAATAGCCAGGTCATGGAAGCAACCTAAATGCCCATCAACAGACGAATGGATAAAGAAGATTGGTACATATATACAATGGAATATTAGCCATAAAAAGGAACAAAATTGGGTCATTTGTAGAGACGTGGATGGATCTAGAGACTGTCATACAGAGTGAAGTAAGTGAGAAAGAGAAAAACAAATATCGTATATTAATGCATATATGTGGAACCTAGAGAAGTGGTACAGATGAACATGTTTGAAGGGTAGAAATAGAGATACAGGTGTAGGGAACAAACGTATGGACAACAAGGGGGGAAAGTGGCACAGGGGGTGGTGGTGTGATGAATTGGGAGATTGGGATTGACATATATACACTAATATGTATAAAATGGATAACTAATAAGAACCTCCTGTATAAAAAAATAAATAAAATTCTATAATTCAAAAAAAAGAAGCTATAAGTATATATTATACAACAGAATGTAGCCAATATTTTATAAAAACTATAAATGGAGTATAACCTTTAAAAATTGTGAATCACTATATTGTATATCTGTAACTCATATAATATTGCATAGCAAGTATACTAATAAAAATTTTTATTCCAAAAAAAAAGACAGCAACAAGGGGAAAATGACAAATAACATACAAGGGAACTCCCATAAGGTTAACAGCTGATTTCTCAGCAGAAACTCTACAAGCCAGAAGGGAGTGGCACAATATATTTAAAGGGATGAAAGGGAAGAACCTACAACCAAGATTACTCTACCCAGCACGGATCTCATTCATATTCGATGGAGAAATCAAAAGCTTTACAGACAAACAAAAGCTAAGAGAATTCAGCACCACAAAACCAGCTCTACAACAATTGGTAAAGGAATTTTTCTAAGTGCAAACACAAGAGAAGAAAAGGACCTACAAAAAGAAACCTAAAACAGTTAAGAAAATGGTAGTAGGAACATATATATTGATAATTACCTTAAATGTGAATGGTTTGAATGCTCCAAAGAAAAGACACAGTTTCGCTGAATGGATACAAAAACAAGACCCATATATATGCTGTCTACAAGAGACCCACTTCAGACCTAGGGACACATAGAGACTGAAAATAAGGGGATGGAAAAAGATATTCCATGCAAATGGAAATCAAAAGAAAGCTGGAGTATCAATACTCATATCAGATAAAATAGACCTTAAAATAAAGAATGTTACAAGAGACAAGGAAGGACACTACATAATGATCAAGGGATCAACCCAAGAAGATGATATAACAATTATAAATATATATATGCACCCAACATAGGAGCACCACAATACACAGGCAAATTCTAAAAGCTATAAAAGAGGAAATCAACGGTAACAGAATAATAGTGGGGATTTTAACACCTCACTTACACCAATGGATCAATCATCCAGACAGAAAATTAATAAGGAAACGCAAGCTTTAAATAACACAATGGAACAAAGAGACTTAATTGATATTTATAGGACATTCCATCCAAAAACAGCAGATTACACTTTCTTCTCAAGTACACACGGAACATTCTCCAGGATAGATCACATCCTGGGTCACAAATCAAGTCTCTGTAAATTTAAGACAATTGAAATCATATCAAGCATCTTTTCCGACCATGACGCTATGAGATTAGAAATAAATTACAAGGAAAAAAACGTAAAAAACTCAAACACATGGAGGCTAAACAATACATTGCTATATAGCCAAGAGATCACTGAAGAAATCAAAGACAAAATCAAAAAATACCTAGAGATAAATGACAATGAAAACACAATGATCCAAAACCTATGGGATGCATCAAAAGCAGTTCTAAGAGAGAAGTTTATAGCAATACAAGCCTACCTCAAGAAACAAGAAAAATCTCAAATAAACAATCTGACTTTACACGTAAAGGAACTAGAGAAAGAAGAACAAACAAAACCCAAAGTTAGCAGAAGGAAAGAAACCATAAAGATCGGAGCAGAAATAAATGAAACTGAAGCAAAGGAAAGAATAACAAAGTTTAATGAAACTAAAAGCTGGTTCTTTGAGAAGATAAACAAAATTGATAAACCTTTAACCACACTCATCAAGAAAAAGAGGGAGAGGACTCAAATCAATAAAATTAGAAATGAAAACAGAGAAGTTACAACGGACACCACAGAAATACAAAGCATCCTAAGAGACTACTACAAGCAACTCCATGCCAATAAAATGGACAACCTGGAAGAAATGGACAAATTCTTAGAAAGGTATCATCTTCCAAGACTGAACCAGGAAGAAATAGGAAATCTGAACAGACCTATCACAAGTAATGAAATTGAAACTGTGATTACAAATCTTCCAACAAACAAAAGTCCAGGACCAGATGGCTTCACAGGTGAATTCTATGAAACATTTAGAGAAGAGAAAACACCCATCCTTTTCAAACTCTTCTAAAAAACTGGAGAGTAAGAGACACTTCCAGACTCATTATTTGAGGCCACTATCACTGTAATACCAGAACCAGACAAAGATATCAAAAAAAAAAAAAAAAACAGGCCAATATCATTGATGAACATAGATGCAAAAATCCTCAATGGAATAGCAGCAAATGGAATCCAACAATACATTACAGAGATCATACAATATGATTAAGTGGGATTTATCCCAGGGAGAAAAAATTTTGTCAATATCAACAAGTTGATCACTGTGATAAAGCACATCAAAAATTGAAGAATGTAGTCCATATGATCATCTTAATAGATGCAGGAAAAACTCCTGATAAAATTTAACATTAGGCTTCCCTGGTGGTGCAGTGGTTGAGAATCTGCCTGCCGATGCAGGGGACATGGGTTTGAGCCCTGGCCTGGGAAGATCCCACATGCCGCGGAGCAACTAGGCCCATGAGCCACAACTACTGAGCCTGCGCATCTGGAGCCTGTGCTCCGCAACAAGAGAGGCTGCGATAGTGAAAGGCCCGTGCACCGCGATGAAGAGTGGCCCCCCCCTTGCCGCAACTAGAGAAAGCCCTCACACAGAAATGGAGACCCAACACAGCCAAAAATAAATATAAGTAAATAAATAAATTTAATAAAAAAAGAATGAGCAAGATTAAGATGAGCAAAAGTGAGAGGATAAATCTTATAAAAAAAAATTAGCATCCATTTATGATAAAAACTCTCTAGAATGTGGGAATAGAAGGAACGTACTTCAAAATAACAGAGGACACATATGACAAACCCACAGCTAACATCATAGTCAACTGTGGAAAGCTGAAAGCATTTCTTCTAAGATCAGGAACAAGAAAAGGATGCCCACTCTTGCCACCTTTATTCAACATAGTTTTTGAAGTCCTAGCCACAGCAATCACAGAAGAAAAAGAAATAAAAGTAATCCAACTTGGAAAAGAAGAAGTAAAACGGTCACTGTTTTCACAGGACATGATTCTATACACAGAAAATCCTAAAGATGCTACCAGGAAACTTCTAGAGCTCATAAATGAACTGGGTAAATTTGCAGGTTACAAAAGTAACAGACAGAAATATTTTGCATTTGTATACACTAACAAGGAAAGATCAGAAATGGAAATTAAGGAAACAATCCTATTTACTATCAATTCAAAGAGAATAAAACACCTAGAAATAAATGTACCTAAGGAGGCAACATATTTGTACTGTGAAAACTATAAGATGCTGATGAAACAAATCAAACATGACACAAACAGATGGAAAGATATACCATGTTTTCTGATTGGAAGAATCAGTATTTTGAAAATGACTATACTACCCAAGGTAATCTACAGATTAAACACAATCCCAATAATTACCAATGGCATTTTTCAGAGAACTAGAACAAAATTTTTTGAAATTTGTATGAAAACAGAAAAAACCCTCAAATAGACAAAGCAATTTTGAGAAAGAGAAAAGGAGCTGAGGAATGAGGCTCACTGAATCCAGACTATACTACAAACCTACAGTCATTAAAACAGTATGGAACTGGCAGAAATACAGAAATATAGATCAATTGAACAGGATAGAAAGCCCAGAAATAAACCCAACACATGGTCAATTAATCAATGACAAAGGAGGCGAGAGTGTAAAACGGAGAAAAGACAGTCTTTTCAATAAGTGGTACTGGGAAAACTGGACAGCTACATAGTGAAGAATGAAATTAGAACACTTCCTAATACCATACACAAAAATAAACTCAAAATGGATTAAAGATCTAAATGTAAGACCAGATACTATAAAACTCTTAAGAGGAAAACATAGGCAGAACACTCTTGACATAAATTACAGCAATACATTTTTGGATCTGTCTCCTAAAATAATGGAAATAAAAACAAAAATAAACAAATGAGACCTAATTAAGAGTAAAAGCTTTTGCACAGTAAAGGAAATTTTAAAAAAAAGAAGACAGCCTACAGAATGGGATTAAAGATTTGCAAATAATGCAACTGATAAGGGATTAATCTCCAAAATATACAAACAGCCCATGAAGCTCAATATTAAAAAAAAAAATACAATAAAAAATGGGTAGAAGATCTAAATAGACATTACTCCAAAGAAGATATTCAGATGACCAGAAGGCACATGAAATGATTCTCAACATAGCTACTTATTAGAGAGATGCAGATCAAAACCAAATGAGGTATCACTTCATACCAGTCACAATGGCCATCATTAAAAAGTCTACAAATAATAAATGCTAGAGAGGGTGTGGATAAATGGAAACCCCGTACACTGTTGGTGGGAATGTAAATTGGTATAGCCGCTGTGGAGAACTGTACCGAGGTTCCTTTAAAAAAAAGTAAAAATAGAACTACCATATGATCCAGCAATCCCCGTCCTGGGCATATATCCAGAGAAAATCATCATTCAAAAAGATATATGAACCCTGATGTTTATTGCAGCATTATTTACAATAGTCAAGATATGGAAGCAACCCAAATGTCCATCAACAGATGGGTGAATAAAGAAGATGTGATATATATATACACACACACACATGCACACATACCATGGAACATGGAATACTACTGAGCCATAAAAAAGAATGAAATAATGCGATTTGCAGCAAAGTGACTGGATTTATAGATGATCTCACTATGTGAAGGAAGTCAGATAAACAAAAACAAATACCATATGATATAACTTATACGTGGAATCTAAAAAGTGAACTTATCTACAAAACAGACTCAGAGACTTGAAAATTAAATTTATGGCTAACAAAGGGGAAGGTGTGAAAGAGGGATAAATTAGGAATTTGGGATTAACATATTCATACTACAATATATAAAATAGATAATCAACAAGGACCTACGGTATAGCACAGGGTACTATTCTCCATATTTTGTAATATCATATATGGGGCAAGACTCTGAAAAAGAATATATATGCATACATGTATGTATAACTGAATCACTTTGCTGTATACCTGAAACTAATACAACATTGTAAACCAACTATACGTCAATAAAAATATACTAATTAAAAAAATTTAAAAGCCCCAAACAATAAACCTTTCTCTGCAATGAAATTTGTAATCTCATGGTGGGATAATTAGAAGTCATGGAGAGAAATTCATAAAATTATATTTAATTGGTTCAAAAGGTTATTGTCTATTTCAGCTTTTACCTCTGATTAAAATTAACAGACAGATGTAAAAAAAAGTGGAAAATGTAAAATAACAACAACAGAAACAGCAATAATAATAATAAAGAGAAACCTCAATTGAATAAAATTGGGTGAACAGAAGGGCAATTTGGCATGCCCTTCGGTGATCTCAGAATCCAAGAAGGGGAAGAAAGTTTACCTCTTCTTTTCTGGCAAGAACTCAGCCAAAAAACAAAAGAAAACAAAACAAAAAAAACATGGACTCAGTTCACTATAGCTGACTCAACTCCCTTTTTAGCTTGATAAAAGAGTTATTCTCTCCTTTTTTACTGGGGACTTACATGTGGCTCATCATGACTACAGTCCCCGAATTGTAATTCTTGGTTGGTCCCGAATAAACTCATTTTTGCTATTGAAATAACCAGCAGTCTGTTTTATGTCAAAAAATATTTACTTCCTATGACACTTTTTTTTTTCACTTTATTACTTTTTATTTTTCTGTAATTTACTGAGCAGGTCACTGGGATGGACTTGTGGAAATTCCTGCAAGCATCCTTGCTTAGAAGAGAGAAATTGGCCACAACCAACATGTAAGAGACAAGAGGAAATGATGATTAGCTGTGCTCTCCTGAGGGGAGGGATATGGATATTGGTGAAGGTCTAGTAACTTCTGTCATACTGTGTCTGGGAAACAAATTGCATGCATTTTGGTTGTATTAATGTAATTTGAAGAATTACAACCCAAATTATTCTATGTATAAAACAAATTAAAAAATGTTATGTTTTATATGTTAAATATCAGTTAATTTGGGGATAAATTATCATCGCAAAATAAAACTCTGAAATAGTTAAGTACAGGTAGGAAGTTGTAAATATTAAAATAATCACATCCAGCCTTGGCCCTGTGTCGTCTTCTGGAGACTCAGGTGAGACACAGACAGGGCTGTCGTCCAGGTCTCATAATCCATGGAGTAAAATTTCTGTGCAGCCTGTCCTAAGATAGATGGGGAAAGACAGACAAGCCTGATACCATGAAATAAAGTCCCAAGTTCAGAAACAGGAAAGCTCCCTGGAATCATGATGGATGGAGCTTGCAGGGGCGGAAATGATCCAGTGGAGAAACCCCAGCTTCTGAGAAAAAACCCCTCCATGACTTCTACGCCTGCCCTGAAATTGGTCCTCTTGTTTCCTGATGGCCCTGAGCGCCCCCTGGTGGTTGTAGCGGCCCCTGCAGGGAGGGTCCTGTCTGGACTCACCCTGACTTCTCACTGTGCCTCCTGGGGCAGTAATACAGGGCCGTGTCCTAGGTCATCACGGAGCTGAGCTGATCTGCAGGAAAAAATGAATCTGTGATGTGTCTCTGGAGGTGGAGAGTCATTTTTGGAGAGACAGGTTGTATGCTGTGCTATTCCTAGAACCAAAGCACCCTGGTCACTCCAGCCCTTTCCCTGGGGGCTGAGGGATCCAGTCCCAGCAGTCAGCACTCTTTGGATGGAGAATCCAGAAATAGGGCAGGTGAGGTAGAGGGTCTTCAATAGTCCTGGGCCCAACACCTGCACCTGCACCTGGGACAGGACACCTGGGGAAGGAAAAGTAATGAGACACGCACTTCACAGACGTCACCCCATAATTCCACATTCCTCAGACCCAGGAGATGCTCACAGCTGAGAGACGACATCAAGAGGAGGAATGACCAGAAAGATTTCATGTTCTTTTTGATTAAATCTTTGACTTTCAGAGAATTATGTCAGTGAAGATGAGAACCCTGACTCTGCACAGCAGAGGTGCTGTGCTTTCTCCTTGAGTCCAGGGTGTGATGTGCAGGTGGGGAGAATGTTTTTATATA
The DNA here is from genome assembly GCF_028564815.1 of Eubalaena glacialis. Taxonomy (NCBI): domain Eukaryota; kingdom Metazoa; phylum Chordata; class Mammalia; order Artiodactyla; family Balaenidae; genus Eubalaena; species Eubalaena glacialis. The sequence goes on along the minus strand of NC_083727.1, from coordinate 12,898 downwards.
AAGATGGTCATGGCTGGTCCGTCTCTGGGGCTCTGGAGGAGGGTGCTTGCTGAGATCCACGGTGGACACAGCTTCTGTTCACTGACCACAGGTCCTGCCCTTTCAGAACAGGAGTGTTTGGACAAAGGAGAGTCAGAGGGCAGGGGTGTAACAGTAAGCACAGCAGGACTTCGTTTCCCTTCCAGGGTTTCATGTGAAAACTTCCTGAGGACACATCCGATGCTAACGCCTAGAGCTGGGCATCTCTCACACTCCTCCTCTCGTCCCCCCCCGGCCTCCTCGGGCCTCCTCCTCTGCCTCCTGCACACCTTCTCTGTATCTCTGTTCTAACTGTGAGCTGCTTGTTAAACAAGTGCTGTGCACTTTCTCATTAGTCACACAACCAGCTTTACATATTTCATCACACTGTGTTGGCATTTTTATTACAAATGTAGTGAGCACAGTTCAATAGCACGTGCTCTATTATTTTCTTGTTCTATGTCATAATTCTTCACCTCTCATCCTATGTTTACAATGCTTTACATAGCAATACCCCCACAAATTTTGGTTATACTTTAAAACGTTGTTCCTTAAAAATTTGAGTTTTGTTTGATAAGAAAAATTGCACTTTAATTTTGATCAATGTTTGTATTATTCATTTCCAAGTTATACTCAAACCAATATAATTTGGACATTAATTTATGCAGAAATCATTTGTCATCTATTCTAAATTCTAAAGAATGTTACAATAGGCACATATATGTCTTTTTGGGTATGAACATCATGTCACCTCTGAAGAATGGGTGATTTTTCCTTTACAATATGATACTTTTATTTCCATATACATGTCTGTTTCTATATCATTTGTGTATTAGTAGGTGAGTGTAGCCATTACAGAATAGCAGACTGAGTGGCTTAAATAAAGGAAATATGTTTCTCTCAGATCTGGATGCTAGAAGTCTAAGATCAAGGTGTTAGCAGATTTGGGTTTTTCTAAGTCCTTTTTCCTTCGTTTGCAGATGGACCCTTTCTCAATGAGTCCTGAGCTAGTCTTTTCTCTCTCTCTCTCTCTCTCTCTGTGTGTGTGTGTGTGTGTGTGCATCCCTGGTTTATTTTTGTGTTCAACATTTCTCTTCTTAAGTGTGACAATGATCCTTGACCACATCTTAGGCAACAGGCTACTTGAAATGCTCTTCTCAACTAGTCTTGACCTGTGGGCTTCTGGGTTTGTATTTGCATGACCAAGTTTTGTCAAGAAACCACTACCTCAGATTAATATGAACTCCCAACCCTTGAACTCTGATCACCCTCAATATTTGATCAAATCCATCAAACGTCTTATCACACATGTGATATCTGATCACCCTGGTCTCCCTTTAGCAAGAATCCTTTTGAGTCTATGTAACCAGAATCCTCTTAGCCTATATTTCTTTTGTTAGTAATTTTCAATCCATTCCACCCCACCCTCTTCTTGGCCATAAGCCCCCATCTGCCATGCTGCAGTTGGAATTAAGCTAAGTTTCCAAGGCTGCCTCAAATATGCAGCAGTGAGTTTTGTCTTCATGTTTTTCATGAGATTTATATTGGAAATATGAATATCAATCTCACAGCCCATGGCCACATAACTCATGCCTGAATGAAGCTGATCTGTCATGTATATTTTCTCCTAAGTACACTCACAACCATTTGTGCTTAGGGACACTATACTGTTTTTCAGTACTATGCCTGGGGCTACTTTAAACAATTGCCAAAAATCACAGAAAAGGGAAAAGCATGGCATTAGGTTGACCCCAGAAAGTGCTCATTTCTATGACGGTAGTTGCAACAAGAAAAGAAAGTATCACCTTGACTGACCTCAGCTGGGAAAGTGTGTGTGTCTGTTTTGGGTGATTCAAAGAACCGGCCACATTGCAATTTTGCATGAATGAACATGAAATGACAGAAGTTATTTTAGGGTGCTAATAAAAGGTAGCAAGTAAGTGAATTTGCAGATATGGTATCTGTGACTAATGAGGATGATTTGCATATGAAGTATTGGGACATTCTGACATTAGTGTCTATACCAATGCAAGCAAGCTACAGAATTCAAACTGTGAAGGTTAACTGAAAGAAGGAGGGTGTGTCTCTTCCATCGACAAGAACAAAAACAAAACTGAAATTAATAATGCTTAAAAATGTCATGTGCCTTCTCAGGATATTCACCAGTTTCGAGAATCAGACTCACACGGAAAATGATGGTGAGCCTCGGTGTTGTATCGAGATCCTTTGATAAAAAGAAAAATAAAGCAGAAAAAACAACTGTAACTGCTGAGCATTAAGTGTGTGTGTTTAAAATCAACCCTACTTCAATAAAAAAATTAAAGTTAAAAAATATATATGCACACACAATTTTGTGAGCATGATGTAAACCACAACGATGAAACATTAGGATATAGAAGAGGGTCTCTGGTGGACCTACTGGGCAGGAAGAGGAAAGCACAAGTTCTAACAAGAATCCCCTCCCAGGCCACATCTGCACCTGCTCCTGGGGCTCAGCTTTGTACTTGGTGTGTCCTGGGCACTCCCTGGTTGTTATGGGCCCCCATGCAGGGAAGTTTGTGTCTGGGCTCACACTGACTTCCCGTCACTGAGTCTCTCGAACAGTAATACACGACTGTGTCCTCAGTTGTCAGGCTGCTCAGTGATAAATAAACTTGGCTGTTGGAGGTGATGCTGAACTGCGACTTAAGAGTTGAGTTATACCATTCTCTCACTTCGCCCCAGAGAGAGTGGCATGGACATATATATATACTACCAAATGTAAAATAGATAGCTAGTGGGAAGCAGCGACATAGCACAGGGAGATCAGCTCGGTGCTTCGTGACTACCTAGAGGGGTGGGATAGGGAGGGTGGGAGGGAGATGCCAGAGGGAGGAGATATGGGGATATATGTATACGTATAGCTGATTTACTTTGTTATAAATCAGAAACTAACACACCATTGTAAAGCAATTATGCTCCAATAAAGATGTTAAAAAAAAAAAAGAGTTGAGTTATAGTCTGTGCTTCGACTGCTCCACATTGCAGCAACCCACTCCGGCCCCTTTCCTGGAGGATGGCGGGCCCAGGTTACACCATAGCTGGTTAATGAGAAACCAGAGAGAGTGCAGGTGAGGGAGAGGGTCTGTGAGGCTTTCACCAGGTTGGGTCCTGACTCCAGAAGCTGAACCTGGGACAGGACACCTGTCGACAGGACACCTGTGGACAGAGTGAACCCCCGGGACTCATGTGCTCAGATGCAGCTTCCCCGCATGTTCATGTCTGAATCCCTGAGACACTCACCTCTGGGAGCTGACAGCAGAAGGAGGAAGAACCACAGGTGATTCATCTTCTTGTGGGTAAGATGAATGAATCCCAGAAAATCCCTTCAAGTATGAGGAGATACCTGAATTTAAGTGTTTTTTTATCTTCTGACTTAATGGATATTTTCATGTGGGAGGGACCTTTATATAAAAAGTAGTGAAAGAGGCCCCTGCCTCTGGGGCTCCCCGTGTGAGGAGGGTGCTGACTGCCCTCAGAGAACTCAGCCCCCACCTGGGGTCCTCCTCACATTCCTGGTGCCTCTTTGTCCAGGAATGAAACGATGCTTTAAGGCTGGTCAGGAAAACAGATGTGGTCAAGGCTCAAGGCTCAATGGTAGATTTTGGGAATAGACTTTAATCCCATGGAGGTACATATCTTCACTTATCAAATCCCCATCTCACTTTCAGGGTCCTCCAAGTTGTCAGACACAAACTCTTATTTTTGGCTTTCCACATTAGCTCATGTTTATTTATTGGATATTCAAATGTTGGAGACAAAACATACATGTAATAACCAATTTGAATTCAGACAAATTTGTGTAAAATTCACTGTTCATCATAATTCACAAGACATTTACTGTCTGACTTAACTGGGGTGACCGATTCTTCACCTGAAACAGCTTAAATATTTTCAAGAGTTGTTCTGGAGGTGGATTTGTTCATTACAACGAACCACACAGGTAATTGTGTGGACAAGGTAGTCAGTTCTGCTGACATGGTCATCTTTCCCAGCATTGCTGACTTGGCGAGTAGCCTGTCCTGCTTTTTCCCTGTGCACAACTGAGTGTCAGGGACACCAGGAACCTCAGGAGTCTCTCCTTGTGGGTGGACTTTGAGGAATCCCCAAGGCTACCAAGGACTAAGAACAGACAGCTCCTGGAAGCTCCTCAGGACTCCAATATGCTGGGCAGGTGACCTGGTCACTGTGCACAGACTCACTCTTTCTAGAAGTGTTTATTTCTAACTGTGTCTGTCACAGCGAGTGACATTGGAGCTCAGGCAACACAGTTCCCACCACACTGGGTGAGAGAACATGCATGATTCTTAGAAGTAAACTTTCACATTGAATGGCTTGCAGAGTTTGAGGGTGTCATGGTCGGAGGAAAGCCCCCAGTTTAGGAAGCAGGTTCCCTTGAAAAGTCCACGTGAGAGCAGCTTTCCCGAGTCCCTGGGACACTGAGTCCTGGGACTGTGCCTGAGGTCATATAAGAAAGTGGTGCTGGAGAGCAGAGCATAGCTCCATCCCATCTCACTGTGGGCACTGAGGATGTGGCCTCACCATGTGCATTTCTGTCTGCAAGGATGTAACTTGGGGATCACGATAGTAACAGCATGTCTGAACTTTATAGTGGGTTTGCCCTGAGTGTTGGATGTGTAATCAATGTCATCAGTGATGTCATCTCTACTGGGAACCAGAAAAGACCAATCCGAGTCCTCATCTCTGACTGACACATTTGTACATGTAACACTGGCTCCACTCCTGCACTGAGATGTCACACGTGTGTGTCTGGGGCAGATCAGCACTTCCTCAGTCCTGTGATATCACCTGCATATTTACTAATGTAGAACCTGCTGTCTATGAAAAGCCCTTTCCTCCATACTGTTTCATGAGCATATTCTCAAATGTACCCTATTGCTTCTAACTTTTTCAATAATATTTATAGAGAAAACTAAGTAATAATCTCACTGACTAAATGTAGATAATAAGAGAGTCAACTAAAGCAGGATGAGCAAGAGTTATAGGAAAAGTCTGGACCTGAAAAGTGAGCTGAGATGCTGTGGGACAGGGGAGGGGAAGGGATGGTATCCAACACCTAGAACCAGGTGAGCCCATTATTCACCAGGTGGAATCAGAGCCTGCATTTGAACAAATACACTGGCATATGACATGGTGTTCATGAGCTAGTAGACTGGAGGAAAGTCTACTGGAGAAATTCCTGTTCACATAGAAGGCAATGTAACCGGTGTCTTTATGTTTCAGTGGTTAGGGATGTGTTGTTAGGGTCTGTTTACCCCTAGGCAAAATGAGTTAGGTCATAAGCAGTAAAATGTTATCTTGTGCTTTGTGAAGATAATAGGAATTATATCTGGAGATTAGATCATATTATGATACTGGAGGGAATATCCATTAGAGATGACCAATGGGTGATGGTAAAATGAAGTAGTGAGATTTCAGTCATATTCTTTTGCAGGTTAGCAGTGATGATGACACGAAGAGTTCCTGACCAGGGGGATGGGTGGGAGAAGGAGAGATAGTGGTGGGCTTCATGTTGAGCCCATGGACAGGTGCATCTGATGGTCTCTGTATTTCCCCTTATGAATGTTCCGGAGCATAAGCTCATAATGGGGTGTGGACTTCAAGAAAGTTTAAGCCAGATTGTTGAGGACATTTGTGGGCTTTGTTAGAATAATTGAGAAAAGAAGAAGCAGGAACTATACTTGGAAAAACAGTAGGATGAGGGTGAGGTTGAGGGTGAGGGTCACAGTGAGGGTGAGGGTGAGGGTGAGGGTTAGGGGTTAGGGGTAGGGTTTAGGGTGAGGGTTAGGGTTAGGATTAGGGTACGGGTTTAGGGTATGGGTATGGGTTAGGGTTAGGGATTGGATAGGAACCCCTTATCAGAGATATATATTTTTTCCATTTTTTAAAATTTATTTTTTATTGCCTGACTGTGGAAGTTCTACATCTTGAGTTTTGGGTGGTTGTTTTATTTTGTTTTTGTTATTGGACTACAGTTTATCATCATCATTTAACATATTTCAAACACACAAAACACACAATGTTGCATTGTATAGATGTAGTGGAACTGGGTGTATAGTGGATAGCTATTGACACACACACACTTTTCCCCCCCTGTTGTTGTGGTAAGTCATGCTGAAATCCATGTCCTCATGACCACAAGTGCATTTTCCCCAGTGTCCCCCACACACCAATTTGTTGTCTTTGGACTTTGTCACGGTCTATGCAGAGATAGATTTTTATTTCTACTTGTATGGGTTTGAGCGTATCAGTCTTTCCTTTCCAGTTTCTGGGCTTTCCGTGTACATTCGAAAGACCTCCTCCGTTCGAAAGTATGGAATGAAAACCGAGTCATGCATTGTTGTTCTCTGAGCACTTGCTTGGTTTCGGTTTGCCAGTCCACGGCTTCCCTCCTTCCGAGGAGCTAGGATCTCGCTCTTGCACTCTGGGCAGCCCTTGCTGGCCACCAGGCCCCGCCGGCGTGTCCGTGGAATTTTAACCACGTGGATATCGCGTGGGTAGTGTGTTTCCATGGCGGCAGACGCCAGGCAATATCTTCCCAGCCTCCTCTCCCCGCCCCCGCTCCCCCTGTGTGCTGCCGGGGTCGGTCGTGCCGTGCTGTGCCATGCGAAACCGGGAGCTAAGTCCCACGAGGATGCCTCAGGGCCGGGGCGGACGGCCTCCACCCGCCCCGGGACAAGCTGTGGCTTTGGGGCGGCCAGCGCTGCGTCCTCGCTCCCGGGCGCTCGGGATCTTCCCGCTGACGTTCGCGCCGGTTGTCGGCCGCCATCTGGCGGCCTGTTTTATATCGTCTCTTCCCTCTGGAGCTCCGGCGACCTTTGCGATGGATGGGACGCGGCCTCCGAGCGGGAAGCGGAGTTCCGGGAGTCCGGCGAAGCTGGCGGCAAGTCTCCTGGTCAGGCAGGGGCGTGGGCGTGTCATTCTCTCGCCGGAGACTGGGCGCGCAGGCTTACAGGGGAGTGGTCCGCGCCGCGCTTCCGCCCGGACGTGGAGCCGCCTGGCCGGCGTACCAGTGTCCGCCAGCGCCCCTTTGGCTGCACGGACCCACCCTACGATGGCCCGGCGCTGCGGGGAGGAAAGCGAGAGTGTCCTGCAGCCAGACGCCTGTGGCGCGGTTGTTCTTTGTCAACCTTACTGATTTCCCCACTCCCTCTACACTTCCTGCTCCCGAGGAGAAGAGTGGCCGGTATGTGCTGAGGCCCGTGGAGCGTGGAATGGACTCAGTGGCGGGTACGCGTGAGTCGTGGGGGTTGGATTCTTTCTGATAGATTTTTCGGAGTCGCACTCAGGAGGTGGGGACCGCCGCGGGCCATGAGAGATAACCTGGATAGGGTGGCACGGGTGTGGGTGTTGTTCGTCTTGGGCCTCAGTCGTCAGAGGTGCGTCTGCAGAAGTTTCCCGAAGTCCCCATCTGGAGACATTGACGGACCGGTACCTGCGAACTTGGGCGAACTGGAGAGGGCATAGCCCGTCCACTCTCTGCCTCATTCTTGCCGCTCCTGCCCCCCACCCCCCTTTGCTGCCACGCTACCGTGAGATGGCCGTGAGAGTTCTGGGGTTGGCAGTGATGGCGTAGTGCTGGGGACCAGTGGCTGGACTGAGGTGCCGGGGCCCCCCGTGCAATTTGTGAATAGCCAGCCCCCATTGCTGGGTGTGGTAAGTTTTTCACCTAATGTGGGCATTTTTTTTTGCTGCTAGAGAGGTGTGGTTTTCTTCAGTGCGTGTTGCCAGGGACATTGGGCTTCTGGACGTGCATAGTGCTCTGGGTTTGACCGCAACTTTACACCTGGCTCTCTCCTTGCTTTTTGAGCTGCCTGCCT